>NW_025963802.1:5708233-6908233 GCF_023055435.1 Haliotis rufescens
TGGTGTCAATATCGGCAGCCCCTCTGTGTCGGAACGCTGAGTCCCGATCCATCTGTGACGCACGTAAGGTTGCAATGTATTACAACTGCAGTTAATGAGTGCATCAGTGTCGCTACCGTTGATACCGGTGATGAATCACAATACTATTGATTCATGTCTGTGTAGTGGCTCTTTCCGCCTCTACACGCAAATTTCTCTTCTTCTTAAATGTCAAGCAGTTAAATATTTGATGTTGCTATACGACTGTTTCCATTTGACGTAAACAAACAGAGGTACTGTTTCATCCTAGCCATCATGTAAAGACCATTCAGGAAATGACCAGTAGCTCAGTGGGTAGTGTGTGGGTAGTATGGTTTTGCGCCGTTTAGCAATATTTCAGCGCTATCACAGCCATCCCCGATTACGTCGGCTAGTTTGACAAGAATTAGGTACTGGGGACCTATTCCGACCCTGAATTCCAACGTGAAGAGGTGAGTGAGTGAGTTTAGTTTATTGCCGCTGAGAGATGACGCAGGGACCTACAAAACAAATTTCCTGAGCTCAATCACACAATCAGGAATTTTACTGCCGTCCTTGATAGGACCATTCCCAATTTTGTCAAACGTCTGATCAAGTTCCTGTGATTCTTGGCGGGAAATTCACAATTTTGTAAGAGCATTTATTTAATCACGACAACAATCAGATATTGTTCAGGAAGCGTCCCGATTCAGCCGTTTCCAGCCGAATTAGTCCCGATTCTCCCGTTCTTAATCCGAATCTGATCCCATTTGTATCTTCCGCATGGTAAAAAACGACCGAATCTGTTCCGACAGCGTCCCGATTCTCCCGAATGCGATCCGACAGAGCTCAGACAGTGACCGGAAGTGAACCGACAAAGACGGTTCGCATTCGGCAAGATCTGGACGCAATCTAGACTCAATTGACAAGAAATGGAAATGAACAATTTCTACAAATCGTGCCCGTTCATCACGACAGTGTCCCGATCCACAGGACACCGTCCAGACAACACAGGACATTGTTACGATTTTGATCCGATACAGCAGAATCTGTCACGACATAGACAAAATCGGCTGAGTTTCCCTGAACACTGAATGTTACGGGACGCACCATACTGTCCGGAGTGCCTGGCCGGCCTCTTTGGGCCAGTTCCGATCCGTAAGACTCTGTTATAGGACTGCGTGCAGACAATGATAAGACATTCCAGATCATTGAGGATAGTAATCCGACTTTTTCACTTTTCGTGTCGTAGCCCTGTCTGATCACAAACGGGAGCCATAATCGGCACCGTGTGAACGCAGCCTTACACAATATACCTGTTAAGACTCAGTTCTAAGCATGCTGCAGGGTGAGGCTGTTGTCGTTATTCAGGAGAACTACACATCAAAAGTGTTGTCAATCCTCTGCCGGGAAACAGGAAGTATACATTTGAAAACTGGACTTGAATTACAAACGTTATCAAAACGTTACTAGGCTGAAAAACTGTCGCCGAAACACACAAACAAAAAGGTCAAAACAAGAAATTCAACCTGTTGACAATATTATGTGCACTTGCGCTAAGACAGAACATGGTAAAAAGATGGCCATGAGATCGAGCGGAGCACGATTCGACTTGTCTCAATGGCACAGGGCTCCGAATAATGTGGCCAAAGCAGCACATGTGTATATTCTGGCAGTGACTAAAACACGATGATATCAAATCATTCCAAGCACTATCTGAGTGAAAGAATCATTATACATGAAATATACACATCTTCATACAGACACGTCCAATCTCAGTCACGGTGTCCTGTATCAGTCACGGTTCCTTGTCTCAGACTCGGTTTCCTGTCACGGTGTTCCGTCTCAGTCACGGCCTCCGCCCACAGTAACCTTGTCCTGTCTCAGTCACGATGTCCTGTCTCATTCACGATGTCCTGTCTCAGTCACGATTTACTGTCTCATTCATGGTGTCCTGTCTCAGTCACGATTTACTGTCTCATTCATGGTGTCCTGTCTCAGTCACGGTGTCCTGTCTCAGTCACGATGTCCTGTCTCAGTCACGGTGTCCTGTCTCAGTCACGGTTTCCTGTCTCAGCCACGGTTTGTTGTCTCAATATCAGATGACTGTCTCAGTCACGGTTTGCTGTCTCAGTCACGGTTTGCTGTCCCAGTCACGGTTTGCTGTCTCAGTCACGGTTTGCTGTCTCAGTCACCTTTTGCTGTCTCAGTCACAGTTTGCTGTCTCAGTCACGGTGTCCTGTCTCAGTCACGATGTCCTGTCTCAGTTATGGTGTCCTGTCTCAGTCACAGTTTGCTGTCTCAGTCACGATTTGCTGTCTCAATATCAGATGGCTGTTTCAGTCACGGTTTGCTGTCTCAGTCACGGTTTGCTGTGTCAGTCACGGTTTGCTGTTTCAGTCACGGTGCTCTATGTATAAGATCATCCAGCTCCTGCTCATGCAGCTTGTCACACCTGTAGCTTCTTATCCTACGCAGAGGTACATTGTAGTGGAAGAACATCGTTCACTCCTGCATGGGGATGAACAGACTTAATCTTAATCTTAACCAATCTGTCGTTTGCCAATATGTCTCCCTCACTGACACGTCGATGGCAACGATTTTGATCAATGTTAGTGTGGTTACTTCAAATAGAGCAGCACCATTACCAACAGTTTTCATGCTTATCATCCCACGCAGTAGTATATTGTAGTGAAATAACATCGTTTACTGCTAAATGAGTGTGATCTTGTGATCTTGATCAATTGTTTGTCAATATGTCTCCCTCATTGATACGTGGACGTGAAGGCATCAGACTAGTTTATACGTCGTCGGCAACGTTTTTGCTCAAGGTTAGTGGTTGCTTCAAGTAGAGCAGCGCCATTACAAACAGTTTACACTCTCTAAATAGCGACCAGGTATGTACAATAGTAGCTGCGGTAACTGTATCGATGTGCTGCTCCGTTTAAACGATTTTGAGTTTGACTTTTTCCTTATTTCCGCGTAGCCGCAAGTCAATATGGAGCGGCACAGCGAGGTGATTGCCGCAGCTCGCACTGAAAACACATTGGGGTATCGCATGTTTACGAATCAAGCGTCGCTGTGCACAATTGTAAAGAAATTAAAGAATCAAATTCAAGGTCACGAATGCCCTGGGGTAACACTTGGAGAGCGTAAACAAGATATTCAGCCCATCTCAAACTCCCTTAAGTTTGACAAGACCTGTCACAAATTTGAAATACAATGTAATTGCAGCGTTGAGTAATTACGAATTTCGAATTTGATAATTCAATTAACACAAATAATGAATTAATACAAAATGTTAATGAAAGTTTGGAACTTGACCTTGTCAAATAAACCACTGTAGCCTCTAGCTCGGCTGTAGTGATTTAAAACAGGCAGATAAGGAAGGTATGTTTATTATTGTGCAACCTTTTCTTGTGGCCATTAATTTGAAGATTCCCCGCTTTGCCGTTGTGTGTGCCCTGCTCTTGGGATGCAAGAAGCGTGGCATTGTCTGTACCAAAAGGTTTCAACCATAGAAATGTGTTTTATACAAAAAAGGGCCATGGAAATGAACATACAAAAGTTAATATTGTGTCAGTCATTTCAAAACTTCACATTGCCAAAAACATTTATTTTTAATGCAACCATGCAAGACTATTTTTATTCGAAACTGATCACAAAAGTTATGTGATCACAAAAGTCATACTGTAGGTTATGTGATCATGTCTCATACTGTAGGTTATGTGATCATGTCTCATACTGTAGGTTATGTGATCATGTCTCATACTGTAGGTTATGTGATCATGTCTCATACTGTAGGTTATGTGATCATGTCTCATACTGTAGGTTATGTGATCATGTCTCATACTGTAGGTTATGTAATCATGTCTCATACTGTAGGTAATGTAATCATGTCTCATACTGTAGGTTATGTGATCATGTCTCATACTGTAGGTTATGTGATCATGTCTCATACTGTAGGTTATGTAATCATGTCTCATACTGTAGGTAATGTAATCATGTCTCATACTGTAGGTTATGTAATCATGTCTCATACTGTAGGTTATGTAATCATGTCGTATACTGTCTTTAGCTATGTTATTCTCTTGAACTATCGTTACTCTATATGCTGTACTTCATATACCACGTTTTCTACTACTGTCATCCGGCGGAAAGCAATAATCACTCATACTTCTACTCTTTTAATATAATGCCACAACTTCTACTTCAACCACTACTACTACTACTACTACTACTACTACTACTACTACTAGTTATTCTACTACTACCGCTACTACATGTACTACTACTACTACTACTACTACTGTTAATACTCCTACTACAACTGCTACCACAAATACTTCCAATAATGCTCACTACTACAAAAGTAAGTGAGAGAGTGAGTGAGTGGGGTTTAACGCCGCTTTAAACAGTAGCCCAGTTACATCACGGTACGCGAAAGTTATGCAGGTCTTAGACGTTTAAAACTTTGGTTAAACCCACGAGCAGGGGTATGTTGACAAACCTTGAAACATAAATGGGGCGAATCAGGTTTCGAACCCACAATCACTACCCACTACTGATCCGTGAAGATCCGGGTTAGAATAGGCTTTCAGCACCCCATGCTTGTCGATTGAGGCGACTATGCTTGTCGTTAGAGGCGATCGGGTGGTCAGGCTCGCTGACCTGTTTAATGCCTGTTATCGATTCCCGAATGCGTGGATCGCTGCTCATGATATCAATCACTAGATTGTCTGGTCCAGACTCGATTATTTACAGAGCGCCGTCATAGAGCTGGAATATTGCTGAGTGCGGCGTTAAACAACAAAGAAACAACAAACAACAACTACTATTAATATTAATAATAATAATAATAATAATAATAATAATAATATGCTGTATGTAGAGGGGTCAAGGGCCCTGGCTGATGATGAGTCTAACCAGCCTGACTGTGCCAGGATCACCCAAACCCTCTTTGCTGCATTTTTTAAAATCTGTAAATAATAATAATAATAATAATAATAATAATAATAATAATAATAATAATAATAATAATAACAATGATGATGATGATGATGATGATGATGATAATTACATATTTCCACGAAAGGCATGATATTATAAACGGGAAAGTCAAGTGCTTCCTACATAAGCGACATAAGAACAAAGAGGCAGCTTTACGTGGATATGAATCAGACAGAAAGTAGGGCTTTCCCCGAGATCTTTTTAAGGACACAGTCATAACTAAATATAAGGACACGTAAGATTTATATGTGAATTCATTAGACATGGTCGACATTTAAACGTTACCTGTTGTGCCATTGTAAAGAAACGGTTCAGAAAACAGACAGAAGCAAATGTGTGTATTTTGCTTTTCAAAAGCTCTTCCCCATTCACCGAGTTTAACATTTGTAAACAAATACATGCATGCACTACATGGACATAGCATGCACACATTGCCTTTATTTAAAGTTGATAACAGATTATATGTTTTATACAACAATACCAAAGTTTGTGATACGTCACATAGCACCACCCAGAATGACCCAGAGTTGCCGGCCTTGACAGCCAGTGACGTCAAATGGCGACCTACATTTAAATATACACAATCCAGAACTGCTTTAATATTGACATTTTATGACGTGTCAATACACTGTATAGAATCTGTAGGAAGTCTCGGAAGTCGATTCTGCGCCGTAGTTAAAACCGGTGACCTTGTGATTTCCCAAGACATACACTGGGTTTTTTCTGAGGACTAAAAATCATTCGCAAAAGCAGTAGCCCACATATATCGCTCTTGAAAAATAAATAATAAAGATCAGAAGCGGTTGTATATTTGGCCACTTTTCACACAAGTTTTTTTTTCTTTGTTGCTTAACGCCACACTCCACGTTACAATGTTCCACCTATGTGTCTGAACAAACAATCCAGTGATTGATATTATGAGCAATGATCCACGCCGTCAGAGTATGAGTGAGTGAGTGAGTGAGTTTGGTTTTACGCCGCTTTTAGCAATATTCCAGCAATATCACGGCGGGGGACACCAGAAATGGGCTTCACACCGTCAGAGTATGATGTCACGCTGTCGACCAAATCACAGAGTCTGACCATCTACAGATACATCAAGGCCACTTGAAAGTTCTCTGTCTTTTTTAATCTGACCAATGTCTGACCAATGTCTGACCAATGTCTGACCTGTATCTGCCCAGTGATTAAAACAGTGAGCAACAATGTACGCCCTCAGGAAAGCGATGCCAAAAGGAGCATGTTAGTGGAAGGCGGTCACGCCAAGTGTCACCAATCCATTTAGAGAATAACACATGATTTTCGGGGAAACTACGGAATACATGTGCCCTGGAAATTCATTTTGTAAGACCTGCATCATTATTTCACGAGAGACGAATGATTCTTACTTTCGGGTACGTGATACAATATATTACCAATCGCCCTTTTTCAAAATAAAATGAAGAAACACAATGCGTGTATTTGAAATTAATACATTTGATAACCGTGCCCAAGACAGAATATTCCTACTTTCAGGTAGGTGATTCTAATTACCAATCGCCTTTCTTTCTTAATAAACCGTAGAAACAAACTTGTTTTAAATATTGGCGACAACAAGTAGAAACAATCAAATAATATACATTTTCATTGTGATGCTCATGACAGACATTGACCAATCAGGCAAATTAAAGAATCAAGCATATCTAAAATCTTGTTCTGTTCAAGTTGTTTGTATATTTCGCAAGAGATTATATTTGAACATGGTATGAAGATAATAGCCGCTACCCACTTTCATGACAACAATCTGCGTCACTGGAGACAATGACAACCTAAGGGAATGTCAGTGGTGTCGATGTCTAAAACATGGTTATAAAACATTCACTGTTGCATAAGGTGTAAATGACATTTATATATTCTTTCTGTATAAGCTGCAATGTCTACAAAACAGATACACAAGGCACATGTTTGCGTCAGTGGTCTGTTAATAGGAAGGAAGATGATAGTCTAGAGAAAGCAACAGTTAAGTGTAATTATAGTTTTCCTCCGCACCAGATCAGATGCCCCAGACAGCGAAAAGGACTCACAGTTTGAACAAATGTCGTCAAGCTATCAAAGAGATATTGTTATTCAATATAAACAACTTTTCTTCTTTAGGAAAAATATTAAATAGTCATTTTTGTTTTAGACAAGTTAATACGTTACAGTATTCATACAGTTATCACACACATTAGTAACAGACAGTAGTCACGGACAATAGTAACAGACAGTAGTCACAGACAATAGTAACAGACAGGAGTCACAGACAATAGTAACTGACAGTAGTCACAGACAGTAATCACAGACACTAGTATCAGACAGTAGTCACAGACAATAGTAACAGACAGTAGTCACAGACAATAGTAACTGACAGTAATCACAGACAATAGTAACAGATGGGAGTCACAGACAAGAGTAGCAGACATTAGTCAGAGACAATATTAACAGACAGTAATCGCAGACAATAATATCTGACAGTTATTACAGACAATAGTAACTGACAGTAGTTACAGACGATAGTGGCAGACAGTAATCGCAGGCAATAGTGACATACAGGAGTCACAGACAAACGTGTCAGACAGTAATCGCAGACAATAGTGACAGACAGTAGTCACAGACAATAGTGACAGACAGTAATCGCAGACAAAAGTGACAGACAGTAGTGACAGAAGTGACAGGCAGTATTCAGAAACAGTAGTAACTAACAGTAGTCACAGACAATAATAACAGACAGTAATCACAGACAGTAGTCACAGACAATAATAACAGACAGTAATCACAGACAGTAGTCACAGAAAATAGGTACAACCTTCTGTTCGGGGATTCTTTCCTCAGTGTTGAAACTGTAAAGAGTATGATATGAGAGTGAGACAGGAAGTCATCAAGTCTTCAGATAAATCCCAGCCACTTGAAAGGTCTCTTGTCTCTCAGTCTGACCACGCCTGACAGTGTCTAACCAGTATCTGACCAGTGGTTAATAGAGTGAGCAACAATGTACGTCACCGGGGCAGCGATGCCAAAAGGAGCAGGTTAATGGAACATGATCACGCCAAGTGTCACCAATCCAGTCAGAGATTAACACATGACCTTCAGGAAACTACGAATGCATGTGCCCTGGAAATTCATTTTGTAAGATTGCAACATTATTTCACGAGAGACAAAAGATTCGTACTTTCGGGTAGGTGATACAATATATCACCAATCGCCCTTTTTCCAGATAAAATGTAGAAACACAAAGCGTGTATATGAAATATATTCCTTTTATAACCGTGCCCTTATGGGTAATATTTACAGTTAGTTTACCCGCTTACTGGGACCCAGTCGAATTCGGAATTATACCAGTTATTTAAGTGTCGGGATGTTTACTTAGAGTGAGTGAGTGAGTGATCAGCGGGTCCTGGCACGGATAAGGCACGAAACCCAATTAAGTGCGATGCCTTGGACCACAGATGATGAACAATGCACATACAATGGTATTGATAAACCGGACGATGATGACAATACTCTTAATGATCATAAAACAATAAATATTTAGATAGTCTACATCCGCGTTCACGGGAGCAGGACGTCCTTTAAGGCAGAGCCTAATACCGGACCTCAGATACAACAGCACTCCTCCTTTGAATATATAAAAGAAATGAAGTGTAGCATTGGGAAATGGCCGTGCATGACACTCGGACCCAATTTTGTTTACAACCTATATGTCGTACGTGTCTATTATCATCCGACTATATAGTGTGTTTGGTATTCAATTACAGCCTGAGTAGCGCGTTACTGCCTGCATGGCACGTTCACCTGTAACGTCGGCGCCTCAAGGGCGTCCGAATACACTGCATTTGCTTTGTACCGAACTTACAAGCACACTGTGATACGTGTAATACAAACCTAATGCTATCGTGACTTTACTTATCCTCTGGAAATGATAAACAGTGTGTACAAAACGTTCATTGTATCATGCAGGTCCTTCTTCGAAATGAATGTTTACTTAAACTGATCAGCAAAGGGGCTTCAATTCAGTTTAATAGATTTCAAAATTCCGATTTAAAAAAAGGTAGCATATTATGGCGATTTTATCATTTGTCAAATATATTGTACGAAAGAAATCCAAATATATGCATAGATTTTACGATATATATTTTTTTAAATAGTGCTCGGTCATTGTAAAGTTTTTACTTTTCTAAAACTCGGAATCGATACTGTTTATCTTGGTCTGGGAACGCTCACTGATATAAATGGACACTTCGACTGCGTTTTTTATCTCATGGGAGTGCGGGAGTGCGGGAAATCGATGTGATGCTGACGATTTTTTCCTCTTCCTGGGAGCAAATGCTGTATTTTATAGTTCACTAGGTAGCCATGCTATTACCCCCATTTGCCTTGTGTCGAATTCTGAACAAGACCTGATGGGCAGTCTGAGAAAGAATCTGACATGCTTTGTATATTGTCAATGTCAAGGATAAGAACTAGGATAGGCAGACGGCTTTATTCTTTAATACATGGGCGAGATAATCTTTAAACGACAAAACCCTTTCCATATCCAGTAGAAATCTCGAAACGTCTATCGTAAAATTCCGACTGTATCATGAGCATGTGTTTATGCATCACTATCAAGTAGTAATGATACCAGGTGTTCGCGAAAAGGTGAGCGTATCCTGCCCCATCGGTGGCACCCGTCACAAATACATGCAAAGACAAGTCAATTGTTCACCTGAAAAACATGGAAACATATTGGATTACACTTGGGTTACAAGTCAAAATAGGGAATTGCATCGGACATCATTTTTTGTCACTGATGCGTCAAATTTGGAAATGTCCTCCACATGTCTACCATAAAACATTTTGAAAGTTTTACAATGCTGTAGCAAAAGCGAGGGTGTTTTATATGTTCAAGGCTTTTGTATTCTACATGTCACAGGCTCGAGTATTATTATTTTGTTAATTTTGACAATTTATGTTTGTTTCTGTAAGGGCGATAACGCCACATTGTCCCTTCTATGATCCATAATTACCTGAGCTGAGTTAATTGATCAGTCACAGCTGTCCACACGGAACTTGTGAATGAAATTAGCGTGACGTCCGTCACACCGTGCCCGACGTACAGAGCCTTTAATACCCTCTATTCACGCGAATCAACACTTGATCCTCATTGCCATTTGTCCCTAAACACTGACGTCATTAACGGTCATCGATGTGACAACACAACAGATCGTGAAAAGAAACTGGAATTATACCTTTGTGCGTATATATATCATATATCTCAAATGAAATGAGTTTGTTATAAGAAAAATCTTTCTGATAAAGAAATCGTTTTCTTTATTGCTTTGAAAATTACATTGAAGTACAGACAAACAATACCTATATTCAAGGACTATACAGTTCCCGTCAGCTTATGTCCTGGGTACACAATACCCGTCTGGTGGGATGAATCCAACCACCCGTACAAATAATTGCCGACTTGGCCTGTTGTGACGTCAATGGCGACCCATATTTCAACACAATAAAAGGCTACTCCCCTACTAGCGATTTAAGAGTAGTTAAACACAAAGGTGATAGAAAATATTTAAATTGGTTTATGCAAATGTAAAAGCATCTGCGTTTCTACCTCGTGGGGTTTATTTCTCCCTTCCTTCACCAGGAAGTTCAAAGAGATGAATATACTCCGCATTAAGTTGTAGCTAACTGTAAATATATGATTTGATTTGACGATATTACTGTTACTTAATCTAATATATATAAAATATACATCGGTGGTGTGTACTACTGAACATGTCTTGTACAACATGTATTGCGTCTAGATTTAGAACATAACTGAACATTATACACTGAATGCTGTGTCGAGGTTTGGGGGTTCCCTGGGGTTGTTTTCATCATGGCCACGTCATTTACTAAATTGAATGTGTTTCTGAAACTTTCCAACTACACTACAGCAACTGGGAATTCCGGAGAAGATTAAGTCCTTTCCTTCATGAGAACCCATTGTGACGTCACTATTCATCATGTTCATTATTAGATAGTTGGGATGATTCGAGGAAGTGTACTGTGGACCTCGGCTTCAGCGACACATGACAGTCCGTTGTGAAATTAACAATTACATATTTACAGATATTTGTATAATCACCCCGAAAGGCTACATGTTATGTTGTGGTCTATTGTGTTGCCTTTAATAATGTGCATAAGGAAGAGCATTTATGGATATCAACTTCTTTATGATGAGGAACACAACGTATCGGAGTATATGCTTACTCCTCCATCAGGTGATTCATCTGCTGAAGGAGAAACGTTGTATTCTTCATATTAAAGAAGTTGACATCCATAAATTCTCTTCCTTATGTGTATCACTTCTAAATGCGTTTCAAAGACGTAATAATGTTCATGTTAAATAATTAGTTAAACCCTGGATGTGAAAACTAAATACAGTTTTTTCAGGGCTTTAAAATGTGAGAGTACCATGCAGTGTAGAGAGCCTTATACCATTCATTGCAGAGATCCTTGTACCATGCATTGTAGAGATCCTTGTACCCTGCGTTGTAGAGATCCTTGTACCATGCATTGTAGAGGTCCTTGTACCATGCATTTTAGAGATCCTTGTCTCATGCATTGCTGAGATCCTTGTACCATGCGTTGTAGAGATCCTTGTACCATGCATTGTAGAGATCCTTGTACCATGCATTGTAGAGATCCTTGCCTCATGCATTGTAGAGATCCGTATACCATTCATTGCAGAGATCCGTGTACCATGCATTGTAGTGATCCTTGTACCATGCATTGTAGAGATCCTTGTACCATGCATTGTAGAGATCCTTATACCATTCATTTTAGAGATCCTTGTACCATGCATTTTAGAGATCCTTGTACCATGCATTGTAGAGATCCTTGTACCATGCATTGTAGAGATCCTTGCCTCATGCATTGTAGAGATCCTTATACCATTCATTGCAGAGATCCTTGTACCATGCATTGTAGTGATCCTTGTACCATGCATTGTAGAGATCCTTGTACCATGCATTGTAGAGATCCTTGCCTCATGCATTGTAGAGATCCTTATACCATTCATTGCAGAGATCCTTGTACCATGCATTGTAGTGATCCTTGTACCATGCATTGTAGAGATCCTTGTACCATGCATTGTAGAGATCCTTATACCATTCATTTTAGAGATCCTTGTACCATGCATTTTAGAGATCCTTGTACCATGCATTGTAGAGATCCTTGTACCATGCATTGTAGAGATCCTTGCCTCATGCATTGTAGAGATCCTTATACCATTTATTGCAGAGATCCTTGTACCATGCATTGTAGTGATCCTTGTACCATGCATTGTAGAGATCCTTGTACCATGCATTGTAGAGATCCTTGTACCATGCATTGTAGAGATCCTTGTACCATGCATTGTAGAGATCCTTGTCTCATGCATTGTAGAGATCCTTATACCATTCATTTTAGAGATTCTTGTACCATGCATTGTAGAGATCCTTGTATCATGCATTGTAGAGATCCTTGTCTCATGCATTGTAGAGATCCTTGAAGCACCTCACCCCTGCAGGGTTCAACGTGTCTTATTCATGAATCGATAGTTACTTGCATGTTAGCTTACATGAGTCTTTGGATTCAAGGATGAGTATTGAATTGAGTAACATGTATCATAAAACAGTAGCGTTTGAACATAAAAGTATGCAAGAAGCAAACACACACGCGCGCACACACGCGCGCACACACACGCGCACAGCAAACTAACACTATCCCCCACACATACCAACAAAAACTTACACACACACACACTAACCCTTTCACACACACTAACAAACTAACACCCACACACACTAACCCTTACTAAGAGACATACACATACAACTAACATACACCCACAACAAACACTTACACACACTAACCCTTACACACAGACACACACACTAACAAACTAACACCCCCACACACTAACCCTTACACAGAGACATACACACACAACAAACACTTACACACACTAACCCTTACACACAGACACACACACTAACAAACTAACACCCCCACACACTAACCCTTACACAGAGACACACACACTAACAAACTAACACTTACTCACACATGAACATTTCGAAATACCCGTATCCGTCCGTGGTTTGATGAAAGTTCTCAATCAACGTGTTTAAAATTCAATTTGATGTAAATTGTGAGGATTCTGTTATTAGAATGACCTTGTTTATCTATTTCAATTAAAAAAATGGAATGACAAAACACCCCCTCACAGATACTGATAACGTCGTTCCATCACAACGATGACACACATAAGGTGACAGCCACGGTCACACGTATACAGCTTCAGAACATGACTGATATACCTGTACATCGCTATATACCCCACTCGTTTAACCTTTGGCGTTTACATAACAGAAAAAAAGATAATGTGCGTTCGAAAAGAACAGGCTGAAATCGATGTCGTCAAAGCCTCAAATGTGTGATTTGCAGTGAAAATCATGTCCGTTCCGGGAAACATCTGCAGCCTTTATTGTGGTTTGTTTGTTTGTTTGTTTGTTGTTTAACGCCACACAAAGCAATATTCCAGCTAAATGACGACGGTCTATAAATGAGTCTGGACCAGACAATCCAGTGATTAACAGTATGAGCAAGAATCTACGCAGTTGGGATGCAATGACATGCATCAACCAAGTCAGCGAGTCTGACCGCCCGATCCCGTTAGTCGCCTCTTACGACAAGCATAGTAGGTAGCCTCTTACGACAGGCATGGGTTGCTGAAGATAAATTCTACCCCGGAATCTTCTCGGCACGATAGACTCTGCGGCTTTGAGTAAATGTGCTGTGAGCCTCAAGTACTCAGTAATATTATGGTGGGTTTTATTTTATTGATTTAATGCTTAACGTATTTCTTTAATGTGCGACAAGAACCCAACGCGATGGCGATCTTTGATGTTTTTTACCAGTTTGGTGAAAGTCACAATTAGTACGAATCTGGAATTCGAACCCACGACCATAGCACCTAATGGACGCAACTCTGCTAAGCGAAATTCGGTGATATAAAAACAGTAATCTCTACATATTAAACCTAGAGTGTTATTGTTATTGTTATTTTTCAGCAGTCAGATCTCAAAACATTTACCGGGGGCGCGGGTGGTCCAGTCGACTTAGGCGCCGCGATTCGCTGTACAGAGTTGCGTCCCTTGGGTACACCAAAAACCTATAATTGTGGATTCGAATCCCGATTCGCCCCGATTATGTTTCTAGGTTTGTCAGCACCATACCCGGTTTCGCCGAACTGGTAAACGTCTGAGACCTGCATTACTTCGGGCTTTCCTCCCACATCAAGCTGACACGCCGCGATATAACTGTAATACTGTTAAAAGCGGCGTGAAACCCAACCCACTCACTCAAAATCTTTACCACGCTTCATGTTTAGTATCTCTGGAGAACACAAAACATTGTGTACCACGCTTAACGAGATATCTAGAGAGCTCACAATACTGGTCAAACGTCATCTAAGCACAATACAACATAAAAATATAACTAATGTTTTGCATTATAGGGGGATCATTTTTTGTTCCGTGTCAGTGTCCTCGAATGTAACTCATTTCAAAACGTTTCCATGGTAGTGCTTGCGTGTGGTTTGTGAAACTTTCATAACATTTCAGGAAGAAAGATTATTTTCCCTTGAGAGCACCAGTTGAACTGTGATGGGTTTTTCATTATCGATCGATGTCATATTTCTCCTTTAGGCGTATGAAGCTTGCATATATGTATTTCCAATTAGACATAAGTGCCAGTCAAGCTATATTGAACAGTGTCATTTAGTATATACAATGGATAGTGTTATAAATGCGATATCACACACAAACTTAGTATCACGACCCGATAAATATGCAAATTAACTGCACAAGTAGGAACTGCTTTTAAAAAACTCCATGCATCGGTTGAAATGTTCAATAAACTACATGTATAAGTATAAAACTACACTATAACGTATAAGTTTCTTGGGATGGAAGTGGTTGTGTACACAAACATATGGCTTCAAATCATTTGGCACTATATGATAAATAGGGCGGTTCACTCTCGCGCCCGTATATCAGGAATAAGAAAACAATATATACTCGACAAAGGCTGGCATTATTCAATTTTTGTTACTGAAATATGATATTAACTATATGCATACACGCTCGGCTTAAAATCATGTCTGTTTAATATCAAGTATAAGCAAAAAGGGCAAGCATGTCGGTGCAATACCTTTCAGTATGTTTTCTTCGTGCTGATTGGTTGGTTCACGCTAATTGTTCAATTGTTGTGATTGTTCTTAGCGTAACGTCACATCAAGGCACTGTCGCAAATAATTGAAGATGGCGAATTCCATTGTTCATGAGGACACGAACGCCTCCGTGGTCTAGTGGTAAAGCGTCTGCCTGGAGAGCAGAAGGTCGGAGGTTAGATCCCCGGCCGCGTCATACAAAAAGACGGTTTGTTTTTTGTTGTTGTTGATTTTGTTGTTGTTGTTGTTGTTGTTGTTGTTGTTGTTTCACGGCGCACTCAGCAATATTCCAGCTATATGACGGCGGTCTGTAAATAATCAAAAGACGGTACTTGATCTTACCCTGCGCTCGGCATTCATGGGCTAAAACAATGCCCCGTGGTCGGCTCAGAGTCAGTCTACTGTATCGAAGTTAGACTGCGGCAAGGTATCCCACCTCACTCATGGTATCAATGGGCTGGCACTATGAAATCGGCATTAGTCCGGACTAGTATAAGCACACACACACACACACACACACACACACACACAGACACACACACACACGAGCATGCGCGTCGCTATATATGTTCAATAAACTTGAACGCGACGTTAAACCCCATATCACCTCATGAGGATACAGACAGGTTTTATGTTGTCGTACCAACAACAACAGACTGAGGTGATGTCTCCAAATGAGGTCAGAAAATCTACATTTTGTTGAAAAAAAGAATATTGGAAACAAACCGAAAACAAAATCAGGGTGAACCAGGATTCGAACTCATGATCACGTGTTCTCATGCATCACATGCAACTCCTTATACGACTGAGCAGGGGACCTTCCCTCATAATTCGGCATTGTACAGGATGACAACACTAGCACAGTGTTCCGGCTATATGTATGCAGATAAAATACTTAGATGAAAGGAATGACAACATTGGGCAATTCTCTTGTGTGATGTCAGGGCATGCTACGAGATCCACACAAGGGTCGTACTTCCGTAAGGTGATGACAGATACCGGTGGCGCAGTTACCACGTAGCACGAAAATCAATAAAAAAATAAACAAAATGTACTTTGGTATGTTCTTATTTCAGTCGTTTGTTATAGTTACAAAATCTTTTGTTAATTTACAGGTTGAGCCGCCTACCAGTTTCAAAATTGTTGATGGGGCGGTCGGGTAGCCTAGTGGTTAAAGCGTTCGCTCGTCACGCCGAAGACCCGGGTTCGATTCCCGACACGGGTACAATGTGTGAAGCTCATTTCTGGTGTCCCCCGCCGTGATATTGCTGGAATATTGCTAAAAGCGGCGTAAAATCAAAGTCACTCACTCAAAATTGTTGATGAGTTGGTTCGATGTTGTTTGCTTGTTATTGATTATGGTCCGGAACTTCTTCGATGCATGATTTAAGTCAAGTTCCTTCTAGTTCCTTTCAGTTCAAAATATTAATTAAAAGGGGTAAAATCTTGCCAAAATCATACTTCATGTGCTCGGGTGAAATCACATTTGTAACTATCCATCGAGAAAATGATATTTTCTCAATTACTGGACTGTCTCGTCCAGACTCGATTATTTACAGGCCGCCGTCATATAGCCAGAATATTGCTGAGTGTGGCGTTAAACATAAACTAACAAACAAACAAAAACATCTTTACAAAAATACATAATTAAAACAGAAAAAAAAGATATACTGTAAAGTACGGTTATAACGAACTAAAAGGGACTACTAATTTTAGTTCGTTTTAACCGTAGTTCGTTATAAGCATATATACAGCATAACTACAGCAAATAGTCGGGACCAAAAAAGTAGTTCGTTATATCCGTCAGTTCGATATAAGCGTGTTCGTTATAACCGTAGTTTACTGTATACGCCCTTTAATGACAAATGTTTGGATCCGTGAACAAACAATTACACCGATTTCTTGACACTCAATAGGTAACAAGATGCAGGATACAAGTACAGCTCAATACTCATGCTCTGGATTAACTGCTGAAAAACTACTTTTTCTACGAAATGACCAAATATCACAACCGTCTGAAGGATTTAACTATATGGGTTATGACTAATACTCCAGTCTAATGACACATATAAACGCGAATCACGTAAATTTTATATTGTTGACGTTTTCTTCCTATTAAGGACCCATCTTAGATGAGTTTACATTCAGGTAATTGGAAACAAACAAAAAACTGATATATGATCAATGTCGATGTTGAAAATAGTTTCATATATAAACATTAAGGCTGTCATGTTTATATAACTGGGGAAGGACCTTCGGTGTAGTCGCTGAAGGTCGCTGAGTTGTCTGTTATGTAACTGTTCAAACCCTGGGAAAGCATTGAGATATAAATTATCTATAAAATGGAAAGTTTCTGAAATAATTGTTCCTGTCTGAAATTGTCTCTGCTCAGTTTGTTTGTTTGTTTGTTTGTTTGACGGAGAGAGGTGAGAGAGGGGGGGAGGGAGAGAGGGAGCTATAGAGAGTGAGATAGATAGAGGTAGGTAGAGAGAGCGAGGTAGATTGAGGGAAGTAGAGAGCGAGGTAGATAGAGGAGGTAGATATAGGGAGGTAGAGGGGGAGATAGAGAGCGAGGTAGATAGAGAGAAGTAAAGAGAGGGAGGTAGATAGAGGGAGGTATAGAGCGAGGTAGATTGAGGGAAGTAGAGAGCGAGGTAGATAGAGGGATATAGAGAGCGAGGTAGATAGAGGAGGTAGATAGAGGTAGATATAGGGAGGTAGAGGGCGAGGTAGAGAGCGAGGTAGATAGAGAGAAGTAAAGAGAGGGAGGTAGATAGAGGGAGGTATAGAGCGAGGTAGATGGGGGGGGGGGGGGGGGGGGGGTGTAGAGAGAGGGGTAGGGAGCGAGGTAGATAGAGGGATATAGAGAGCGAGGTAGATAGAGGAGGTAGATAGAGGTAGATAGAGGGAGGTATAGAGCGAGGTAGATGGGGGGGGGGGGGGGGGGGGGTGTAGAGAGAGGGGTAGGGAGCGAGGTAGATAGAGGGAAGTATATAGAGGTAGATAGAGGGAAGTAGATAGAGGTAGATAGAGGGAGGTAGATAGAGGGAGGTAGATAGAGGAAGATAGAGGGAGGTAGATAGAGGGAGGTAGATAGAGGGAGGGAGATAGAGGTAGATAGAGGGAGGTAGTTAGAGGGAGGTAGATAGAGGTAGATAGAGGGAGGTAGATAGAGGGAGGTAGATAGAGGGAGGGAGATAGAGGTAGATAGAGGGAGGTAGATAGAGGGAGGTAGAGGGCGAGGTAGATAGAGGGAGGTAGATAGAGGGAGGTAGATAGAGGTAGATAGAGGGAGGTAGATAGAGGGAGGTAGATAGAGGGAGGGAGATAGAGGGAGGTAGATAGAGGTAGATAGAGGGAGGTAGAGGGCGAGGTAGATAGAGGGAGGTAGATAGAGGGAGGTAGATAGAGGTAGATAGAGGGAGGTAGATAGAGGGAGGTAGATAGAGGGAGGGAGATAGAGGGAGGTAGATAGAGGTAGATAGAGGGAGGTAGAGGGCGAGGTAGATAGAGGGAGGTAGATAGAGGGAGGTAGATAGAGGGAGGTAGATAGAGGGAAGTAGATAGAGGGAAGTAGATAGAGGTAGATAGAGGGAAGTAAAGAGAGCGAGGTAGATAGAGGTAGATAGAGGGAAGTAAAGAGAGCGAGGTAGATAGAGGGAGGTAGATAGAGGGAAGTAGAGAGCGAGGTAGAGAGGGAGGTAGATAGAGGGAAGTAGAGAGCGAGGTAGATAGAGGTAGATAGAGGAGATAGAGAGGGAGGTAGATAGAGGTAGATAGAGGGAAGTAGAGAGCGAGGTAGATAGAGGTAGATAGAGGGAAGTAAAGAGAGCGAGGTAGATAGAGGTAGATAAGGGGAAGTAAAGAGAGCGAGGTAGATAGAGGGAGGTAGATAGAGGGAAGTAGAGAGCGAGGTAGATAGAGGGAAGTAGAGAGCGAGGTAGATTGAGGGAGGTAGATAGAGGGAAGTAGAGAGCGAGGTAGATAGAGGAGATAGAGAGGGAGGTAGATAGAGGTAGACAGAGGTAAGTAGAGAGCGAGGTAGATAGGGGAGGTAGATAGAGGGAAGTAGAGAGCGAGGTAGATAGAGGTAGACAGAGGTAAGTAGAGAGCGAGGTAGATAGGGGAGGTAGATAGAGGGAAGTAGAGAGCGAGGTAGATAGGGGTAGATAGAGGAGATAGAGGAGATAGAGGGGGAGGTAGATAGAGGGAGGTAGATAGAGGGAAGTAGAGAGCGAGGTAGATAGAGGAGATAGAGAGGGAGGTAGATAGAGGTAGATAGAGGGAGGTAGATAGAGGTAGATAGAGCGAGGTAGATAGAGGGAAGTAAAGAGAGCGAGGTAGATAGAGGGAGGTAGATAGAGGGAAGTAGAGAACGAGGTAGATAGAGGTAGATAGAGAGAAGTAGAGAACGAGGTAGATAGAGGTAGATAGAGGTAGATAGAGGGAGGTAGATAGAGGGAAGTAGAGAGCGAGGTAGATAGAGGGAGGTAGATAGAGGGAAGTAAAGAGAGCGAGGTAGATAGAGGGAGGTAGATAGAGGGAAGTAGAGAGCGAGGTAGATAGGGAGGTAGATAGAGGGAAGTAGAGAACGAGGTAGATAGGGGTAGATAGAGAGGGAGGTAGATAGAGGTAGATAGAGGGAGGTAGATAGAGGTAGATAGAGGAGATAGAGAGGGAGGTAGATAGAGGTAGATAGAGGGAGGTAGATAGAGGTAGATAGAGCGAGGTAGATAGAGATAGATAGAGGGAAGTAAAGAGAGCGAGGTAGATAGAGGGAAGTAGAGAGCGAAGTAGATAGGGGAGGTAGATAGAGGGAAGTAGAGAGCGAGGTAGATAGAGGGAAGTAGAGAGCGAAGTAGATAGGGGAGGTAGATAGAGGGAAGTAGAGAGCGAGGTAGATAGGGGTAGATAGAGGAGATAGAGGAGATAGAGGGGGAGGTAGATAGAGGGAGGTAGATAGAGGTAGATAGAGGTAGATAGAGGGAGGTAGATAGAGGGAAGTAGAGAGCGAGGTAGATAGAGGTAGATAGAGGTAGATAGAGGAGATAGAGAGGGAGGTAGATAGAGGTAGATAGAGGGAGGTAGATAGAGGTAGATAGAGGGAAGTAGAGAGCGAGGTAGATAGAGGGAAGTAGAGAGCGAAGTAGATAGGGGAGGTAGATAGAGGGAAGTAGAGAGCGAGGTAGATAGGGGTAGATAGAGGAGATAGAGGAGATAGAGGGGGAGGTAGATAGAGGGAGGTAGATAGAGGTAGATAGAGGGAGGTAGATAGAGGGAAGTAGAGAGCGAGGTAGATAGAGGGAAGTAGAGAGCGAAGTAGATAAGGGAGGTAGATAGAGGGAAGTAGAGAGCGAGGTAGATAGGGGTAGATAGAGGAGATAGAGGAGATAGAGGGGGAGGTAGATAGAGGGAGGTAGATAGAGGTAGATAGAGGTAGATAGAGGGAGGTAGATAGAGGGAAGTAGAGAGCGAGGTAGATAGAGGTAGATAGAGGTAGATAGAGGAGATAGAGAGGGAGGTAGATAGAGGTAGATAGAGGGAGGTAGATAGAGGTAGATAGAGGGAAGTAAAGAGAGCGAGGTAGATAGAGGTAGATAGAGGTAAGTAAAGAGAGCGAGGTAGAGAGCGAGGTAGATAGAGATAGATAGAGGAGATAGAGAGGGAGGTAGATAGAGGTAGATAGAGGAGATAGAGAGCGAGGTAGATAGAGGTAGATAGAGGTAAGTAAAGAGAGCGAGGTAGAGAGCGAGGTAGATAGAGGTAGATAGAGGAGATAGAGAGGGAGGTAGATAGAGGTAGATAGAGGAGATAGAGAGCGAGGTAGATAGAGGTAGATAGAGGTAAGTAAAGAGAGCGAGGTAGAGAGCGAGGTAGATAGAGATAGATAGAGGAGATAGAGAGGGAGGTAGATAGAGGTAGATAGAGGAGATAGAGAGCGAGGTAGATAGAGGTAGATAGAGGTAAGTAAAGAGAGCGAGGTAGAGAGCGAGATAGAGGTAGATAGAGGAGATAGAGAGGGAGGTAGATAGAGGTAGATAGAGGGAGGTAGATAGAGCGAGGTGGATAGAGGTAGATAGGGGAGGTAGATAGAGCGAGGTAGATAGAGGGAGGTAGGTAGAGGGAAGTAGAGAGCGAGGTAGATAGAGGTAGATAGAGGAGATAGAGAGGGAGGTAGACAGCGAGGTAGATAGAGGTAGATAGAGGGAGGTAGATAGAGCGAGGTAGATAGAGGGAAGTAGATAGAGGGAGGTAGATAGAGGGAAGTAGAGAGCGAGGTAGATAGAGGGAGGTAGATAGAGGGATATAGAGAGCGAGCTAGATAGAGGGATATAGAGAGCGAGGTAGATAGAGGAGGTAGATAGAGGGAAGTAGAGAGCGAGGTAGATAGAGGTAGATAGAGGGGGTAGATAGAGGGAAGTAGAGAGCTAGGTAGATAGAGGAGGTAGATAGAGGGAAGTAGAGAGCGAGGTAGATAGAGGGAAGTAGAGAGCGAGGTAGATAGAGGGAAGTAGAGAGCGAGGTAGATAGAGCGAGGTAGATAGAGGGATGTAGAGGGAGATAGATAGAGGGAGGTAGAGGGCGAGGTAGATAGAGGGAGGTAGATAGAGGGAGGTAGATAGAGGTAGATAGAGGGATATAGAGAGCGAGGTAGATAGAGGAGGTAGATAGAGGGAAGTAGAGGGCGAGGTAGATAGAGGTAGATATAGGGAGGTAGAGAGCGAGGGGGGTAGAGATAGATAGATAGGGTCAGAGAGGTAAAATTACACATTGAAAAAAGCGTTGACAAACCAAACTATCGCGCACCTTGCGTAACCCTGTCAACCCATTCAATCTTCTGCATGTCCACTCGACATGTGTAGTCTACTCTTCTCGATTCAAATTACAGTCAAGTCTCGTTAATCCGACACTCGTTAATCCGACAATCGGTTTATCCGACACGGTCCTCCGACACTAATGATGGGAACCGATTAAATCAGTGCTATTTAGACCCGTTAATCCGACAGTCTCGCACTCCGACTCCGACACACCTAATTGACAACGAATTACCGAAATCACTCATTAATCAGTCTCGTTAATCCGACACAGTGATCCGCGTACTCCGTGGTCATCTGCCCGCGAGTACACAGCCAGTGTTTTGATGCGAAACGAATTGGCCGGTAGCTGCATATAACAACGGCATCAAAGATATACTTACTTCTTTGAGTGGCATTTAGAAGTTGGAATGGTAACTAAGACAAAATTGTAATAAAGAAGTTGCTCATCCATTACAATTTTGTCTTAGTTAAAGATATACTTGCTTGACAATAAACAATTAATGCTTTAAATAAAGAAAACATGATTAATCACATGCTTAGATTACCTCAATCTCATTAAAATCAGATACAAGTTCTCGCTATCTATAGGCTTAAAATGGTTGCAGTATAGAATAATACATACTATCCTTACAACTGGACAATTCCTTCCTGTGATTGGATATATATAGAATACTAAACGAGCTCCTGTGTAATACCAATTTTATGAAACGAGGTCATAGTTCTGGTATTTGACGAGCGAAATCGAGTCAGATACCAGAACTATTCGCGAGTTTTATAAAATTGGTATTACACGGGAGCGAGTTTAGTATTTTATGTATTACTTGCCATATATAATTACTTCAATAATAATACTTCAAACACGTCAAATGTTGACACATATTAACTTAATACCATATAATTTTTTAATTTGGAGTTTACACGATATACGGCTTTTCCATTGGACGAGAGGTCGGTCACATGACCGCGAAATTGACGTTCATAAGTGTATGAACGACACAATTTGATGTTCAAACGCTTTTCACGAGACCGTGTTCTTGAAATGACGTAAACACTGACGGACTACTTTCACATTCCTGGGGAAACCCCTGGGAATTCCCTAGCACGAAAACATACATAAGTGTTCTTTCTGATCATTTAGAACCTTTATTCTTGGTCTCAGCGTTTCAGTATACATTGAGAAATGTCAGAGAGCGTGACTGCATGATTGTTCACGAATATCCTAGCTACGGCCTATCCTAATGAACAAACGAAGAAATGCACATCTTAACTATCGTAGTATCGACTCGATCCGTGTCTTCGGCTGACACTGACCGTCTCCAGCAATCTATGAATTTACCTTAGTGTCTGTTTGACGCATCTTTATTCACCTTTCAATGATCGGCCAGTTGATCAATGATGACTAACACATGTAACCGCCACAGGTTCATTAACAACTTCGGAAATCTCTCCCGTGACGTTTATCGTGTCGGCCATTTTGACGTCTTGTATTTGATGTAAATGCATTACGACGCGCTGTCATTGTGACTGACTTACTGAGGTAGTTCTTTACACACCTTTAATGAAGATATGATTTGAACACATGTGCTGCGTAAGATGTTTCTGAAGAGCAAGTTGTGCATCCATACGCTCATGTCACCTCTCTTTTTGAGGAACTATTTTACTCCGCGATATAGCTGGTTGTTGTATGGCTGTCAGTGTAAACATGAAGTCACACGTACTAAATAAAATTGTGTTTATACATTGGCCTACATCCTTTGAGGTAAGAAATTGTGATAAAAAAATTATAAGAATTGACTTTCACTTTGTGTGAGTTCATTGGAGTATGAACCTTCATAGAGTGAGGGCCAAACATTGTATGAACGTCGTCGCAAGCTCAGACGTTCATGCAGTTTGGCCCTCACTCTATGAAGGTTCATACTCCAATGAACTCACACAAAGTGAAAGTCAATTCTTAAACAACGTCCCACCTTTAGAATTCAGGCGTCCGTTCCACAAAGTTTTCGCAGCGCTAAAGTTATCGTAACTCCTCACACACTTTACAATCACGTCACAATACTCCATGACGTGATTTTGTGGGATTTTGTTGCAAGATCCTACCGGCGAAACAATGTCATGTGACGTCAGCCTAGCAACGGGGTTGCTGGGGTCATTGAGAGTGCATAAGCTCCTCTCAGTGATCTATTATATCCTCCCGCAATGTCGTTGAATAAGCCAAGGGATGCTGAGAGCTTTCAATGTTTGTTGGCATAACTTGTTCCCGCAGTACATAAGCACGCGCTGTATGTTTATTAAGCTGGTTGGTTTGGTTGGTTTGTTGTTTAACGCCACACTCAGCAATATTCCAGCTACATGCCGGCGGTCTGTAAATAATCGAATCTGGACCAGACAATCCAGTGATTAATATCATGATCATCGATCCAAGCAATTGGGATCGATGACATGCTTCAACCAAGTCAGCGAGCCTGACCACCCGATCCCGTTAGTTGCCTTTTACGACAAGCATAGTCACCTTTTACGGCAAGCATGGGTTGCTGAAAACCTATTCTACCCCGGAAT
This sequence comes from Haliotis rufescens, assembly GCF_023055435.1. NCBI lineage: Eukaryota > Metazoa > Mollusca > Gastropoda > Lepetellida > Haliotidae > Haliotis > Haliotis rufescens. Next base: position 5,732,879 of record NW_025963802.1, read on the forward strand.
CTTCACGGGTTTTATTATTAAGCAGGTGATCTCTTCACGGGCAAGTAATAAATTGACTCACATCTTGTGTCACAAAGAATCAGAAACTATTGATCATATATTTTGTAACTGTGAAATTGTTCTTAATGTATGGCAGGAATTGGAAACGCGGCTTCTTTCTGTACCATTATCTTTAAATTCTACAAAGCACAAGATCATACAGGGCATAAAAGGAAAAAACAATAATTTTATGAATAAAATCAATGTATTAGTTAAGGAAATTATTTATGGATGCAGTAGAAAAGAAATAAAGCGAGAAATTATTCGATATTATGATATAACAAATGTATTTATTTTTCAACTGGAGCAGAAGAATGTTTGTTAAACTTTTGCAATTTAGAAATAGTGACTTTTAAGGTGTTAATGCCCTCTTACCTTTAGATCTGTAAATGAGAATCTATAAATTAATCGTTAACAAGCAACTAGGACAATATAATATTGTGTAGAAAAATGAATATGTTTCGTGATTTATAAAGTAGAATCTGTACATTGAAAGCATAATGTGTTATATGTACTATGTTGTAATATTTACACACTGAATATGCCTTATATATGTCATTTAGTGATACTCCTGTTGCACAATGCCTGTATTTGAAAATATGAAAAATAAAATTTTAACTTTTAAAAAAATGTGCCCAATGTATTAAACAGCATACACTAAGACTTACAATACTATTCAGGGTGCACGGTCTATTATATAGAGTGGGAAATCAGCATTCCAAAATATGGTGAACGTTTGTGCGTTATTTTTGAAAAACAATGACAGAGAAATATATTACGAATCAAAACATTTCTACACATATATTCATTCCGATGTCAATTTATACATACATTTATGTAATTACCGATACAAATATTTCCCAATTCAAAATGATTTTCCTCTTCAGGCAAAAGTGTCATCACACGTGATGGCATATTCAGTAACACTGAACTATTTCGATCGCAACAAGACACGTTTTATGTACATCGTTAACGTATTCTCACAGACCAACCCGCTACAAGCACCAGTAATCTGTATTGAGCGGTCCCCACAAGCCCCGTGCGGAAACATGTGTTTGGATGGCGACACATTGGGCTCTCCGTGCCGCAGGTTGTGCTGTCGTATGCTGGTGTGTCGGTACCTCGTGATCTTACAGGAGGCGCCCTAGGTGTACATGTGTCTGCTTAACGCTGTCTTGTGATTACAATACAATTGGTTATTCTTATTGTATGAGAAGCGAGTAGCCGTAGTGGAAGTAAGTTGGTTGGTTTGTTTGTTGTTTTACGCCGCACTCAGCAATATTCCAGCTATATGACGGCGGTCTGTACATAATCGAGTCTGGACCAGAGAATCCAGTGATTGAAATCATGAGCATCGATCCACGCAATTGGGCTCGATGACATGCTTCAACCAAGTCAGCGAGCCTGATCACCCGATCCCGTTAGTCGCCTTCTACAAGCGTAGTCGCCTTAATACGGCAAGCATGGGTTGCTGAAGACCTATTCTACCCCGGATCTTAACGGATCTGGAATTAAGTAGTTGTTACAACTTTCGCTCGTCATGCCGAAGAACCTGTTTCGATTTCCCGAACAGGTAGTATGTCAATCTGTCTCACAGTCCCTGAACCATATTATTTGCCCTTCCGCCCAGCCCTTTCTGTAACGCAAAACCCCCAAATAAAGCAAGTCTAGATCTCCCATCTTATTGAGTCTCCTTTCCAATTTAAATGAAGTTATTGGAATCTATCAAAATTATATTTTTTCAGAGACTAAGCTTAGTTTAGTAGAATGTGTGAAGCCCATGTTAGTGTCCCCTGTCGTGAAATATACAAGCGGCGTAAAACTATACTCACTTACTCTTACATTATTGTGAAGGATGGATAAGTGAGTGATATATAAAAGCGGCGTAAAACAATACTCACTTACTCTTACATTATTCTGAAGGATGAAGGAGTGAGTGAGTTGGGTTTAACGCCGCTTTCAACAGTATTTTAGTTACATCGTGGCGTGTCAGCTCTGTGTGGGAGGAACATCAGAAGAGATGCAAGTCTTAGACGTTTACCGCTTTCGAGGAACCAAACAGCACATCGATGGTGCTGGTAGACCTAGAACCAAGATCAGGTCGTCTATCGTTTTGCGTGTTTGTTTGTTTGTTGCTTAACACCGTACCCTGCAATAGCCCATCTTCATAATGGTGGTCTGTACACAATCCAGTCTGGACCAGACAATCCAGTAATTTTCACCATGAGCATCGATCTACGCAGCTGGGACACGATGACAAGCGATGAGCGAGCCTGACCACCCAATTCCGTTCTAGCCCGGATCTTCACGGATGAATTTCGTTTGGGAATCTTCGATCGAGGGATTCTGCCTAAGGGACGCAACAATAAGCACGGAATTGCAGCGACTTAGTCAACTGGCTCCCTTAAGATAACACAAGAGTATTTTTGACTGTATGGAAAGGGATAGCATTCGGTACCACTCGGGTTACTCCGATACCTACATTATACTTCGGGCAGTAATATTGTAGGATTTAGCTGTAAACCACACGCGAGTAGTTCGTACAACAGCTGGTTTTCAGAAAACAGAATTATGGTTAATAAAACAAATTATGTAATTTTATATCGAGCAACATTCATATCAGGGTCATGACTGACGCCATTTTGTGCTGTGTTATGTGATAGGCACGTGAACTAGAGAAACTTGTCGATTGAGTTCCAACATGGATTCCTCCCAATACAGACCGAGGTGAGCTCCAAAAGGGTCAATTCGGATAAAGTTGGTATTCCTTACCCAGTACAAGTTATGTGTGCAGCAGGTCTACAAAACGTTTTAACATCTAAATCCTTTTCAGTTTTTGTTTTGTTCCTTTTTTTACTTAAACTTGACATCTAATAACCAAAAAATAGGACAGACAAATTCTCAAAGAACCTTCCCTCCCACCTCATCTCATTTGTCTTTCTGCAAGTAACCCAATCTTCCCACACAATTCCACTAACGCTTGGAGGGGACATTAGTTCGTGTTTCAACCGTGACCAGCACGTTCGGGGCGAAACTCAGTAGCAGGCCTACTACTACTACTACTACCACTTCCACAACCACCACTACTACTACCACCACAACCATTACTACTACTACTGCGTCCACAACAACTTATACTACTACTACTACTTCTACTACTACTACTACTACTACTATTACTACTACCACCACCACCACATCCACCACCACCACCACCACCACCACCACCGATACCACTACCACTACTACTACTACTACTACTACTACTACTACTACTACTACCACTACCACTACCACTACCACTACTACTACTGCTGCTGCTACCACTCTCACTATCACTACTACCACAAACACAATACCGCCACAACTATCATAACTACAACTGCCGCCGCTTGCAGCAGTATTACAGAAACATCACGGGGTGTCAGCTGAATGTGGGAGGAACGTCCGATGCCATGCCAGTCTCAGACGTTAACAACTTTGGTGAAACCAAACAGCACGCCGATGCTGCTGGCAAACCTAGACCCAAGATCAGGACGAATTGCGTTTCATTTGTTTGTTATTTTTGTTGTTGTTGCTCAACGCCGCATTCAGCAGTGATCCAGCTATATGACGGCGATCTGTAAATAATTGAGTCTGGGCCAGACAATCCCGTGACTGACATCATGAGCATCGCTCCATGCAAGTGGGGTACAATGACATGCATGAACTAAGTCAGCGAGCCTGAACACCCGTTCGTTAGTCGTTTCTTATGAGAATCAATTCTAACTTGGATCTTCAAGGAGGACATTCGTTTGGAATTCACGAGCATTCTCGTAGCATTCTGGCACGCCTTATAAGGAACGCAACGCAAGGCAGGGAGAAGCCGCGACTAAGCTGGGCCACACGTAACCCTAGATACGATAGGAGTATGTCATATAACTGTATTTTGTATTTTTGTATTTTCTTGCTTAACTCCGCACCCTGCAATATTCCATCTTCATAATGGCGGTCTGTACAAAATCGAGTCTGGACCAGACAATCCAGTGATTGACATCAACTACGCAACTGGGATACAATGACAAGCGATGAGCGAGCCTGACCACCCAATTCCGTTCTAGCCCGGATCTTCACGGGTGAATTTCGTTTTGGAATCCTCGATCAAGTGATTCTGCCTAAGGGACGCAACAATAAGCACGGAATTGCAGCGACTTAGTCAGCTGGGTCCCTTACATAAGATTTTTTTGACTGTATGGAATGGTTATAGCATTCGGATCATCTCGGGTTATTCCGACACCTATATTATATTTCCGGCCGTAATATTGTAGGATTTCACGAAATATCGCACACATGATAGTTAGTAGAACACTTTGGTCAATTTTCAGAAAAGTAATTATGGTTAATAAAACAAAGTATATACTTTTTATTTCGAGCAACATATTTTTGTGTGTTGTGTGATAGGCACGTGAACTGGTGAAACTTGTCAATTCATTTCCAATATGGATTCCTCTTAATACAGGCTGAGATGACATATGGGATTGGCAGGAGGGACATATAAAAGGGTTTATTCTTCCAAGAACTCCAAAACGGTTAATTCGGATAAAGCTGGTCTCCCCGATCCTGTGCGACTATGAATGAGTGTGTGCGTGAGTTGGATTGTAGCCGCTTTTAGCAATATTTCACGGTGTGAAATGGGCTTCACACATTGTACCCATGTGTTGAATCGAACCCAGGCCTTCGGCGTGACGAGAGAACGCTTTAACCGCTTGGCTACCACAAACCCCAGGACAGCTTGTGAGTACAGCAAGTCTACATCATAATCCATTTCAGGTTATTTTTACTTTCGTTTTATTACAAATATTTGTCAACTCTTCAAATTCTTAACCACCCTCTCCTCCCCCTCACACTTTTCTCTCTGTAGGTAACTGAAATCTTCCCACGCAATTCCACTTCTACATCAGTTCGTGTTTCCACACGCTGCTTGTTAGGTGACCATCACGTTGCGGCCAGCGTGCTGGGTGAGACTCAGTACCAGTGGCTTGACGTGTTTAATAGGAAACGTGTTTGTTTATCCCTGCTGTCTCATTCACTCGGATGAATTTGATTGTTCCTTGATGTTTTATATCAGTGGTTACCATGACATCCGTCTCGGGCGGAAAGGAAGATGAGTATGTAATTGTATCTCATATAATTACCATTGTATAACACTCATAGAACCGCAGGAGAAAAGTCACGCTCGCGGGCATGAGCAGTAAATGATTAATTTACGCCAGCTGTGACAACAAGCTGTAAGAATTCTTTTAAAAACATTAAACAACATCCGCTCGCGAGTTTGCAAATGTGCGAAGACAGCAAAGCAAATAAAACAGGTAAATACTCCTTAATTACTAGTTTGTAAAAAACAACAACGTAGAGATTTGATCATTAAAATTTTGCTATAAAAAACAAGTACATCCTCTAGCGGAGATAGTTCATGTTATAACAAAACAAAGTATATCCCTAAGTGGAGATAATTCATGTTATAACAAAAAAAAGTATATCCCCAAATGGAGATAATTCATGTTATAACAAAACAAAGTATATCCCTAAGTGGAGATAATTCATGTTATAACAAAACAAAGTATATCCCTAAGTGGAGATAATTCATGTTATAACAAAACAAAGTATATCCCTAAGTGGAGATAATTCATGTTATAACAAAACAAAGTATATCCCTAAGTGGAGATAATTCATGTTATAACAAAACAGGTATATGCCGAAACAGCGCACGATCGGTGCCAAGCAGTGCACGAAATACACATCGGCCCGTAGGCCCGAGGCCGACAGATTTATTCTCGGGCTGATTTTAAATTTCAGCAGGCCTACAGTTTATTTATGTAATTATCTATTTAGCATTATTCAAGTAATGTGATAAACATAACTTTCATATATATAAATAGTAGGATTAGACCTTTCATATGACATGTAGTCGCAAGGAGTTTTACAAGTAAAATGGCCTCGCCAAGTGATTACGATCTGATCGATAATCAAGATCTATATTGTGATAATACGGGTCTTTCTTCTTTATTCTTTATATAGATACGTAACTGGGTCTATGTTCACCACGTTTTGTAACAAAAGCCCAAACGATCAAGGTGAGTTGGGGTGAAATTGGGTTTAATGTCGCGTCCAAGATTATTGCACTTATATAGCGACGTCCATGCACATGTGTGTGTGTATGTGTGTGTGTGTGTGTGTGTGTGTGTGTGTGTGTGTGTGTGTGTGTGTGTATGTGTGGCTGCTTGTACTAGTCCGGACTGATGCCGATTAATAGTGCTAGCCAACTGAGATACCATGCCGCAGTTTAACATGAATACCCCACTCAGACACAATATACTGACTCCGAGCCGACCAGTGCTTGTTTTAGCCCCTTAATGCCGAGCGCCAGACAGGGTAACAACAAGTACCATCTTTTAACGAACGTCTTTTGGTATGAAGCGGCCGGGGATCGAACCCCGGACCTCCCGCTCTCCGGGCGGACGCTCTACCACAAGACCATGGAGGCGGTCCCAAAGGATCAAGTGTCGTGCATCCGAGCACCGTGTTTTCATCAAGGAATGAAGTTTTTCCTTAAGTTTGTCATGTGAGATGGTGGTGTACAAACTTGAAAAATCAAATGTTTGGCAGAATGAACTTGTTTCTTTTCTGAAATTGCAAAAAGTCAAGCAAATCCTTTGAGCTCTTGAGTGAGTGAGTATAGTTTTCCGCCGCTTTTAGCAATATTCCAGCAATATCACGGCGGGGGACACCAGAAATGGGCTTCACACATTGTACCCATGTCGGGAATCGAACCCGGGTCGTCGGCGTGACGAGCGAACGCTTTAACCACTAGGCTACCCGACCGCCCGTGACCTCTTGAGAATCCACATGGTATTAATTCCACTTTCTGTGAATATATAGAAAGTCCCACCTTGATTGTATTAAGGATTATGGTTAGTCTTTGAGACAGGGATTTGGTGGTACACTTGCTGGACCTAGCACTACATCTGTCTGTGTACGCATTTTTATGCATCTTTGGAATCCAGTACAAAAGAGGAATGGTCTTCAGGTTTGGAGGAAAAAATGTCTGTTGACGCTAAGTAGTCGGTACACATGCTTTGCAAATCCTACTATCGTCCGAAATCTGCACGGCACTTTACGAACTGGATGTTGATTTCGTTACGCGTTTTTGATTGGACTATGCATAGACTCGTTAGTCCAGCCAAAATGTAACTCCATAATTACAGCCTAGTTCGTCAAGGGTGGAAGCTAGACTTTTATTGTCAGTAAGTTCCCTTGCCTCGGGAAGATGTTGATGTATTAATTCACCACATTGGTGCAACGTGATATTGCTGATTATTGCCAAAAGCGACCTTATACACTCAGTACTCAAGCAAGGTGAGGGAACTTTTACAATGAATAAACCATTATGCCTCACTTTAAAGTTTGAATCCCACTGATATCTTTCTTGTAAGTAATCCATCAATAGCCTCCTATGTGTACAGCCTCTCGAGATTGACCATATTTCAGAATAAAATTATTGTGGTAATTACAACTTATGTGAAACACCAATCCAAGACATCAGTCTTTGCAGTCATCATCATCTGTCACAGTGACAACGACGTGACAACGACGTTTCCTGCCTGCATCTGCTACATTAGTCCTCCTACCCATTTCTGTAAACGGAAATCACGAAATGATAATTTAATGCCATGTCACAATTACACCAAAAGTAATTACATGAGCACTATAAAAATGTGTTGAGATCGTAAACACAAACCTAAACAGGTACATATTTATGTTCTCTGCTTCGCAGCATTTATTCAGCTTATGAAGGAGTAAGTACACGTATACTTAGGAAACGTTGTGTTCCTCATAATAAAGAAGTTGACATCCATAAATTCTCTCCCTTATGTGTCATATACATACAGCTATTGTCTTTGTCAGATACAATCATCTAGCTTTATATCACAAGCAGGAAAAGATTGATTAGTACATATATTAAGAGTCTTTAAATTGATCGTCTAGCCAAACCATGTTCAATTCAGAAAAACAGACATTAAACATGAAAATGATGTTTTCACTTCTATGTGGTTACTTAATTGTTCATTAGTCGTTTGTTGTGGATTGCCGGAAAATTATATTTAGAATTATCATATTTGGGGGTGTAAGGCATATAAATAATATTATATATTGATAATGAAAAGGCTAAACACATAGAACCACGAAACTAATGTAGTTACAAACAAGTAAAGGAAGTACTTCAAACAACACATCATTAATTAACTAATAAAACTGAAAAAAATCGCATCGAAATGGTTTAAAATACGAGTTTGAAATATTATTACCCCTTCCTCGACCGTTTCGGCATAAATAACGTAAAAGGAGTTTCTCTATACGACATCTTTTATGCTATATACTCTAACACGGCTGGAGGCTGGAGCGGGGGTGGGGTGGGGTGTGTGTAGGTGTGTGTGTGTGGGTGTGTGGGTGTGGGTGTGGGTGTGTGTGTGTGTGTGTGTGTGGGGGGGGGGGGGGGGGGGGGGTCTGTCTACGCAAACGTACCTATGGAACTAGCCTGAAGCCTGAGTGGCACATGCATCTTGGAGCCTCGCATTGTTTTGCATTGGAATAGTTTAAAATACGGATTTGATTTATTATTTTCTCCTTCCTTAACCATAAGACATAATCTAACGTCAAAATACATTGCCAGTCATTGGGTACAGTGCATATGCACTTGGTTGTTACAATCAGCAGTCCCCGTTATTTGATCAGGCCGGATGTCGTATTTTTAGGAGTGTATTGTATATTGTTCGTCAGACAAAATATGACAAGCTAATAACATATTTTTCTTCTTCGGTACCAAAACAACAGAGACATGATGATTTCCCTAGAAACGGTGCAGCCTGGCTCAATTAGAACCAAAGGGTTTGGCAATAACATTGTGGTCATATACAGTCATCTTCCGTGAACAAACATTTAATCGACTTAGAAATCATATAAGTGTATAACTAACACTTCTGGCAAACACTGGTTGTATCCTTATTATATTTAAAAGAGCAGAACATTAAAAGAATATTTTAATTATCTCAAGAAATCGGCGTGAGGGTTCTGTGGACAGCTGGTGAGATGGGGGCGTGTTGGCTTCCCTGTAACTACAGCCTGGGAATACGCGATCTAGCGAGGGAGACTTGCCGCAAGTCTATGTAACCCAACTCTCTTCTTTGTTCACGCTGACTGGCACTTCCTGTTGCACACTGCACATCGGAGTCTTCCTTAGACTAGCATCTAGTCTCTGAAATGAACATATGTTACAGAAAAAGCAGTTGTTAAATTATCATAATAAAATTTAATAAAAAGGAGCTCAGAGATTCTCTTCATTACTGCAGTAATCTGGACTGGCCCACTGGTATAGACTTGCATGGGCTGGAGTGGATATATTTGTTTCAGGGTCTGTGTGGCGGACTAGTGCCTTCCCCAACTGCTCTAGGTTATCACAGCCCTCACAACGGTTGTCTGAATCGACGACGTTCAATAAAGATTCACATTACATTACTTCCAATATCAGATATCAAAGCTAATTTATTTGTGTGTAGTTGAAAATCCCCGTACACAAGACAGGAATCATAGCTGCTCGTGTCATTCCGAGACAAGGCTCCCCGTGTGTTGATACGGAAAGATGCCAGTGGTAGCGATGCGTTACAGTCAAAGGGAGGTAATTTGCAGAAACTTTGCCGTCGCTTGCCCAAATGTTTAAGTTTGTTTGTTTGTTGTTTAACGCCGCACTCAGCAATATTCCAGCTATATGACGGCGGTCTGTAAATAATCGAGTCTGGACCAGGCAATCCAGTGATTGACAGCATGAACATCGATCCATGCAATTGGGATCGATGACATGTATCAACCTAGTCAGCGAGCCTGACCACCCGATCCCGTTAGTCGCCTTTTACGACAAGCATAGTCGCCTTTTACGGCAAGCATGGGTTGCTGAAGACCTATTCTACCCCGAAATCTTCACGGGTAAAATAATGCTGAAACCGGAGCTGAAACAACCTCACTCCTTTATGGGTTGTTCACATAAGTAAAAAATGTTGTGCAATGCGTCCGTAAAATCCTTCTTTACACGTCCTTCCACACTGACGTCCTGTTTATTTGTAGTTGTTGTTTAAAAAAATATATATTTCGCTCGCCCTTTCTGTACCTCAGCATGTGGACCAAAAAGTGGATCAACTTCAACAATGTTCAATGCTCAGTGAGTGATACGAGGTTCACGTCCCCTTTCAACAATATTACAGTTATATGGCGGGGAATACCAACAAAAAAAATGGGCGTCACACATTGTATACACATTGTAAGGAATAAGTGAACACTTTGACCACACGCGAGGTTGTGCCCGGAATATGAACGGCGTTTGCTAGTAACTGAGTGAATGTTTTCTGCAACAATCAGCGACACGTCAGCCATATCGCTGCCGCCTGAAAATAAACCTGGGCCAAACAAACCAGTGGTTGATAGTGTGAGCAAAGCCGACGGGACACAAAGACTTTCACCCTAGACATCATCTCGTGCTGGGCTTCTGAAACGATAGTTTTGTACATCATATGACTTTCCTGTGACAAGAAAAAAAAATATGACAGGTTTAATCTCACAAAAATTTGACAAAAGAGTTCCCTCACATATTGAATAGTGCATTTGACAGCAGAATAGTTGTTGCAGCTTATATATACATCGTTATAACTATTTCACATGAAATCAAATTCGACAGTTGTTTCATTTAGAATGTTGTCACATTGTCGCTATTTCGAATCCATTTCAAATGATCCTGATAGTTATTAACATGCACTCACACTTTAAGAAGAAGAAATTAGATACTTGACTTATATTTTTTTGTTTGAGTTTCGTTTGTTAATGACTGAAAATACATCCCTGGCCACACGTTTTATTCAAACTGTCTCCGTTTGACTCCACCTTGACACGGAAGTTCAAATCTTCATAGCTGTTAAGTTTCTGGCAGCTGACCATGTGCAGGCCATAATGTCGTGCAAGTAGCGTCCCGATGGAGGACACAGTCAACGATGGTTTCTCCGGTTTTGCAAGCGTGATGGCGTCCAACATTATGTTGATCTGTGGACGGCAAAAGGAGACCAGTAGTTATATACTCCTAAATAAAGTAGGGGATCATGAACTATAAATGTTAATGCTAAGTGAAACAATGTGTTAACCCAGAAACCGAACTAAGAGTAAAACAACCAACACATGGTTTACAATTAACAATTGTATTACACAATTAACCTGAATTAATCAAAACAAATTACTGCACAACAATTACAATGGCACTACACAATAGAATGGTAGTACAATATTCAATGAGCAGTTTAGCAAACACAAAAATACAGCGGTGACAGCAAAAGCTAGTGATAATACTATATATTCACCTAGCGGCGACAGTGGTCAAACTTCCGAGATGGCCCAGGCAGGGAATTAGGGGCGACGAGCGATCCTCACAAAAAAGCCGGTATTCATGTGGTGAAATGTGTTAGGGATACGTAAACACACCCTAGTCCACTATATATACAGCCTAACAAACTACTGAAAGATTCCATACCATGCCCTCACCAGTCTAGCAGCACTAGAACATAACAGAACTTTACATATGTTTCTATAACATACGGTTCTGGGACCGTAAGTTCACACAAAGCCACTACTTTCTGACGACTGCTTACATTAAATGTTACCACATTCCTGACGACTAATAACTGCCCAATTACAATGCAATGAGCGTCTACCGAATTGCAACAGAAACAATGTAACACAGTTACAATAGTTGTTCAACAATAAAATACTCTTATATCACTCGCCCCCTTCGGAGAAAGAAAGTTTGAACACAGTGAGAACTTTCTTTGCAAATAAAAGTACCAAAATACTGCTGAATACAGTAAATAATTATAAACATTATAAATGATAACTAAGAGAAATGTTTACCAAGAAATGTTGATCATGTTTGTAGTAAGAACATTTTATGAAGCCAAGTCAGTGGATTGTGATCAGTGTACACTTGAACAGGAAACAAAGTAGTTCCCAAGTACACTTCAAATTGTTGCAAAGCTAACAATAGAGCAAGAGGTTCTTTTTCAATGGTGGAATAATTTCTCTGATTGTTCGTCAAATAATTGATATTCGTGAATAATAACAAACAGGGTGACAAAAGCCTGATGCATCTGCCTGCAACAAGACAGCTCTAGCACCAATGTTACTAACATCTACAGCTGATTTGAAATATTTTTCAAAGTTTGGTGCTTGGAGAACAGGAGAAATCATGAGAATAGCTTTAATTTCCTCAAAAGCAGCCGGACAACTGCTGTCCCAAACATCACATTTTTGCCCAGCAACTTAGTGAGAGAGGCTACCACATGTGAGAAATGTTTCAAACTTTACTCTAGTAACCAGCCATACCCAGAAATCTCATAAGTTCCTTTCTGTTTTGTGGAAGTTTAAAATAGCTTCAACCTTTGCTTGTACAGGCTGTACCTGACCTACACTTGTACAGATTCACTTTTCACTAAATTTTCAGTCAACTTGGCTTCAGTGTGTCACTCGAAGAATGCATGGTTTCTCTTCAGGTGTTCAACACTCTCAAGATTGGCTGTAATGTCATTTGTCATTAATGAGACCCTGGTTGATGGCTGGAGCGTTCTTGAGCCCAAATGTCATCACTTTGTGTTGATAAAGTCCATCTGGAGTCACAAAAGCTGATACCCACTTGGCACGCTAAATCAGTGGAATCTGCCAATACCCCTTCTAAAGGTCATACTTGCTTACATACTTGGCTTGACTAATTCTGTTGATGCAGTCATTGATTCTTGGTAATGGATAAGAGTCAGTTTTAGAAACAGCGTTTACACGTTTCATGTCAGTATAACATCTGTAACTACCATCAGGATTTGGCACAAGAATGCAAGGTGAACTCCAGTCACTATGACTTGGTCGTTGGCGTGACGAGCGCACGCTTTAACCACTAGGCTACCCGACCTTACCCCATGACATACTAAATCTGGACGGCCAGGTACATGAACATCTGTGTTACTCTGACACTTGAGCCTTTTGCTCAGATGTCAAATGATTTAACTAAGCATCCAGCTAATCCTTAAAAATTGTTTAGCTTAGGGCTAGCTTAATCAGTAATGCCATCAAACTTGACAAATTCACAATTCTCACCAGTGTCATTCTCTGATACAATATCCACAGGTGAAACAGTAGCAACACACTGAGTAGGTGATTGTCATTTCTTTCATGATACTTTCTGTTCATATTGACATGACAAAGCTGTGTCTTTTTACGATGGCATGGTGTTTGTACAACATAGTCAGTAACACTGGTTTTCTGTCAATAACATATGGACCATGGTACCTAGCATGTAATGCCTGACCAGGTTTAGGCAGAAACACTTAGACTTTATCACCAGGACTGAAATTTCTCTTGTGACTTTTTGTCATATTGTACTCTCATTTTATCCTGGATTTCGTTCAAGTTATCCCAAGCAACTAAACACGTTTTAGAAAGCCTAGCTCGAAATGATAAGACATACTCCAACAAACTCATTTCAGACCTATCATTAAGCCAATGCTCCTTTAAATGCTTTAAAGGTCCACGAACAGATAGGCCAAAGACAAGATCAAAAGGACTAAAACCTAGGGACTCCTGAACTGACTTCCTCACAGCAAGCAGCAACAAATGAATGCCTTAATCCCAATACTTCTCAGTCTCAAAACGGAAATCCTGATCATATTCTTAAGAGTCTGATGAAAGCTCCTTGAGATTCATGATAATATACATTAGGTTTTATCTGAGTAATGCCTAACTGGTGCATAACCTGTTGGAAAACTCCTGGCATTCAATTATAGCCTTGATTTGACTGTATAATCTAAGGCAAACCAACCATGGTGAAGAACTTTACCAATCGCTTGATAATAACCTTAGCTGTAATTTTCCGTAAAGGAATAGCCTCTGGAAACCTTGTGGAAGCATACATGATAGTAAGCATGTACTGATTTCCTGGCTTAGTGTTAGGCAAAGGACCAACACAATCAATGATGACCCTGCTGAAAGGTTCTTCAAAAGCTAGAATGGCTTTCAAAGGTGCAGATGGGATTTTCTGACTAGGTTTGCCAACCATTTGACACAAGTGGCAACCTTTGCAAAATTCAGCCACATCATGCCACAGATATGGCCAAAAGAAATGGGACAAAACTTTGTCACAAGTTTGGTTCACACCCAAATGACATGTGCCAAATTCAAAACATGCTTTCGATATCAATTTAGAAGAACAATTTGATATGAAGTTTCCATTCATTATCAGCAGGTACATTTTGAAGCCTCCATTTCCTCATCAAAATGCTATCTTTGTAATAATAGTAAACTGGAACTTTGTCAACTTCAACTAAAGAGAGTGCCCTGTTGGCAAGAACTTTGAGTAGTGGGTCTACCACCTGTAACTTAACTAACTGCTCCCTACCCGGACTGGTTCCTCTTCAGCCGAACTGTCAAAAGTTTATGTACTATCCCTCGAAAATTTAGACAGGTCAAGAGAGTAATCCAAAAAGTGCCAGCCAAATCATAACTGGATTCATTCTCAGATGAACTTTGCTTAGTCATAGCATGAGCAACAACACACAAAGGCAAAATACCCGGAATTTCTTTTTCAAGATTTTCAGTAGTTTCTGAAATGCTAGGCTCAAGACAAACAGTAGGATCAGCTAAACATCTTTCCCCTGCCAAATCATTCCCAATGAGCAAGTCTACACCTTTTACAGGTAGAGTTTCTACAACCCCACCTTGACCAACCCAGACATCTATCTTCAACTTTAAAAAAATGGAGTGGTGAACTGGTAAAACGACATAAACCCTCTAACAAAACCTCAGAGTTCGCTGATGACTCCTCAGAAAGTGGCAAAATACCATCCAATATCAGAGAATGAAGAGCACCGGTATCCCTCAAAACGGCTTAACATTGGAACTGTCACCTTTAGCTGACACAAAACTTTACTTACAAAAGGTAAGTACTTCTCTCTCACAACAACAGACTTTGATGACTGGTCTGCAACAGCTAAATCCTGATTAACTAAACGGCTCTGACGTGACATTCACAAAAGCATTCGGGGAACAGCTTTCTACACTCAGAAATGATGTCTTCTGGCTTGCGACAATATCTACTAATAGCCTCTGACGAAAATCAAGAAGTGTTTTAGACCCAGCTGGAGTAGAACTTAGAACTTTTTGTAAAAAAATGAACTTTCAATTCCTGATTTGTAAGCCTGTGAATACCTGCCTGTAATCCCTGACTGCTTAAAACTAATCCTGTGAGTTAGCGAATAATCATCAGCCAAAGTAGCAGCATTGTGTGACTGATGGACTTTCTGCTCATCAAGATATGTCAGAATATCCGTTGTCATAAACTTCTTAAAATCCTCCAGCAAAACCAACTGCCTCAAACTATTAAGATCACTATTGGCCTCTTTTGAAGTACACCACCTTATAAACAAAGTTTCTTTCTCCCTTGCAAACTCAACAAAAGTAGAACCATCCCTTTTCTTTGCAGGCCTAAACTTTTCTAAAAGGTTTCAGGAACCAATTCATAAGCCTTCAAAACTTCAGCCTTACCAACCTGGTAATCAGAACTCCTCTCAATAGGTAAGGCAGAATATACTTCCTGATATTTTCCCCCTAACACACTTAACAACAACATGGTCCACTGATGATAAGGCTATTACTAACTGTTAGACACCTTTTCATATAAGGGTGGAACAATTCTAATCTGCTTTGAAAGATCAAACAATTCATCACCTGTTGGGGTATGGTGAGAGAGACAATTCTGTAATTCTTAGTTCTTTAATTTTAATTTCTTGATCAGTTTCCTATTTCAATTTTGTTTCAGCATCTTTTTCTTTTAACTTAATCTGAAATTCCCTCCCTTTCTCTGGTTCCAATTCTCTGTGCCGAATTTCTCTTTCAAATTCTTATTTCAACCAGGCGGTTAACAACAAATGCCAACTTTCAACGTCTGACGCGACCGGGGATCGAACCCCGCACCTTCCACTCTCCAGGCGGACGCTCTACCTCTAGACCACGGAGGCGGTCAAGGGTGAAATAACATATCTATTGGATAAATTTGTTTCCAGATAAATCAGATTTGCTCGCTTTGTGACGAGTTTAGAAGATTGGCTTGATTTGTTCACCTGAGGCCACCTCCTATGACAGTGTCCTCACAGTGGTCACGGGGGCGGTCGGGTAGTCTTGTGGTTAAAGCATTTGCTCGTCACGCCGAAGACCCGGGTTCGATTCCCGACATGGGTACAATGTGTGAAGCCCATTTCTGGTGACCCCCGCCGAGATATTGCTGGAATATTGCTAAAAGTGGCGTTAAACCATACTCACTCACTCAGTGGTCACACAGAAAGGCATCGAATCGGAGGAAATGATCTGATTTTAATAAGATTGTTTGTTTCATCGCACGAGTTTCCCCACAAGAGCTAGTCTGTCATAAAGACCCTATATTCAATACAGCCCATGCAAGTATATAATAGCGGGTAAGTCTAGATAGCTGTAGTTTCAGAAAAATGAACAGAGTCCTTTGGCTCATTTTTAATATATTTTATTAAGATAACTAAACAAATATGTTCATTTCATAGACAAGAACTGGCAATGTGTCACCACAGACCAGAGAATCCTGGGCATAGTATAAGCTTCACATGTAGATATGACAGACACAATTACGAATAACAAAAAGCTTTGAGGTTTTAATACACTACGTAAGGGGTATGACATCTGATATAAGGGTTGACCTCTGTCGAGACTAATAACATTTACTTCATGCACAACGTAGTATATATACATGGCGTGCGTGTTTTAATTAATTAAGACGGCCGCAGGCATTTCGATGACACTATGAATATGGCAATGAAAACTCTATTAAGAAGACTTATACAATTTTAGTCATCATCATCATCATCATCATCTCGAAATCATCAGTCAGACACGAGTGTTACCTTGCAGGTCCTGGCAATGTTCGCCACTCTCTGACCAACTGTTCTGTGTCCATTTTCCACAGTTGACGAAGTCGTGGCCAGCTTATCTTAGCCGTGTTAAGCGTGTAGACGTTACTTGGATCAACATTGAACGAGTAGGCGCCGATTACCAGTGACTGGGTGATGCGCGCGCATACATATATCTTTAACACATCAATTTCTCTGTCTGACAAATTATTCTGGGTTAGATAGCCTGCCAGAACATACCCGGATGCAGTTTGTGGTGGGATGTTGTCGCTAAGGATTGACATGTACGCCATTGCTATGGCAACCTCAAAGATGTATGGCAGATAACCATTGTGAGCATAATCCAAGATGGCGGACACATCGTGCTCATCCCTCCATCTGTCGTCATCGGCAGCTTCAGTTACCAGGATGTTCCCTTCGTTAAAATCCCCATGGATCGTTCCTAAAAAATATGTATTAATTTCCACTGTCTCATTCGCACAATAAATTATAACATCCCTGCAAATAATGAGATCGTTTAATAACTATATATAAATTCCTTAAACTGATGATTCCCAAACAATCATAAAACATAACGAGTGTTGATTCGAATGAGGTTTAACGCTGGTTTGAACAGAATATTGTTACATCACCTCGTGTCAACCTGAAGCTAGGCATTGGGGACTCATTCTAAGTGCCACTTAATCGCAGACCGTCGTTACATTTTCATGCTATCTTTAGCGTCACTTTGGTTTTCTACAAACGTCCTAACTGGTGGTGATAACACTAGCGTCATGTGTGGAGAATGAATTCCATTGTTAAGAGATTAGGTCACGTGTTACTATAAGTCTTCCAGTCTTTGGGTATCGTTTGATGGCATCCTTTAATGTTCGATAACAAATTGACTCAGGTTGTGGTCGTCTACCGTAAGGCTGTGGTGATCCGGGAGCGTGGGTAAGGTGCAGACAGGTCTAGGATCTGTACAGGGTCGAATCCTACTCGCGTTCAATTTCAAAACCCTGGACGACATTCTGAACCCTGTTGACCAAGGTATGTCCCAATGTACGTCATACTTCGGTTTTAAGGACACAGAACCAACAGAAAGCTATCAGGTTAAATTCGACACGAGCTCAAATTCAGGGCTTGCTGCTATTGTACGTGTAGAACGCGTAGTACGTAACTAGTGAAGTGACTGAATGTTGTTAACGTCGCAGTCAACAATATTTCAGCTATATGGCGACCACCTGCAACAGAAGATAGTAGTTAGCTGCAACAGAGCATAACTACCGGATCTCCAGTTTACTCGCCTCTGACGACAAGCTACTTGTGAAATGCCTTGATGACGTCACTGGCCATCTCTCTGTCACCATTGTCCTCTACCATGTGTAGCAAGTTAACAATCATCGGCAGATGGTCAAGATGCCAGATCACTTGGTTGTCATGTAAACCAGAATGGTCGAAACCCTGTGTCGAGTTGAAAACGTAAGCAATTTTTTTAGACACATAAAGGCCAAAATTGTTTGATAGGCATAACTTAGAAGTTGACGGGTGACAAGGAAGACACATTTAAAAAAAAAAATTATGGATAAAAACTTCTTCAATACATTACGTATTAAATGTATTAAAGAAGTTGTTGTCTATAAAATTGTGTCTACCTTGACAAAAAGGCCAAACAAACAGTCCAATCATTTTTCAGAAATATGTTTCCACTTTTCAAAAATTGGAACTATTTCATGTCACCCGGACCGTTATAGTATCAATGGGTCGAGACAAGTGCTGAACAAAGCAAAGACCCTAAAATGACTGTGGTATCTGTGACATAAGTAACACAGTGCGTGTCACGGCGCTTAACTAACGATTACACCGCCGTCTTGAAATTGTCAATCTGTTGTCTTCGGTGTCTTCAATGGGCAGCTGCTGCCTCCCCTGTATCATCGCAAATATTGGTCACACCCGATATTGACATTGTTAATTGAGTTGTTACACCAGCCCTCTTTCAAGTTGTATCGCCCTGTGTCAGGGCGCTGTGGTCCAATGATCAGGAGTGTCATTAAACTAGAACTAAGTCCTACAGTAAACATGGTAATAGGTTCACAGGTTGGTTAATAACGGTTAATAGATGACGATAAAAGATCAGATAAACTCAATCTGCGCTGACAAAGAACTCTGATTAATAACATCAGAGCAAATACGCAAGCGTCTGAGTTAAGTAACTCTATTACAGTAATAAAATGAGAGTAGCTAAAACAACACTTTGACAAGATACCGACCAGATGCATAGACAGCCAATCAGGCCGTCTGCGGCTGGGTTAAATGACGGGAAATAAACAGAGGGCCTATCCCTAAAATAAGTCACCCTGACTATAAAATTAGACGAGAAAGCCAAATCAAAGTAGTATTATCGACTAAAGATTCAGTCACTTTGACTGAGCAAGGAAATACTAAAAATTCCCAAATAGCTAGGCAGTCACGGGAAGGTTGGTTATCCACGGATTAATAGAAAAAAATCGGAGTATTGCAAACCCTAGTTATTAAGTAGCTAGACAATGACGGGAAAGTTGGTTATTCACGGATTACTAGAAAAACTGATTATTACAAACCCAAGCTACTAAGTTTAGTTCAGTACAACGAGACTAAGTCAGATCCTAGCCTGAACAGTGTCCCGAGACCACTTACTGACGAAACCTGAGTTTCGAACGTGACCACCCCAGTTGTGAGACAATCGTAAACGATTTAACGAAGTCTGAGGGGTTAATACATTCGTGACCAACTCGTGTTAATCCGGGACAAGCCGAATAGCGACTCGTGCCACTCGCGTGGTCATTTTTGCAACCGGGTACCGTCTTAGCGCAAACGGGCATACCTAAAACAATTGTCAACTCGTTGCGCAATGGTTCACATATATTTCCCCACATATCATATATATTTCAGATGCAATTTAAAGCACATCAGGACACGCGAAATTATACAGTATGATTGAACACATTTAACTGTGTGTTGGGTATATTTTTAGACGCAAGACATTTTGTAAAAACAGAAATTATTTCTGAGGGATTCTTTGACGAAGAACTTGAAATCATACGCGCATTCTGATTGGTTTGTCGTATTTTCGCACATAACATTCATCGATAGGGGCACGAGTCTACTTGCAGGTTACGGAAAGGGGCGAGTGGTGACGAATGGGGTTAATACACAAAACCTGACAGAAGTATAAATATGATGGAGTGTTTAGCCAAACTGTTTCTAAACATTGGAAAACGCGATTAGCAAACTAACTACTATATCAATACTGTATCAACATAAAGCGCTGAACGTACATGTAAGCTGTGCAACAGTATCATTAAGGATATACAACAAGCTATGTAGAGTAAACTACGGTTATAACGAACTCGAAGGGCAGCCACTAATTGTAGTTCGTAATAACCGTTGTTCGTTATAAGCATATACACAACATATAAACAACAAATGGTCGGTAACAAATGTTATATTTGGGATAACACTTTCTTAGTAAAGTACAGATTCTCGTACTTTTTTGGGTTGAGTCCCGTCCCGAGTGTTTGTCGGTTACACTACTTGTTATATTGTATCACAAAATCTAGTCAACTGTGATCCCACAGGAAATAGTTTGAAGAGGTATTTGGAGGAGTTATCACTTGTTATTCTTGCTTACAGCATTTTCTCAGATGAGAAATTAAAGACTAATGAGGTTACACATCGACAACAGTCTAAAACTATGTCTATTGAAATTATCATTTGGTATTCTTACTAGAAGATATTCCCTAACATTTAAAACTTGCACGTATGTACTAATCAAGTGGTTTAATCATACTGGTGTTAACATACACATAAATAGGTGTATTGATGGTTATTTTTCAATTATTATTTTGTACTAAAAATAGTCAGCCATTTGGTAACTTGCGATCTTAATATGCACATATAATGTTAAAATATGGCGTCCAACAAAATTGACAGTTCCTTGGCTGCTGGAATAAGAAATTAAAGATGATGGTACAATGTAAGAAAAAGGCTTACAATGTTTTACTTGGAAACGTTTATACATATTTTAATGTACATACGATGTCTCGTAAGCCTGTAAAGGCTGGGTGCAATACCGATGATAATTGATTTTTTTGTTTTTATGCAGTATGTATATGTTTTTTGCACGTGACATCTCAATGAAATATTCTCTCTCTCTCTCTCTCTCTCTCTCTCTCTCTCTCTCTCTCTCTCTCTCTCTCTCTCTCTGTGGTAATAAAACCGTATTTCTAAATATGTTACGTCAGCGGGTTAAAAGACAGCTTTTTTCAGGTTTTGCATTGTGATTTATCCAAAAGCCCCCAAATGGTTTATTATGCAGTTTAAAACATTCACTTCATGTGATAACTGTTTGAGTAGTATTACTGTAAATAAATTAAGGACCACATTGATTCGTTTTTGGCTCAGTTCTCACAATTTAGAAATTGAACGTGGGCGACATTTAAATATTCCCCGTGAATTTAGAAGATGTAAAGTTTGTGGCTTAAACCATATCGAAAATGAAGTCCAGCTTGTAGCCATCTTAGGCAAAGTTACCAAAAAACTAAATTTTCCATTTTTCTATATATCTGAAGTTTAATACACTACTGTCATCGCAAGGCACTATTATCAATATGAATACAGCAAAGTACTTGTTTTACGCCAATGCTGTAAAATAAAGCGACAAAACCCTTTCCCTATCCAATAGAAATCTCTGCATAAAGCAGAGTTGATTGTACGACTCCGACTCTATCATGAGCATGTGTTTAGGAATCAGTATCAAATAGTAATGATGCCAGGTGTTCGCGAAAAGGTGAGCATATCCTGCCCCACCGGTGGCACACGTCACAAACACATGCAAAGGCAAGTCACCTGAAAGAACACGGGAACATATGGTACAAGTCAAAACAGGGAATTGCATCAGACATTATTGTTGTCACTGATGCGTCAGATTTGGAAGTGTCCTCAACATGTCCGCCATAAAACCTTTTGAAAGCTTTACTGAGGCCTTGAATGTTGTAACCTTGATCAAACAACCTCTGAGCAAGAGTCGTATGACGCTCTTTGAAATCTTGGTAGAAACAGCATTTTTGATTGTATCTCAAAAGTTGTGAAATGTAAACACCAAAGGCTGGAGCTGCTGGAATATTGCTCAAAATGAAGGGAAATTTTACTGTTGGAAAATTTAAGTCATCTGTCTTGTCATACAGTCGGGTGGAGAGTGTTTTTCATTCTGAATCTTTATGCATATATCTAAATATGAAACAGATGAGGCGGTCTCATCGGTCTCCTTTATTTCTAGTTCCGGTGGGAAAATCAGAGGAAGGGGATTGGCTATTTGATTGTTATCAGACCATCGATATACCTTAAGCTTAAGTTAAACTTCTTGGCCAAATTACCTTGTTTTGGCCTTGCCAATCCGAACTGAAATTCCGATTAACATGCATAAAGAAACAGATCCGCAAGAAGGGGATCACAATTGGTGCCTATTGGGATGCCTACGTCTTGCCTAATGTAAGAACACAAATACTCCAACTTTGATGATATGCAAGTATGTTAACACTGCTTTTGTTAAAAGCAGAAGAATGTGTTGTATTTTATACTGTTCGGACCTTTTTTGTATTTTGTTTGTATAAAAAAGGCCCGTGGCCTACAAGTACTGGATAAAGTGAGGTGTCACTTTAAATGTAGTTGCTTGTTTCTATCAAAAGTATATGAGAATTATTCCAGCACTGACCCGTGATGTCTGTGTTCTCGCAGCCCTAGTCTGGCAGGTTCACCGTCAGGTACAGGTGCCCGGTGAGGGTGGGGACGGCCCGGGGGGTGAGGATACCAATCTCATATACCCGAGACATCATCTCGAGCTGGGCTTCTGAAATAATAGTTTCGTTGATCATGTGACATATTAAATAGCGCATTTGATAGCAGAAAAGTTGGACGTAATAAATACGTCATTGGCATTACTACATATGAAATCAGATCACATCCTTGCTAGATCGCATCTGTATCAAATGCATCTTGAACTCAAACTTTGAATACAATAACACAAGATACTTTACCTATATATTTTGTGTTCTGTGAGTTCCGTTTGTTAAGAACTTTGAAAATATAACCAAGGCCACACGTTTCCTTCGAATTGTCTCCGTTTGACTCCACCTCGATCCGGAAGTTCAAATCTTCATAGCTATTAAGTTTCTGGCAGCTGACCATGTGCAGGCCATAATGTCGTGCAAGTAGCGTCCCGATGGAGGACACAGTCAACGATGGTTTCTCCGATGTTGCAAGCGTGATGAAGTTCGCAATTTTGTGGACGGGGAAATGACACCAACAATTATATACAGAGCTTCAGGCACCACCAATTATCCTATATGTAGAATACAAGCTGCAGCAGAGGAGAAGGATTTACTGTCAGCAAACAACGAGCATGTCAAGCTTGGTACAGGGCAGTTCCACTCTGATACACACGACAGACATTGGAGGGAATATTTACATTGGGGTCTGATCTGTAGGTGGCTATGAATATATCATACATTATTTATAGGTTGGAATGCGAGCTACCTTTTGTATTACGGGTTATAATAGGGCCCCGCCACGCCGCGTTCAAGATTTTTGCGCTGATTCAGCACATGTGTGTGGTTACTTGTTATAGTCCAGATTATTGTCATTTTTATAGTGCTTGCCAGCTGAAAACCAAGCAGCAGTCATACACCACTCCGATACTTTAAGGGGCACTGATCTAAAGCAATTCCCCGGGACTGGTTTTTGCGCAATTCGTAAGCGCATTTGTCACTTTTGATAGTAGAAGGGCGTATGGTCACATTGATCAACAAAATAAAATACAGTTTTGTAAATGATAAAGAAATGTAGGTATCTTTGTGGGTAGCATCGGTAATGGTGACAAGTTTTGATAAGTCACTTGCTTGGTAATTGTGCGATTTTCGTTTACAATATTTTGACTTACAACACAAGGTAACTATTTTGTCCTGAGCATTGCTTATTTTATCGTGTTTTTATTTTTACAGTCAACATGTGCAAAATTTTCACTTAGGAAATTTATTAAACGCCTGAATATTCAGTTATTTTACAAATTGACTGAAAAATATGTCCATCTGTATTATTATGCCAACGAATTCCAAACATTTTCATATTTAATATCATCACCAAGTGACTGAAAATGTTACGATGAAAAGCACATTTCTATATTGTTTGGCTTCTAATCCTACATAATAATCTATTGTGATGTTTTTAGGCCCTTTTGATCGTCATACTCAATTTTACTCAATCTGTAAAAGAAATGGACAGATTTTTCAGCCAAAATGATTTAAATATTTACACCCTTACATCGAAGAATTTCCCAACCAAGACGCAGAAGAAGAAAAATGAATCTGTCCAATACTTCAGCAAATGAAGGAAAACTAAATGCAAAAGTCATAATTACAACCTACCAAATTAATGTGTATAATTTTAGGCAGCTTCCTTGTTCGAGGAATGTATCCGTGAATATCCACATAAACGAACAATATCCCACACGTCTGCAGCTGTACAAAGAAACTTATTCGATGTCACGTATCTCTGTAACAATCAAATATTTTAATATATATATATATATATTTGTCCATATATATATCGTTTCGGGATATTATAACCGGTTTTCGCTTCTCAGCTGTTTACTAAGATTGTTTCATGTTTTTCACAAAAGTGTCAAGTCTCAGAGGTCGGCTGAGATAGCCCATATATCAACTATTTTCATAATGTCCACGGTTCCTAAAAAAATCCATTGAGTTAGATGACAATGAGCAATCAATCAACGTATTATCGGTTAACCCTTTGAACAAAGTATGTTGTTTTTACATCGGCACTTCACGCCATCATATGAGTGTAGTCCTTTTCTTTTAGTAAACCTAGACATGTAAACATTCACTTTTGACATTTCACTGTGCAAGATAACAGTGATTAAACAATCAATGTATTTTATGTTCATCCTTTGATGACTAGGAACGATCCGTTGATTTACAAAAAAGTAAATCAACTAATCATTCATCTCTTGCTGGGCTGCCACGTGCATATTACATAAAACACATTTCATCTCACCTCAAACCTAGATTTAGATTGAATAATTACCCCAGACACAATAAATGCCAAATGGGAACCTTTGTCAGGTATTCTGATTGGTGCTACCACTAATTATACCTGCAATAAATTCATTAACTGAGCATCAAGTGAATGACGACAAATACACAAGTGTAGGGTTATACCAGAAAACGTGGATGACAACAAGGGAGGAGTAATCGTATTATCGACGCAATCCGAAATCCGAAAAAAGCTTTCACTGCATGGATACTTTTTTTCAATGAATTTAAACTACAACAATCAGGGTTTTTTTTCAAATGACGACATCCGATGAGCTCCGCCGTTCTTTTTGTCTGCTTGTTTAGACTGAAAAAATTAATTAACATGCGCCCTTTGTCAAAATCTTTATAGATCACGGTTAACCAATCAGTGTTTAAAATTGCGTCAAACAAATGCTGCC
Organism: Haliotis rufescens; assembly: GCF_023055435.1. Lineage (NCBI taxonomy): Eukaryota > Metazoa > Mollusca > Gastropoda > Lepetellida > Haliotidae > Haliotis > Haliotis rufescens. The sequence goes on from NW_025963802.1 coordinate 5,758,487, forward strand.
TCCAAGTTTATTTAGCTGTCCTTGCAGACGGTAGCCCAGTCTCTTGTCACGTTCAGTTGCGTTGCGTATCATCCGGGTACTCACGGGGGAAAAGCAATAACAAAGGCAACAACCAGTCCCGGGGAATTGCTTTAGATCAGTGCCCCTTTAAGACCGACTCCAAGCCGACCAGCTAAAGGCTTTGTTGTATCCCTTAATGCCGAACGCCAGGCAGGGAAACAACATATATCATCTCTTTGTATGATGTGGCCAGGAATCGAACTACCGACCTTGGCTTATTATCTATTGTTTTCGAGATACATAAATCAGATTTGGAGGTCGTAATGCCTTGACCCGACGCTGATTGGCTTGATTAGAAAGTTCGCCTGCAATCTCGTTAAAATCACATCTTTGTTCTCTCTACCAAATTGTTAAGCGGTAGCGAGAACTAAGATCTGATTTAACGATATTGGTTCATTCTGGGTAAGATAGCCTGCAGTTTGTGGCGGGATGTTGTCGCTAAGGATTGACGCTTACCACGTTGGTGAAACCCACGACATGGATCTGACAAACCAATCATACATGTACGTTTCTGGCACGCCTAAAGGGCGCTCTGTTCCCATGTAAGTGCGACACTAGGGCGATCCGAGGCCTTTCTTCTTCAATCTGAGTTGCATCTTATCATCTACTTGCCCACTGTGAACAGGGTACCTATCGGGAAACACCGACTTTTCTGCCTTGACCAACAAACACAGGAAAAGACACAAAAGTTTATAACATGAAATACATTAAAGATTTTTGGCGTTTGGGGAATTCTCACCTTACAAAATGAGGTGCTACATGATTGAGCTTCAACCATGGCCGCCTAGGTTTTATGCAGCCAAAAACAAATGCATTACTCACGCAGATATAGAAAGGTCATTAGGGTATTTGGCTACTTCAAATAGCACCGCTGTGAGTTACGCGTCCTGAGCAACAGGAGGAAAACATGACAGTTGGCTATGCTGTTTTAACCAAACTTTTAAATCCAATTTCAAAACTTCAATTATAAAGTAAAGAATGTACTATTGCAATGCGTGTAAGATTACCCTAATGAGCTTCATGTAAGGATAATAAGGCCGGTATATATTAAGTGAGGCCAATAAAAAACTTACATACACATTTAGCTTAAAAGTGCCCAAGCCATGGGACCAACCGCTCGAAAGAATCCTGAGCTACAGGAAAGTATGGCGGTTGGCTATGGTTATGCAGTTTTAATGAAAATAGATATAACCCATATAAAGGTGGAATTCCAGAACTGATAGAAAATACTATATAAATGTACCAAAGGTATATCAATGGTCATTGATGACACTGATACCTAAAATTTTAAAAATACATAAAAAGAATGAAGGTCTATGCTTGCGCTGTATGGTGTGTGCAATGACATGGTATAGAAAATGTTTGCAAGAAAGCCAGTATGAAGGTAACGTGAATGTATAAAGATAGAAAATGGTGCAAGGGGCAGGAGGTGGGGAAACTAGCAAGAGAAAGGGCCAAAAAGCAAAATAGAATCAAGGACAGAAGTGTGGATGCGCATTGAATGTGTTGCGCGTGATAAAAGAGGCCACATTATGTCACTTACATCAAAGACAAAAACGACAACAACAACAAAAAATAGAAAAGGGCGAGCTCAACATTGAAAAATAAAGAACCTACAAACATGTAAGACGTATTAATGACATATGAAGTAAGATATAAGAAGTGTTAGTATATATTACATACGTTGTTACAAACGAAAGTTAGAAAATATGTTTAGTAAAAGGAGAGCTGGCCTGTTAAGAATGGCAACACAATATGGTACGTAAATACTGTGATTAACTTGCATGAGATAACACGATATTGCAGACGGGTGTGTTTTAAAGCCATTATAAACAAGCTCCCATAAATATTGAACTGTATTGTATCAACACTCCCCTCAATATGATTTCTGGATTCAAGAAAAAGAGCACTTATTCAAGACATTCAAAACATTCAAGTGTGACAAATTCTGGACGTTCGTAAGTGCATTGTCAGTTATAATATGGCTTAGTATTTTCTACCAATTTCTAAAGCGGTAGGGAGAACTAAGAGTTTCCTTTTTTATATTCTATTAAACTATTTTAACACCTATTTTTTTCTATAAATTTGTTCACTTCAGAGACTAGATGTTAGTCTGCACAGGAACTGGCAATATATTACCACAGACCACTCACTGTGAATCATGGACACAGGTTGAAGTACATGTACACATGTAGGTAAGACAGACACAAATATGAAAATCCAGAAACGTTGACGTTATAATTCACTTTTAGACGGGGTATGATATCTGACATAAGGGTTGACCTTTGTCAAGACTAATAGCATTTACTTCATGCACAACGTAGTATATATGCATGGCATGCGAGTTTTAGACGCGGGCCTTTCGATGACACTATGTGTATGTCATTGAAGAATTCTTATAAGACGTCTAATATAATTTTAGTCATCATCATCAGCAGCAGCAGCAGCAGCATCACCAGCATCACCATCGCCTTCATCATCAGCCACGAGTGGTTTCTCGCAGGTCCGAGCAATGTTCCGCCACTCTCTGACCAACTGTTCTGAGTCCATTTCCCACAGTTGACGAAGTCGTGGCCAGCCTATCTTAGCCGTGTTAAGCGTGTAGTCGTTACTGGGATCAACTTGGAAGGAGTAGGCGCCGATAACCAGTGACTGGGTGATGCGCGCGCATACACACAACTTTAACAGTTCAATTTCTCTGTCGGACAAATCATTCTGGGTAAGATAGCCTGCCAGAACATACCCGGATGCAGTTTGTGGTGGGATGTTGTCGCTAAGGATTGACATGTACGCCATTGCTATGGCAACCTCAAAGATGTATGGCAGATAAGCACTGTCACCATAATCCAAGATGGCGGACACATCGTGCTCATCCCTCCATCTGTCGTCATCGGCAGCTTCAGTTACTAAGATGTTCCCTTCGTTTAAATCCCCATGGATCGTTCCTAAAAAATACGTATAAATTTCAATGCAATAATTTCCACTTACCCATTGGCACAATTCCACAGATGATGAAAAAACTATAACATTCCTGCAAATCATCAGATAATTTAATAATTGTACATAAACTCAATAAACTTAATATGTAAACAGAGGATACCCGAACAATCATACAAAAAATAAGTGTTGATTCGTGTTTGGTTTAACGCCGGACTGAACAGACCAAAAAGTTAGGCATAGAGGACGCTTTCTAAGTGCTGGTTAATCCCAAACCTTTGTTACAATATCCATCTTCAGCCTCACTTTGGTTTTCTACAAACTTCCTAACTGGTGGTGATAACACTGGCGTCATTTGGGTATCGTTCGATGGCATCCTTTAATGTTCGATAACAAATTGACTCAGGTTGTGGTCGTCCACCGTAAGGCTGTGGTGATCCACGCGTGTGGGTATGGTGCTGACAGATCTAGGATCTGGACTGAGGCAAATCCGTGATCGCGTTCAATTTTGAAACCCTGGGCAACCTTGTGACCCCTGTTGACCAAGTTATGATCCAGTTTACGTGATACTAAGGTTGACCAAAGTTGCCCATCCCTTATGACCTGGGGTGCGGTACTCTAGTTGGGAGCCACAAAGACGTCATCATTAAAACTTTTCTCATTAACTGTTGATCCAATCGTGAATACAAACATTTTAATGAATATAAGTAAGAAATGGTTGTACATGTGTATATATGCATTCTGATCTACGCCAGGCTAGGGAAGTTGAACTTTCGACTGTTGATACAAATACTAAAGAATCAATAATGCACATTACACAATGATTTTGCATCTCTAATGTTCTACGCGTTATATGAAACTTTCATTTCGTTTTACATGCGTCAAATAAAAACGGTACAATGACAGCTGTGTAAAGCAATGACACACGTGTTTACCTCTCATGTGTTATAGCAATACACATGGCTGTAGTGTTTCGCCTTTACCTGGCAGCCATTTTGTAATCTGAGGAGTTTTATTTCGATTACTACCCAAACGTATGCTTGATTAAGAGTGGTCAGCTCAGGTTGAATCTTATCAACCCTAGTTGACAGAAATGTGATAACCTCAGTCAACTAAAATTGTATTAATCAAAAGTACGAAATGTTAACTGCAGTGTGTGACCACTGGGACACTAAATCAAGAACCGATACGAGTAGTATTTCAAAGTACACGGACACTCGTCTCATGTTAATATTAATTAATTAACATAACATTAAAGGATATAGCGCCGCAGTCAACAATATGTCAGCTATATGGCAGCTACTTGCAACAGAAGATAGTAGTTGGCTGCCACAGAGCATGACTACCGGATCTCCAGTTTAGTCGCCTGTAACGACAAGCATTGGCTACATGTATGTTTACTTGGGCCTGACAGCTTGTATTAGGGCATGTTCGGACAGGAATCCATAAAGGGTGTTGATCTGAGAAGGCGGACACCTTGGCAACACTGTTCTATCTTACCTTGTGGAAATTCATTCAGGTGTTCCAGAACACGTGACTGAAATGTCTTGACGACGTCACTGACCAGCTCTCTGTCACCATTGTCCTCTACCACGTGTAGCAGGTTAACAATCAACGGCAGATGGTCAGGATGCCAGGTTATTTTTTTGCCATGGAAACCAGAATGGTTGAAGCCCTGTGTCGAGATGAAAACTTTTGCAAATTTCTTCAAACAGACACATAAAGGCCAAACAAACAGACCAATTATTTTTCAGAAATATGTTTCCACGTTTTATATATTCAACCTATTTCATGTCACCCGGACCGTTATTGTCTCATTGCTTCGAGACAAGTGCTGAACAAAACTACGACCCTCAAACGACTGTATCTGAGACATAAGTGACACAGTGCGTGTCACGGCTCTTAACTAACTACTTCACCGCCTACGCTAGAATAACGCTTCACCCACAGAGGAGCCGTCTTGAAATTGTCAATCTGTTATCTTCAATGCGTAGCCACTGTCTAGCCTGTATCAATGCAAATGGTTGTCACACCCGATATTGACATTGTTAATTGAGTTGTTACACCAGTATAGGTGTTAACCGGTATAGGTTTGTCAATGAATGACCAATATTATGTTGATATATCTAATTATATAACATTTACACCACTTTACTTTTTTCTGCGTGTATACATTGAGGGGGGAGGACGGAAGAGTAGGAAACTTCTGCTGGGTTAGTATTTTTTATCCAAAGCAACCAGTCAAGGCGATTAAGCCTGTTTGTTTACAAGTTTTAATCCGATACTACGGATTAGCATTTAAATAACATAAGTAATATCAACATCAGGCCAAGGTGCAGCGTTTTCACTTTATAAAGATGTTTTGTATACAAAAAAGTCCCAAGTGGTTTATTAATTACCACATTTTATACACAGAAGCTATAAAAATACAAGGGGCCGATCCCTCCATACATACCTCGTCACAGTGCTTACCTTTAACGCCGTGTCAACTCTGCCTGCCATCACCCCTACCTTGTAACACAGCCCCGGGGTGAGGGGGACAGACTGTAGTATTGTCCCAGGGATAAACTCAAACAGCCGCATTACATAGATGGAGGCTGGAGATGAAACATTTATTTTAGTAGCGCAATGTTCAGAGAGTGAGTGAATGGGTTCTTAGCGTTTCACGCCCCTTACGCAATATTCCAGCAATATCACGGGGAAATGAGCTTCACACAAATATATCCATATGTGGAATCGAAACCGGTCCTCAGCGTCACGAGAGAACGCATTTACCACTGGGCTACCCCAAAGTCCAACAAAACAGTGGATGATAGCGTGAGCAACGCCGTCGGGACACAATGACATAATCAATTACATCAAACAAAAGGAACTATCCAATCCTCATGAGTCGAGTCTAACGACAAGCTGGGGAAATGGAGACTCCTTCTGTCCCTGATGAAGTCATCCATAGTGTTCCTTCCATATTTTGTTATAGTAATTCATCAGTATACATCGTTAACTGTAAAATTGCTCTTGTGCAGTCTGCAAAGTACGGCACAAACGTATAAACGTAGCATATTCAACAACAAACTGATACTGATCCTAGCCTGTCTCGGTCATTAAATTATTTTATTTCCAATTCCGCCCAGCGCTAACAGTATTGCTACAGGTCTTAAAGAAGTTAGTCTAGATTTTCCACAGGTTCCTTTTTATTTTAAATGTGGCCGCTTGCTTCTATCAAAAGAATATTCCAACACTGACCCGTGATGTCTGTGTTCTTGCAGCCCTCGTCTGGCAGGTTCACCGTCAGGTACAGGTGCCCGGTGAGGGTGGGGACGGCCCGGGGGGTGAGGATACCAATCTCATATACCCGAGACATCATCTCGAGCTGGGCTTCTGAAACGATAGTTTTGTAGATCATATGACATATTAAAAAGCGCATTTGAATAGTTGTTGTATATAATAAATACATCTTGATCATTATTACACATGGAATCAGATCCCATTCTTGCTTGGTCGCAGCTGTATCAAATACATTTTGATTGTTCTTACACATTAACTCAAACTTTGAAAACTATAAAAGTTTAACAAGATACTTTACCCATATAGTTTGTGTTCTGTGAGTTCTGTTTGTTTAGGACTTTGAAAATATAACCATGACAACACGGTGCCTTCGAATTGTCTCCATTTGACTCCACCTTGACACGGAAGTTCAAATCTTCATAGCTGTTAAGTTTCTGGCAGCTGACCATGTGCAGGCCATAATGTCGTGCAAGTAGCGTCCCGATGGAGGACACAGTCAACGATGGTTTCTCCGATGTTACAAGCGTGATGAAGTTCGCCATTTTGTGGACGGTGAAATAACACCAACAGTATGTAGAATGCAAGCTGCAGCTGGGGAGGAGCATTTACTGTTAGTAAACAACGACCACATCTAGCTTACTTACACGGCAGTTCTACCTTAATACACACGACAGACATTGGAGGGAGTATTTACTTTGGGGTCTGATCTGGAGGTGGCTATGAATACATCATACATTATTTATAGGTTGGATTTCGAGAGAAAAGCTACGAAAGGCTTCTTTTTGTATTACGGGTTGCATGCACTTGTTTATGGCTGCTAGTCCAGACTATTGTCAGTTTTTCTAGTGCTTACCAACTGAGATACCATGCCGAAGTTATACCAAAATCCAATACTTAATACTGACTGTAAGCAGACCAGCTGCAGGCCTTGTTTTATCCCCTGAATGCCGAACGCAAGGCAGGGTAACAACAAGTACCATCTCTTTGTATGATATGGCCAGGGGATCGAACCACCGACCTTCTGCTCCCCGAACAGACGCTCTCCTAGGATGGCCATGGCACTAGAGGAGGCAATGTTGGATCGGGTGATCCATCCTCAATAATCCAGTGCATTATATCTACACAACTGAGATTCGGGAGATCAGGCTTGGTGACATTACGTGTCACCGTACCCCGGTAGCTGGGTCATACTAGATCCCTCTCTCTTTCTGAGCTGGTGGTATCACACGCTGGGTCAAACAAAATCCCTGTAAATCCATGGTAAACGATATCAGGGGAACATGGGTGGCCCAGTCGTCCAGGGAGCTGCGATACACATTGATTCGTCTCATAACCGCCATGGTCCTGTGCTCGTTGTTTCGAATCCCAGTTTTTAACTCGCAGTCAAGAGAGCCAACACTCCTGTCACCTTATTCTTTAGCCATCTCTTACGACAAGCATGGTCTACCTACATAGCACCAATTCTGACCAGGAGCCATCACTGAATCTATACTTTACTTCCTATTTTAAGCTGACATGTCCAGGTGTGACTTAAATACTGGCAAATCGTATCCGTTATTTTACACAATATTCAAACAATAGTATACATACCTGCTACAAGAGTCGTCCAACACGTTCACGTTATAACAGAAATATTGTCGATATGTGTCAGGGAATGCTGGGGTGACAGGTGTTTGGAACGTTGATGGAGTAATAAATTTATATAAGTATACTGACGGAGTCACAGGTGTTGGGCACGGGTCCTGGCCAAGTCGCCTGAGGCATCTAACTGTGCAGCGTTGTGTACCTTGGACGTGTCAGAATCCCCCGGTCGTAGGTTCCAGTCCAGGTCAGCACTGATTATTATGGCTGGTTTAATTTTACAGCCCTTGGTCGTAGGTTAAAATCTGCATCACTTAGAGCTTTCCTCCAACATTAAGTTGACACGTCGGGATGTAACTGAAATGCTGTTTACGGACGCTTCGAGACCGTGTTTTCAAGAAGGCTCTCTGTTCCCGTGTAAGTGCGACACTAGGGCGATCCGAGGCCTTTCTTCTTCAATCTGAGTGGCATCTTATCTACTTGCCCACTGCGAACAGGGTACCTATCGGGAAACACCGACTTTTCTGCCTTTGCCAACAAACACAGGAAAATACACAAAAGTTTATAACATAAAATACATTAAAGATTTTTGGCGTTTGGGGAATTCTCACCTTACAAAATGAGGTGCTACATGATTGAGCTTCAACCATGCCCGCCTAGGTTTGATGTAGCCAAATACAAATGCATTACTCACGTAAATATAGAATGGTCATTAGGGTATTTGGCTACTTCAAATAGCACCATAGAAGACATACATACAAATTTGAACTCAAATGTTCCCAAGCATTGGGACCCACTGTGAGTTACGCGTCCTGAGCTACAGGAGGAAAACATGACAGTTGGCTATGCTGTTTTAACCAAACTTTTAAATCCATTTTCAAAACTTCAATTATAAAGTAAAGAATGTACTATTGCAATGCGTGTAAGATTACTTTAATGAGCTTCATGTAAGGATAATAAGGCCAGTATATATTGAGTGAGGCCAATAAAAATATTACATACACATTTAGCTTAAAAGTGCCCAAGCCATGGGACCAACCGCTCGATAAAATCCTGAGCTATATGAAAGTATGGCAATCGTTATGCAGTTTTAATGAAAATAGATATAACCCATATAAAGGTGGAATTCCAGAACTGATAGAAAATACTATATAAATGTACCAAAGGTATATCAATGGTCATTGATGACACTGATACCTAAAATATTAAAAATACATTAAGAGGGTGAATGTTTATGCTTGCGCTGTATGGTGTGTGCAATGACATCGTATGGAAAATGTTTGCACGAAAGCCAGTATGAAGGTAACATGCATGTACAAAGATAAGAAAATGGTGCAAGTGGCAGGAGATGGGAAAACTAGCAAGAGAAAGGACCGAGGACAAAGCAAAATAGAATAAAGGACAGAAGTGTGGATGCGCAATGACTGTGTTGCGCATGATAAAAGAGCCACATTGTGTCGCTTACATCACAGACAAAAACCAGAACAACAACAAACAAAGCAAAGCGAGCTCAACATTGAAACATAAAGAACCTACAAACATGTAAGTCGTGTTGATGACATATGAAGTAAGATAAGTGTGATTAAACGTGCATGAGATAACACGATATTGAAGACGGGTGTGACTTAAAGCCATTATAAACAAGCTCCCATAAATATTGAACTGTATTGTATCAACACTTCCCTCATTATGATTTCTGGATTCAAGAAAAAGAGCACTTGTCTTATTCAAGACATTCAAGACATTCAAGTGTGACAAATTCTGGACGTTCGTAAGTGCATTGTCAGTTATAATATGGCTTAGTATTTATAGCAGCAGACACATATTTGTGTCATTGTCTTACATTGTATGAAATCTTGTAAACATGACCCTGTATACTCTATATAATTTGTTGCCGGTTTTTCGAGATACACAAATCAGATATGCAGGTCATAATGCTTTGCCCCGACGCCGATTGGCTTGACCAGAATATTCACCTGCAATATCATTAAAATCAGATCTTTGTTCTTACTACCAATTTCTTAAGCGGTAGGGAAAACTAAGAGTTTCCCTTTTTTTATATTCTATTAAACTATTTTAACAACTATTTATTTTCTATTAATTTTCACTTCAGAGACTAAATGTTAGTCTGCACAGGAACTGGCAATATATTACCACAGACCAGTCACTGTGAATCATGGACACAGGTTGAAGTACATGTACACATGTAGGTAAGACAGACACAAATATGAAAATCCAGAAACGTTGACGTTATAATTCACTTTTAGACTGGGTATGATATCTGACATAAGGGTTGACCTTTGTCAAGACTAATAGCATTTACTTCATGCACAACGTAGTATATATGCATGGCATGCGAGTTTTAGACGCGGGCCTTTCGATGACACTATGTGTATGGCAATGAAGAATTCTTATAAGACGTCTAATATAATTTTAGTCATCATCATCATCAGCAGCAGCAGCAGCGTCACCAGCATCACCATCGCCTTCATCATCAGCCAAGAGTGGTTTCTCGCAGGTCCCAGCAATGTTCCGCCAATCTCTGACCAACTGTTCTGAGTCCATTTCCCACAGTTGACGAAGTCGTGGCCACCCTATCTTAGCCGTGTTAAGCGTGTAGATGTTACTTGGATCAACATGGAAAGAGTAGGCGCCGATAACCAGTGACTGGGTGATGCGCGCGCATACACACAACTTTAACAGTTCAATTTCTCTGTCGGACAAATCATTCTGGGTAAGATAGCCTGCCAGAACGTACCCGGATGCAGTTTGTGGTGGGATGTTGTCGCTAAGGATTGACATGTACGCCATTGCTATTGCTACCTCAAAGATGTATGGCAGATAAGCACTGTCACCATAATCCAAGATGGCGGACACATCGTGCTCATCCCCCCATCTGTCGTCATCGGCAGCTTCAGTTACTAAGATGTTCCCTTCGTTCAAATCCCCATGGATCGTTCCTAAAAAATACGTATGGATTTCAGTGCATTAATTTCCACTTACCCATTGGCACAATTCCAAACTATAACATTCCTGCAAATATTCAGATAATTTAATAATAGTACATAAATTTATTAAACTTAATATGGAAACAGATGATACCCAAACAATCATACACAAAAATGAGTATTGATTCGTGTTTGGTTTAACGCCGGACTGAACAGACCAAAAGGCTAGGCATAGAGGACTCTTTCTAAGTGCTGGTTAATCCCAGACCTTTGTTACAATATCCTATCTCAGTCAACTAAAATTGTATTAATCAAAAGTACGAAATGTTAACTGCAGTGTTTGACCACTGGGACACTAAATCAAGAACCGATACGAGTAGTATTTCAAAGTACACGGAAACTCGTATTATGTTAATATTTATAAATTAACATAACATGAATTAATATAACGCCGTAGTCAACAATATTTCAGCTATATGGCGGCTTCTTGCAACAGAAGATAGTAGTTGGCTGCCACAGAGCATGAGTACCGGATCTCCAGTTTAGTCGCGACAACGACAAGCATTAGCTACATGTATGTTTACTTGGGCCTGATACCTTGTATTAGGGCATGTTCGGACAGGAATCCATAAAGGGTGTTGTTCTGAGAAGGCGGACACCTTGGCAACACTGTTCTATCTTACCTTGTGGAAATTCATTCAGGTGTTCCAGAACACGTGATTGAAATGTCTTGACGACGTCACTGACCATCTCTCTGTCACCATTGTCCTCTACCACGTGTAGCAGGTTAACAATCAACGGCAGATGGTCAGGATGCCAGGTTATTTTTTGGCCATGGAAACCAGAATGGTTAAAGCCCTGTGTCGAGATGAAAACTTTTGCAAATTTCTTCAAACAGACACATAAAGGCCAAACAAACAGACCAATTATTTTTCAGAAATATGTTTCCACGTTTTATATATTCAACCTATTTCTTGTCACCCGGACCGTTATTGTCTCATTGCTTCGAGACAAGTGCTGAACAAAACTACGACCCTCAGATGACTGTATCTGAGACATAAGTGACACAGTGCATGTCACGGCGCTTAACTAACTACTTCACCGCCTACGCTAGAATAACGCTTCACCCACAGAGGAGCCGTCTTGAAATTATCAATCTGTTATCTTCAATGTGTAGCCACTGTCTAGCCTGTATCGACGCAAATGGTTGTCACACCCGATATTGACATTGTTAATTGAGTTGTTACACCAGCCTTCTTTTAGGGCGTATCGCCCTGTGTCCTGTTAACCGGTATAGATGTTGTCAATGAATTTGTTATGATAAAACAATGATCAGACGAATGGCCAACATTATGTTGATATATCCAATAATTTAACATTTACACCACTTTACTTTTTCCCCCGTGTATACTTTGAGGGGGGGAGGACAGAAGAGTAGGAGACTTCCGCTGGGTTAGTATTTTTTTTATCCAAAGCAACCAGTCAAGTCTGTTTGTTTACAAGTTTTAATCCGATACTTTGGATTAACATTTAAACTAACATAAGTAATATCTACATCATGCTAAGGTGCAGCGTGTGCACTTTATAAACATGTTTTGTATACAAAAAAGTCCCAAGTTGTTTATTAGTTACCACATTTTATACACAGATGCTATGAAAATACAAGGGGGCGATTCCTCCAAACAGACCTCGTCACAGTGCTTACCTTTAACGCCGTGTCAACTCTGCCTGTCATCACCCCCACCTTGTAACACAGCCCCGGGGTGAGGGGGGCAGACTGTAGTATTCTCCCAGGGATATACTCAAACAGCCGCACTACATAGAGGGAGGCTGGAGATGAAACGTTTATTTTAGTAACGCAATGTGAGTGAATGAGTTTTGGAGGCTGGAGATGAAATATTTATTTTAGTAGCGCAAAGTGAGTGAATAAGTTCTTAGCGTTTCACGCCCCTTACGCAATATTCCAGCAATATCACGGGGAAATGAGCTTCACACAAATATATCCATATGTGGAATCGAAACCGGTCCTCAGCGTCACGAGAGAACGCTTTTACCACGGGGCCACCCTAAAGTCCAAATAAACCAGTGGTTGATAGCGTGAGCAACGCCGTCGGGACACAATGACATAATCAGTTACATCACCCGTTGTAACCATCCCATCCTCATGAGTCGAGCCTAGCGACAAACTCGGGGAGTGGAGACTCCTTTTGTCCCTGATGAAGTCATCCACAGTGTTCCTTCCATATTTTGTTATAGTGATCCATCAGTATACATCGTTAACTGTAAAATTGCTCTTGTGAAGTCTGCAAATTACGGCACAAACGTATAAACGTATCATTTTCAACAACAAACTGATACTGATCCTAGCCTGTCTCGGTCATTATAATTATATTATTTCCAGTTCCGCCCAGCGTTAACATATTGCTACATGTCTTAAAGAAGTTAGTCTAGATTTTCCACAGGTTCCTTTTAATTTTAAATGTGACCGCTTGTTTCTATCAAAAGAATAGTCCAACACTGACCCGTGATGTCTGTGTTCTCGCAGCCCTCGTCTGGCAGGTTCACCGTCGAGTAAAGGTGCCCGGTGAGGGTGGGGACGGCCCGGGGGGTGAAGATACCAATCTCACATACCCGAGACATCATCTCGTGTTGGGCTTCTGAAACGATAGTTTTGTAGATCATGTGACATATTGAATAGCGCATTTGAATAGTTGTTGTACATATTAAATACATCTTGATCATTATAACTCATGAAACCAGATCACATTCTTGCTTTGTCAAACTTTGAATACAAAACAAATTTAATATAATTTAAAGATACTTTTCCTATATATTTTGTGTTCTGTGAGTTCTGTTTGTTTAGGACTTTGAAAATATAACCAAGGCCACACGTTTCCTTCGAATTGTCTCCGTTTGACTCCACCTCGATCCGGAAGTTCAAATCTTCATAGCTGTTAAGTTTCTGGCAGCTGACCATGTGCAGGCCATAATGTCGTGCAAGTAGCGTCCCGATGGAGGACACAGTCAGCGATGGTTTCTCCAATGTTGCAAGCGTGATGAAGTTCGCCATTTTGTGGACGGTGAAATGACACAAATAACTAGATACAGACCTGCTTCTACATCAATTGCAGGATGTACCTGGCAGAACACAAGTAAGGTGGGCTGTTCAAGCCACAATTAGATTATCATGAGGTATGGTGAAAAGTTGGCGACATAAATGATGATTTTAAAAAAACAGATTTTATACTGAACGGATGGACATAAACACTTATTTGTTGGCACATCATGTGTCTAGAATTGAATGAACAATTATACGGCAATTCCGCCCTTATAACTTAACCCCGTTTGTTGCCAGGTTGTTTTGAAACCATGTACCTCTCCGCCATTTGGACACTTTGTATGCTTAAAATCAGTCAAAAACACCACATACACGTGGCGGCCCTTCGCTGTGCAGAGTTGCGACCCTTAGACACGCCAGAAACCTATGATTGTGGGTTCGAATCCCGGTTCGCCCCGATTATGTTTCTAGGTTTGTCAGCACCATACCCGTGCTCGTGGGTTTCACCGAAGTGGTAAACGTCTGAGACCTGCATCACTTCGGGCTTTCCTCCCACATTAAGCTGACACGCCGTGATATAACTGGAATACTGTTAAAAGCGGCGTTAAACCTGACTCACTCACTCATCTATAAATCTATAATACATCTATAAATTCAGTTTAAATAATGTATTAATTGGGGCCCAGTTGACCTTTCGTAAAATTTCAAACATGCACATAGGGATTGGCTGGAATCCTTTTTACGAGAGTTGTCTGTTTTCAGTGACTTACTAAGGCAAGGCATTTTTATTTGGAAATTACATTTAATTATATATTAAAATACTTGTTTTTTATCCAGATTGAGCAAATTTATTATTTTCCAATATGTTTCTTTTTCAAAATCCAAACGTTCCGGGTTCGATTCCCCACAAGGATACAATGTGTTAAGCCCATTTCTGGTGTCCCCCGCCGTGATATTGCTGGAATATTGCGAGTGGCGTAAAACTATACACACTTACTCTAGCAACAGTAGGCTGTTTATTCCCTTGGGAGTTGATAATGGTAAAAGGAATGCATTCGTTTATCCAGGAACAAATATAAACAGCATTTGAGCAGAGATATCTGGATAAGTGCGTTATATAAATGTATACTATAATCATTATTATTTATGCTACGAGGGCGGGTCAAAAAGTTCTAACCCTGACTAACTCAACTATGGGCCATAACAAAGTGAACAAGTCAATGTAGTACATTGTTCGCGTAGTTCATTGCAAGTGTATTTGGTCTGTTGAGGCCGTTTGTATAATAGTGACAGCCTCATTAGAGAAAAGTACTCGCCAAGAAATGCATGACCGCATGTCACAAGTGTATGGGGATAGGTGCTCTAGCTATTCCACTGTTAAACGTTCGGCAGCTATGTTTAAGGCTGGGAGAACAAGCCTTGATGATGACCCTAGGTCTGGACGTCCCTTAACTTCCATCAACAAAGATTCAATCAAGTAGATAGAACTTGCCGAACTTGAGGAAGACACAGGTCTTAGCCATGGATCCATTGAAACTATTATTCATTTACAGATGAATAAGATATCTTCTCGTTGGGTGCCAAAGTTTCTAAATTCTGATCTTAAGGAAAAAGGAGCTGACATTGCCAGAGAAATGTAGAGCTATTTGAGAAGGATTTCGTCAAATTCAAAAAGAGATTATTAACGGATGATGAAACATGTGTCTACCACTATGATCCCGAGTCAAAACGTCCATCCATGAAATGGCATCATTCCACTTCTCCGGCAACAAAAAAATTCAAGTCTTCAGGATCAGTGAAAAATGTTATGGCCACTGTATTCTGAGATGCAAAGGATGTGATTCTTGTTGATTACTTAGAAAGTCAAAAGACGATTACCGCTGCCTACTATGCTGATTTGATTCATCGCCTGAGAGATTCTATCAAAGAAAAGCGGCAAGGAGTGCCGACTGCTGGTGTTCTACTACTTCATGCCAATGCCTCTCCTCACACCTCTCGACTTGTAAAGGCTGCTGTGCGATAATATGGGTTCGAAGAGCTTCCTCTTCCAGATCTGGCACCAAGTGATTTCCACCTGTTTCCTAAACTGAAAAAAATGTCTTCCTGGAAAATGATATGACGACAACGCTGCCGTGAATGGGTTTTTTAGGGTGGCTTTAGAAAACTTCTTCCTGATTGGAATTGAAAAGCTTCACTATCGAAATTTTGTCAAAAGCACGGAGATTATGTTAAAAAATAAAATTAAAAACACCTCAACAATTGTGTGTTTTGTTTGTTAGCCTTAGAACTTTTTGACCTCGTGTTCTATCATTTGAGGATAAAATATATATAAACTCTGTAACAGTTCCATCTTCGATGAGACTTCTACTTATGATTATTACTTCTTGAAACTACTATAAGAGAGATTTAGTTGTCAATAATTTGTATATTATTTAAACATAGCAAAGCAACAACAATACATGAATCACCATAAGCATATTTCACTGTATGAATTTGAAATAGTGCATGTAGTTTTAAATGACAATGTCAAGCTCATTCAACAAGGGAACATTATTAACATGGCACTCACATACTCACTACAAACCGTCCATACTGATGTGCAGTGTCTGGATTGTTTTTCAAACAGTTTATGTTATGTGTTTTACATTAACTGTAACATTGAAGCACACGAATGTGTCAAGGACAGTCTAGCAAGCGACCTTGTTTGAAATCTAGATCTCCAAATAGTCATATCATTGTAAAGTACATGACCCAACGATGATAGGCATAACAACAATTATGTCAAAGCATACATTCATTGAGAAGTGACCTGAGTTTCATTTACTGATTAAAAATCAAGTTGAAATTGTCAGTTTTTTACGTAACCCAGATTGTTTCAAAGATTATGTTACAATACGACGACAGTTTTGATTATATATTTGGAAGAAATGTCCATATTGATAATAAGCATGAGAAATATTTTTTAGTGCCATATCTTATGAGTGAGTTGTGTTTAACGCCGCTTTTAACAGTATTTGAGTTTAACGTTTTAACGTTACCTGAATAAGCCGGTTTTTGTTTTCCGCGAATCATATGTCTCGCGTTATTGTCCGAGAGCACGTGCTGTGGGACAAATAAACCAAAACTGGTTGACAAGAACTCGCCGCAAAACTATGATGCGAACGTGCCCTGCATGTCGATCACTTCGGAATTGGCCATTCAATTTACGTGTTGATCATGAACTCCCTGCCTATACAAATATGCATTATACCACTTTAACATTAACGATCATAGCTATCGTTTTATATCTTAGATTTAAATTGAATATTTTCTGTCAATCGGCTTATAAACAGAACGACAATCTGCACTGTCGTTTCGTCTGTAACTCCGTGCTAAATCGCCATGACAAACAGCCTATAAAAATATGCAATAAAAACAACAACAAAACTTCCGTTGCGGACTAAAATGTCAGTAGTCTTACGCCAATAACTTTATGGTACGGAAAAGTAAAGCTTTCAGTTCATTCTGATCAGATTTATTTTTCATAACGATACCCGAAGTCGGCTTTTTTTGTTTTCCGCGATCATATGTCTCGCGTTATTGTCCGAGAGCACGTGCTGTGTCACAGGTCACCGGATGGTATTTTCGTCAGCAGGTCACTTCGACCCTCTCGGACAAAAATCGGCTCCAAATGGAAATCAGGAAGGTATTATTACTACAGTTACTAAAACGTTGTTGAAATACACTCTAAAAACCTATTACCAAATGAGTACTGAACTGAAAAATTCGCCTGTCGGCATCGTCCGCTTAGTTAACCGTGTTAACAAAATATGGAAACGTTTTCGGGACATCTCTCATAATATATTACCATTCGTTCCAATGGTTCTTAGATATTTCTTTATGTTCTTTCAGACCAGTACGGCCGTTCGTGGCCATCACAGATCAAGTTTCAGTATTGATGACATTGATAAAGCCTATAAACTTGTATTTGAAGAAAATCTATCAGCACCGATGGCTGCAGTTAGGTTGGTGTCCCAGTTTCAATGCTTAAAGTCTCCTTGGAAATGTCAGCCCCGAACAGTCAAGTCGGGACCGATGCCGTTATTTACAGCAACACAGGAATCATTCTTGGCCAGTCGCATTCGGGTTATGGGGGAAATTGGCTATGGTTACACACGTCAGGAGACATTCAACCTTGCGAGTGACTGTGCTGCCCACCTAGGATATCGGGATCGTTCTCATCCATTGAGCTTACGGTGGTTGTACTGCTTCATTGATAGATGGCCAGAACTTAAAAGTCTCGAAACCACGCAAACTGGAGGCTGCAAGGGCGAGATCGGTGACCAAGGAGAACATTGCGAGGTACTTTGAAGAGCTGTAACAAGTCATAAAGAAACACAGCTTGGACAGTTCTCCTCATATGCTATCTTCAACATCGACGAGAAAGGCCTCTAGCTCTACTGTTACAGCAAGGCACAGACCGTGACATCGTGTGTCTAAACCAGTCACGATGATTGCATCTGTTAAAAGAAGCCTCACCTGGAGCCTCTGCAACTGTGTCTTAGACTGGATGGTCGAATAAAAGTTTCAAACCAAGGAATACACTGAGTAAAATTGTCGGTAGGAAAAAATCCCAGAGCACCGGGAAAGACATAAATTAGGCAATCAGTATCAGCGTAGGAGGAAACGTGAAAGTCCAAGTAATATGACTGGGGCTGTCAGGCAGTGATCCTCATCAGGTGGCAACATCGGAGCATCATTGGGTTAAAAAGGTATATAATATTTTGTGAAAGACAATAAACCATACAAAGTTTAAAAGTATTTTCAAACCCATTATGGAAGTTCCATGTACATTAAATAGACCTTTAACTATTTGTTGTGTCATCAAATGTCATCAACTTACAATGCATGTATCCAAACCCAATCACCTGTCCCACTGTCTTTCATCATCCATACCAGCAGCAGCAATCCCACCCCGGTCCCATGTTGCCACTCAAACCTCCCCTACTTCTGTTTCTACTGGTAAAACTCCCAAAACTTCCTATTCTAGTTCCAACCCACAACTCTCCACTTCTAAACATAATTCACAATCATCAAGTACAACAGTGGAATCGACAATTGAACCAACGCCCCAAAATGAGGAAAAAGAAAAGAAAGAAGTGTACGCGAAGCCATTTGTGCAACTATGCAACATTATGCAACTATTGGGTACATTGTCAATAGACACAAATCACCATTCTCTGCCCAAACCATAATGTTAATTTCTTAAAATATACATAGATTCATGATTATCGATCATCTTGTAACTGACAAAACACCCATCATGACAATAATGATATTGTGCAACGAATGATATTTTAATATTGTAAACAAGACGTATTTAATAAATGAAAAAAAAAAAAATATATATATTTTCACATGAACCAGTTACGTGTATCCATATGCAAAATATGTGTATAAAAGTTCAAAAATAGCATACGTCATTATATCGGATATGATCCCTTATGTATTCTAAACGGCAGCGTACAACCGACCTAACACGGCTACATCAGACATGTAAATGTTACCTAAATATATATTTATTATAACATTATTTGAAGCAAATCATATATCCTATATATCGTTAGGTGCATAATGGCAACTATATTTTAATCGACTCCTTCAGCATTATGGGTAGCTAATTCATATTCATATTCTTTCTTTGTCTACACCTTGCTTTTTCCCCCAAGTCCGGGTAATAAGACGTGAAAATGCTTATTTCTTACCTGATCCAATTTCGGAACATTTCTATAGCTCCTCAACCATGCTACATCTCTTTGTATAAACTCTTGATACTGTTACGTGTCGATTCTCAACTTAAGACAATATGTTAACCCAGAAATCTGTACGTAAAAGAACTTAGTGTGGAACCAACAAACAACCAACAAGTGGTATACGATCAACGAATGTATTACAAAATTCAAAAGGTTCACAAATCAATACAAATTATTGTACAAAAATTACAATGGCAGTAAACAATAGAGTGGTAGTACACTATTCAATGGCAATAAATAATGTGATGGCAGTGGTCAGTATAAAATACAAGAATACAGTGCTGACTCCAAACGTTAGTGATAATAATATATATTCACCCAGTGGTGTCAGAGGTGAAGCTTCCGAGCTGGGATGGGCGGGGAATCAGGGATGATGAGCAATCCTCACATGAAAGCTGGTATTGAAGCGATGAAATGCGGGAGTGAAGATATGTGTGAAAGACTTAATATTGAGAGATGCGTAAACACGCTCACGTCCCCTAATGTACAACCTACATTGCTACGGGAAGTTTCTAGCACCTTCCAGACAATCATGTAATGCTCTATACAATGCGGGACCAGTTTCGCCGTTTCCGGAAGTTTACACATAACACTAGCATCTAAATATAGTTACTTTATGACGAATGTTTAGATTAAATGGCACGACATCCATGACGACTAATCACTGCCAAAACACAATGCAATGAGCGTCTACAGAATCTCAACAGGAACAATGTAACAATCATTGTTAAACAATAAAATACACTGCCATATAACAAACCCCCCCTTCGGAGAAGGAAAGTTTGAACATAGTGAGAACTTTCGTTGCTAAAAAACTGATAAAAGTACAAAAACCGCTAAGTACAGTACATGAAAAAAAAAAAAATAATTGATAATTGAGAGATGTTGAGAGATGTTGAGATGCTATATCCATAGCACAATGTTGTAATCATTTTATGAATATATTTAACACGGATGATCTATATGACGATGAAGGTATAGTGAGTGAGTGAGTTAGTGAGTTGTGTTTAACGCCGCTTTTAACATTATTCCAGTTATATCACGGCGTGTCAGCTTAATGTGGTTGGTTGGTTGGTTTGCTGTTTAACGCCGCATTCAGCAAAATTAATATTACAGCTATATGACGGCGGTCTGTAAATAATCGAGTCTGGACCAGATAATCTAGTGATTAATATCATGAGCACCGATCCACACAATTTGGATCGATGACATGCATCAACCAAGGCAGCGAGCCTGACCACCCGATCCCGTTAGTCGCCTTTTACGACAAGCATAGTCACCTTTTACGGCAAGCATGGGTTGCTGAAGACCTATTCTGAAGACCCCGGAATCTTCACGGGTTCAGCTTAATGTGGGAGGAAAGCCCGAACTGATGCAGGTCACAGACGTTCACCACTTCGGTGAAACCCACGAGTACGGGTATGGTGCTGACAAACCTAGGAACATAATAGGGGCGAACCAGGATTCAAACCCACAATCATAGGTATCTGACACGCCTATGGGACGCAATTTGAGCCAAAGACGACTGGGCCCTTCCCTTAACATGAGGTAACTTGGTTGTAAACACGTCATCATCTTTAGCAATATCAAACATAATCGGGGCGAACCGAGATTCGAACCCACAATCATAGGTTTCGGGCTTGCCCAAATCGAGGCGCCTTAGACGACGGGGCCACCCGTGCCCCCGATGAAGGTATAGATTTAGACGATATTGATGAAGGTTTTATCTGTAGGTACTGACATTACAGGTATTACAATTTTAAGCATCTTCAGTAAAATATATGTATCTATTCTGAATATACGGTTGATATTTTGGACTAATACCTATGATAAACTTGTAGTATCACAGGCCGGATTTCGTCAGGGGTACTCCACCATCGACAATATATTTATTTTCGGTCAGTGATTCAGCGATGATTCAATGGTATTTATTATGTTATTATATATAAAAGGTTTATGCTCTATTTATAGATGTTTCAAGTACATGCTTTCTTGGAGTGAAGATCTCAACACCAAATCACATAGTATTGGGTGAATGTGGCAGATACCCTTTGTATATTTTTGCACTTAAACGTTCTATAAAATTTTGGATTAGATTATTGCATATGCCAAATGAAAGATATCCGAAAAAGTGTTATAATATGCTTTTACAAGCAGCAAATAATGGCAAAAATAATTGGGTTTCCAAACTGAAGTATTTATTGTTTCAACTTGGACTTGGTTATCTGTGGGAATCAAAAACAGTAAGTGGTAAAGAATCCTTTATCAGGGAACTAATGGCAAGATTAAGAACAGGATTGGCACGGCTGTCTTTTCAACAATTCTAAAGCTAGAAATTATACTTTCTTTAAAGGGACTTTTGGAACGGAATTATACCTAAAACATGTAACAACTGCAAAATTTCGCTTGGCCATTGCACAATTTCGTTGCAGTTCCATGGCATCAAAATAGAAACTGGCAGGTATTTCAATATTCCTAGAGATCAAAGGCTGCATGAGAAGTACATACCTACTAAATTTATATCATACCCTACACGTAACAAATGCAATATTCTTTTGGCATCAACTGATATGAATGAAATTCGACACCTGGCTATATATATTTATAATGAAAATTGCTTCAGAAAAGATCCATGTTGACTCATAATATATATTGTTACTGACTGACCACCTGTATGAACATATGCCGGAGGTCTACATTCTTCGTGAATAGAGATCAAATATACTTGATAATTAAAAGAAATGTTTACCAAAAATGCCTTTTTGCTTTGTGGAACTTCCACCTTTACTTGTACGAGCTGTACCTGACCTTGGCCTATGACGTGACCTAAAATTGTACATGTGCCTATGCAAATTCACATTTCACTAAATTTACAGTCAATGGCTTCAGTGAGTCTGTCGAAGAAGGCACGAATCTTGTTCAGGTGTTCGTCCCACGCCTTGGAATGATTAATGACATGCTTCAACACCCTCATGGTTGGCAAAACCACAAAGACTTTATCGTCAGGACTGAAATTTCTCTCTTGAGACTCTTTGTCATATTAATTGTATTTTCATTTTGTCCAGGGATTCTTTCAAGTTATCCCTCGCAACCTCACAAGCTTTGGAAAGCCTAGCCCTACATACTCCAATATAGGAATAGCCGCTGGAAACCTTGTGAAAGACCACATGATAGTAAGCATTTCTTGACTTAGTTTTAGGCAAAGGAAATGCCAATGATGACCACGCTGAAAGGTTTTTCAAAAGCTGGAAGGGGTTTAAAAGGTACGGCTGGGATTTTTCTGACTAGGTTTGCTAACTATTTGACACAAATGACATCTTTTGCAAAATTCTGCCACAAATTAGGCCAAAAGAAATGAGACAAAAAGAATTATGTACACCCAAATGACCTGCGAAAGGAGTTTCATATGCCAAACTTAAAACATGCTTTCAATATGAATTTGGGAGAAGAATTGATGGAAAACCTTCCATTCATTATCAGGAGGTACATCTGGAAGCCCCCATTTCCTCATCAATATGCTATCCTTGAAATAATAGCAAGCTGGAACCTTGTCAGTTTATTCTACAGAGAGCCCTGTCCGCAAGAACTTGAAGTTCTGGGTCCTCCCCCTGTAACTTAACTAACTGCTTCCTACCCAGCCGGAAAACTGTCAGAATTTTTAGTACTCTCCCTCGAAAATTTAGACAGGTCAAGAGAATGATCCATAAAAGTGCCAGCCAAATCATGACTGGAATCATTCTCAGAAGGACTTTGCTTAGCCAAGCACGAGAAACAACCCATGACGGAAAAATACCTGGAATTTCTTTTTCAAGATTTTCAGTACATTCACGAAATTCGCTTATTCTCAGCTTCTACTCTCATTTTTCTTTATGTCTCTTCTTTTTCTTCTCTGCTTCCAATTCTCTGAGCCGAATTTTTCTTTCAAATTCAAATGTCTTCAAAGCCAAAACATCTGTTTTATCTTCAACCAAGAGCAAAGTATCCTCATCCAAAATGTCTTCCTCAACCAGGAACATTTTCTTGACATCAGCCTAAGGCATACCCAATGTGATGTCAAGTTTGTAATTTTTGGCCAGTTGGACCAGTTCAGACTTTTTGAGCACAGTGTCATGTTCCATCGAAGGTTGACTTGCAATTCCTCTACACGCTGTTTCTAAAACTGACTCTTATTCAATGCCAAGAATCGATAACTGCATCAACAGAATTAGTAAAACCAAGTATGTAAGCATGCATCTACTGATGGGCTATTGGCAGATTCCACTGACTGAGAGTGCCAAGTGGGTCTCAGCTTTTGTGACTCACGATGGACTATAACAATATAAAGTGATGCCATTTGGTCTCAAGAACGCTCCAGCCACCCTCCAGGGTCTCATCAATGACATTACAGCCACTCTTGAGGGTGTTGAAGCCTTCGCTGAAAATGTCATCAACCATTCCATGAAGTGGGATGAAACTAGTCCCGCATTGTATAGAGCCTTACAGCATTGTCTTGAAGGTTCTAGAAACTTCCCGTAGCTAGGTAGGTTGTATGCAAAGGGAAATGAGCGTGTTTACGCATCTCTCACACATTTGGTCTTTCACACATATTGTCACTCCCGCATTCCATCCCTTCGGTACCAGCTTTCATGTTAGGATTGCTCATCATCCCTGATTCCCTGCCTAGCCAATATCGGAAGCTTCACTACTGTCACCTCTTGGGGAATATATAGTATTATCTCTTTTGAGACTTTTGCTATCACCACTGTATTTTTGTATTTAATACTGACCACTGCCATCATATTATTTATTTCCATTGAATAGTGTACTGCAATTCTATTGTTTACTGCCATTGTAGTTGCAGTGCAGTAATTTGTATTTATTTGTAGACCTTGTAAAACTTGTGAATTTTGTAATTCATTCGTTGATCATAGACAACAAATCCTTTTACATACAGATTTCTGGATTAACATGTTTTAATTTTGGAATTGACACCTAACAAAATTTGATCAAAAACCTTCCAGACAGAATAATTGGACCACAATCTCTCTTGCAACGAACCAGCCAGCTCATACAGCTCTTCAGAAGTAGGCGACCAATCTACAGTTCAAGTGACCAGCGCCTCAGTGACATTAGAGATGTTCTTGCGTGGTTTGTGGATTGGGAGTAGAAAGCACATGTCAAGAACTTCCTGTCCAAGGAAACATTAAAAGACGTCATATATCTCTTACATGACTTCAGGAAATTAGTCTCGGTTGAAACAGCTGATAACCCCACCAATAGCCATGCCACCAATAGCATCAAACTGTGTCAGAGTGTAGTCTCCATGAAGGCTAAGGCTAACGCACCAAGGCAAAATCATCTATCCAAGGCGGGTTAATTCCTTTTAAGAAGCTGAAATTAGAAAATAACTTGTAAAGTGTGATGACAAGGTAATCTAAAAATGTTTTAACACGTGTTACTGTACATACTTGTAAAAAGAAAACCTTTCTTGAATGGTGTACACTCAAGTTCCGATAATCCAACAATTGGCTATATCCAACACTAATGATTTGAACCGATTAAATCAGTGCTACTTAGACTTGTTAATCCCAGTCTTGCACTCTGGCTCCAACACAACTAATTTGCAATGGATTGCTGAAACACTCATGACTCAGTCTTGTTAATTCGAGACAGAGATTAGCTTACTCTGTTGTCATCTGATGTGTGTTTTCATGCAAGGCATGTCAGATAGTGGCTGAACACTGGAACCATACTGGATTAAGCACATGTTTAGATTAGTTTGAGAAAACCAGTGTTCAGGAAAAATGTTCAATAAAGAATAGCTGCATATGTGATCATGGTATGGTATCCTAGAATGTGAAGCTAGCAATGAGTTTATGAAAAGTCACTTAATTATACAATTGTATACTCATGACGAGTAAATATTTCATAAAATATTGTATCCATCAATATTTCCTGCATGTGGAATATTTTTGACACCCACCTTTTTATTATTTCCACAATGAGCACTTCCATTCAGCATCTTCTTAGACACCTCTTTCCATAGATCTTGTGATATGCCTCCACAAGATCTGTGCATGCATTGTTCGCAACTAGTTCATTCAATCCATGGGTCGTCGTCTTTATCATCGTACATGTCACCACCAACTTCAGATAGTTCTTCATCAATCACAACCTGTAAGTTATCTTTCTTTCCTTTTCCTCTGCCTTTTCCTTTTCCTTTCGCTCTGCCCGTTCCCCTTTCTGCTCTGGTAGTGACCTGTCCACTTGTTTTGCTTTTAGAAGTTGCTGTTTGCATGTCAGTTTCCTCTTCTTCATTCAGTATTTCTCCAACAGCAGAAGAACTCTCTCCACATTCAGTCAGAGGAATACTTCCTGAATGACCATCCAGTTTCTCTTGATTAGGCATGCCGTCAGCTTTAAGCACCAGGCTCCCGTTCCACAAAGTGATCTGAGCGCAAAGGTGATCATAACTCCCATACTTTAATATAGGCTTATGATAGTTATAGTGCTATGATCGCTTTGATGAGCAGGCCCCTGTTCTGTAAGTTGAGCTGCAATGACATCGTTCTTCATCGACAAACTCATTGATAATCTGTAACATTGTCCTAATTTTACAATTTCGTTCTTTGTGAGGTTAAACAGTGTGGTCTGTTTTTGCATTAGAGTTCCTTTCAGCTTTAAATATTGTTTTTGTACAGATTTGTCAGCTATGACTGATGAGAAGGAGATAGCAGCTTCTGCACCCTTACTTTGCTTGGTGAAGATCTGCTTTCTGTGCTCCAGGCTTTTCCATTTCCCGAGTACTGTAGTGAGTTTCCTTCTGTACTATGCATCAGTAGCATTGAGGAAAGATGTGACATCTCGACAGTACATTTCACATACAGAAAAACTTCCATCAACAATGTCACTCAGGACTGCACCACAGTCACTGTCATCATTCCTTCCACCAAGCATTGATGTTGTCACATTTAGGAAGAGAGATGCCCATATTGAATACAACTGTGAGTCAAAAAGTTCTGTCTCATGGACATGTACAATATAACACCATGTTTTCTGAGGTCGAAATTCTTATACAAGGGCAGACGAACCTTTTCCAAACAGAGGAAATCTCAAATGCTCTCTCTGATACGTTTGTAAGTCCACAAGATAAGTTTTGTTTTCTGTAGGTGTCCAAAATATTCTCTGGATATTTTGTACATTCATTTAGATAAGCTTGTGAAACAACAAGGATAACGTTCAAAAGTATAGTGATGAAGTATCCTGGCCACTAAGTCAAAATCAATACGAACCAGTTCCATGTAATGGTATGTCAATTTTGCAATTGAACGCCCTCCGACATATCTTATTTTACCATGGGCAGAAGTAGGTATCATATGGAATATATATTTCTTGTGAATGATATTCATCTCAGTTACCAGGCTTACAATACATCAGTGTATAGGTTTGTCTTGGCGCATAAAGGCCAATGCATGTAGTGGTGTAGTCAACTGGTCTAAGATTCTCATGGTAAGTTTTGAAGAGCTTGTTCCAATCCACTGTGTTTTTCTTTGTGCCTGACTTTCTCAGAGTATTTTTCTTTAAGTCATGCACTTTCCGATACTGCTCATTTAATACGAATGCTGTTCTCTTCAGTTCTGCCCTGAGAATATCTATGTCGGTGTTCATAGACTCTTGTGGTGTGAGACATACAGGATTGAAGATGCTTGAGAGGACATTCTTCACATCTCCCATCTGATACTTGTATGCATCACTGACATCAGGAACATGGACATCCTGTAAGAGAACAAAATATATTACACAATGTTAAAAACTTACGCCAACATAACTTGATGTTCAAATTCCATGCGATCACTTGTTCTTCAGTCAAAACTATCATTATGAACCCACGTGGGATGCACATGTGTTGTTGTTTCGACACTGACTTGACATCAGGAATCAGGTGACTCACTCGATTCTGCCTGAGGCTGAAATCTACTTCCACTCGGCTTTCATTAATCTTTTTTGGCTCACGATATATAGTGTTGATTTTTCCATAAGTAATCAGAGAATGTGTATATATTCTATATTCATTTGTTAATGCTTTCCAATGTGATTTTGTGCTTAATTAGGATACCAACGAAAATTAAATATCTTGTGTGATGAACTGTTAATGCTCTCTTGCATACGATATGCGATTCGTTAAAATATCTTCAATTTCACTTGATTTTTCATTACATTCCAGCTAATATATTCGAAGTTGGTTAGGTTTTTGCATACACATTCTACTTTTAGCGCAGGTGACATCCAACATCTGCTAGCCTTGTCGATTCTAGACTCACAATATTAGACTCCCATATTCAAAGATCTTACTCTTATCATGAAATTTTAATGTTTATGCACACAACACATTAGGCATATTATGTTCTTTGTCCCTACCCCATCAGTGTACTTTACTTTAACAACGTTTATTTTCTTTTTTTATGTAATACCTGTGATAGTAAATGTTCCAATAGGTCTGGTATTCCGACTGCATGGGCAATGGCAAATAGGAGTTGGCGCTCGGTGGACCGTCCAATGTTTTTGTGTACGAGCCAGAATGTGTAATTTTTGTGTGTACAAGCTGGAACCTCCGCTTAATTAATGTTATGTATAACTGTTTGACCGATGTTGACAATTCTGTTGACACGCCTGTATATCTTATCTAATGCAATTTTAAACATCTGAGTCATGATCAGTGCCTGTAGCAAATATTTGTCCAGTTGTCGATGTCACATGAATTTTACTATATACTTGAATTTTGAATATTGTCACTATTATAAACACGCTTTTGAGAACCAAAGCTCCACGACGTTCAGAGGTATTGTTATAGTGCAAACCATTTCTATACATTTCTTTAAAACTTAATTTATCTAAAATCCCTAATTATTTCAATATGTTTCCAAAGTGTACCGAGATTCTTTCTCCTTTATATGTTCAATGTATTCAACAAACTTTCGACGTATCCCCCCTCTAGTCATGATTCTGAGATTCTGATTCGTAGATGATTCTGAAAAAGGACCTTCTGCAAAACTCTAATTGAAAAAAACAAATGCTAAAACAGTCTGGAGCAAAATACACACAAGCAGGGAAGGCATAAACCTAAATAAATTCCCAAGTTAGCCAACGCCCACACAGTCAATAAAAAGGCCACCATTGTATCTGAGCACTTCTCATTTGTCAGCAGCAACATAAATGGCAGCAAAGAATTCAAACAGGAGAAAATGCTTATGCCTTAGATATCAAAACAGTCGCAAGGTAAGCATCTGGTATACAATATACCATTTACTGTGACAGAGTTTCATGATGCAATACAACATAGAAAAAGTACTGCACCAGGTCTTGACAGAACCAGTTACGAGAAATTGAAAAACCTACCTAAACAATCCAAGAGCTTACTCCCTGCTGTGCAACATGGTATGTTCCAAAGGAGAAGTCCCAAAAGCATGGAAACATGCTGCACTTATCCTGCTTCTGAAGCAAGGGAAAGACGAAGCCCTACCAAACTCCTATTGACCGATCTCACTCACTTCAAACATGTGCAAAGCTATGGAAGCCATGATTACAAAGAGGCTCATACATCACCTTGAAACACATCGAACCTGATCAAACCAGTTTTCAGGAAGGGACTCTCATGTCTAGATCATATACTGAGACTGATCATATACTACAAGAAAAAAACTCAACTAAACAGACAATGCCTAGTCGCAGCATTTCTGGACTTCAGGACTTCAGAAAAAAAAAATCGACTCCTCACACACCTAGCACAACATGGAGTTGACGGGAACATGGCCAACTTTATAGACAGCTTCCTGCAGGACAGGTTGCTATCAGTTAAGATAGGGAACAGCCAATCCGACCCTATGTCACTGGACAATGGCACGCCACAAGGCAGTATTGTAAGCCCAACACCGTTTAACATCATGAGCAAATATTATATATTTGATCATGTAAACTCTCCTACCCCAACTTTATATTCGCTGATGATGGAGCAATATGGGTAAAATACAGATATTTCACGAAAAAACTCCTGTCAGCCTTGGACGGAGAAGATCAATGCTTCAATAATTGGGGTTCACCCTTTCAAGTGAAAAGAACTGTGGGAGTTGCGTTCAATTGCAGGGGGAAAGATGCTTTGATACCCCGTCTCTCCATAAAAGGCAAACCAATCAAAATCGAAACATTCAAAAAATCCGCAAAATTCCTAGGGGTGATCCTTGATCAATACCTCATAGGAGCAAACATGTGAAAAAAAACAGATGTCATAAAGACCTGAATGTATTGCAGGCCATTTCAGTCACATCTTGGGTACCTCGAGGGACACTCGGCTGGACCTCTACAAATCACTCATCAGATCAAAAGTAGACTAGGGTTGTGAGGCATTTCACTCAGCATCAAATACTGTCTTGAGCCGCCTCGACGGAAAACAATATAAAGTCCTAATGCTAACGACTGGTGCAGCAACAGGTACTTCATTAGAAGCACTGCAAGTACTTCATTAGAAGCACTCCAAGTAGGAACAGGTGAACCCACATTGAAACAAAGAAGAGAGCAGGCAATATTATCATTCAGGGGACGAACATCAAACCCTTTGGTTTGGAAGATATGGCAAGACAAAAACACTTAAGATGAAGCCTGAGCTCAGAAAAAAATCCCTCACTAAAGCTATCTGGGACATTAGAACACCAACTCATCTAAATTCACGACTGTCATGACATTCAGCCACCAGAAAGTTACTTCAAAGGGTTACACCCTCCCTGGACTTTAAAAAAAGGTGACACTGCTTAAAGATCAGAAGTCACGAAGAAAGAAAACCCCAACCTTACCATGATCAGGAGCTATCACTAAAATTCAAACTACCTGGGGCAGCTGGGCCTATATATACTCTGTGTTACGTGACGATTCCCAAATTTAAACAATATGTTAATCCAGAAATCTGTACATAAAAGAAGTTAGTGTGAAACCAACAAACAACCAACAAGTGGTATTCCATCAACAAATGTATTACAAAATTATTTTTTGCAAAACAATACAAATTACTGCACAATTACAATGGCAGCAAGCAAAAGTGTGGTAATACAAGAGTTAATGGCAATATATAATATGATGGCAGTGGTCAGTATCAAATACACAAATACAGTGGTGATAGCAAAAGTCAGTGATAATAATATATATTACCCGTGAAGATCTTGAGCAACCCAGGCTTGCCTTAAAAGGCAACTATGCATGTCGTTAGAGGCGACTAACGGGATCGGGTGGATCGATGCTCATGACATTGGACCGGACAATCCAGTGATTCTTGTGTCCTAATATACAGCCTATCCAGCAACTGGAAAGTTCCACATAGTGCCCTCGCAACATAGAACATAACAGAAGTTTCGATAACATACTATCACCGTCCGCGGTATACGGGACCGGAAGTTTACACACTACACTAGCATCTAAATGTAGATACTTCCTGACGACTAATCACTGTACAAACACAATGCAATGAGCGTCTACCAAATCTCAACAGAAACAATGCAATACAGCTGTAATTGTAAGCAAGGAATAAATCCTACCTAAATATTATCCTGGGGGAAGTTTTACTCTAGAGTATAGTGTCCTGCCTTACTGTGGGAAATCTGGGATAGGTTATGTCCAAAAAGTAAGGGTAATTCATCCCAGTGTATATTATCCCATGACAGACTTCCTTTGCACATGCATTACATGCTGTCAGCTGATCACATGACTTCATGACTTTGAGGTTTAACATTGACATTGTCAGTTGATTTTGATCAACCATGGATGGAACAGAGTATTCCAAAGTGTTCAGTTACTTACAGGACAAATCTTATCCAGAAAAATGTAACTTTAACCAGAAGAGAGCTTTGAGGCAAAAAATGTCAACATTTCTGTTTGGAAAAAGATTAGCTATATTATACAAAGGACAACAGAAGAGGAAAGTTACCACAGCTGACAGAAAGGACAGTGTGTTGTGAGGCTGTCACAGCCATGATGCTTGTCATCTCGCTAGGGACAAAACCTATGCAGGTTTTATTGGAAGAATATGTGGCAAGATGTGGATAGGATTAAAGACACTGGTATGGGTTCAAATTCACTAGGGAGAATCATCCTGACACTAGAGAATTTCATCCCAGGGATACCAAATAGGGTAGGATACTAGTCACTCTTAAACAATCACTGTTAAACAATAAAATACACTGCCATATAACAACTGATGGATCCAATAATCCTATCAACAACGCTGCTGGTTACGGGATCCAAATCCATAGCTCCAAACCCCAAGCAAATTTGGTTTTCCTTGCCTGCCTGGTCAATCAGTATTCACTGCTAAATTGTAGGCAATTCATCATGCACTCATTCCGGAGCTACTGGAAGCAAAGGCAGTCATCCAATCAGACTTGCTAAGTGTACTTCAAGCCATCAGCGACAGAAACTCAAACTCGAGACCAAACACAGTCAATACTATTTTACACTAATATACAAAAACTATCGGACCAGGGGAAACAGGTGGAGCTGTGTTGGATCCCCTCTCACATAGATATTCATGGAAATGAAAAAGCAGACACACTGGCGAAGCCAGCTCCAGACGAAGCGGATATACAACCTATTCCCTTCAATAACCTGGAGATATAAAGCAAAATCAAAGCCTCCAAAGCCCAAAGATGACAATCCCAGTGGAACGAAAGTAAGATCGGCAGTTAGCTATACAAAATTCAACCCAAGATCTACCAAATGCTATAATCATTCACACATGACGGAAAAGTTGAAGTAGCCATTTCACACCTCAGACTCGGTCACAAAAAGCACTATGACAAGGTATGCCTATCTTGCAAATCAACTAAATCCATTGCTCACTTGTAACTGGAATGTCAAGACCATGCCCCGGGCTCGGTTAAAACAAAAATTACAGTTAGATATGCTACCTGTCGTGGATCTCCTAAAGCTACGAGATGCAATAGTGAAGGCCAAACTAACCCTATTTCGGAGACATGGACAGCTACTCGAACGTATATTAACAGAATAGACAAAGAATCAATGAAATCATATCAAAATACGAAACAGAAATGTAATGAATACAAAAACTCACAATAGATATGTGTACCCTACTCACACACATGAAGCCCAAAGAGGGACAAGTCAGCCGAAATTGTTGAGGCAGAGGCGACCTCTTAAAACATTTAACGCAACAACATTGATCTGTGAGACGGACCCAGATCACCGATGAATGCGGACTGATTGTACGCTAGGCGCCTACATCGATGATGAGGAATCGCAGTCCGACTTCCAGCCTGTGTGTAAGTGACAGAGCGGGTCTCCGCACCCCGGAACCCTGGCCACTCGGTCCCGGTGTGCGTTCTGTCACGCCATCCTCATCATGAAACTTTTCGGCGGTTATTCCCTATTGTGATCAACAATAAACATGGCTGCCATCTTCTTAAACTCCACCCCTGAGTTTTGTCTTCAGTCGTCCACCCTGAGCTACCATCCGAGGACAACTCCCCTTGAACAATATGACAGACACAAATATGAAACCCCCCAAACCTTGAGGCTTTAATACACTAAAGAGGGGTATGACATCAGATAAGAGGGTTTATCTCTGTCGAGCCTTAAAATCCACATCCTCATAGGGCTTGGACGGGTAACTCGGGTACTCGGGACTACCCGGACCCGTGGGTTTTTTTGTATGATAATAACAAGTCGCTAATGTCCGCATTTCTGTCTGACTATGCACACATTACTTCTGTTTTTTAAGTAGAGACTAAGCTTCGGTCAACTTCAGTGTATGCACGATCAGATCGTTTTATGGCGTACTAGATGTTTATCTAAATACCTTTTGTCAGGGCTCAAGTAAAAATATTCCCAATTTCTTACCAAACTTAAGACCTAGAGTGGGTAGGGTCGGGTAATAGAGGGTCTAGGTCTGTAGTAAATTTAGACTCGTCCCAGCCTTACATACTCCTCGTCATTATAATCACCACAATCATCATCATCATCATCGCCACCATCATCAGTCACGCGTGTTTCCTCGCAGGACCTGGCAATGTTCCGCCAATCTCTGACCAACTGTTCTGTATCTATTTTCCACAGTTGACGAAGTCGTGGCCAGCCTATCCTAGCCGTGTTAAGCGTGTAGTCGTTACTGGGATCAACGTGGAATGAGAAGGCGCCAATTACCAGTGACTGAGTGATGCGCGCGCATACACATAACTTTAACAGTTTTATTTCTCTGTCTGACAAATCATTCTGGGTAAGATAGCCTGCCAGAACATACCCGGATGCAGTTTGTGGTGAGATGTTGTCGCTAAGGATTGACATGTACGTCATTCCTATGGCTACCTCAAAGATGTATGGCTGATAAGCACTGTCACTATAATCCAAGATGGCGGACACATCGTGCTCATCCCTCCATCTGTCGTCATCCGCAGCTTCAGTTACCAGGATGTTCCCTTCGTTCAAATCACCATGGATCATTCCTGAAAAATCAAAATTTACTGAGATTTCACAGAAATATGAAACTCTAATAAAAATAATGTTATAGCTTTTCAATTTTAAAAGAAAAAAGAATAGTTTGTTCAGAAAGATGCCCAAAACGAACAGTTTATTGACAAAGGCCGACAAAAATGAATAGTTTGTTTTGTGGAAAATACCTAAACGTAACACGTTTTGGTGTCAATAGTGAAAATTAACACGTTTTATGGTGATCAGTAAAAAAATAGTTTGTTGGATATATCTGGGGAAAAATACTTTGCTCTAAATATATTGAGAATCTGATCAAGTTGCCAGAAATGGGATAAAGGCGTCAAGGACCTGGGCCCGCTTGCACAAAGCGATCTTAGCGCTAAGATGATCGTAACTTCCATACTTTAACATAGGCTTACAATAGTTGTAGCACTAACATCGCTTTGTGCAAGTGGGCCCTGGAACGATGTAGTATTTATAAGTACATGAAATCTCGTCTTATGCTGGTATCAAATCGGGAAGCAAAAATTCATGTCACTACATTTCACTGATCATCGCCATGGTAACTGGTATTTTAGTCTTTTTGTTACAAAAATATACTTCGGAAATGACAGAGAAATGACAGAAAACGATAAGGTTAGTTTGTTTATACGAGCTCAGTTCCAGGGAATGGCAGATGTTCCTCGTATAAAACGCGTAGAACCTCGTGTAGTGAGTGAATGTTGTTTATCGGCACAGTCAGCAATATTCCTGCTACATCAAGTTCTATCTTACCTTGTGGAAATTCATTCAGGTGTTCCAGAACACGTGACTGAAATGTCTTGATTACGTCACTGACCATCTCTCTGTCACCATTGTCCTCTACCGCGTGCAGCAAGTCAAGAATCAACGGCAGATGGTCAAGGCGCCAGATCACTGGGTTACCATGGAAACCAGAATGATCGAAGCCCTGTGCGGAGATGAGTAAAATTTGAAATCGCTTGACATGGTTAATAATTCATTAAGGCTAAACAAAAGACCAAATACTTTCAGAAATATGACTTCACTTTTGAAATATTGGAATTTATTACATTTTACTTCACTCACAGAATTATTGAGGTCATTTTAAGATCTACCGTGAAAAGAAGAATAACCATATTAACGATTAGCGAATGAGTTAGGATGTTCTCCGCTTTAAACAGGACTTTCTTAATCATCGTTTGTCAGCCTTTAGGTAGACACCGAGAGCCCACTACAAACGCCACATAATCCTCAATCGACGCTTAATTTATCGTGTTATTTTCACAATCACTGAACTTCTTTCGAGAACGAAATAACGACCCTCAAATGACTTGTACATAAGTAACACAGTTCTTACCTTTAACGCCGTGTCAACTCTGCCCGCCATCTCCCCCACCTTGTAACACAGCCCCGGCGTGAGGGGAACAGACTGTATAATTGTCCCAGGGATATACTCAAACAGCCGCACAACATAGGGGGAGTCAGTGTCTGGAAAAGAAGCCTTTATTGTAGTAGCGCAGTGTTCAGAGTTTGAGTGGTTGGGAAATTCCAGTTTCACGCCCCTCACAGCAATATTCAAGCAGTACCACGGCGGAAATGGGCTCACAAATTGTATTTTCATGTGGAAGCGAACCCGATTTTCGGCTTGAGCGAACGCTTTGTCCAAAAGGCTACTTCACCGCCCCTCACTACTAAGTGAGTGAGTGAGTATGGTTTAACGCCGCTTTTAGCAATATTCCAGCAATATCACGGCGGGGGACACCAGAAATGGGCTTCACACATTGTACCCATGTCGGGAATCGAACCCGGCTCACTACTAAGACAACATTCGAGGTTGTGCCAAAAATGTGAAAGGCGGTTTGTGCATTGATAGTGAATGAGTGAATATTTTAGGTTACAATCAACATGTTAGCTATATGGCTGCCGCCTGAAATTAAGCCCGGGCCAAGCAAACCAGTGGTTGATAGTATGAGCAACGCCGTGGGGAAACAATGACATATTAGTTCCAGCGCATATTCAACACCAAACTGACCCGTGCTGTCTGTGTTTTCAGAGCCCTCGTCTGGCAGGTTCACCGTCAGGTACAGGTGCCCGGTGAGGGTGGGGACGGCCCGGGGGGCGAGGATACCATTCCCGAGCACACAGGACATCATCTCGTGCTGGGCTTCTGAAGCAATAATTTTGTAGATCATGTGATTTGCCTGTGACAAGAATATCAAATTGGACAAGTTTTATCTCACGAAAATCTAACATAAGAATATCCTCACATACTGATCAGTGCATTAGCAAGTAAAATAGTTGTTGTACATAATACATACATTGTTTTACATATAATTATTTTAATTGAAATCAAATTCGATAGTTTCATTTACAATGTCACAATCTTGCTAGTTCGCATCCGTATCAAATAAATCATGTTATTATACATGACCTCAAACCTTTAATACAATCAGAAATTGACAAGAAACTTACCTATATAGTTTGTGTTCTGTGAGTTTCGTTTGTTAGCAACTTTGAAAATATAACCATGACAACACGTTTCCTTCGAATTGTCTCCGTTTGACTCCACCTTGACCCGGAAGTTCAAATCTTCATAGCTGTTAAGTTTCTGGCAACTGGTCATGTGCAGGCCATAATGTCGTGCAAGTAGCGTCCCAATGGAGGACACAGTCAACGATGGTTTCTCCGATGTTGCAAGCGTGATGGCGTTCGCCATTTTGTTGAACTGTGGGCGATAAAAAAAATGACTCCAACAGTTATATATAGAATACAATACAAAAAAACCTCTTGAACATTTTAGCATCAGTCACCAGTCATCAAAGTTTCAGAGACGGGTGGAACCTCGAAGTATCAAGTAAATGAAATGGAAGCTTCATCTGAGGTGGAGGATGTTCTATTTGCAAACAACGTGCAGGTGTAAGACAACCCTGCTACACGACAGTTCGACTCTGATACACACGACTGACCCTAAGAAAGCTTTTCCATTGATGTCTGAGCTGTAGGTGGGGTGGGTGTCTTTGGTTGATCGGAGCAAATAGCTGCCAAGGCTCATTTCTGTACCTCGGGTTAGAATAGGTAATCATCATTGTTCTGCTTGTCGTTAGGGGCGGTATGACATGGGGTATAACGTCGCGGTCAAAGGTACACTGAACTCAGCGAGGTAAACTGAACACAGCGAGGTACACTGAACGAGTTCGGACTTTTGCTGGGTTTATAGTGCTATAGGTGGGATTTCCTTGGTTCGGTCAAGCGATGAGCTACGAAAGGCTCACCTTTGTATGCCGGGTTAAAAACAGGCCCTCCAACGTGGCGTCGTTTTTAATGCCGATACCGGATTTTATCTAAAAATTCAATTGGCCCGAAAATGAAAAAATCGTTATTCAGACTGATGAAAAAAACAAATTGAATGCCACAAAAATAACATTGCTGCAAAGAGATTTTCTTTTGAAAATAAATAAGGTTCATAGTTTTACATTAAAAAACTATCTGTTTTTGTAGCTGTAGCTGAAAAGATATCGATCACAATGCAAAATCCCAGCCTCTCCCCCAACCCAATCCCTCTTACATTCACAGCTGATGGTAGGACACGCTGGGTCACATTCAATGCCTCTTACATTCACAGCTGATGGTAGGACACGGTGGGTCACACTGAATCCCTCTCTCATTGACAGCTGATGGTAGGACACGGTGGGTCACACAGAATCCCTCTCTCATTGACAGCTGATGACAGGACACGGTGGGTCACACTGAATCCCTCTCTCATTGACAGCTGATGGTAGGACACGGTGGGTCACACTGAATCCCTCTCTCGTTGACAGCTGATGGTAGGAAACGGTGGGTCACACTCAATCCCTCTTACATTCACAGCTGATTGTAGGAAACGGTGGGTCACACTCAATCCCTCTCTCATTGACAGCTGATGGTAGGACACGGTGGGTCACACTGAATCCCTCTCTCATTGACAGCTGATGGTAGGACACGGTGGGTCACACTGAATCCCTCTCTCATTCACAGCTGATGGTAGGACACGATGGGTCACACAGAATCCCTCTCTCATTGACAGCTGATGGCAGGACACGGTGGGTCACACTGAATCCCTCTCTCATTCACAGCTGATGGTAGGACACGGTGGGTCACACTGAATCCCTCTCTCATTGACAGCTGATGGTAGGAAACGGTGGGTCACACTCAATCCCTCTTACATTCACAGCTGATTGTAGGAAACGGTGGGTCACACTCAATCCCTCTCTCATTGACAGCTGATGGTAGGACACGGTGGGTCACACTGAATCCCTCCCTCATTCACAGCTGATGGTAGGACACGGTGGGTCACACTCAATCCCTCTCTCATTCACAGCTGATGGTAGGACACGATGGGTCACACTCGATCCCTCTCTCATTGACAGCTGATGGTAGGACACGGTGGGTCACACTCAATCCCTCTCTCATTCAAAGCTGATGGTAGGAATCGGTGGGTCACACTGAATCCCTCTCATTCACAGCTGATGGTAAGACACGGTGGGTCACACTCAATCCCTCTCTCATTCACAGCTGATGGTGGGAAACGGTGGGTCACACTCAATCCCTCTCTCATTCACAGCTGATGGCAGGACACGGTGGGTCACACTGAATCCCTCTCTCATTGACAGCTGATGGTAGGACACGATGGGTCACACTCATTCCCTCTCTCATTGACAGCTGATGGTAGGACACGGTGGGTCACACTCAATCCCTCTCTCATTCAAAGCTGATGGTAGGACACGGTGGGTCACACTGAATCCCTCTCATTCACAGCTGATGGTAAGACACGGTGGGTCACACTGAATCCCTCTCTCATTCACAGCTGATGTTAGGACACGATGGGTCACACTCAATCCCTCTCATTCACAGCTGATGGTAAGACACGGTGGGTCACACTCAATCCCTCTCTCATTGACAGCTGATGGTAGGACACGGTGGGTCACACTGAATCCCTCTCTCATTGACAGCTGATGGTAGGAAACGGCGGGTCACACTGAATCCCTCTTTCATGATAACCATACAAGGGGAACATAGATGGCCCAGTCGTCCAGGGTGCTCCGTCTTTTAGACCCATCATCACACAACCATGTCAGAATGTTGAGATCCGATTGGTTCTCGTGCTCTTGATAACATACAAATACCCCGACTGCTACAACATATGTGGCACTGTGCGAGTTGGTTCGAATCCCAGATTGTTGTTAAACGTCGAAGTCAGCAAAAACAAAACATGTCACTGAGGCCTGTAGGTACTGTCTCACCGTCGGGACACAACGCCTGACCACCATATCCATTTGTCATCTCTTACGAGGTGAGGTGAAATGTCGCGTCAAAGATTATTGCACTTTTATAGCGACGTGCATGTACGTGTGTGTGTTTGTGTGGCTGTTTGTACTAGTTCGGACTGATGCTGATTTATAGTGCTAGCACACTGAGATACCATGCCGCAGATTAACATGAATACCCCACTCAGACACAGTATACTGACTCCGAGGCGACCAGTCCTTGTTTTAGCCCCTTAATGCCGAGCGCCAAACAGGGTAACAACAAGTACCATCTTTTGGTATGACGCTGCCGGCACTCCGGGCGGACGCTCTACCACTAGACCACAGAGGCGGTCCATCTATTACGACAAGCATGGTCTACCTACATAGCACCAAGTCTGACCTGGAACCATCACTGGATCTTCCTACTTTAATCTGACGTGCAGTGGTATAACTTAAATACTGGCAAATCTTACCCGTTATTTTACGAAATATTCAAACGATAGTGTACATACCAGCTACCAGACTCGCACAATACGTTTAGTCGAGATGAGTGAATGCGAACCAGCTGTTGTGAACGTAGATGTCAACATAGATTAGTGCTGGTGTTAGTGCTTGAAGCAAGGAAGCTAACCTCCACCGGAAAAACCGTATGGCATGTGTGAGTGAGTGAGTAA
The DNA here is from genome assembly GCF_023055435.1 of Haliotis rufescens. Lineage (NCBI taxonomy): Eukaryota > Metazoa > Mollusca > Gastropoda > Lepetellida > Haliotidae > Haliotis > Haliotis rufescens. The sequence goes on from NW_025963802.1 coordinate 5,798,570, forward strand.
CGCCTCGTTGAACATTATTCCACGTCATTATTCCACGTCACAAATGTGGAAGGACACACGAAACTGACGCAGGTCTGTCGCTTGCCACTGTGATGGACCCACGAGCACGGGAAAGTGCTTGCCGACCTAGGGAAACACATACAGTGATATGAGATATAATTGCAAAGTCAAATATCCTTCACTAGTTTTAAAGGATGATACAGTTCACTAACATTTGTACAATCTTAATATTTTGGGAGGAAAACGTAGTTGTCTCCGGTGTTTAAATGTTCCACGCCCTGCCCCTCGTCCCCAGCAATCTATGCCTGTCATTAGAGGCCAATGGATCTGGCGGTTATGCTCATTGACATCATTGACATCATTGGCATCGTGTCATCGTGCCCCGACAGCGTGCGTCGTCACATCAATCAACTGTTTGTCTAGTCATCCTTTACAAGCTGATACAGCTGAAATATTTCAGACTGTTGTGAAACAACATTCGCCTCTTCGCGTTGTTGTTGTGTCAGTGTTATTAACAGAAGATATGTCAACAGTAGTTCATGATATTATAACATTTCACATTAATCCTAACTTTCAAAATCAGCTATTGCCTTGACGGCCGTCCAAAATATTGACTTAACAACCCCAGTCCAATACCGTAATCAAAAATGTGCAAAGAAGTTAATTTTTGTTAAAATGGATCATTAATGCGCTCCCTGTTTGGTTGAAATACTGCCGATGAGATGTAAAAGGTTAACTCACTCACTCATAAATACATAATAACATTGTGTTGTCAATGGCAATAATGACAAATAGAACAACCACTGAAGACGAAGCATCACATCACAAAACATCAAATAAACCCAAGTCGAGATTGAAGGTGAGCTACGAGACAACGCGTTTGACAGAACACTATAGGTTGCAGTAGTATTATGAAGGCTACATGTTGTGTTATGCGTCCCGCGTTTTGTTTTATATCACAAACAGGAGGTGAATGGTATAAAACCTAATATAACGAGGGACGCATAATACCGAGTACCCCGACTGATACTGCCACAACGAATTTATCTAACCGACATGTTTCATTGTAGAAGAAGTTAGAAAACTGAAAACTAATAGACAACAGCTTTTCGATTGGCCAGAGGGTTAACTGTGAGATCGTAAGCAATGTGCAGCGTTTTATATATAAGGGACTTATGTTCCGACTGAGAAATCCACGAAATGCATCTTGTTATCTTCGTGACGGGGTATAAATGATTTATTCTGCCGTTTAGAAATCAATGTGCAAGCTGTTTTCTTCGTGGGGGATATAAGTGATTTATTCTCCCGCTCAGAAATGTATTACCCCAGGCGGGATATAGTTCATCAAATCACGTGAACCAATCAGATTTCAACATTCTGCCATGGAGGTAAGATCATTTATTACACATGGATTACATTCACAAAGAAATAATTCTGCCCCAAAGTTGTAAGAGCTGATATATTATCTGGAAACAAGTGAACAACTCCTTTAGCTTCATATCTACCCAACGTCCATGTATCTTTAGAAACAATACTTTCCACAAAAGGTAGGGGATATTTAGGAGATAAACCTGCTGTGTTTTGAAATGTGATGTGGCCCCACTGTAGAGTAGATACCTCTTATTTTTATTTGGTTATTTTTGTTTTGTTGTTTAACGCCGCACTCAGCAACATTCCAGCTATATGTCAGCTAGTCTGTAAAGAATCGGGTATGGACCAGACAATCCAGTGATTCAGCATCGATCATCATGAGCATCGATCCACACAATCGCGATACGATGCATCAACCATGTCAGCGAGCCTGACCACCCGTTAGTCGCCTCTTACGACAAGCATTGTCGCCTTTTACGGCAAGCATGGGTTGCTGAAGACCTATTCTCACCCGGCTCTTCACGGGTCTACTTTCATTTGGAACCGAGCGCTTTAGCTTTAGACAGGAATCTACTCTACACTGGGATTACATCAAATTTCAAAACACAGAGGGTTTATCTCCATCCTACTTTGACGGCAACAGCGCTTTGAGAACGGTGTTCTCTACCGTGTGTAAATCTCCGAGAACTACACAGGGTACAAAGGTCTGTTATCTTAGAAAAGGGGCCAAAGGTAATAATATCTATAACACATTTTACTAAAATTCAACATTAAAAAAACATAGTCTTGACTACTTCAAAATAAGTGTTCAAAAACAAGTTGACAAATAACCCTCCAAACTTAGTTCACAGATAGATGTTTTAATTGCATCGTTTGGACTCACCAAGGCATTTCTTTGAAATCAAATATGCCATTTGCCATTGTAGGAGTGGCAGGTTGTAGAAATATTTTTAAAATGCAAAACAAACTTTATGAATTAAAATTCCACTATTTATTTAGATATGTAAGTCTTATTAGTTTGATAGCAATTACTCCCAGTAAATAATTTATAAAATCAAATTTAATGCCTCTCCACCCCAACCTGCAGCACTTGACCTACACCACAGTGTACTACACTCACACCTCACAGCTGTCAAGGGGCTGTCGGGTACCTTCGTGGTTAAAGCGTTCACCGAAGGCCCGCGTTGGATTCCCGACATGGGTACAATGTGTGAAGCCTATTTTTGGTGTCCCCAACCTTGATATTGCTGGATCATGGCTAAAAGCAGCGCAAAACACTCACTTACTCACAACTGTCAATGGCTGCCAATAGTGTTGTTTACATTCTCGTGCCTCAGAAAAGTTACACAAGCAAGATGACAACCCCGATCTATGATGTGGTTCAACAATAACCTGTAGATATACTGGGAATGTGCCTGCTAGTACAATGTGATTACCAAACGGAACCGCTTTTTTCACACCAGGAATCAGATTTAACGCAAGCGTGTGAAACAAAATTAATGTGACAGTTGTGGCCCAGAAACAGTGGTTCGTGAATGATTTTCATAATTGTGCGTTTTCTGAAATGAATTTCATCAACTTTGATAAGAATGTTATGATCAAGTTCCTGTGCTTTGACTTCAGTGATGTAGGGATATTGTTTTCGAGGCCTTTCGAAGCGAGGAGTGTTTTCGGATGGACTTTCAAATCCCCTCCTGCCAAATCGTTACGGTGGTGGTTGACGGAGATGGCAATGAATATCGATCACAAAAAGGTTTGTAAACATATGGTCATGAATAAAGTTTCTTCAAACACTATTTTTAATGATATATTTTACTTTGCTATTCTACCCCGGATCTTCACGGGTCTTGTAACTCTACATGCTTTTAGTCTAAATGATCATCATCATCATCATCATCATCATCATCATCGCCACCATCATCAGTCAGTCACGAGTGTTTCCTCGCAGGTCCTAGCAATGCTTCGCCACTCTCTGACCAACTGCTCTGTGTCCATTTCCCACAGTTGACGAAGTCGTGGCCAGCCTTTCTTAGCCGTGGTAAGCGTGTAGTCGTTGCTGGAATCAACATGGAACGAGTAGGCGCCGATAACAAGTGACTGAGTGATGCGCGCGCATACACATAACTTTAACAGTTTTATTTCTCTGTCGGACAAATCATTCTGGGTGAGATAGCCTGCCAGAACAAACCCGGATGCAGTTTGTGGTGGGATGTTGTCGCTAAGGATTGACATGTACGCCATTGCTATGGCAACCTCAAAGATGTATGGCTGATAAGCACTGTCACCATAATCCAAGATGGCGGACACATCGTGCTCATCCCTCCATCTGTCGTCATCCGCAGCTTCAGTTACCAGGATGTTCCCTTCGTTCAAATCACCGTGTATCATTCCTGAAAAATCATAAAAGTTTACAGAGTTTATACAGGAAAGTTCTAATTAAGATTGCTCATAATTTTTTTTGAAAAACACGCTCTGTATTATTGCATTGACGTTATATTTAGTGTTTTGGGGATAAAAGGGGAAGGGGGAGAGTGACATGAATAGTTTCATTATTTCATTATTTTCATTGGAACTTTGACAAGACAGATACTGTCAGAGTATCGAGATATATAATATTGTTTGTTTTGTTTGTGGTTGGGTTGCTGAAGTCTGGACCAGACAATCCAGTGATTAGACGACTAAATGGATCTAGTAGTCAGGCTCCGTCACTTGGTTGGTTGCATGTCATGGTATCCCAAATGCGTAGATCGGTGCTCATGATGTCAATCACTGGATTGTCTGGTCCAGATTCGATTAGTTACAGGCCGAAGTCATATAGCTAGAGTATTGCTGAGTGCGGCGTTAAACATCAAACAAGAGCGATGCTTGTGACGTCAGTTACTGGATTGTCTGGTCCATACTCAATATTTACAGCGAGAAAATTGCGGCGGTAAACAACAAACAATCAAACCATTGGCGTTACCTTGCGACAAGTCATTCCGTTGATCAAGAACACATGACTGAAAGGTCTTGATGACGTCACTGACCATCTGTCTGTCGCCGTTGTCCTCAATCACGTGCAACAAGTTCACTAGCCACGGCAGAAGGTCAAGGTGCCACTTTCTTTGGTAACCATGGAAACCAGAATGCTGGAACCCCTGTAAATTAGTTAAAATGCTGATTTGACAGTCGCTCGCTATTGTTTTCAACTGTTAAATTAGGACTAATACTAAAAAGAAACGCAGAGTTAAAAAATAAGGATCTTTATTAAGCGGATGTAAAAGTATCTACACAGAATATGCGTAAACACAATCAAATGAAATTAGACACTGTGATCGACAAAAGCATTGTCGTCATTGTCAGCATTAATTCAGTTCAGTCACTGCACATGTGTAGCCACAAGGGGGCGTCATGGTCAGTACCTGGTCACACAATCTCTTGCAGCCGTCACTGCTCGACACCTCCTTGGCACAGATTGCACAAGTCGTCGGATTTTTTCGTGGGGAATTCTTCACCATTCTTCCTGTAAGGCGTGTGGGGGCGCTGGTGACGTTGACAGACTTGTCGATCAAGTTCGTCCCACAAATGTTCAATCGGGTTGAGATCAGGTGATTTGGACGGCCGTGGAAGGACATTGATGTTCTCATTAACAAGGAAATTAACTGTTGCACGGTTTGTGTGTGGCCGAGCGTTGTCATGTTGGAACAGCTCCCTCTGGCGGTCCAAAGTTGGGAGGAGGTGAGGACGCAGAATTTGGTCTATGTATCTGTTTGCTGTAAGATTGCCCTGGACAACCACTAACTGTGATCTACCCGTGTAGGATAAGGCTCCCCACACCATGACACTCCCTCCACCAAATTGGTTCACCTGTCGAACGCAGTTGGGCGCAAAACGTTCATGTCGACGTCGGTATACACGTTGTCTTCCATCCCGTCGTTGATGAAGAAAACGTGACTCATCGCTGAACCAAACGCGTCGCCCGTTCCTGAGATCCCATGCCTGTACTCTGTTGCACCACCGGACACGTCGTTTGTCGTTGTAGACGTCGCAAGACAGGTCCAACTTTCGGTCGTCTCGCTCGAATTCCCACTTCCCTCAGACGATTTCTGATGGTTTGGTCGGAAATTCTTCGCATACCAGGCACTTGTCCTGCAGTGTCCGTTGCTGTAGCATATCGATACCGAAGGTGATGCAACCGGATGTACCGATCCTGAGCAGGGGTGGTCACTCTTGGTCTTCCACTTCTGGGATGATCTTGAGTCAAATTAATGCGGGTATATCCGTTGAAGTGTCTTGCAACGGCAGACTGGGACTCCCCTGCTTCCAAACGTCCAATTGCGATATTTCGGTCAGCTGCAGTTAATCTTGGCATTTTTCGATCTCCGTTCACGTCAGAAAATTCGTAATGAACTGATGAATTTTGTACGGTCTTTTATAGTCAGTGTCTCTACTCCTGTTTCCAACATTTTGCACGTGCATTGTGCTGAAAACTTTATCTCAAAGCAATTTCCGTGCATCCTTTGCATTTTTGCTGATAAACGTTTACAAAAAAACATTTTGAGATGTGTTTGCGCCAAGCACAACAAACATGACATGATTAACGGGAATCAAACATAAGAATTGTCTTTATGACGATTGCTGGGAAATAAAATCTAATTGGAATTCTCAAAACACCTATGCGTTTCTTTTTTTGAAGAGTGTATTTCGTCTCTCGGGGATTCTTCGATCTGTTTAAGCATACATTTTCTTATTGGTGACCATGGTATACAATGTTTGCCGTAAGAGCAGGGTAATAGTATCTGGTGGTTAGAAAACATGTAATGTAGAAAATATTAATATTTATTTTAATAATAAGTCAATACATCTAGAGTCATATTTATTCACAATTCCGAAATCACGATAGTATTAATGTCAAACACGAAGTTAATCGGCTTATTCCGAAAACAAAACGATAAAGGCCACCCTCTATAGTTGTGGGTATTTTATGAACCCTGTAGTATGGCGCTGTGGCATCTACACCCAAAGAGAGGACCTTCGAAGTAGTATTTGTGTTCTGTTTGGAGTTTTTTGGTAAAATCGAATTTCCGATTTCCAATCGTTAAAGATGAAGCCGAAACGTTTAAGAAAGCTGATATCTGATTGGCCAAAGAACACACACTTCCTCCACATAAATTGGGGGGTCAAAATTCACCAGAAGCGATCTCCTGTGGAGGTGTACTCACGATCTTGACGGCTTCTTGGGAGGCATCGTGAAAGATCTGATCTCAATGGGTTTGGCTATCAACCAGTGTTTTGCCTTGCCAAGACTCGATACATGCAGCCAGTCGTGAAAGAGCGAGCATATAAGGCTCCAGTAGTTCTCACCTTTAACGCAGTGTTCACTCTGCCCGCCATCACCCCCACCTTGTAGCACAGCCCCGGGGTGAGGGGGACAGATTCTAGTATTGTCCCCGGGACATACTCAAACAGCCGCACTATGAAGGGGGAGTCAGTGTCTGCAAAACATGTATCAGTGATTGCGATAACTGCTCCAATAATGAGAGTAAATCTTTTCACCGAGTAATGCCCTTTCATAAATACATGAATACATAAATATATATCAGTAACAAACGGTAACCATCCGTCTTGAGGTTTTCGTACTAATAGGGCCCGGAATAACGGGTTTATCTGTAGACACACAATTGCAAGTGATTCCATGTCATGTGACTGGCTGACAAAGCATTTTTGTTTTTAAATAACCTAAAAATATTTAGGCAACGCCCACAAGCGGACTATTTATTGTTTCCTGATTGGCTGAAAAGAGATTGGACGGGGCTTGTGTTGCATTATTGCGGCCGATGATGTCTCTGACTTAGAATCGTTGTCCACAGTTTTTTGGTGTCAACAATTACATAAACAGTATGTGGAGCAATTATTGTAAATAGATTTATTTTATAAGCATTGACTTCAGCAGTTTTTTAGTCGATGAACGTATTAACGTAAAACCTCGTGTATGCACAGTGTCAATCTGCGTATAACTCCATCAACGTAAATCCTGGTGTGTGCACAGTGTCAATCTGCGTATACCTCCATCAACGTAAAACCTGGTGTATGCACAGTGTCAATCTGCGAATACCTCCATCAACGTAAAACCTGGTGTGTGCACAGTGTGAATCTGCGTATAACTCCATAACGTAAAGCCTGGTGTGTGCACAGTGTCAATCTGCGTATACCTCCATCAACGTAAAACCTGAAGTGTGCACAGTGTCAATCTGCGTATACCTCCATCAACGTAAAACCTGAAGTGTGCACAGTGTCAATCTGCGTATACCTCCATCAACGTAAAACTGGTGAATACACAGTGTCAATCTGCGTATACCTCCATCAACGTAAACACATATTGAAGTCAAATGTTAAGAATACATGAGATGGCTGGAGCGCCAAACTGACACTGACCAGTGTTGTCTGTATTTTCACAACCCCTAAGGAGCAGGTTCACCGTCAGGTAAAGGTGTCCGGTGAGTGTAGGAACGGCCCGGGGGGTGAGGATACCACTCTCATACACCCGAGACATCATCTCGTGCTGAGCTTCTGAAATTATATCCCAGTTCGAGGTCATTCTTTCCGCTAGGTGCAGCTCAGTGAAGAGTGACACAGAAACGGGTATGAACTTGACATGGAACATATACTAGTAATAACATCTGACATGGAATATATGATGACCCTTGACATGGAATATGTGATAACACTTGACATGGAATATGTGATAACACTTGACATGGAATATGTAATAACCCTTGACATGTAATATATGATAACCCTTGACATGGAATATATGATAACTCTTGACATGGAATATATGATAACTCTTGACATGGAATATATGATAACCCTTGACATGTAATATATGATAACCCTTGACATGGAATATATGATAACTCTTGACATGGAATATATGATAACTCTTGACATGGAATATATGATGACCCTTGACATGTAATATATGATAACCCTTGACATGGAATATATGATAACTCTTGACATGGAATATATGATAACCCTTGACATGGAATATATGATAACTCTTGACATGGAATATGTGATAACACTTGACATGGAATATGTAATAACCCTTTGACATGTAATATATGATGACCCTTGACATGTAATATATGATAACCCTTGACATGGAATATATGATAACTCTTGACATGGAATATGTGATAGCCCTTGACATGGAATATGTGATAATCCTTGACATGGAATAAATAAGCGTTGACATGGAACATTTGATAACCCTTGACATGGAATATGTGATAACCCTTGATACGGAATATGTGATAACCTTTCAGCCTAGTAACGTTTTGATGCGTATACTTTCTTTTGACTGGCAGTTTAGTATATGATAACCCTTGACGTGAACCATGTGATAACTGTTGATATGAAATATTAGTAAAACCCTTGACATAGAAAACTAGTACATGCGTATGATATCCCTTGACATGGAATACTTGTGTGTTATAACCCTTGACATAGCATATGTGATAACTCTTGACATGGAATACCAGTAGGTGATAACCCTTCACGTGGAACAGAATATAACCTTTGACATATAATACTAGTATTTGATAACCCATGACGTGGAATAGAATATAACCAACGACACGGAATACTAGTGAATTATTACCCTTGACATGAAATAGATTTATTATAACCCTTGACAAGGACTAGCATATAACCCTCGACATACAGCTTAAATATGAATGTCTCACCTGTGACGCCAGTATTCAAGGAGTCGAGAGAGTTCAACACTTTGAAGACAAAACCATGGCAACTGACTTCCTTCAAGTTTTCATTTGTTCCGTTCGACTCTGCCTTGACCCGGAAGTTAAAATCGTCATAGCTGTTTAGTTCCTGACAACTGAACATGCGCAGACCATAGTGTTTAGAAAGGATGGTTCCTATGAATGATTCCGTCAAAGATGGTCTCTTTGCTCTTCCGGGCTTGAAAAAATCCGCCATCTGGAAATATTGAAATAATGCAAACAACAGTTACCAACCGAGCATAAGGATGCGATGATGAAAATGTCCCAGCCCAACTTAGAACCTGTTTTAATTGTATGAAGGAAATTGAGGATGAAATGCATATTTTAACGGAATGTCCCATGTATGATGATGCTAGAGAAGTGTTTTTTAATGTATGCTCTATTAGGATACCGGGCTTTAATAGTACAAACCAAAAATAAATGCGTTACTTTTTTACAAGACCATATGTAACCTTTCACATTTCCAGGACCTGCCGTGCCATATTAGATAAACGACGATATATTTTATACAGATAATTCACAAATGTGCTATGAATTACATCTAATCGTATTATGTGCTTTAGCATAGTCAAATGAAAATTGTGACCGTCTCTCATAAATCGCTGAGTATGGAAGCGTATTAGTGCCAGTCTCAAAATGTATCAGCTTCGTAGATAATACTTTAATCTGCGTAGAAGATATTTGCATCTCCGTATGTGATATTATAGAAGGTATCGTGACTTGGACAGTGATATTGACTTGTAAAGTTGCGATCCAAGTTGAATAATAATTTATACAAACATTTATTTTTTCAATAAAAATGATTACTTAATTACTCTTTATTTAATTAAAAATTTGGGAGCATGTTGGTTGTTTATTTTCATTTGGTCTTTTCCTTAGTTTACAACATACTGAGATCATTTCAAATTGTTAAACTATCAGCGCTAAAATAAAAACACAAACTGCAGAATAGGCCTTCAGTGCTTCATAGAATGATGACGAGTATTGATTTGATATAGTTTTAAAGTTTGAGTGATTCTCACCCCTTCATATTCACGTTTTACCTCTTAACCCTAATTTCCGTGATGCAGAAATCATGAGATTCGACATATTGGAGTGATTTCTCCGACTTTAACCATGTTATGGTTGATATATAATTTCTCAAAATTTTGAATAATGACCTATAGTTGCGTGTTTGTTTGTTTGTAGTTTTTAGAACAGTTGGGGGCCCTGTTTTCTTTATTACGGTTGTTACATGTGTCCGGTTTTCTCCAGTTACATTGAAATAATGATTTACTTTATGCGGTGTTAAGATAGTACAGTAAACTACGGTTATAACGAACACGCTTATAACGAACTGACCGGCATAACGAACTTATTTTTTAGTCCTGGCCATTTGTTGTATATATGCTGTATATATAGAGAATCTCACCCGAGTGTCTTTTGATATCAAATATATCAACACGAGTTGATAAAAGTGGGAAAATTCCGAGGCTTGCCGAGGATTTTTGCCACTTTTATCAACGAGTGTTGATATATTTGATATCAAAAGACACTCGGGTGAGATTTTATTTATCATCCAACATCATTCTTTCAACTTTTTCAATTTGTAGACAGTAATTAGCAGTGTTTTCAGTGTAAAAAGTACTGCAAACAGCTTCAGTAGCAGAGCCATTAGTGATGTCATTTGATTGTGACGTCATGGTAACCAGTGACGTCACAATGGTCTGCAAAGCATTGTGATGTAATTTCATTGCAGCGATATCTACAGTGTAGATATCGCTTGATCTCATCCAAGCGATATCTCCCGTGGGAGCCAGTTTTGGATGATAAATGCTTATAACGAACTACGGTTATAACGAACCAAAATTAGTGGTCCCTTTGAGTTCGTTATAACCGTAGTTTACTGTACCTCAATAAAGGCATGTGATCAGCAGAAAAAGTACCAGTGCAAACGGTAGAGAACACTAAATCATTTTAAAAGTTATATCTTGGTTTAAGGCAACAATTCTAAAACAACAATTACTATGGTATTTTAATTGACTTCTACAAAACTTTGTGAATTCCTAACTTTCTATAACGATCACTATTAATAAATAATACGAGTGTCAAACGATGTTGCTGATCCTATCTCTGAAGCCCAACTGAAAATAATACGACACATGTGGCGCATATGCATGCTTTTTTTAAAGCTGTTTCCGCGAAGTAAAGTGTGTGTGCGAACTGTTTTCACACACAGAAACGAAACAGAACGACCCGTTCAGAAACATAGCATACACTTATTGAAATACGAGAAAAACAAAAAAATAAATATGCATATATTCAACCTGTGATGACAATGTCCCTTTGTCCAGCGTATCAAGGTAGAAAGGCAAACAAATCAGTCATTATTAATTGAGCCAGAAGTTACATATAACTAACCCGGAACAAGTGTCGATTACACTAGAAAATATTGTTACCTAATTTGATCGTGGATGATGCTTTCTTCTACGTTGATTATCATATTATCTACGTGGATGAAAGTATCTTCTACGTAGATGTGTGTAGTATTATCTACGTAGATGAAAGCATCGTCCACGTAAATGAAAGTATCATCTACGTAGATGTAAGTATCATTTACGTAAATGAAAGTATCATCTACGTAGATGTAAGTATCATTTACGGCTTTTCAGATATTTGCCCCCATCATTACTTTCGACTTGTGGTTAGGTTGGGCAAATGTGACGAGCACTGGTTGGGACCGGATGCCTTGGATGGTAGTCTTCTTACATTAAGCACTGCAAAATCTTCATATTTAAAGTTCATAGTTTCGGTCATCACCTTGGTTACGGCATCGAGGGTATCTTCATACGATTCAGATGACTGTCCTTCCACGTTATAGAAAATCACGTTGTTTCTTTTGGCCTGGCTTTCCATAGAGTTTATTTTGCGGGTAAGATGTAACACCTCATCTCTCAGTTCTGTATTTTCACTGACCAACGACTGGATATCTTGTTCCATGTTATTCATTCTTCGTGTCAAATTTGCAAAGTTTTCAGACATTTCTTTCCTCACATTTCGAATTTCCACCAAAATATCTCGACTGATAGGGTCAACCATGAGGTCCAGTGTACCTTGTTTACCTCTGGTGTTTGGTCCGGGGCCCGGGTTACTCTCAACATCTTTACACAACTGTATCAAAATCGCAACACTGACAAGTACGGTCGCTCTCATGAGCCCACCTGTCCCGTTCGGCACGTGCAGCATGGCGACACGCATGGGTATCACTCGCTTCACTCTACCAAACATGAATGCGACAAAAATACATGTAAAGCATCCGATGCTGCTTCTGTATGTTGTTAGGTCACAACCCATGATGCTTCCTCTTGTCCTTGTCCAAGGTATGGCCCTGGCAGGTAGATATTTACTTTGTTTTTATTCAAACAAGTCGGAGCTATTTGTCTGTGTGCTCTATCACCTTGCCACCAGTGAGACGTAAATGAACATATCTGTCTGCCTCAAAATGATTATTCAAAGCAAACACCTTCTTAATTTCTTCATGCACTTCAAGCTCATTTTGACAATGGCTGGACGCAAGAATTGGTTAATTATTCAAGGCAAACACCTTAATTTCTTCATGCACTTCAAGCTCATTTTGACAATGGCTGGACGCAAGAATTGGTTAATTATTCAAGGCAAACACTTGACAATGGCTGGACGCAAGAATTGGTTAATTATTCAAGGCAAACACCTTGTTAATTTCTTCATGCATTTCTAGGTCATTTTGACAATGGCTGGACGCAAGAATTGGTTAATTATTCAAGGCAAACACCTTCTTAATTTCTTCATGCACTTCAAGCTCATTTTGACAATGGCTGGACGCAAGAATTGGTTAATTATTCAAGGCAAACACCTTCTTAATTTCTTCATGCATTTCTAGGTCATTTTGAAAATGGCTGGACGCAAGAATTGGTTAATTATTCAAGGCAAACACCTTCTTAATTTCTTCATGCACTTCAAGCTCATTTTGACAATGGCTGGACGCTAGAATTGGTTAAGACTGGATTGCTTTGGTTTGAGCAGAGAAGTTCAAAGATTGAGTTCATCTTCGTCTGTTCGGAGAGACCGACAGACAAACAAAGGTCTCATTATTTGAAGTCTCACCTTATGGTGAAATAGTTCACTAAAATTACAAAACAGTGGGCTGAGATATATAAGCCATTACTTGTAAAATTATGAGAGACTATAGTTTCATACGTTATAGACAACTTGGATACATTTCTAATATGTCTGTGATGATCCGGGTCATGATAGGTCTTCAGCTTACCATTCTTGCCGTTAAAGGAGACTAAGCTTGTCGTAAGAGGCGACTAACGGGATCGGGTGGTCAGGCTCGCTGACTTGATTAAAGCATGTCATCGTATCCCAATTTCGTGTATCGATGCTCATGATATCAACCACTTGCTTGTCTGGTCCAGATTCGATTATTTACAGACCGGCGTCATATAGCTGGAATATTGCTAAGTGCGGCGTTAAACAACATGAAACAAACAAACATTTGTTATACGGGTGAAAACAGCTATGAATGATATAAAATATGTTGGGGTTTGACGCAGCACGCATTTTCATGAGTGGGTTGACTTTAAAGCTGCTTCAGTATTTCAAGAGAACATATCGCCTTCTCTGACAGGCAGAGGAGTTAATACCTGACTCATGGTACAAGTAAAGTATCGTGAGTAAACATCCTGCGCTTTTGTTTGTTTGTTTGTTTGTTGTTTAACGCCGCACTCAGCAATATTCCAGCTATATAACGCCGGTCTGCAAAATAATCGAGTCTGGACCAGACAATCCAGTGGTTGACATCATGAGCATCGATCCACGTAATTGGGATCGTTGACATCATGCGCTTTTAAAAAAATAAGCCTGTATTCGCTTCCCGTAAACAAACCGACCCATATAAGTTTATGCCAAATAAAAACTAAAATAAAACTAAATTAAACAAGTATGAGCTCCAGAAAGTACTTGTATATTAATTTTAAGCTACATAAGCATATTGGCTAGAGAGTGGAGGAGTATTGTTTACGCCGCTTTTAGCAATATTACAGCAATATCACGGTGGGGGGTACTGAATCAAAGGTGAATAAGGTTTCAATAAAAAATAATATTTATTTGATTTTTAGGTCAAAAGTATAGCTTACAATCAAAATGTATAATTTCAACAACAAAAATACAAAAAATAATATTTACAAACCAAAGGTCCCTTGATGCCTGTATGTCTGTATATCAAAATATTTCTGGGTTTTTTTAGTGAGTATGGTTTTACGCCGCTTTTAGCAATATTCCAGCAATATCACGGTTTGGGACACCAGAAATTGGCTTCACACATTGTACCCAAGTGGGGAATTGAACCCGGGGTTTCGGTGTGACGAGCGAACGCTATAACCACTAGGCTACCCCACCCCACTTTGCCTAGAGAATAAACCTTAACAATAGAACAGAAAATGTGTGACCTCATATTGAAAATATACCTTTGCCGTCTGTCTGCCGATGCCGATGCCGATGCCGATGCAATGGCTGCTTTGTGTCCGCTGCTAAATAATCTGTGACGTTGTGTGTAGCGAGTTCAACGTGTCACTCAAACTACGTATTTTGAGTCCACACCAGAGACTGACATGTAACGTATAACCTCCCACTGTGGCCTGACCCAGAAAGGCCAGGGTAAGCTCAACTCGCTGTAACATGTGGGCATCAAAATCTATTAGTGCATAACAAATACGCTATAATGGCCAACAAAATCGGAACCGGGGTAATTTAAGTAGATGCTATTAAACAAACTGTACATGGTGCCGGATATTTTAAAAGTTGTGTTGCTGGTATAATGTAGACTTTTAGTTATTAAAGTAAATATGATAAAATACAAAACGAGGAACATACCAGTGAACTTACTCCAGGAGGCAGAAAACTGCATGTGACGTCACCACCGACACAAAATCAAGGGCAGAGGTTACCGTTCTACGGTCCCTAAAATACGTTTGGAATCCTGAGTGTATATCCAAGCATAAGCTGATCGAGTGCCCTAACTGATGGTGGTAGGGATGCAGATGTTAAGGCGTGTTCGGCTGTTGTCACCGAGCACGATGTGATTGATGAGATAGTTCCTGAGTGTACGCTAGTCATCTGCTGTAATTCTGAAAGGTCAGTACTGAGTGTAGTACCAGTTATAGATACAGAAAAAAACCCGTTAATCCGGACAGTGCTCTTCAAAAAAAATGTCCGGATTTACAAGGTTCCGGAATTACGGTAGCGCGGAGATTTTGTTTCGAGACATTAAAATATTTTTCAGCATGTCAAGTAAATGAGACCTTTTGTTTAAATTTGTTTTTGTAAAACCAGTTGAAAAAAATGTATTTTTTCCAGATTGTTTTTTCACTCGGTATTGACGGTTGAGTATAATTCCACCAAGGTGTTGCTTGGCGGGTTTTTTGTTAAACATTTTAGTGTTTTTTCACATAAAGGATAGTGTTATGGACGCGATCAAACAAAACGATAAATTTGGTTTCATGATCAGATAAATATGCAAATGAGGTCGTCTAGCAGGAACTACGTTGAAGTTCCATACTTCAATGTGATACCTTCTTTCTAAATCAACTGGGGACACGGGTGGCTAGGCGACCTCTCGTGATCCACGCATTTTGGATACGATGACATGCATCAACCAAGTCAGCGAGTCTGACCACCTGATCCCGTTATTTTCCTTTTACGGCAAGCATGGGTTGCTGAAGACCTATTTTACCCCGGATCTGCCTTCACATAAGACGACACATGAATTTTTGCTTTTCTTTGCAGCGAGATGCTTATGTGAACGCATTGCCAGGTTTTGCTCCAGCTAAGAAAGTGAGTGAGTGAGTATGGTTTTACGCCGCGTTTAGCAATATTCCAGCAATATCACGGCGGGGGACACCAGAAATGGGCTTCACACATTGTACCCATGTCGGGAATCGAACCCGGGTCTTCGGCGTGACGAACGAACGCTTTAACCACTGGGCTACCCGACCGCCCCCAGCTAAGAAAGGTCGATTGAAGTGATTATTTGTTAAAGTCAATGTGTGATTGACGCGATTGATTGTTGAAGCTAATGTGTACTTGACGCGATTGATTGTTGAAGCTTATGAGTGATTGACGCGATTGCTTGTTGAAGCCAGTGTGTGACTGACGCGATTGTTTGTTGAAGCCAATGTGTGATTGACGCGATTGTTTGTTAAAGCCAATGTGTGATTGACACGACTGATTGTTGAAGCTTATGAGTGATTGACGCGAGTAGTAGTCATTTACCCCATTACGGACCGATTGTTTGTTGAAGCCAGTGGGTGATTGACGCGATTGATTGTTGAAGCTAATGTGTGATTGACGTGATTGTTTGTTGAAGCCAGTGTGTGATTGACGCGATTGTTTGTTGAAGCCAATGTGGGACTGACGCGATTGCTTGTTGAAGCCAATGTGTGATTGACGCGATTGTTGGTTGAAGCCAATGTGTGATTGACACGACTGATTGTTGAAGCTTATGAATGATTGACGCGAGTAGTAGTAATTTACCCCATTACGGACCGATTGTTTGTTGAAGCCAGTGGGTGATTGACGCGATTGATTGTTGAAGCCAATGTGTGATTGACGTGATTGTTTGTTGAAGCCAATGTGTGATTGACACGACTGATTGTTGAAGCTTATGAGTGATTGACGCGAGTAGTAGTAATTTACCCCATTACGGACCGATTGTGTGTTGAAGCCAGTGGGTGATTGACGCGATTGATTGTTGAAGCCAAAGTGTGATTGACGCGATTGTTTGTTGAAGTTAATGAGTAATTGACGCAATTGATGGTTGAAGACGTGATTGTTTGTTGACATTTGAAGCGTGATTGATGCGGTTGTTCGGATGAAAGTCATTCGGATGTCGATCTTCAGAGCTGGATGATCGTTGCTGATGCCATGTAGTGGTAGTATCGACCCTCTCCGTAGTCCACAGTGACCAAAATGTTTCTTGGTGAACTGCTACAGAATCCCAGTCCTTTTTGTGTGATATCACCAATGTTACTGGCCAGCACGTGCTTCTCGTGTAGCTACGATAGTATTATGTCATCAATGTCACCATGACCGGCCGACACACCTGACGCCATTAAACACGGTCACTTGGGTTACTGTAGATAAGGGTTTGCTTTGTTTATTCGTTTGTTTGCTTTGTTTATCCGTTTGTTTGCTTGTCCTTTTGATCTTAATATATTTCTTAAATTTGAAACATTTTTTTACTTCTCTTCTTTTTCTGTAATATGTACATATACCTTGCAACAGGACCCAACTCAAGATTATTTACTCTCTCTTTTACACATGCATTGTATACTGACTTCGGGTTTTATCTATTTTCTACATTTCTGGGCGTGACCAAGAGTACATGCACAGCTCCATTGCACGATGCAATCCCGGTGATGTAGTCTATCACTACAACGCATCGTTCAAATCAAACGTATATTATTTGGAAGCTAAATTCATTGTCGATATATTCAGATATCCTTAACTTGTGCTAAACACTGAACATTCTTACCCCAATCGACTGCTTCAGTATCCCAGGCCAGCACGTGCTTCTCGTGTAGCTAGGTCAGTATTACGTCATCTATGAAACCATGACCGGCCGACAATCGAGTCACTTAATTTACTGAAATGAGTGAGTGAGTTGGGTTTAACGCCGCTTTTGACAGTATTCCAGTTATATCACGGCGTGTCAGCTTGATGTGGGAGGAAAGCCCGAAGTGATGCAGGTCTCAGACGTTTACCACATCGGTGAAACCCACGAGCACGGGTATGGTGCTGACAAACCTAGAAATATAATCGGGGCGAACCGGGATTCGAACCCAAAATCATAGGTTTCTGGCGTGTCCAAGGGACGCAACTCTGCACAGCGAATACTGAAGATGGGGGTTTCACTTGTTTTAAGTGTTATACATTTCGCTTTGTTTTTTCTGATTGTTTGCTTGTCCTTGGGATCATTTATTAATTTATTTCCTTAAACTTCAGACACTTTTCTTTAATTTTGTACACTTCTTGCAACATCGTTTGTACATATACCTTGCAACAGGCCCCAACTCCCTCTTTTTCACTTGTATTGTGTACTGCCTCTTTTGGTGTTTTTTTCATTTTTCTATATTTTTGGGCATTGGGCATTCCTACTTTGTGGTCATTGATATCCAACAGCAGTTTGTGTGTGTTATTCAGACTATGGAAGGTTCGGGGTTCATTCCCCGGTCGCGTCATACCAAAAGACGTTAAAAGATGGTACTTGTTATTACCCTGCCTGGCGCTCGGCATTAAGGGGCTAAAACAAGGACTGGTCGGCTCGGAGTCAGTATACTGTGTCTGAGTGGGGTATTCATGTTAAACTGCGGCATGGTATCTCAGTGGGCTAGCACTATAAATCGGCATCAGTCCGGACTACAGTCCGTTTGACTCCAAATGAGAACGATGAATTGCAAAATAACTCGAAATCCAGAAAAGTGTATGAAACATCAATACGGTACTTGACCATGAATACCCTGTACCCAACAAAATCTGAATTTTGTTTATTTTAAGACCCATGACGGATGAAGTTCTTTAAGAAACTATCATGTAATTTTGTATAAAAATGTGTATATGACACGTAGGGGGGACACACCGTGGAAGGCACAGCGCAAGCACGCATGCACTGCACGTTCTGTGGTAGGGGAAACGACAGAGCGTTAGAGGGGCCGTCTCATGATAATTTCAGTCGCAATCTGACTCGCTCATGCCATAGATCTCGTCGTCGGAACTGCTGGTGCCTGAACCGACTGCAACTGTTATAGGTTGGACTGTTGCTGGCCGTGGCTCTTTCTCGTCAACGACTGTGGCCACACAACGCCTCCATGTTTCTACTGTTACCAGACCAAGGGTTTCCTTTACGAGTTGTTCAACGTCTCGTAATTTAGACGTTGTGTTCGATCGTCCAACGTCACCCTTGACGATGCCCCATACCAGCTCGATTTTATTCAGGTCACAGTGATAAGGTGGTAGTCATAAGACAGCGTGACCCTGACCCTTGATGTAACTGTCAACTTTATACACGGGGTCAGGTTTCATAGTTTTGATGATTTCATAGAGCTGTGGTTTCGTCGCTCGAGAAGGAAAGGTAATGTTCCTCCGATGCAGCCAAGTAACCATGTCTCCTTTACGGTTATTAGAGGTTGGAGTCTTGCTTTCCTGATCCTGCACACTATGATACGGTGCATTGTCCACAATGAGAGACTTGGTAGGCAAAGCAGGGACTAATTTATCTTTCACCCACTCCAGAAATACATTGCCGTTCATTTCTGTGTGGTAGTCCCTGTTGTCTTTGGCCTTGGATCTGAAGACGAGGTCACAGTCTGGGAGAAAAACCTGACTAGCAGAAACAGCATGGAGAACTATGAATCTTTCACCCTTTCCCATTGGTAACTTTCTACCAGACTCCTTACAGTCACCACTGGGTACCCCGTGGGTACACCGTGTGTGACGCATTTACCCATGTCTCATCAAAGAAGACGGGCTCATATCCTTCTTCACGTTTCTGCTTGATGGTGGAAGGTAATGATTTCGGAGACGAACAATGTCAGACCGTTCACACAACACAGCCCTATTTTCTCCAGTTATCTTTTTGTATTTGTAACCAAATGTATGCAACAGCTGCCATAGTTTGTACTTTGTAACATGTAAATCATGGTCAGTTTCAAGGTGTTTCTTCAAAATTCTTAGGGACAGGTACTTATTTTCTGAGTGCAGTTTAACAATTGCACGTCTGACTTGATCCCTCTGAAAACTGTCTAATTTATCAACCTTGCGTGGTTTTGACATATTCCCTACCTCCTTGACCTGACTATTTGTATCTCGTCGACATTTTTAAGTTTCTGAGGGGACATACCAAGAGCTTTTGAAGCTCGTTTCAAGAATTTATTAATTGCATAAAAAGGCTTTGCTCTTTCTGCTTCACTTCTAAAGAAATCATACACATTCAACATCAACTGTTTAACATCTGCTGAGTTGTGCATCTTGTCATTGAATGAACACGGTCACTGTGTAGCACGTGCAGACCGTGCTTGCGCTGTTCCTTCCACGGTTTGTCCCCCTACGTGTCATGTACACGTTTCTATACAAAATTACATGATAGTTTCTTAAAGAACTTCATCCGTCATGGGTCTTAAAATAAACAAAATTCAGATTTTGTTGGGTACAGGGTATTCATGGTCAAGTACCGTATTGATGTTTCATACACTTTTCTGGATTTCGAGTTATTTTGCAATTCATCGTTCTCATTTGGAGTCAAACGGACTGTAGTGGCGGGTACTACCGGTAGGGCATGCTTCCTCTTTTCGCGAACACCTGGTGTCATCGCTGTCATTTCAGTGGTCCATTCATATAAGTTTTAGGTATTTGCCCTTTACGCCCAAAGGAAGCTGTTTCGGCGGATAATCGAGACTGGTTGTTATCTTGCCTTGGCTTTTAATTAATAAATTTCATAAAGAACTTGTACAGCGTATTTTCCAATTAACAACAACTCAAACGCGCTTAGACCATGATTGATCTTGTCAAGGACTCTTGAAGAGACAGGTCTTGAGTGTCTTTTTTCAAGTTTGTCAGTTTTCTGATTCTTGGATTTCTTGTGGCAGATGACCAACTGCCATAAATTTTGGTTCGTGACTTTGCCACTTTTAGTCAAACATTAAAAACATGGCTATACATAAATATATTTATATTGTGATATAAGTGCTTTGTAACCTAAGCTTAGGGATTTCACCTTTTTTCACCGAAATATTTCTCAGTATATGGAGTTTACGGACAGGTTATTTTGGAATGCTATTTATGATACAGTATGAACGGTATTTCAGTTATCTCACAGGCTGTCAGATGAATGTGGGAGGAAAGTCCGATGTGTTGGTTGGTTGGTTGGTTGGTTGGTTTGTTGTTTAACGCCGCACTCAGCAAAATTCCAGCTATATGACGGCGGTCTGTAAACAATCGAGTCACCTTTTACCACAAGCATAGTCACCTTTTACGGCAAGCATGGGTTTCTGAAGACATATTCTACCCCGGAATCAAATCCGATGTGACGCAGATCTCAGACGTTTAGACAAACCTAGTAGACATAATCAGGGTGAACTGGATTCGAACCCATGCCAAAGGGACAGAACACTGGACCTACTTAACTTGTCCTTAATACCAGACATCCCAGTGATTGTCAAAACCACATTGCTGTCCAGATCCACGAGCGTGACAGCTGCCACAAACTTTCCCATGTGGATACAAAAAATATTATGGTAACACCGTTTTTCTTCTTATCAGATTTGTTTACCTTTCACTTATCATTCTATCTAATTGTTCAAGAGATCACTTAAAATAGTAATTTGGACTTCAACCATCTCTACAATATATTATCTGTAATGCAAGTTACACAATTCGGTCAACCAGCTGAGCTGCCACAGCATCCACAAAGCTGGAAAATGAGAAACAATTACAGAGAGTGACAAAGGTCATGTAACAGATGTGTGGAGGACAAGGGACTTCCATGACCCTTCAAGTCTCTAATAGTTAAATACTGCGTGACTCACTTGATAAAACCATGAAAGATTAGATTTGTTTGTTGTTTAACGCCGCACTCAGCAATATTCCACCTATATGACGGCGCTCTGTAAATAATCGAGTCTGGGCCAGACAATCCAGTGATTGACATTGTAATCATATCCCAATCTTCACGGGTCTGATGCATGTAATCTTATCCCATATGATGTCAGTGACTGGATTGTCTGGTCCAGACCCAAACTGCCGTCATATAGCTGGAATATTGCTGAGTGCGACGTTAAACAACAAACAAGTCACACAGTCCCAACAGGTTGAACGATCATCAGTAGACTGCTTGGGCTGAGTCAATATTCATATCAGTTACAGTAAACTACGGTTATAACGAATTCCACTTGGTAGGACCAAGAAATAGTTTGTTATGTCCATCAGTTCGTTATAAGCCTGTTGGTTTTTAACATAGTTTACTGAATCAGAAAGGCAGTCCTCACTACACAAGGGTTACTATGCTTGTCGTAAAAGGCGACTAACGGGATCGGGTGGTCAGGCTCGCAGACTTGGTTGATGCATGTCATCATCCCAATTGCGTGGATCGATGCTCATGATATCAATCACTGGATTGTCTGTTCCAGACTCGATTATTTACAGACCGCCGTCATATAGCTGGAATATTGCTGAGTGCGGTGTTAATTAACAAACCAACCAACCAACCAACCAACCAACATGCATCAACCAAGACAGCGAGCCTGACCACGCATCCCATTAGTCGCCTCCTGCAACAAGCATGGCTTGCTGAAGACATATTCTTGACTTGGATCTTCATGGGTGATTGGTGCGTTTGAACAGGTTCCCAGCATCAAATGCTTGTAGGAGACAACTACATAGATTGGTGGTCAGGTCATGACTTGTCAGATAGCATGTTATCACATCCCAAAGTTCCTGATATCAATGACTTCATTGTCTGGTTAAGACTTAATTAACTACAGGCCGCCCTCGATGGAGCAATGCTGAGAGTGGCCTTAAAACACACAGCAATGTTCCAGCTATATGATGGTGGCTGCAAATAATCAAATCTGGATGAGACACACATGTGATTTATATTGTGAGCAATATTACATGTAATCAACCCAGTCTGACGACCTGATCCATTAAATGCCTCTTTCGAAAAAAAAATACATTGCTGGTGACCAATTCTAACCAAGAAACCCTACTTGGCTAAAAACAAAACAAACCTTAAAAGGACAAATTAGAAAACAACAGTACATATTTATGTATGTTTTATTTATACATTATTTTGATACAAGCAATGTACATGTGAAACTCCAGATGTATCACAGAGAGTGGCCTGTCTGTACATAGTCACATGACCCTTCCCTAACAAAATCAGATCACTAAAACATCTCTCAAAATTAAAACATATCCCTTTTCCATATCTCTGTGTCAACATGCTTAATAACGAACATGTAAAACCCCAACACATTTGGAAGTGAATCCTATCAGCCATTTCAATGATAGATTGCTATTTGCTTTAGATGGCAACGGTTGATACACATTATCCTGGAGGATGAACTGAACTTTCACAAGGAGGGTGTGTCCAATTTCATAATTAAATCAGCTGTAACTGAAAAACTTCAGTTGAATGTCAATGTGTGAATCTATCATGATAAATGCTGTTTTCATTAGAGCGAAATGGACTAAAAAAATCCAAACTCTTTAAGCAGCCAGCAGCAACTATCAAAACCTTCAATATCATTGCAGGAATCTCTGTCCCTACTTGTATTCATCAAGCATATAAAACGTTTGTTGACAGTTGTAAGCATGTGAATTTCCAAATGTTGATCCTACATGAGCCAATTTACCTTGTGTACATTTTTCTGTGACAGTCTAAAATCAGAGTTGGGCAAACCTTCACCCCAATAGATCATGGTGGTCTAACTGGCTTTGAAAAATGTGAAATGTCAGTGTACTTTTTGGTTTACTTTCACAAAATGACCTGACAGAAATGAGGCAAATATTTATATAAGGTGTTCAAACTTTTTCAAATTCTTCGAACTGATGATTTTAGTTTTCCAGCAACTTTTGTGATACCAAACATACTTCCTATTGGACTGACACAGTCTTCACTAGAAACATTACCTTTGTAAAATATTGATGAATTATAGAGTAGAAATAACATTTGTCATGTATTAAAACCATCATGGATTATCCAGTGTATATGTCCATTCAATACCCTGGGCCCATTCACCACCATAGCTTAGTTTCAGAAGTGACGTCACAAGATCTATTTATATTACCACAAACTTAACATTGATTTTTAACTAATCAAAATGCTTCAGAATAGATCGAGCAAGCCCTCAAAATATTTATTCAAAACAGAAGGCTGTTATAAATGAATTTGTAGCTGGAAAAGATGTTTTGTGAGAACATTCACAGGGAAATGGTAGTCCATTTACAAGGCATTCTGGTTGTATTTAAGACAACACGCAAAAATCAAGTACTGTGAAATCACTGCTTGTTTCAGTCATGGAAGGAAAGTGTAATTTGACTGACATCAAATTTCAGCATCATGTCATATCAAACTGGAATTAAAACAAAGGTACAGTGACGAATAGGAGCCGGTTATATATAGAAGGATGGGCATATGATACACTTGATAATGAAGGACAGTATTTAAAAAGACTGTCATAATATGTGGCTTTAATAAGAACCATTTCTAACACTTTACTAAAATGAAAACCATGACACAAGTATTTCCCTGTCAATCAAAACCATATTTGCATGGGTTGTGCAAATATAGAACAGGTGCTTACTACAAAATAACACAATCACACAGCACTGAATGTTAGATATATTCGGACAGAGCAGTTAAATGAATCTTGATAAGAAACTGATCCAGGTGCAACAAAGAGGCAAACAGACAAGACACAGTCATCAGTGTCAATAAATATTCACTGGATACCAGCTTCATAGTCAGGATACAACTGTTTAGTTACTGCTTTAAGAAAAAAACAAAAAATCTAAAGGAGAAACCCAACGATTCTAATTTTTCAAACTTTTGGGCAAAATCATTTTTCCAGTATTTTCTTAAATACTTTTTCTACAATAAATGATTGCTAATTGATATAGTGTTCCAGTTTGTCTATAAAATGAAAACCTGTTTGCAGAATGTTCTGACAAATTTATATACCAATATGACAATTCAAGGTACCACTGGGGCACATGACACAGTGATGCAGAGTCCCAGAATGTCCAGCACTAGTTAAACATACACACATCGGTGACAGAATCTTTCTTTATGCAAGGGAAAGTGAAGAAATGTTTGAATGCTTTGTTCTACTGAACTATCAACTGGTTATCTGTAGGTTTAGTTCCTTACTTATCTGGGGAAAACAAGCATGAGTCAACACTTAAAAGGATTGACAAAATGGACCATTTGAGGAATCAAACACTGGCAATCTGAGAAGCATGTCAACACCTGATCCTTCAAACTACCTCAGTGCCTGAATTCCTTTGGACTTGATATTGTTTCAGAAAGAATAAAAGCAGCTTCTTTAAATTTACAATGTGATTTTCAATGCAGAATATGCTGAATTGGCATATCAAAAGTTGGAAAACAATGTAATATCACATTAGATTTCTTTGGCACTTTGACAACCGTTTCACAATTTCCAGTACAGCCGCTGATCATCATATTTATTATGTGTAGGCTCCTTCTTTTGCTACCAATACAAATCACTGCATGTAGATATATGTACATCACTTAACCCTTATCTTGTTCAAATTACACAGGGATCAGGGATAACCCTGAGAAGAGAAACACTGACCTGTGTTTGCACTGCATTTAAATGAGTATATAACCACGGAGAGTCCCCTACATTTGAAATGATTACAAATTCTATTAGCAGCCTTAATAACTACAACTGACCAGCTTCAATTTATTCGGATTTTCCCCTACAATTAATCCTCCATAAATGATAAAAGCAAAACTGAAATGCTTGTGGCTACCTGGTTCCTGCTATCATATCACCAATGGATGTGGTTTCAGCTAATTTGAAAGGGTCCAAAGCTGGGATTAATGACTGAATGAGTGAATAAATATTACTTTGTCACATCAGCAATTTCCCACCAACTGACGGCAACTGGGAATAATGTTTACATTTACTTCAGTTGAAGTTAGTGAATGAGTTAGGGTTAACTCCGCTTTGAAGAGTATTTCAGTTTTATCAGCATAACATGGAAGATAAGGCTGCAATGAGGTCTCAGACATTTACTGGTGTGGTGCTGACCAATCTCATTAGGATCAGATCTTGGTAATTGCTATTGCTACCCCTACACAAGGATCTGTGGACATCTTTCCATAAGCCATGTCAGAACAACCTTTGGTTAACTTTGACAACCAATGAAATGACAAACAGGAAGTCAACATTAGCCAATCAAAAAGCAGCTTCCTCGAGTTTACGGCACTTTTCAAGGTTGCACAATTACAAAACATTCTGAACTTTCAATTTCGTAATCTTTAAAGCAACACTCTAATTGGTTGGATGTAAGGTCATTCTGACGAGACCTGTAATGGTATGTCCTCGGATCTTTGTGTAGTGGTAGTGAGCACTAAGATCTGATTTTAATGAAATTGGGTGCCAACAAACCAAAAATCATGTCATCTGGGTTTCGAACCCATGAGGATTCTGGCACGTTTAAGGGATGCAACTCTGCACTGCGAACTGCAACACCTAAAGACAACTGGGCGACAAGTGCCCCCACTGGAGGTACAGAAGTATGGGCAAGAAACATGGACTAGAACACACATACACAGACACATGGATGAATCAGGGAGGAGCTGTACACCTTCCAGGACATAAATGCAGCCTGCTGGCATGGGTGGATCGGTTCCTCTGTTTAGGCCTCCACAACAAAGCATCATGCAGAGTCTGCTTAGAGGTCAATTTGAACTCTGGGATGCTAATTACATGTTCTTTCACATTTTGGGAGAAAAATACCTTTGATGGCAACACAACTAATCCACCTGATAAACATCACACTGTACACTTCTTTGGGACATTTTGGTGTGCATGTATAAAATCACACACCTATTCTGAATTCATAACATATCTTAGAGTACTAATGCTTTAAGGAAAACATTAATATTAATCAAAATTCAAACAAATAAAACAAGTCAGATTCTTGAAATCTTAAAATCAAACATTTTCACTAATGTACTATTTTTAACTTTCATAATAAAATTCATGTATTTCAGATTCTCAACCACAATATTTGTGATGGGGAAACATTGCGAACAGAATAGGCATCAATGAATGTAGATTTCAACTCAAAGGACATAAGAAAGAAAGAAATTGTTGCATAGGTGGGTTAGCATAAAGTAGACGAAACAAAGATCAGCATTATCACTCAATATGTACAGTACAGTACCATACACAACTCTGGTTGTCACGACAACTGCTCTGTACATTAACTCACATCTTTAAGGCAATGGTTTGGTAAGTCTATTCTTTCCTGGAACCCACCATGATTCTTCTTCCTGTTCTACAAAGTGACCTGAGAGCTATGACTGTCGCAAGTCAGATATTAACTCGATCCAATTGCCACTTCCACCTGACCCGACCCTATCCAACCTTGACCTGACCCGACCTTGACCTGTTTACCTTGCAGTAAGGTCTATGCATATCTGATTCTTTTCTAGAGTCATAAAGTAGTACTGAATCAAAGGGGAATAAGGTTTCAATAAAAAATAATATTTATTTGATTTTTAGGTCAAAAGTATAGCATACAATCAAAATGTATAATTTCCACACAAAAAAATACAAAAAATAATATTTACAAACCAAAGGTCCCTTCTGATGCCTGAATGTCTGTATATCAAAACGCTTTAACCACTAGGCTACCCACTAGGCTTGGGTCATAGGGCACCAATATAACCGGTCACTCTACAAACATG
The DNA here is from genome assembly GCF_023055435.1 of Haliotis rufescens. Lineage (NCBI taxonomy): Eukaryota > Metazoa > Mollusca > Gastropoda > Lepetellida > Haliotidae > Haliotis > Haliotis rufescens. The sequence continues at coordinate 5,826,245 of NW_025963802.1, forward strand.
CCTGACAATAACTACCAATGCTGATAAAAGAAACGTGTTGTAAAAAACAAGGAGTACACTACAACATACATGTCATAAGTGTTAATTCAGCAGTTGTGACAAACTTTATAGTTCAGAGAGGAGTGCTTTTCTTCACACTACGCAGATGATAGTTAGTTAATAGAGGTTTGGTACAAGCGAATCAGGTCCTTTAGTATTACATATGAATGCCTAAACCACTAGGCTTTTTAAACCCACTAACTAAACAAGCAATGCAGAAAACCATGCACCCTCATAACCCAGCTCTTCAGATGTCTTGTTTCATAGGCATTACTTAGTTGACGGATAGTGACTCAATTTTTCCATAACATCGTCTTTATTCACTGTAAAGGCGACGTTTCAGGATAGATCTTAGGCTTCCTTGACAACTGTATAATGAATTATCTATTCTGAAACATTGTCTTAACAGTGAATAAAGAAGTTGTCCATAAAATATGTCTTTGTCTTCCAATGTCGACAATAGAGTGTAGTAACAACAGTCATAGCTTCAAGATCAGTCAGTATCACAGGGCCTGTATTCCCAGGTATCTAGACATTGCTCTGATAACTACCATTTAACCACTGACAGGATCATTTGACACAAGGCCTAGGGCTCACAACAGCTGTTTCATCTGGCCTCCCGTGTAAGCCAATCACATACAGATGTTACTTGTCATCTGGGTTGTTGACATATTGCGACACATGTATCATATCTGCTTCACCATCAAATTTTATCAGCACTTCCTGACTCCACACAGGACAAGTTCTGGTTAAGGCAAGTTGAACTGAAACCAAACAGACATGTGGGAAGATGCTAGTTCAAAGCTGGATCAGCACCATCACGATATTAGGGACACTCAGGTTCACCTTGTCACTAACAAGGTCTGTGTGTTGTCAAATAAAAAAATAAATCAACTCTGTGTCATTGTCATTACTTTTAGAGTGAATGAGTAAGTTGGGTTTAACACCACTTATAACAGCATTCCAGTTATATCAGGGCGCGTCAGCTTAATATGACAGGATAGCCGGAAGTGATGCAGGTGTCAGACGTTTACCACTTAGATGAAAGAGTGAGTGTGTGAGTGAGTGAGTATGGTTTTACGCCGCTTTTAGCAATATTACAGCAATATCACGGCGGGGACACCACAAATGGGCTTCACACATTGTACCCATGTCGGGAATCGAACCCGGGTCTTCGGCGTGATGAGCGAACACTTTAACCACCAGGCTACCCGACCGCCCCACCACTTAGATGAAACCCACAAACATTGGTTTGATGCTGACAAACCTAGAAACATAATCCTCGCAAACAGGGATTTGAACCCAGAATCATAGATCCCTGGCCTGCCCAAGGGATGCAACTCTGCACAGAGAATTGCAGTGCCTCAGCCAACATGGCCACCCATGCTCCCTCAAATAATCAGAAAAAAATCTATGTTCAGGACATGTTTGTTTACTGCCCTTTATCTTTAAGGAAATGTCAACCTCGGACACCGACTTGCTCAAAGGTTTAAGGGATTATCATGAATGTACAAGATGTTCTCTGGGAATACATGGCATAACATTTATTAATAAAACTTGACACATACATAATAAACCAATCTATATATGAAAATAGTGACAAACTTAATATCATCCTGACTATGGCATATAATGGACATGCAGCAATGATTCACAACTTTGGACATGAAAACATTTTCTTGCATACAATGGCATGACTTGATTTCAATGATCATTCATCTGTTACAAAAACAAGAGTTATCCCCCTTGTTTCATGACTATATGCAGGCACATGCTCCGTGTAATCGCAAACTCGTCATTAAACATTAGTCATTTTCTGTTCTGGTTTATTTTTTACATAACTTATAATTAAACAGCCTTCAACCACTGAGTGTACAGCACACACAGTGAAGTCAACAGAATAAAAAAAGTTGAATAATCAACAAATTAGAATTGGTCATTAATTGTGTGGGCAAAGATACTTCAAAACATTTTCTTAAAGATTTAACCTTATATATACTATTCAACATTTGCTGAGGACCAAAACAGTCATCTTTACTTGAAAATGTGGGCCGTAGCACATGTTGAGAAAAATAATTTTTGCATCCCTCAATCACCAAATCTTTGTCCTGTTTGTCATGACACTCCACAACTGCCAAAACAGTTCATCATCATGAAGAGTCTAAAATGTTTTTATTAACAACATTTAGATTACCATTTTATCAGAACCCTCCGAAAAATGATAAATTCATTTCTACCACCTGAAGTCTTCAATGGTATGACCATAAGAGTCTTCCAAGCCTCAAACCATTATGAATGACCAGTCCCTTAAAAATAATGATCTATCAAAATAAAATTACTGTTATCTTACTCGTTGAAAAGAAGGGCAGCTTTACACCAGCTCTACTGCCATGACCAGACCAAGGTCGGTGTTCAGTCATTACACATCTCGACTTCATACTTGCTTTAGGCCTTTATTGCAAATGTCTACCCTTACAAACCGATATTGAAAATCAATATAGGAAACTGAATATTCCATCTGTTTTGTAAACCAAGTCTATCAATACTTATAACTGTGTCCTTGTCCACTGAACATGCTGAACAGTTCCAGAACACTGTGCACCAATGGACTGACAGACATGAATATTCATAAAAAGCATGACTGATCTTTTTGTTGCCAGTAGTGAGTGAGTGAGTGAGTGAGTGCTTTGAGCAATATTCCAATAATATCACGACTGAGGACACTAGAAATGGGCTTCACACATTGTACCCATGTGGGGAATCTAACCCGGGTCTTCGGCATGAAATGCTTTAACCACTAGGCTACCTGACCGCCCCTTAGTTGCTATTATAAATTTTTGTATACATAGTAGTGCCAGCCAGTCTGTTTCGAATAGATCAAACACCACATTGTTTATCTGCTCATTCAAACATAATGATATATATATACTACTCAAAAGAAGTAAAGCACACCCATTTTTTTCATGTGGCTATAATTTATGTCATGGCGCTACTAACTATAGTCAAATAAAAAATATGGGGTGTTCTTTACTTCATTTCAGTAGTGAACAGTCTAACCACGTGAGACTACCCCACCCCTCTACCTCTTGAATGTATCCAAGCATACCTACAGGCTTAAATAGTGTTGACATATAAGGACCCCAAACTAATCGGACCTGCATTATCCCTAAATTGGACAGACTGATGTATATAAGTGCACCCAAACTAACATCTATGAAAGTTGCAAGACATTTTTTTTCATCATATTGCTTTATGTTTTGGTCTAACTTTTGTACATGATTAAATTCACAAGAGGCAAAACTAATGCAACATATGTTATAGTGCAAGTTAAACCTGCATCATCTGCGATTATCCAGTGTATTATATCTCATTTCTATGTGGACAAACACCCTTGACACATTCACTAGCTTTGTTTTGAACTGTATCTGAAAGACACATCACCAAATGTATCTATCAAATGAGATTACATCCATGAGCAAGTGAATTCCTATATGTGATAGAGAGATGGAGACCCAATCTCACTATAAGGAGATCTTTGTTCTCACTACCGCTAAACAAAGATCTGAGGACATCCCATTACAGGTTTTCTGATAATTAAACCTCGAGAAGATTGACACAGGGAATTTTGAACAATAGTTGTAGGAAGTACTGCTATACAATCCAAACCATCTATTAAACAATCCAGATTTTTCTTTTGTCCAGTTTTCTCATTTTGAATCAAGAAATTTGCAAAAGTAGTTTTCAAAGAATAGTCTGGAATGGAAGTCACCAGTTTGAAGCCAGTGCTTCCTTGCTCGGTCAAAGTTCACGAGAGGTTGTTCTAACCAGACCTGTAATAAGATGTTCTCAGATCTATGTGTAGCGGTAGTGTGCACGAAGATCTGATGGATGGAGACTTTGGGGGCGAATGTGTACAGGGTATTTATTCTAATAGAATGGAGATATAGTACCCTGGATAAGAGAGGATGAACCGAAGTGTGACCCTAACTATTGCACAATACAGTGGTTGACATCCAAATAAATCAGTTTCCGGAATTCCTGGTTCTGACTGGTTCTGATGCTTGAACCAAACAGCTGAACATCAGACAGCCCATACAGAGCTGCCTGCACAAAGCGTTCAACATTGACTTTCAGGATAAATACTATGTTCCAATTTATATTCAGATCTCTTGGATAATATTGTTCGATAATTCCAAAGCAGTTTTGACTGGTGAGGCTTTGAGGACTAAACATTATCTAAATTGATGACTCATTTACAAAATGTCTTTAACATGTTTGATGCCAGACTGTTTCATTTTCTCGTTGATGGTTTCTGTGTTGGACAATTATGCTAAATAGCAGGGATCCAAGTAATTTTATTTCTGGCGTTGACTTCAGGTTAATTTAAAATAAATCCTTAATCAAGTTAATAAAAGTTTCAAAATACAAGCAAAAGGAATACAAAATGCTTTCAAAAATAAAACAATATTTTACCTATCTTGTCATCCTAGCTTAACAAGAAAAGAAAATCATCTGCACTACTGATGATTTACTTTGTTTTTTAAATGACAACCAGAATATTGGAAAAACTGCTCAAACTACATTTTGACAACCAGTACATTATTATTATTATTTATTTATTTATTTTATTATTAGTATCATTATTATTATTATTATTATTAATGAAGTAATAATATTCTTTCAAATTCTTGATGAAAATAGTGATATAAATGAACGACTGTCAAATTACCTTAACCAAGCAAAAAAAATAACCAATGATAAATACAACAAAGAATTATATATATATATATATGATGATAAAAATGTTTGTGAGTCCTATCAACATGATCAAGCTGTTGCAGATGTTGGTTTAACTCAAACATCCTTGGACGTTGAATGATGAAATAAGCAGTAAATACCATCAATGTGCTCAGAGTAAAACCGAAAAAAAAGTTGAAAAAAAATACAACCCACACCAATTAAGTGAAAGCCATTTTTTCTATCACAAAATCAAGTCACACAGTGTCACAGATCACAATGATAAAATATGCCATATTTTCTTTAATTAACATACATGATACACTGGGACTAAAATATGGAATCTTGTCAGTTCTTACTTTAGGGTATACGATGGTTCCAACCTGTGCCAAACACAGATGGCGCCTGTATACAGAATCCTACCACAACCTATTCATGTCCATCTCATGACAATGTCTTGCATGACGACAAGAACAGAAAAATTCCCTGTATCAAAATACATGATTTCAACCTTGGAAAATACTTCACCAATTGATATCTGTGATAATTTACCATGGCAACCAAGATAATATCAGAAGACATATTGAACAGGACACCATGGTAACATGAAACCCTGTTCCTCTTGATGGATCGTCTTCTGTCACTGGTAAGTCTTAGAGCTACATCATCCAGATTCCTGTAATCCAAAATGGTTTATTTGTAAACAGCTTCGAGTCCTGCTTCCAGATCCTGTCACAGTATTTCCTGTTAAGTACATGGTTCTGTTACGAGCTGCATATTGTCGAGGGGTGGACCGCCAGTCTTGATGTAGCCACTATGATCCTCTTCCGGGGGCAGTCTGAGCAAGGCCACAAATGGAGCAAGGGAGATAACCCAATAACAACAACAAATCTTGGTGAATGTTCTGCTATACAGCATTCTGAAACACAAAGAGAGTATCATGAACAGATGAAACAGGGTTTTATGAACAGGTGAAACACAAAGAGAGTATCATGAACAGATGAAACAGGGTTTTATGAACAGGTGAAACACAAAGAGGGTATCATGAACAGGTGAAACAGTTTCATGAACAGGTGAAACACAAAGAGGGTATCATGAACAGGTGAAACAGGGTTTTATGAACAGGTGAAACACAAAGAGAGTATCATGAACAGGTGAATCAGGGTTTTATGAACAGGTGAAACACAAAGAGGGTATCATGAACAGATGAAACAGTTTCATGAACAGGTGAAACACAAAGAGAGTATCATGAACAGGTGAAACAGGGTTTTATGAACAGGTGAAACACAAAGAGAGTATCATGAACAGGTGAAACAGGGTTTTATGAACAGGTGAAACAGGGTTTTATGAACAGGTGAAACACAAAGAGAGTATCATGAACAGGTGAAACAGGGTTTATGAACAGGTGAAACAGTTTCATGAACAGGTGAAGCACAAAGAGGGTATCATGAACAGGTGAAACAGGGTTTTATGAACAGGTGAAACACAAAGAGGGTATCATGAACAGATGAAACAGGGTATCATGAACAGGTGAAATACAAAGAGGGTATCATGAACAGGTGAAACAGGGTTTTATGAACAGGTGAAACACAAAGAGGGTATCATGAACAGGTGAAACACAAAGAGGGTATCATGAACAGGTGAAACAGGGTTTTATGAACAGGTGAAACACAAAGAGGGTATCATGAACAGGTGAAACATGATTTCATGAACAGGGGAAACACAAAGAGGGTATCATGAATTGGTGAAACAGGGTTTTATGAACAGGTGAAACACAAAGAGGGTATCATGAACAGATGAAACAGGGTATCATGAACAGGTGAAATACAAAGAGGGTATCATGAACAGGTGAAACAGGGTTTTATGAACAGGTGAAACACAAAGAGGGTATCATGAACAGGTGAAACACAAAGAGGGTATCATGAACAGGTGAAACAGGGTTTTATGAACAGGTGAAACACAAAGAGGGTATCATGAACAGGTGAAACATGATTTCATGAACAGGGGAAACACAAAGAGGGTATCATGAATTGGTGAAACAAAAAAATGAACACGTTGGTTGGTTTGTTGTTTAACGCCGCATTCAGCAGTATTCCAGCTATATGGGGACGGTCTGTAAATAATCAAGTCTGGACCAGACAATAATTCAGTGATTAATATCATGGGCATCGATCCACACAATTGGGATCGATGACATGCATCAACCAAGTCAGCAAGCCTTGCCACCCGATCCCATTAGTCGCCTCTTACGACAAGCATAGTTGCCTTATACGGCAAGCATGGGTTGCTGAAGGCCTATTATCCCCCGGATCCTCAGGGTCTAATGAACAAGTGAAAAAGGGTCTAATGAACAAGTGAAAAAGGGTTTCATGAACAGGTGAAACAGGATTTCATGAACAGGTGGTACACAAATAGGGTGAACATGATAAAATGGTTTAATGAACAGGTGAAACAGAGGAGAGTATCATGAACAGGTGAAACAGAGAAAAGTATCATGAACAAGTGAAACAGGATTTCATGAACAGGTGAAACAAAAAGAGGGTATCATGAACAGGTGAAACAAAGAGGGTATTATAAACAGTGAAACATGATTTCATGAACATGATGAATAGGTGAAACAAAGAGAATAAATGTGAACCTCCAGTGAAACAGCATATCATGAACATTTGAGGAAACACAAGAACATCACAAACATGAGTAATTGTGTATGTTGCCTAATTCTGCACTCTGCAATATTCTGGCAATATGATGGCAACCTTCAAATAATCAAGTCTGGACAAGACATCCCGAGATTGAGACTGCGATCATCGATCCATGCCATTGGGATACCATGACATGCAATCAACCAAGTCTACAGCCTGACCACCCAATCCAAGTTTGTCACCTCTTACAGCAAGCAGTGCAGTGATGGACATGATGGAGGCTCTATTCTTGTTTGTTTGTTTTAATTTATTTTTTAATGCCGCACTCAGAAATATTCCACCCATATGACGGCGGTCTGGAAATAATCTGACAATCCCCCTATTCTAATATATGGAGGCCATATATGTTAACAATGACAAATGACAAATATTTGGGTTTTTTAACCAGTAAGATTGCAGTACATTTTGATTTTCAGTTATTTCCAATTTAACCATGCATTAACACCACACATTATCACAAATTAACCTTGAGGTAATGACAATGAATTTCTGCCTTGAAAAAACATGACACACATTCTCATGCCTTACCTTTTGCCAAGGTTTTTTATCCACGCCTTTATGATCAGGCAAATGTTTCCAATGACACTTATCACCATATATACAACCAGTCGTTCTCCAAAAATAACATTCATCACCATTTACAGGCCCACTTTGCTTTGGCTGATTTCGCACACTGAAAATAAAACACAGCATATATTAAACTCTGCACCCAGTAAGCACACATACATGTATGTAGAGGTTATGAAAAGAACTTTACTACGATATATTATCTGGGTGAGCTTGTAAAAAGATTAGGTGTTGATTGAAAGATTAAGTATAAAGCACAAGGCTAGAATAAATTAATCAGTGGATTTCATTCAAGGTCGGAAGAGAAGAAGGAGCAGTAGTTGGTTTTCTCAGAATAAACTGCAAGATGTTTAAATAAGACTATTGCTGGTTCCAAACAGAGGATAGGTGGTGACCGGTGATCACCATGGAAACGGAAAACATGATGCTGACAGCTCTAAATGAAACTGGAAACTGGATATCTCAGAATATATTTTGGAGCTGGGTAATGTGTTAGGTCTATGGTCCCCCATGCTTCCTGAAAATATCTTTCAAGACTTCATATGCTTGGCTATATCTGGTGTAGGTACAGGATGATCAATGCCCCAGGCAACCCCATGTACCAATGCCCTGGTTTGCTAGACCAACCCGAAAGATTTAGACGGAATTCCTATATGTACTTCTGACAGGTGTCAGGACACAGACAGTTTCCTACCCTGATACTTTGATGCTTATTGCACAGATTTGAAAGCCTTACTCAAATACATTAAATGTTTCACTACAGCGGTAGAAACTAACAGTTTCAGTCCACTAGTCCAAAAAATGATAGCATATAGCAGAACCTTTAAAAATGTCAAAATTCTACTAGTCCTTAGGATACCTTTACTATTGGGCAGTTTGGCAAGGACTATAGGACTAGTGCCAATTTCTAACCCTGCACTATAAGTTTTTACAAAGATATCTTACAATAAAACCAACAACAGGCCTTTCTATAAGAGAAAGGCACCACATTTCACACCCTGACATCACATTTCATGCCTTGACCAAAGAATGTGAAGAAAGTTGTTGAAAAATTTGAACTGAAGCAGAATCACAGCTGGTAATATAATGGATAAGAACAAAAAAACTTTATAGGAAATGTCACCATTGGGTTGATGTGTTTACAAACTTTAATGAAACTATTTCTGTTTTTCAATTTCTGCGAAGCAAAACAAGGACATGTATAGAACTGGTTTAGCTCATCAGAATGGTCATTTTGTCTAGGTATTAAAGCATAGCGGTCACAAGTACAGTTTCAGACTTTTAGTGGATGTCCTTATCCGGACATCTATTCAGAAATATAAAGGTTTCAGTTAAATTTAAATAGCTGCAAACAGTGTTCGAAATAACTTTAAAACCCAACAAGACAGTCGGTCAAGTGACCCATAAGTGTTGCCTGCCCATCTTCAAAGTTACCTTACCACGTTCAGGCATTATAAATATTGAAAAATCACAAAAACTAAGAGACAAATCGCGTCTTGATTCAGTTGAAATAATGATAACAATTACTTGAGAATCTACAAAGGTTATAATAAACTTGAATACATAAGTAGTCTTAAAATTATTTGCCAGACAGTCGGGCAGGGGGAGGAAAATTTCATGCAGCCCGACAGAAAAGTTACCAGCCACGGGCAGGTGGGCTGGCAGTTATTTCAGACACTGGCTGCAAAGACAGTAGCCATTTCTAGATCCACCATCAAATGTTAGAGGAGGGGACCATCACATGTTTCTGAAGGGGGGAGACAAAATGGCCGCAAATTCAACATGCACTTCCAGTTTTTTTATTTCCAAATTTACAGATTGATACGTGTGAAAAATCCTTATCAGAAGTGGGTGCACAAAATAGACCCACAAGGGTCTGTAGCTCACCTGTGTTATGAAGCTGTACGTTAATGACACTTCAACCTTACTTTGGTGCAAATATATCTATGTAGTGAGTTTAAGATAGATTAGTGCAAAGACTCCAAAGACTTGGGAACAGATTGAAAGAGTATTTCGGCAACATTGTTTAAGGGCAGCAATGGTGACTGCAAATAACAAGGTCTTGAACAAACTTTGATCTTCTTTACAAGAAGTTTAAACTTTCTGTTCCATTTCATGTTTTAAATATGAAAATAAATCTTGCAAATCAATTTTTGGAAAAAGCTGGTCTGCCATCCTTGGACAGTTTGGGTGTGCTTGAACTGATTCACTATTTTCTCCCCTATCCAAATGTGTAGTATGGACCATGCTGCCGACAGCCTGTTGTTCGAACCAGTTCTTTACAAAGTCAAAAAAATTAATTTTCCATGGCAACCCTACTTTTTCATTGCTTCCCATTGTATGAAGATAGGTTGATGAAACATGGTGGCAGGCTTATACATGGTGGGGGTCTAACATATAGTTTTCCAAATTTGCACCACTTTTTATTTCACTATGGTGACACCAAATTTGTTTATGCTTAAGAGTTGGTATAAAGTCAAAATTTAGAATATTGCTAAAAGTAAAGCGCACGGTAGGCCCCACTACCATCTATACCTGTGACAAATTTCAATACATTTTGAAAAAAGATGGCCCGAATGAAAGACATTAATCAGGAGCCTTGCCTGAAAATCAAATCGAAATTCTGTAAGAAAATTGTTTAGCAACAAAGCTGGGATCATTCATACAAATTTTCAGCTGTAGAGTTTCAGAGATGTCAAAAATTCAGAAACAATAGAAAAACAGTGAACATGAAAGTGTGAACATGGTTGTTTCAAAAATAAAAATGCAAAAAACAACATATTATATGTTATTCGAAAAAACACATACTTGCTGTATATTAAATAAAATATACAAAAACGATAAAGTTAAAGGTCATACCTGGACAAAAAAAATCACAATTTATAAAAAAACATATAACACACAAACTATTTTGAAAAAAATAGAAGTCATGTTTCCTTTCTCATATCAAACATGGAATACACAGATACAATTTTATTCTGATGCATATGGTATGACGAACAAAGTCTTTTGATACAATGGATACATAAAGTGTCTACATTTCTAACTAATAAATTTCCCTGATAATTATCCAGTCAGTGGGAATAAAATCAAGATCATTTCCACTGAACAAATTGTTCTGCTATAATGTGCTCTATGACTTTCAATGCATACTGCATGCCTTTTGGCACATTTGTACTTTCCCCCCTAGAGAAATGATGACAGATGAAGATGAGGATGATATATGCTCCAATTTGAATACATGTAACCTCAAACAAAACCTAAAGGTGAGGTTGTGCTCAACTGGTTAGACCTGTTTTACACATAACCAGGTTTTGGTTTGGGGAAACGTAGAAAGGATGCCAAATTCCCATTAAGAGATCCGCAATGATACAAACTCAACAGCTGCAGCATGTCTTAACAGACTGCAATCCCCAAGAGAGTTCACTCTCAACTCATACAAACCAAATTCCATTTTGGAGTACAAAATGTCCCAATAATACCTTTTTAAAAAATACAGATTCTTGAGGTTTGAGAGATTTTTATCCAAAGTAGTTGAAGTTCTATATTAAGTGTGAAATTTGAATGTTTACAGAGCACAGGTTATAAAACAGGTGAGCTTGTAACGCTACCCATTTAATCATTAAGTAGGAAACCTTGTTACATTTCATGCCAGAACTCAGTTTAAAGAACTTGATTTAACTTGCACTAGGTGCATGTTGACAAGGAAATCTTATTTCACCAGACAAAACCAGGTTGCACCCTCGTACCATAAATTTATCAAATTTATAAACTAGTTTAAATAAGAACTCAGGTCTCTGATGACTGTGTTATGAATTACATATAACAGCGATTTGTGATGCAGTACGGTAAAGGGAGCTTACAGATGTTGAGTGTGTGTTCCAAGATCCAAGAAAGGGTTAGTTGGACACAAATTTGAAGTTTTTTGAAGTAGAAATATATATCAGGTTGCATTTTCAAAAATAGGTTGCACTGGTGCATGTTTTATACAGCTATATCAAGCCCTGCACTCTAGTCTACCTTTTCACAAGAAGTGTGAGTGAGTGAGTGAGCTTGTGAACGTTTACATGTTTACTAAAGAGGTAAAACACTAGAGCATGGGTATAGTTCTGACAGACCACATATCAGGGTGAACCTTTTGAACGAAATTCAGATGAGGAACGCATCACGATTGATTATCTTGCACACCAAATGGTGAAGTGACATGTACACTAAAACTTTATTCAGATATCTAAACAATGAACTGATACAAATAACTCAAATCAATAACTGGAAATCAACTCATAATGCAAGCATAAAATTAATGCCCAAAACAGTGACTGCTTCACTCTTGTAATAACAAAAATGTTACCATGGTAATGTTTTGATTAACTTTTGATGTATTCTGATCGATTATATACTGCTACAAATAGTCCTGGTACACATAAGGACATGTTTACAATAAAATGACTGTAAATACCACAACCAGCGATAAGGCAGAATCTATGGACAAGATTTATCAATTGATCGAATTGTCAGATAGGAATTACTTTGAAGTTCATGGATCACAAAGTAGACACAATTTATGGATAACAACTTCTTTATTTTCTGTGAAGGTGACGTTTCGGTTTAGATCCTTATACATTGTCAAGCAAGATTTGTCAAGTAGTTTAAAAAACAGTGTCCAACTAACCACAAATTCAACTGAAATAAAATGAAAATATGGGCTGCCTTCAAACATGGAAAATAGATGCCACGATTAAGGATCTCACATGAGGTACATAAAGTAAACAACACTGTTATGACACACGAAATTACTTATTTGAATTTGAAAAATATGAAAACTATGAATTTCATGATGCATTTATTATGAGATGAAATTCTTACAAGCAGCTGAAGACTATCACGATGAGAACCATGTAATTATCAAATGCATGGTAACAAAGAAGGAAAAATGAGTCCGAGAAGGGTTACCTGCAAATTAAAGACCTAGATCAAATACTCCAGCACATGTATTTTCAACTACCGGTACACAGACTCACTCACTCACCCACCCTGCCCATGCTCCATGTTGTTCCACACATACCCTGGATAACTGCACTGACCTGCTTCAACCTATCAGATTGCAGTCTATAGATAACTCATGTCAGCCAATTAGATCTCTCTTCGCAAACATAGGTGATACACATTGTCTCTGTTTTACTATGAGTGGGCTCAACAAAAGAAATATATACTACTGCAAAGAAGTTAAAGAAGAACTGATTCTGACATATTACTATAGTTGTATCGGTCATGGCATGACAGGTGAGGTGAGGTGAGGTGAAATGGGGTTTAACGTCACATCCAAGATTAATAGTACCGTATTGGACATAATAAGCGCCAAGGGCGCTCTCAAAATTAGAAATAGGGGGCTCTTATTAGAATATTATTTTGGGGTAGCTGAAAGATCATAAATTTCGTGGTTTATGATGACAGCCTGAAATGATTTATTTTTCCAGAATTTAATTTCCCATAATTAAGGATGCATATAACACACATATTATACACGAATAAATAAGTCTTGTGTACATTGATCAATCGGAAGGGGTGCTAATTGGGATTGTTCACTAGCCAATATATTTGCAAATATCGCCGTGGGCGCTTATTTTAGCGGAGCGCTTATTACGTCGAATACGGTAATAGTAATATGAAAGAATTGGAAGGTCCTTAACTGTGACAGATTAACTGTAGTAATATGAAAGAATCATGTGGTCCTTAACCCTGACAGATTAACTGTAGTAATATGAAAGAATCAGGTGGTCCTTATCCCTGACAGATTAACTGTAGTAATATGAAAGAATCAGGTGGTCCTTACCCCTGACAGATTAACTGTAGTAATATGAAAGAATCAGGTGGTCCTTAACCCTGACAGATTAACTGTAGTAATATGAAAGAATCAAGTGGTCCTTAACCCTGACAGATTAACTGTAGTAATATGAAAGAATCAGGTGGTCCTTAACTGTGACAGATTAACTGTAGTAATATGAAAGAATTGGAAGGTCCTTAACTGTGACAGATTAACTGTAGTAATATGAAAGAATCGGGTGGTCCTTAACCCTGACAGATTAACTTAGTATTATGAAAGAATCAGGTGGTCCTTATCCCTGACAGATTAACTGTAGTAATATGAAAGAATCAGGTGGTCCTTAACCCTGACAGATTAACTGTAGTAATATGAAAGAATCAGGTGGTCCTTAACCCTGACAGATTAACTGTAGTAATATGAAAGAATCAAGTGGTCCTTAACCCTGACAGATTAACTGTAGTAATATGAAAGAATCAGGTGGTCCTTAACCCTGACAGATTAACTGTAGTAATATGAAAGAATCGGGCGGTCCTTAACCCGGACAGATTAACTGTAGTAATATGAAAGAATCGGGTGGTCCTTAACCCTGACAGATTAACTGTAGTAATATGAAAGAATCAGGTGGTCCTTAACCCTGACAGATTAACTTAGTAATATGAAAGAATCAAGTGGTCCTTAACCCTGACAGATTAACTGTAGTAATATGAAAGAATCAGGTGGTCCTTAACCCTGACAGATTAACTGTAGTAATATGAAAGAATCAGGTGGTCCTTAACCCTGACAGATTAACTTAGTAATATGAAAGAATCGGGTGGTCCTTAACCCTGACAGATTAACTTAGTAATATGAAAGAATCAAGTGGTCCTTAACCCTGACAGATTAACTTAGTAATATGAAAGAATCAAGTGGTCCTTAACCCTGACAGATTAACTGTAGTAATATGAAAGAATCAGGTGGACCTTAACCCTGACAGATTAACTGTAGTAATATGAAAGAATCAGGTGGTCCTTAACCCTGACAGATTAACTGTAGTAATATGAAAGAATTGGAAGGTCCTTAACTGTGACAGATTAACTGTAGTAATATGAAAGAATCAGGTGGTCCTTAACCCTGACAGATTAACTTAGTAATATGAAAGAATCAAGTGGTCCTTAACCCTGACAGATTAACTGTAGTAATATGAAAGAATCAGGTGGTCCTTAACCCTGACAGATTAACTGTAGTAATATGAAAGAATCAGGTGGTCCTTAACCCTGACAGATTAACTTAGTAATATGAAAGAATCGGGTGGTCCTTAACCCTGACAGATTAACTTAGTAATATGAAAGAATCAAGTGGTCCTTAACCCTGACAGATTAACTTAGTAATATGAAAGAATCAAGTGGTCCTTAACCCTGACAGATTAACTGTAGTAATATGAAAGAATCAGCTGGTCCTTAACCCTGACAGATTAACTGTAGTAATATGAAAGAATCAGGTGGTCCTTAACCCTGACAGATTAACTGTAGTAATATGAAAGAATCAGGTGGTCCTTCACCCTGACAGATTAACTTAGTAATATGAAAGAATCAGGTGGTCCTTAACCCTGACAGATTAACTGAAGTAAAATGTAAGAATCAGGTGGTCCTAAACCCTGACAGATTAACTGTAGTAATATGAAAGAATTGGAAGGTCCTTAACTGTGACAGATTAACTGTAGTAATATGAAAGAATCGGGTGGTCCTTAACCCTGACAGATTAACTTAGTATTATGAAAGAATCAGGTGGTCCTTATCCCTGACAGATTAACTGTAGTAATATGAAAGAATCAGGTGGTCCTTAACCCTGACAGATTAACTGTAGTAATATGAAAGAATCAGGTGGTCCTTAACCCTGACAGATTAACTGTAGTAATATGAAAGAATCAGGTGGTCCTTAACCCTGACAGATTAACTGTAGTAATATGAAAGAATCGGGCGGTCCTTAACCCGGACAGATTAACTGTAGTAATATGAAAGAATCGGGTGGTCCTTAACCCTGACAGATTAACTGTAGTAATATGAAAGAATCAGGTGGTCCTTAACCCTGACAGATTAACTTAGTAATATGAAAGAATCAAGTGGTCCTTAACCCTGACAGATTAACTGTAGTAATATGAAAGAATCAGGTGGTCCTTAACCCTGACAGATTAACTGTAGTAATATGAAAGAATCAGGTGGTCCTTAACCCTGACAGATTAACTTAGTAATATGAAAGAATCGGGTGGTCCTTAACCCTGACAGATTAACTTAGTAATATGAAAGAATCAAGTGGTCCTTAACCCTGACAGATTAACTTAGTAATATGAAAGAATCAAGTGGTCCTTAACCCTGACAGATTAACTGTAGTAATATGAAAGAATCAGGTGGACCTTAACCCTGACAGATTAACTGTAGTAATATGAAAGAATCAGGTGGTCCTTAACCCTGACAGATTAACTGTAGTAATATGAAAGAATTGGAAGGTCCTTAACTGTGACAGATTAACTGTAGTAATATGAAAGAATCAGGTGGTCCTTAACCCTGACAGATTAACTTAGTAATATGAAAGAATCAAGTGGTCCTTAACCCTGACAGATTAACTGTAGTAATATGAAAGAATCAGGTGGTCCTTAACCCTGACAGATTAACTGTAGTAATATGAAAGAATCAGGTGGTCCTTAACCCTGACAGATTAACTTAGTAATATGAAAGAATCGGGTGGTCCTTAACCCTGACAGATTAACTTAGTAATATGAAAGAATCAAGTGGTCCTTAACCCTGACAGATTAACTTAGTAATATGAAAGAATCAAGTGGTCCTTAACCCTGACAGATTAACTGTAGTAATATGAAAGAATCAGCTGGTCCTTAACCCTGACAGATTAACTGTAGTAATATGAAAGAATCAGGTGGTCCTTAACCCTGACAGATTAACTGTAGTAATATGAAAGAATCAGGTGGTCCTTCACCCTGACAGATTAACTTAGTAATATGAAAGAATCAGGTGGTCCTTAACCCTGACAGATTAACTGAAGTAAAATGTAAGAATCAGGTGGTCCTAAACCCTGACAGATTAACTGTAGTAATATGAAAGAATCAGGTGGTCCTTAACCCTGACAGATTAACTTAGTAATATGAAAGAATCAAGTGGTCCTTAACCCTGACAGATTAACTGTAGTAATATGAAAGAATCAGGTGGTCCTTAACCCTGACAGATTAACTGTAGTAATATGAAAGAATCAGGTGGTCCTTAACCCTGACAGATTAACTTAGTAATATGAAAGAATCGGGTGGTCCTTAACCCTGACAGATTAACTGTAGTAATATGAAAGAATCAGGTGGTCCTTAACCCTGACAGATTAACTGTAGTAATATGAAAGAATCAGGTGGTCCTTAACCCTGACAGATTAACTTAGTAATATGAAAGAATCAGATGGTACTTAACCCTGACAGATTTACTGTAGTAATATGAAAGAATCAAGTGGTCCTTAACCCTGACAGATTAACTGTAGTAATATGAAAGAATCAGGTGGTCCTTAACCCTGACAGATTAACTGTAGTAATATGAAAAAATCAGGTGGTCCTTAACCCTGACAGATTAACAGTTGTAATATGAAAGAATCGGGTGGTCCTTAACTATTACAGATTAACTGTAGTAATATGAAAGAATCAAGTGGCCCTTAACCCTGACAGATTAACTGTAGTAATATGAAAGAATTGGAAGGTCCTTAACCCTGACAGATTAACTATTAAAACTAAAATTTAGTCTTAGCTAGGTAAACCCATATGAAAATGTTACATAAAATGGAGGGGGGTCAGACAAATATGATACAGTCCTAATCCCATCAGCCCACCACCCCTTATCATAAATGACCAGTCTGTTACTATTTTCAGAAGTTTCTTACAGAATTTCTTCCAATGCTGTCAGGTTACAAAGGCACACAATCAGCCAAGTCACAAATCCTAACCATCCATTCTGCAGTAGTCAGCTCCTGAGAAAACCATGGGATACTGGGGACCCATTCTAACCCTGAAAGAAGACAATTGATTGGTCGGATGGTTAATGGTCCCATATTCTATTTCAGAACTCATGTGTGGAACAACATGGTCCATGCAGTTGGTCTTCAAGCATGCATCAAATATGATGACCCAATTCATACTACAACCAAGTCGGCCTAAACCTTGGCTTAAAATTGATCAGCATCAGAGACATACTGAATTCTACCAGTAAGCACCTAAACATATCACAAAGAAACGAAGGAAAAACTGAAACGCCATTGAAAATTGTAACCCCATATTCAAGAAGCAGAGGAAAATGTTCATTGACAGAAAATGTGAAAAGGCACGAAGCATGTCATAATATAACATGAAAGCTAAAAAGTAGAGAAATAAAAACAAATTTAGAAGTTTCCGACATGCCATAAACAAATGAAAAGCCATCATGAATATTCTCAAACTACACTGATAATTGAAGGCTTATTTTCAAAATACTTCCAACCGGGCGAATATTTCGCTTAAATTATTATAATAGTTTTCAAAAATAGGAAGACAAGATTGAAGAATGAACAACAGAGGATGCTAGGACTTGACACCAAGCAAATAGGAGTGCTATAAGACACAGGTGCTTAATACATGGAATTCAGCAGTTACCAAGTTACAAATACACATATTCAGAGTTGAATACAAAACGCAAAGCTCATGTTTCCATTCCTTTCAGCTGTTCCAGTTCCATGTGAGACATCAGCCACCAGAGGGAGAGAGGCACAGTACAAATGAGTGGTAACTGGACAAAGCCACCCATCACATCAACACAAATGGAACAAAGCGATACGAAGGAGAGAAATGAACGGTAAGACCAAAATTTGATGAAATGTAACCTTAGTTGGGCCTGGCTGTCTTTCTTAGGCCTTTAAATTTTTACATGTTGATTTAGAAGACCTCCGCCACTGAAAGCTAGAAAATTAAAAGTAAATGAATTGATGTCAAGATAATATGCTTGTAAATTCAGTATGAAATCAAATGTCACGTTTTGAGAGACAAATTGTCACCCAACATCCTACAGAACTGATTTTTGTGTTGAATTACCAATATATAACTTCCTGCTCTCTACCATTTCCTTTCTGATCTGAGCTGTTCATTTCAAACATTATTGTATGTAGTTTAATGTAATCAATTTTCAGTGTCTTTTGCCAACTAAAATGTTCGATGAAGACATGAAAAGTTTATCGATAACAACTTCTTTATTATTTGTAACGTTTCAGGGCTACTTATGAAGGGGCAAGAAGTAGCTCTGATACATCACTACAAATAAAAAAACCCAGTTCTAACCATAACTGGAAGTTCTTTTAACTTGAAGATTTTGAGACATTTATTTTGAATTCAGGTTTTTTTTCAACACATGATGATTAACGAATCAGAGAATGATACATTATATTAAAAATGGCCCCTTTTTTATGATGTACTTATTATTCCCAAAACTGCAAATATGCTCGTACCCCTTGTACTGGATTATTTCACCCAGGACTAGGTGAGGTTTCATCAAATCAGAGGTTAGGATGGTCAACTAATGCACTCAGAAACATGACTATCAAATAAAAGCATCCACAACTACTTCTACTGGTATTCCACATTGAAGCAAGTGTGAGTTATTTCAGCTTGATCAGCAATCTTGCAGCTATGTGCCCACGAGACAAGTGAACCATGCTATACACATGTGGGAATCAAACTCTGACCCTCGGTGTGACCAGTCCAAGGGTGCTGAATACCATGCAGTGGGACGTCTAGGGGGCTAAGGTCAGGAAAGCCTACAGTCCTAGCTAGGTCGTATTCACCACTAAGCAGTATTCAACATACTAATCAAATGTTCCTTGTCATAATCCTAACTATAAATTAATGAATCCTTAGATTTAAACACTTTAGAAAAGAACCTCAAGGACCGAACTTAATTTCAAAACTGCATACTTGTCTGCTAACTCAAAGTTATAATGTGATCACTTTAGCAGTCAATGATGGCCCAAATTAACCAGAGGCTGGAGTAGTTCTCTCACAAGCCACTAAATACATTGTCAGGACATGGACTTCCATCAGACGAGCCTAGTCTCCCTTTAATGACCTTGAGTGTATGCTACTTGGGACCAAACATGCTTGTGTGTACTGACAGCATGCATGGATGCCCTGAAAGGATGCATCGGATCATGTGAGGCTGCAAAGGACTACAGATGACTTGTGCATGATTGTGTATGAGCATGAATAACTATGCATGAACTATGCATGAACTATGCATGAACATGTATGACTATATATGACTATGATACAACCTAGTGTGACAATGCATGACTGAAGAAACTGGTGTTACCATGTATGACCTAATAACAGTGTGGGGCACACCACCTAGTATGATAATGTATGACTATGATCCGGTAGGACATTGATTGACCTCATAAGACCATGTGCGGCATCATATGACCACACCACCTAGTATGATAATGTATGATTATGATCCGGTAGGACAATGATTGACCTAATAAGACCATGTGCGGCACCATATGACCACACCTCCTAGTATGATAATGTATGATTATGATCCGGTAGGACATTGATTGACCTAATAAGACCATGTGCGGCATCACATGACCCCACCACCTGGTATGATAATGTATGACTATGATCCGCTAGGACATTGATTGACCTAATAAGACCATGTGCGGCACCATATGACCACACCACCTTGGATGACAATGCATGACTGTTTGATGAAATACGACCATGTATGCCCTAATATGATTATGTGAGAACTAGTTTGACCACATGACCTGTTATGACCTAGTATGACTCTATAGGACCTAGTATAACTATGAATGACCCCATATGACTACAAATGATCTAGTATGACTATATATGACCTAGCATGACTCTATATGACCTGGAACAACTATATAGGACCTAGTATAACTATGAATGACCCGGTATGACTATATATGACCAAGTATGACTATATACAACCTAGTATGACTATATAGGACCTAGCATGACTATATATGACCTAGTATGACACTATATGACCTAGTATGACTCTATATGACCTAGCATGACTATATATGACCTAGTATGACTATATATGACCTAGCATGACTATATATGACCTAGTATGACTATATATGACCTAGTATGACTATATATGACCTAGTATGACTATGAATGACCGTGTGTGTATAACCATAATGACAGCATGCCACATTCAACACTATCATGACGGCGCCCACAGACGGACCAAGGCAAGGGGATATGAAAGCATGTGTAATAACTTGATGATAATTACCTACCCGGTCTGCTGCTGCTGCTGTTGTTGTTGCTGTTGTTGTTGTTGTAGTTGCTGTTGTTGTTGCTGCTGCTGTTGTTGCTGTTGCTGTTGTTGCTGTATCTGTTGGGTTTTTGTATGTGACGATGTATTTTTCTTTAGTATTGTTTGGGCTGGGCCATTTCCATTACAGATTGGATTGTCGGGGAACTTGATCAACAAACGCTGACCTTCACACTCAACGCCCTGAAACACAGAGGTCAGATGTAACGAAAGATTTCTCGCACTCACAGGTGATGGAAGGAAACATGGTTCTAGAAGCAGAACACCAAGAATGAGATTAAATATTTTAAACTATCATAATGTTGTACAAATGCTAAGTTAGATATAAAGTTATGAAAGCTTTCACTTGAAACTTAATGAAATATCCATTTAATGGTATTTTTTTTACCAATATGTACCCTCTTCTGGTTGAATGTTGTTTAATGCCCAGTCAGCAATATTCCAGCTATATCGCTACAGCAAAGATATCACTACGGCCACGACTGAAGGCATGATCACGTCATGCGGACCTTATATATGGGGGTTGTGGACACCCAATACACACCTCAAACAGGGCACTGCACATTCAATACAAACCTTAAAACTGGGGGCATTGGACACAAAAATATACACCTCTTATAAAGGGGTCACTGCATGTTTAATACACACCTTATAAACGGGCACTGGACAGCCAATACCCACCTCATATGAGGGCACTGGATAACCAATAACCACCTTATTAACAGACACCTAATAACCACCTCATACACAGACACTGGGCACCCAATACCAACCTCATAAACAGACACTGGACACCCAATAACCACCTAATATATGGACACTGGACACCCAATACCCAATAGAAAAAAACAGACAGCGGACACCCAATAACCACCTTATTAACAGACACAGACACCTAATAACCACCTCATAAACAGGCACTGGACACCTAATCACGAATTGAAAACAAAACCCACCTTAAAATACGGACACTAGACACCCAATATCCACCTTAAAATACGGACACTAGACACCCAATACCCACCTTAAAAAACTGACACTAGACACCCAATACCCACCTTAAAATACGGACACTAGACACCCAATACCCACCTTAAAAAACTGGACACTGGACACCCAATACCCACCTTAAAAAACTGGACACTGGACACCCAATACCCACCTAATAAACAGGGGCTAAGGGCACCCAATAATACAGGTCGAAGCCAAAGCCACATTTTGAAGGATTTTACAAATGCGAGACAAAGATTACCCCCAAATACCTGTGGGGTAGCTGAGGGGTATCGCCAACACAACATACCTATGGGGTATCGCCAAACACAACATACCCATGGGGTATCGCCAACACAACATACCTATGGGGTATCGCCTACACAACATAGCTATGGGGTATCGGCAACACAACATACCTATGGGGTATCGCCTACACAACATACCTATGGGGTATCGCCTACACAACATAGCTATGGGGTATCTCCAACACAACATACCTATGGGGTATCGCCAACACAACATACCTTTGGGGTATCGCCAACACAACATACCTATGGGGTATCTCCAACACAACATACCTATGGGGTATCGCCAAACACAACATACCTATGGGGTATCGCCAAACAAAACATACCTATGGGGTATCGCCAACACAACATACCTATGGGGTATCGCCAACACAACATACCTATGGGGTATCGCCAACACAACATACCTATGGGGTATCGCCAACACAACATACCTATGGGGTATCGCCAAACACAACATTAATGAATGAACAGTCAGACTTTGTTACCCACCTGTAAAGTTTGCATAGCTTTTCCTGCTGACACAGGCATTTTAAAATTTACAAATGCACAATACTTGTCGGGTAAAAGCCTCACACTGGTCACTGTACCATATCTGCAACAGAGACAAATGCACACATTGTGAAAAACTTATAAACACACCACAGCAACATGGACAGAGGAAATACTCAATTTGTTACAATTTGCATAATTCTATTGATAATTGTCTCATTTACCCCAATTTACTCAAGAGCTATTCCTCAATTGTATATAATTTTCATTATTAGTTTAGTAATTGTCCCACTTACCCCAAAATCCCCATACAATAATATCTCTTTAACATTATGCAGTGTTCAAAATTAAGACGGAAAAACTTTGTGCTAAAAGTCAAAGACATAGGAGGTCCCTTAAATATTTAAATACAGCAGAAAGCCTCCGACATCCCTGGGCCTCCTTATTTTGTTACACTAACATGGAAAATCAGACATTACAAGCAAAACCTGAAAAATAAGTCAACTTACTTTTGAAACATTTGAACCAATTTTTTTTCTGTGACCTGAGGTAAAACATTTCCAACCCACAAAGCAGTAAGACCCTCTGGATTATTGAAACTGTGAACACAAACAAAATATCACATTAGCATCAAATGTCTCACTATTGTCAGTGTATGATTGCAGTGTTTCTATTAGAGGCATAAATTATGAGATTTTCATCCAATTTTTCTCTTTTTTATTGTCTATAAACAACTAAATGTTCAAGACAGCTGTGCACATTTACTGTACAGCACTTTTCTTATAACTACAATGAGCTGGTAACGTGTAGGGCAGACTGGTTTGAGCTGGTAATGTACATAGGGAGACTGGTTTAAGCTGGTACTGCATTAGGCACACTGGTTTGAGATGGTAATGTACATAGGAAGACTGGTTTAAGCTGGTACTGCATTAGGCACACTGGTTTGAGATGGTAATGTACATAGGAAGACTGGTTTAAGCTGGTACTGCATTAGGCAGACTGGTTTGAGACGGTAATGCATAATGCACACTGGTTAGAGCTGGTAATGCGCAAATCAGACTGGCTTGAACTGCTAATGTGTATTGGCAGACTAGTTTGAGCTGATAATATGCATAGGCACACTAGTTTGAGCTTGTAATGTGTAAAGGTAGACTAGTTTGAGCTGGTAATGTGTAAAGGCAGACTAGTTTGAGCTGGTAATGTGTAAAGGCAGACTAGTTTGAGCTGGTAATGTGTAAAGGCAGAATAGTTTGAGATGGTAATGCATAATGCAGACTTGTTTGAGCTGGTAATGTATATACACAGACTGGTGAACTTACTCCATTTTTATATCAGAAGGCTGTGACTGCTGAAAGGACTGTAACCGTGAACTGGACGTTGTTATAAACTCATCTTCATCTGAGAAATAAACCTCGCCTGATAATGAGTTTTCCGCTGCAACAGAGAGGGATAATCATAATTAGGTGTGGAATGATTGCATGAACTACTGATGTATCATGGTTGTCCAGAGCCCTATGTCAATACATGGATGACAACTTAAAACATTAATATTTACTGCCATTGCTGTGCTACACTATCAACAGACGTGATAACATTTTGTAAATTATTAACTTTACCATTTGTTTTTATTTAAAAGATACTTGTTTGAACAAACATGTTACCATACATCATAATATATTTTTATACATTACTCATCAGCAAACAACTAAAGGGACTGCCCTTGACTCCCCAACACCGTTTGTAGAACATGAGATGTGGCGGACATGTTAGGCATTTGTAAAATAGCCACTCAATAATTTCCTTTCATTGGTTGTTACAAGCATGAGGTAATTGGGACTTATTCAGAACCAGAATTTTTCACAGAGTGGGTATGGATAAAGGGTATATCAAACTCAAAGAGACCCTCAAAATCTGTTCCTCATTATCAGTCCCAGGCAAGGGCATAACTGATCATAAAAGTCCACTTTTCCTGCTCGCCGGAAGGTTGGAATTCCAGAGTTACATGTTTGCTGGACTAGCAAGACTATGCATAGTCTAATCAAAATCGCATAACGAAACTAGTCATCCGGTTAAAAAACAACATGGATTTCAACGTCCAGATTTTGGTCGACCGCAGGACTTACCGCTAACTGGGCCACAACAGATATTTTGCAAATCTTTTCATGTTTTTAATCAAGGTGCTCCATTGATTTGATGCACCTCGCAATGTAAGACCCATTTTATTACAATATATATCTTGATTATCGATCACACCGGATTGACTGGGTGCTGCCATTTTGTTCGAAGCAAATGCAAGTTAAATGAGAGGTCAAACTGATTGGTCAATAGGAGGGACATAGAAGGCAAATAACCTGGAAATTCCAGCCTAGTTCGGCAAGGGTTGAAACTGGACCTTTATGGTCAGTTAACGCCCTTCCCTCGGGGAGATGGATCCTCATATTCAAACTTAGTCACATCAACACCAAGCTGTCTTCATGGAGGAATGAGTGGGTTTGATCATAACAAACTATTCACATAATTTGACTTAGCTATATCCAAGGCTGATCATGCTATTTACTCACCAACTCCTGCTAAAAGTGAGTCTAATGCTGTCTGGACAGACCCATGTTTCTTTATTGAAGCCTCTGCTTGTTGTCGTGAAAACCCCATTTCCTGAAAGAAACAGACACAACACCTGTCAGGCTCAAGCTCCTCACAGCGATATTCCGTTAGGGGAGTTCTCTATACTATTGCTGCCACCAGTCAAAACTCCCCACTGTGATAGGTGGCCCCAACCATGCTTGGAGTTGAACTCGCAATCGAATGACCGTTATGTTTACAAACAAGTGACGACTGTCGTGACACCGATTACACTTACCGCTGATGAATTACTTTCTTTGTTTGTCATTTTGAATTTCTATTTCATTTAAAGTAGCCTCTTTAATTGATATAGTAAGAATGTAAGGGAAAAATTGGTTAGTCTGCAATCTCGAACCAATCTGATTATTAAAACAACAAAGTAAATTCATCTGGAAAACATGATCATTCGTAAACCTTTTCAAAATGAAATATGATGGCATTCTTAAAGACATAAGCAGAGGTATAAACGTTACTTATATGGGGTTAGAGGGCAAATTTCAAGATTCTTGTAATGGCCGCGCCCACACTGGTGGCAGCGATGTTACCGAGAGTGTAACGAAGGTGTCACGCGCTGGGAAGGAGCTTGCTGTCAGACTATGTTCGCTAATGAGTCCACACGCGTCAGTGCCTTCCTTAACCGACACAGTTAGAGCCTCTCCCTTATCTAACGTTAGTCACAATCTGTTTTTCTTTCAATTACCATAATCAATGTTATTAAAATCTTCACTAATCCTTAGTACACTTTCACAGAATCATTTTCAGTCCAACATCTGATAGACTGAACATCACTTGACTTATTCTGATAATTTGGGGTATACAATTAACTGAGTGTGTTTCCATATCATAAAGATCACATATTAGGAATAAAACCTGAATCATACAAGCATTTCACACATTTCCTACCATAAGTAAAGATATTTGAGTGAGTGAGTATGGTTTTACGCCACTTTCAGCACTATTCCAGCAATATCTCTGCGGGAGACACCAGAAATAGGCTTCTCAAATCGTACCCATGTGGAGAATCGAAACAGGGTCTTTGGCGTGATGAGCGAACACTTTAACCACAAGACTACCCCATCGCCCTTACAAGATGGAAACATACAAGGGCAATAATCTCTTTGTCACATAATGTCATTCTTACAATAACCGTCAATACAGTTAATCCACTTAATGAATTAGCTTAAGAAACTATGTATGAATACATTGTTTGAGTGAACCGCCTAATTTATCATATAGTGCAAGGTATTACCTTGATTTACAAAAAAATATTTTTAAGGGTCCTTACAGGCAATATAAGGGTCCTGTAAAGTAATGAAATGGTGTAGTGTACTGTACGTTTAGATAATTACTTTAGAGCCTGGAATGAATCAATGATCATCTGGAGTGGTCATGATTGATGGATGAAATGACAGAAACCCATAACTGCTCTTAATGCACTGCAGGTACCATGAACTTTATTGTACATCTCTCGGGAGTCAGTATAATTTTTTTGAGTCCATTCTCTAATTTGTGTGTCCCGTAAAACCGTGTATAGTGCTAAATGACTTGCAACATTTCAGCCACCTAGAGACTAAAGACTAAAGACTACTCTTCATCTAATATCGGTGGCTCCAGTGGGCCAGTCATCCAACTTGCCACGATTCACTGTGCACAGTTGTGTCCCTTGGGCACGCCAGAAACCTATGATTGTGGTTCCTGGTTTGCCCCAGTTATGCTTCTAGGTTTGTCGGCACCATACCCGTGCTCGTGGGTTTCACCGAAGTGGTAAACGTCTGAGACCTGCATCACTTCGGGCTTTCCACCTACATTAAGCTGACATGCTGCGATATAACTGGAATACTGTTAAAAGCGGCATTAAACCCAACTCACTCACTCTTTCTTATATCAGTCTGTGCTAAAATGTATTGAGTCTACGAGCCAACACTTGGCTCTCAGTATCATTTTCAGTAGAATTTATGTTATTATTAACTTATGCTATTACATATAGAAATTGACACTAGTCCTGTAGTCCTTGCCAAACTGCGCAATTGTTAAGGTATCAAAAGGACTTGTAGAAATTTGCCATATTTAAGGGTTTTATTATCTTGATTATTAGCTGACTCTAGTGGACCATACAGAGTTGTAGAGACTTAAGTCACAGACTGTGTTATGATAAATACCTGGGTTAGTGTTTAATCTGTGGGGACATGTAATGTTGTACTCACTGTAAGCTGGTAGGTCCGTACTCGCAACAGCTCCTGTACAGCATCATCACAGTTTTTATCTAGTTTTAGCACCTGCATAAACGCTTTTTCTGCTTCAGGGAAAAGCTGGAAAAGGCAAAGGATTAATGAACATCAACATTCATGTCGACAGTGACAGCGAAGGTTGATGTCTATGTCATCAGAGCATCATATATATGTCACTTTGTAGAACCACAACCAAATTTTATTTGGTATAACTACATCTAAGATTTGTCTTGTTACTACAACAATATGACCACACAATGCCATTTAGAAAGTGGTCAAATGTAGTAAATGTTATATCTGGGGTAACACTTTCTCAGTAAAGTACAGATTTTCGTACTTTTTGGGGTTGAGTCCCATCCGGGATTCGAACCCACACTGCCAGAGTGTGGAACCCACAATCATAGGTTTCTTGCCTGCTTAACAGAATACCACAGTTCTCAAACCTATACACACCTTGAGCCCTGCTAGAGCCCTTCCTTTCCTAAAATAACCTTTTGCCCAGTCCTTTGCAAGAACGATGGCTTTTTCTGCATCACGTAAAGCTCTGAAAAGAAATGAAAAGAATAATTATTTTCGGAACAGTCACACAGATGAAAACTGTGTGTTTGAGACGGTGGAGATTCCACAGCAGCCATCAGTATATCAGCAACAGGAGTTATCACCTTCCCAACAAGCAGGGCCAGCCCTCTGAGGCGGAGCCAGTTGCTTTACAGACTGCCTGCCTTAGTGGTCAAAGGACTAGCGGGATCGGGTGGTCAGGCTTGCTGACTTGGTTGAGGCATGTCATCGTATCCCAACTGCGTGGATCAATGCTCATGATGTCAATCACTGGATTGTCTAGTCCAGACTCGATTATTTACAGACCGCCGTCATATAGCTGGAATATTGCTGAGTGCAGTGTTAAACAACAAACATACATAAAATACAGAGATCAAAGTGGGCTTTTCTTGTGCACAGTTAAATGATTCATCATAATGATTGATCAATGCAGAAAAGCTACGCTGTCCACATCATGATTATTATTATCAATTTCATGTGATCGCAGTTCCTCTTGTATCTGGGCTTACTGTTTGCTCTACTCCTGGGCTTGTGTGAGCTGTTACAGTCATATGTTAGTTACTCATCAGAAACACCAACAGAAGGTCACTGAAAAGACATTTCTGAACTTCTCACCAACTCCACTGAACTTACTTTTCATATTGGTGTATTCGGTCATAACAGTAGGATCTGTTTCCAAAAAATCTGCAAGTAGAATATTCATCTTCATTAGTGTAACACCTTAATATCACTTGAACATTCCACCACATCCTAACTACTAACTCAGGGCTCGAAAGATTTCTCTCAGGGCAGAAGCCCAATCCACTAGACTACGGAGGCGGTATCGATTCATACCTTGAGAACTACCTTATACGAATGTAGACAAAATGTACAGACTATCTAACTGTATCCTGTGTTGACTCCAGGAAGCATGCTAAGTGGATACTTTCATCACTATACATCAATAATACGTGAGGTGAGGTGAGATGGGGTTTAACGTCGCGTCCAAGATTATTGCACTTATATAGCGATGTGCATGTACGTGTGTGTGTATGTGTGGCTGCTTGTACTAGTCCGGACTGATGCCGATTTATAGTGCTAGCTCACTGAGATACCATGCCCGGTTTAACATGAATACCCCACTCAGACACAGTTTACTGACTCTGAGCCGACCAGTCCTTGTTTTAGCCCCTTAATGCTGAGCGCCAGGCAGGGTAACAACAAGTACCATCTTTTAACGTCTTTTGGTATGACCCGGTCGGGGATCGAACCCCGGACCTTCCGCTCTCCAGGCGGACGCTCTACCACTAGACCACAGAGGCTGTCCATCAATAATACAACTTACCTAAAATCTCTAGGGTCTAAATTGATAGCTTCTGTAAAAAGTTCAATGGCTGGGTTGTAGTGACCTAACTGAGCCATTTCATTTCCTCGTACTGAAACAGAAATGTACCAGCAATGTTGCCATTGAAGCGATGAACATACATAAGATTGGTCCTCAGGAAAAAAACGTGGAGATGAATTTTACAAAACTTTAACAAATACTATTTCAACACCTTATACGTGTAGAATCTGCCCACTGCGCATCTATCTATAACATGTTTACAATGAGTGAAGGAGAAGGGTTCCATGCCAATTGAGCAATACTTAAGGTACATCACAGTTGGGTGAGGGAAGAAATGGGCTTCACTCATTGAACAAACTTGAGTCTTTGGTGTGATGAGCGATAATCAACAACCACTGTGAGTGAGTGAGTGAGTGAGTATGGTTTTACGCCGCTTTTAGCAATATTCCAGCAATATCACGGCGGGGGACACCAGAAATGGGCTTCACACATTGTACCCATGTCGGGAATCGAACCCGGGTCTTCGGCGTGACGAGCGAACGCTTTAACCACTAGGCTACCGGACCGCCCCAACAACCACTGTGTAAAGGGGAGACTGCTGTAAGTTTAACACATAACACTCACTTGCTAACTGTCGACTCCGCAGTACTATTGGATCTAAATCTTCCACCTGAAGCAGCAAGACGATTCATCACACATCAATAATGTCTTGTCAATAGTATGTCATAGGAAATGGTGCAATTAAATACCTTAGAATTTATCAACGATTTAAAACTTTGTGCCTGAGGCAGGCAAACTGGGGGAAAAAAAACAATTTGTGATTAATAATATAATGTGAATGTTTTTTAAGTATCTAATTTAGAATCATTTAACATTGGATTCAATGAAATAATGTAAAATTGGGTATTATAGTCTTTTTCTCTTTATTGGTACTGTTATCAGAGAAAATTCAGAATGCAAGTCAAAACCTAAAGAAATGGCTAAAATTAGTTTGAAAGGCCAATTTATTATATACATAAAAAAAGGTAAGGGAAAAGGACTATTTGGGGGATATTTCATTGTAGTGAAGACTGAACACAAATTTCATAAAAATATTTTTAAAAATATTCATGATCCTAACTCTCTCTTTTTTATCAGTATAATTCAATAGAATATCCAACCACGAGCAAATCGTGACCCAAGAAGAATTTTTTACAAAAGTGCGAGCTGTCTTTACCTCCTCTTTATTTCCCCCCCAAAATCATCTTTGTTCAAAGACTTGCTCATGTTTGAATATTAGAAAAACACTTCCTCAAAACCTCTAAAACAGCCATTTTGATTCATTTCAGCCTGACCTCCACATTCAGTGTTGTTCAATGATCCCGTTGAGCCCCAAAAGGGCCCTTATCACACCTTGTCCATTCACTATAATCTTCTTGTCACCATATTCAATTTTTATCAGTAAAATGAAAATTTCAACTAAAATCTGCAACTGCAACTGAATCCGCGTCCCCCCCTCCACCCCAACTAGTTGTGAAGCTAAGTACCTCTTCTTCACTCTTAGCACCAGATTGCTGCTTGTCTTTTGGTTTATCTTTTCTACTTGTCTGTGTTGTTTCTGTCGTAGTCTGACCTTTCTTCTTTTTATTTACAACTTTTGTGAAAAATGCAGAATTAGGATCAAACCCCTGAAAACAACAAGAACAGGTTCATCACCATGACAACCGACTTCTCTGACATCCAAAAGAATCATAAATAGGATGATCCAAATCTAACCCACATGAGATATCGCTCATGTGAAATCTCCTGGAAGATATTTTCTTGGAGATATTACTCTGCTGGTCACCCATTGGTTGATTGCCGTAAGCTTGAGGTTTAATGTTCCAATCAAACACAAAGGATATTTGACAAACACTTGCTGATAACACTTTCATTCATTTCACTCCACCAATGCCACAACATAATATTGAGACAACTTTACGAGTGTGATGTCAAAAAGGAATGTCGTCACATCTACAATATGGCATCTTCCAGAGTCAAGGGAGTTAACTGACTATAAAAGTCCAGTGTCCACCCTTGCCGAAATAAGCTGGAATTTCTGGTTTCAATCGTAGCGCCACCAGTGGCTATTACAGGTTATGTCCTTTCTATGTCCCTCCTATTGACCGATTGGACTATGCATAGACTCTTAAGTCAAGCTAACATAGAACTCCATAACTGCAACCTACTTCCGCAAAGGTGGAATCTGGACGTTTATAGTCACGTAACTCCCTTGCCTCAGGAAGATGACAATACGGCGGTATTTCTCATCAGATTCAGCCCAAACAAGTAACCATTTGAACAAAAAAGAAAACACTGCATCTTTTTAACATCAGCATATGTCCGAAAGATGACGAAGCCCTACTGTACTGTACGCCTGGCCTTTAAAACATCTTGATCTGCTGCTAGCAATGCAGATACCCTCGCCTATGTCAGCAATGACATCAATCAGAGCACTGGAACTGGTAGATTTGATGGTGACAATATAAAGGAATGAGTGTGTGAACTTACAGCTTCTTCTGCTTCGGATGATGATCCACTGTGACCCCTGAAAGGAACAGTTACCATGGTGAAATGCACAAACCAATAAATTAATTTCAAGTATAAACTGTTTGTGAAAATGAGTATGTAATTCATATGAAAAGAGGATTGAATATCCCTCAACACAGCGGTTGTTAATGTTTTTAGAAACTCACTTTTTGTCAGATTTCCTCCCCTTCTCACCGGATTTCTCCCTCTTTGGTTTTTCATCCTGCAAGCATAGAAACAATGCAACAGGTGCTCTTACTCATGGGGAGACAACTGTGCCTTACCTACTCACTGAAAGCGACACATAACACAAAAATCTAATTGTCGCAGATATTAGTAAAAATCTTGGAAATCAACCAGCACAGACACAGTGAAAACGGACCTTAGGCCATGATCAAAACGCATCTTGGATTAAATTCTTTAGAGTGAATGGCCGCACTTTAAATTCACGGGCCCACTAAAATAAAAGTCCTATGCAAAACTGGTCTCAGGCCCAAAGAAATCTGCCAAATGCATCAGTCTTCTGGCATATAGAAGAAAAAAAATTGTTTCCTTTTTTGGCAAGTGTTATGTTTTAAGATTTATCAATCTTTTAACAGGGACTCTCAAGGACTCAACATTACAGCATTATCCATTCCCAACGCCCACTGTCTACAACCGACCTTCATCCACAACCCTTATCCATCACAACCTCAGGGGCGGTTGGGTAGCCTAGTGGTTAAAGCGTTCGCTCGTCACGCCGAACACCCGAGTTCGATTCCCGACATGGGTACAATGTGTGAGGCCCATTTCTGGTGTCCCCCGCCGTGATATTGCTGGAATATTGCTAAAAGCTGCGTAAAACCATACTCACTCTCTCACTTATCACAACCTCATCCACCACCACCCACATCCACATCCACATCCATCACCCACATCCCTCCACCACTCACATCTTCATCCACATCCTCCATCAACCATCCACATCCATCACCCACATCCTTCCACCACCCACATCTTCATCCACATCCCTCCACCACCCCACATCCTCCATCAACCATCAACATCCATCACCCACATCCATCATCCATCACCCACACCCCCATGCACCATCCATCACCCACATCCCCATCCACATCCATCACCCACACCCCCATCCACATCCATCACCCACACCCCCATCCACATCCATCACCCACATCCATCACCCACACCGACATCCTCCATCAACCATCCACATCCATTACCCACATAAATCACCCACACCCCCATCCACCATCCACATCCATCACCCACACACATCCACATCCATATCCGTCCCCTGCATCCACATCCATCACCCACACCGACATCCTCCATCCATCATCCACCATCCACTTCCATTACCGGTACCCATCTCCCTCCACCACCCACACCCACCACCCCCACCCACATCCACATCCACTCCATTGTCGCCTGTACCTTCTGGTCCTGTTTCTCCAGCTTCTTCCTCTCCCGTCTTCTCTGCAAACAGGATATGAAGTACATTATTCGTTGCCACAGTACAATTTTTATCATCAATAGCAGACATCAATTTAACTATCAAAATAATGTATTTCTATTATAATAATTTATTACTTGTATTACATGACTATTGATTTAATCAGAGCCAGGTGTCACACCAGCAGATGGATGGTCACCCCAGCTACTGAGAGATCGACAGAGTGAGATGTGTTTGACGCCACTTTGAACAGTATTTCAGTCATATCTCAGCATGTCGGCTTGGTGTCGGAGCAAAGCCTGAAGATGTTTCTCTCTAAGGCGCTGACAAACCCAGACCCAATGGTACCACGACCAGCGGCAAATTGTGCCTTAGACGCCCTACACCACTCGTCAACTTTTGAAAACATATGCTATACAGAATACAAACAATCTGCATATATATTTGACTTGAGACTTGGAACAGAGAACAGAGACAGGATGCAACGGAAGTTCAATGAATCATTGCAGCCCAAAACATGCTGGTTCCAGTGCAAGTGTTCCTGCAAGAATCTCAATATGGTGAACATACTTTCTTTTTTGCTTTCCGTTTCTCTGCTTTCCTTTTTTCTTTTTCTTCTTCTGTTATAAGTTCTTCAGCATTTCTATTTACCTCCTGAAACATAAAGTTTCCTGTCACACGGATCTAACCTCAGTCACAACATCAATGCTAGACACGGATCTAACCTCCAGTCACAAATCAATGGTCACGTAAGTGAGCTAGCTCATTGCTTAGGCGACTAACGTGATCAGGTGGTCAGACTCGATGACTTGGTTGATGCATGTCATCGTATCCCACTTGCGTGGATCGATGCTCATGATGTTAGTCATTGGATTGTCTGGTCCAGACTTGATTATTTTACAGACCACCGTCATATATATAATCAAGTCAAACCTGTATATAATCAAGTCTTGAACTGTCAATCCAGTGATTGATATGGTGAGCATCGAGCCGTGAGAGTACATATACACGCCATCAACCAAGTCACTGAGTCTGACTGACCACCGATCTATCAAGTTGGCTCTTACAACCACCAGAAATTGCTGGGGACCTATTCTTGTGAAATCCCCATGTTTCTTTGAGAAAGTCTGCTAATAAATAGGGGTGAAACAATACAGGAAGGTCACGATACCATACGATTCATGATATATAGGTCACAATACCATATGTATCACAATACACATATTTTCGTCAAATCTCGTGGGAACTTCTTGACTATAAATATTTCAGAACAGGTTCAAAGGGAAAGGCTAGCTACATGTAGACACATGCTCGAAGTGGCTAATCTTAGTAGTGAACTTGAAACGCTAATTACAACAAATTTACGGTATTTGAGTGACAAAAATGAAGGACAATCGTCTTGCTTCGATGCTGTAAAAAATGTATCATATATTGTATTGTCGCATGAAAACTCATGATGCATTGGTGCACTGATGTATCATGTCACACCCACTAATAAATGCCTGTCCAGTATAAGCAAACACCTACCTCAGCTGTTAGATGGCGGGAGTTGTCTCGCCCTGCAACAAAGGACAGCCATTATTCAACTGCAACAATGACTACATTAAACCCACTGAAGTGTATAGGTATAGGGATCAATGGTACAGTTTATAACCCTGCTAATCAATACACAAGGTTTGTATATATCAAACATACAAATAATAGATGACAACAAAGCTACGGGCCAGAAACTAACAAACAACAACAGGGTAAAGGTCCCAGGGCTACAAGTTTTTCATCAGTCAAATTAACTTTTACAGTTGTTACATTTACTAAAGTCAATAAACAGCAGCTCTAATCATAATATAGTTACTAAGAATTGACTTCAATATTTTTTGTGTTTATGGAGGTTTATCGGTAGGATAAAGCCAACAAATAAAAATGATATGCGCTGGGGTCATATGCAGATAGAGAATTTAATCATTTTATCATATAAAGGGTAGGTTTCTCGGCAGGATAAAGGGTAGAGATACACATATCAAAGGTCAAGTAGGAATTACTTTCAATGTTTACAAACAAACATGGCGTCGCCCTTGCCGTTCGGCAATCGAGTCAGAACTAACCAATAGGAATCTGGAGAAAGTACTGGGATAATTGCTATCATTATCAAAAGAATAGTCTACTATACTGAAAATTAGTGTCTAACTGTGACACAGCTAAGGCATTATACAAGTTTTGGTAAATTTGGAGATATAAATTGTGAAACAATTTAACGAGGACACTAGCCAAGCGGAATAAGTTTCCATATCTGTACTTGCAGACCTCTGTGGCTTGGAACCTCTTCCCAAAACTAAAACAGTTGGATTTGGTCGAAATATGGTGTGTTTGGGGTAGTAAATATCCTGTATTAGGAATAAACACTATGTATTTAGTTCGCCAAGGCTCGCTAAATACAATGTTTATTCCTAATACAGGATATTTACCATCCCCAAACACATTCCCATAAAATAAAAAATAACTATTATATATGTGCTTCTGCCATGGGAACATCACAAAATCTGCTTCTACATTCTTGGATTCATCATATGTTTAAATCTACTTGATCTGAGGTGATCAAATACTACATTAGAATATGGCTGCTGACAATCTTGCTACATCTCTATGGTTACACCACCAGCAAGAGATAAGATGTAATATCACCTCGACGTGATAGGTAGTTCCCCCACAATGTGTCAGCTTACTGTTGGAGGAAAGCCCCTAATATGGCACTTATACCACCTTGGTGAAACCCAGACACATGGGTATGGTGCTGACAAATCAAGGATCATAATCTGGACGAATATTGGATTGAAACTGATGATCATCAGATACTAGCATGGCTGAGGGAGGGAACTGAACTTAACCCGCAAAGAGCTAGTTTGCACATCATCAAGGATCATGATGAATCTTGGAGCAAACCCTATTGTCAGCAGATTCTGGCACAGCCAAGGGAGGCAACTCAACACAAGCACGACCTTCCTGTGCATGTTATAAGTCACATGTACTTTTATGAAGTGCAAAGAGATACTGTTACCTAGCATTTCATAGGTCACTGATCAAATATTCATGACACACAAACAGAGCTTTCATATCAGATATTGATTCAATCACAGTTGACTTTTTCATACATTCAGCTAGACTAGGAAAGACTGGATAACTGGATGCCTTTGTTGGTTCTGGTCACAGTATTTCCTGGAATAGATTGATTTGAAAACTCACATATAAATCATGGGATGGCTGACTGTGGGTCATTACTAGGGCTGGGACGATAGACCAACTACGCGATCCGATAGTTACCAAGATACCTTACTCATGATCCGATATGTATCACGATATTTGCATGTGTTCTCTGTGGTGCGTAAGCCATCTTTTTCACAGACAGAATGGCTAAATATACCTGGCACACTGATCATTTACAGTTGGCAGTGTCAAGTGTGGCGCAATGGATGAAAATATTTATGTTTTCACTATTAACTTGCACTACTGATAAGTGTTTAGTTGAACAGTTATTAAAGCAAACATTTAAGGTCAGAAGTGATATTTTAACTTAAAAAAAAAATCGCAATCCCCCGATGCAGCGGTGTATCGTTCCACCACTAGTCAATATTGTCATCACACAACATGCTTATTCCCAAGTCACTGGTTGCCTGGTCCAAACTTGATTATTTACAGGAAACATGAACCAGCTCAACTCGGTTCCATGAATTGACACTTAATAAGTGTTCAGCCACAT
This sequence comes from Haliotis rufescens, assembly GCF_023055435.1. Lineage (NCBI taxonomy): Eukaryota > Metazoa > Mollusca > Gastropoda > Lepetellida > Haliotidae > Haliotis > Haliotis rufescens. The sequence goes on from NW_025963802.1 coordinate 5,863,751, forward strand.
GCTCCAGTGACAAATAATTTCTCACTTCGGAAACATTTTGAAGAGACTGAATACGACAAATGAAATTAAACCAGTACTATCCATAGACAAAACAATCACACAAAAAACATGCCCTGCAAAACAATGCAGTGTGTGTGATTCCATGTTGATTTTCTAAATCAATAAACTTCTTTCTGCAATAAACAATCCAGGGTGAATTAGATCTGACTCTGAATGCCGAGCAAATGAATGTTTAATGATGACAACTAGGCCCAATACGCGGCTGCCATCTTGAAGGCGCTCCATCAGTTTGAGTTATAACATCAATGAAATAAAACACACGACCCTTCCTTGCTATGAACAGCAGTACTCAATCAGACATTAAAATATCAGACAATATATCCCTTGAGGGCACATTGATATGCTTATACCATGTATACTGTACAAACGTTCAAGCTTCATGCTGACAAAGCATAAATGCAACACCTTGAAGCACAGCGTTGACAGCAACATCAAAAACATTTACACCCTGAATTGGTTGAAATAATGAATACAACCAGTGCCAGTGAACAATCAAAGAAATGTGGCACTAAATTAGAGTGAGCAATACTAAAGCTCCTTCACTATCACATAAAATCTTGCCTGGACAAGTTAAGCCAGATGTTGATTATGTCTGAAACAGTCCACCCACATGGTGTGATGACACTCAATCCACAGGGGAAGCCAAGAGTTGCTTCTTTCTAGTGGTTGTCCATCCATGTACTTTTAATAAGCAGTAGCCATTTTGACCACCTGCACCCACTCCCCCACCCCCCAAGTAAGAAAGGGGTACAGACAGAGGACCTGTTCTTTCTCTCCTCCCCCACCCCAATTCACAAAGAAGGCTTAAAATCGGAATAAAAGAGAAAATGGAACACCTACATATATGATCACTGAGCCGGACAGTGCAGAGGCCGCCGTCAGTCCACATATCCCACCTCAACAATGGCCTAGTGTATTAGATGCATGAAGCGGGTACATACCAATATACTGTAGTCTCGGCCATGCATTATTTATTGCAGGCATTTGAAGACAGCTTTGACATCAACTCTAGAATTATTGATTTGAGACAAGTTTTATTCTTTTCTTTGGTTTACCCTATTTTTTTTAGTCCAGATAGTAAATGGGGGTTGACAAATAGTCGAGTGAATCATCAATCATTACTGGCTAGTGTAACCATAGCAACTGCCACTGGATAAAAATACCTGTACCTTTTTCCCGTATTTCAGCGGAAAATGATGATCTTTTGACAAAGCTGTGATAACCCTATTTTGATACAAAACCACATCAATAGAAAAAATTCAAAATACAAAATGCTGCCACTGCACTGTAGCTGACCTTTATATGTAGTCAACAGTTTCAAATGTGAACAAAGATAATTAGTTAACAAAACCTTTTGACAGCATTGATATATTTTTAGCATAAATATCGAGGATAAAACAATCGACACTAAAGTCTGAATCATTTGAACCAAATATGATGCCTTTATAAGAAACATTGAAACCAATATTCCTTAAGTTGTCAGGTCACATAGCGATTTGGGTCACACACAGAGTCAGTTCACGCAGAGAGTCGGGACATTTAGTGAGTTGGGACACACAGAGAGTCGGGACATAAAGTCAAGACACACAGAGTCACAAGATACACAGCGAGTCAGCACACAGTCGGGACACACAGAGTCAGGACACACACAGGAAGGTGAGTCAGGTCACACAGCGAGTTGGGTCACACAGCAAGACAGGAGAGTGAGTCAGGTCACACAGCAAGTAAGGAAGGTGAGTCAGGTCACACAGCGAGTTGGGTCACACAGCAAGACAGGAGAGTGAGTCAGGTCACACAGCAAGTCAGGAAGGTGAGACAGGTCACACAGCGAGTTGGGTCACACAGCAAGTCAGGACAGTGAGTCAGGTCACACAGCGAGTTGGGTCACACAGCAAGTCAGGACAGTGTCAGGTCACCCAGTGAGTCAGGTCACACAGTGAGTTGGGTCACACAGAAAGTCGGGACACAGCAAGTCAGGACTGTGAGTCAGGTCACACAGCAAGTCAGGACAGTGTCAGGTCACCCAGTGAGTCAGGTCACCCAGTGAGTTGGGTCACACAGCAAGTCGGGACACAGCAATTCAGGACAGTGAGTCAGGTCACACAGTGAGTTGGGTCACACAGCAAGTCAGGACAGTGTCAGGTCACCCAGTGAGTCAGGTCACCCAGTGAGTTGGGTCACACAGCAAGTCGAGACACAGCAATTCAGGACAGTGAGTCAGGTCACAGAGCGAGTTGGGTCACACAGCAAGAAAGGACAGTGAGTCAGGTCACACAGCAAGTCAGGAAGGTGAGTCAGGTCACACAGCGAGTTGGGTCACACAGCAAGTCAGGAAGGTGAGTCAGGTCACACAGCGAGTTGGGTCACAGCAAGTCAGGACACACAGAGAGTCGGGACATACAGCGAGTCGGGACACATAGTGAGTCAGGACACACAGCAAGTCGGGACTCAAAGTCAAGACACACAGAGTCAGGATACACAGAGAGTTGGGACATACAGCGAGTCGGGACACATAGTGAATCAGGACACACAGCAAGTCGGATCACACAGAAAGTCTGGACACACAGCCTTTCAGGTCACACAGTAAGTCAGGACACAGCGATTCAGGTCACACAGTCAGGACACATCAGGTGTCAGGTCACACGGCGAGTTGGGTCACAGCGATTCAAGTCACACAGTGAGTTGGGTCACACAGCAATTCAGGACAGTGAGTCAGGTCACACAGCAAGTCAGTACAGTGAGTCAGGTCACACAGTGAGTTGGGTCACACAGCGAGTGTGGTCACACAGCAAGTGAGGACAGTGAGTCAGGTCACACAGCAAGTCAGGAAGGTCAGTCAGGTCACACAGCGAGTTGGGTCACACAGCAAGACAGGAGAGTGAGTCGGGTCACACAGCAAGTCAGGACAGTGAGTCAGGTCACACAGTGAGTTGGGTCACACAGCGAGTTGGGTCACACAGCAAGTCAGGACAGTGAGTCAGGTCACACAGCAAGTCAGGAAGGTGAGTCAGGTCACACAGCGAGTTGGGTCACACAGCAAGACAGGAGAGTGAGTCAGGTCACACAGCAAGTCAGGAAGGTGAGTCAGGTCACACAGTGAGTTAGGTCACAGAGCGAGTTGTGTCACACAGCAAGTCAGGACAGTGAGTCAGGTCACACAGCAAGTCAGGAAGGTGAGTCAGGTCACACAGCGAGTTGGGTCACACAGCAAGACAGGAGAGTGAGTCAGGTCACACAGCAAGTCAGGAAGGTGAGTCAGGTCACACAGCGAGTTGGGTCACACAGCAAGTCAGGAGAGTGAGTCAGGTCACACAGCGAGTTGGGTCACACAGCAAGTCAGGACAGTGTCAGGTCACCCAGTGAGTCAGGTCATACAGTGAGTTGGGTCACACAGAAAGTCGGGACACACAGCAAGTCAGGACTGTGAGTCAGGTCACACAGCGAGTCGGGACACACAGAGAGTTGGGTCACACAGTGAGTCAGGACAGTAAGTCAAGACAGTGAGTCAGGTCACACAGTGAGTCAGGTCGCACAGCAAGTCAGGACAGTAAGTCAGGGCACACAGCGAGTTGGGTCACACAGAAAGTCAGGACAGTGAGTCAGGTCACACAGCAAGGCAGGAAGGTGAGTCAGGTCACACAGCGAGTTGGGTCACAGCAAGTCAGGACAGTGAGTCAGGTCACACAGTGAGTTGGGTCACACAGCAAGTTGGGTCACACAGCAAGAAAGACAGTGAGTCAGGTCACACAGTGAGTCAGGTCACACAGCAAAAGAGGACACAGGGTCAGGTCACACAGCGAGTTGGGTCACACAGCAAGTCAGGACAGTGAGTCAGTTCACACAGCAAGTCAGGAAGGTGAGTCAGGTCACACAGCGAGTTGGGTCACACAGCAAGACAGGACAGTGAGTCAGGTCACACAGTGAGTCAGGTCACACAGCAAGAAAGGAAAGTGAGTCAGGTCACACAGTGAGTTGGGTCACACAGAAAGTCAGGACAGTGAGTCAGGTCACACAGCAAGTCAGGAAGGTGAGTCAGGTCACACAGCAAGGCAGGACAGTGAGTCAGGCCACACAGCAAGTCAGGACAGTGAGTCAGGTCACACAGTGAGTTGGGTCACACAGCATGTTGGTCACACAGCAAGAAAGGACAGTGAGTCAGGTCACACAGCAAGTCAGGACAGTGGGTCAGGTCACACAGTGAGTTGGGTCACACAGCAAGTCAGGACAGTGAGTCAGGTCACACAGCAAGTCAGGAAGGTGAGTCAGGTCACACAGCAAGGCAGGACAGTGAGTCAGGCCACACAGCAAGTCAGGACAGTGGGTCAGGTCACACAGTGAGTTGGGTCACACAGAGAGTCAGGACAGTGAGTCAGGTCAAACAGCAAGGCAGGACAGTGAGTCAGGCCACACAGCAAGTCAGGAAGGTGAGTCAGGTCACACAGCGAGTTGGGTCACACAGCAAGGCAGGACAGTGAGTCAGGTCACACAGCAAGTCAGGAAGTTGAGTCAGGTCACACAGCAAGTCAGGACAGTGAGTCAGGCCACACAGCAAGTCAGGAAGGTGAGTCAGGTCACACAGCAGTTGGGTCACACAGCAAGCCAGGACAGTGAGTCAGGTCACACAGTGAGTTGGGTCACACAGTAAGTCAGGACAGTGAGTCAGGTCACACAGCGAGTCGGGACACACAGAGTTGGGTCACACAGTGAGTTGGGTCACACAGCAAGTCAAGACAGTGAGTCAGGTCACACAGCGAGTCGGGTCACACAGAGAGTTGGGTCACGTAATGGGACATAAAAGTCAGAAAACAGAAGGTATCTAGGACCACCTAATCATTATTAGTCTGCCGTTTCGACAAGTACTGAATACTGCTCTCAGGATGGTATCCAGATGAACAAAGACAGACTGTTGAGTCTTTGCCAGGATCAACTGAGATTCAGAAATAGATGATAACCCCATGTGTAAGCAAATAAATCAGTTTAATCCTACCCCTTGGCAAACATGTTCACAATAATCAGGTCTAAATGAAAAAGAGGCAAAATCAATTCAAGCCAGACTTCAATCAATATCACAAATATGCTGAGCACTGTGTGGTAACCATGGTAACAATACATCAATCATACTATTGGAAATCATTAACATGAATGGAAGATTCAGTAAGTCTTACCATGCTTACTGCAAGTACCATGTGTTCAGAAACGTGTAAACTGGCTAGACAGACTGTTTCATTAGACCATGAAGAAAGGATCATGTTAATAACAATATGTTCTGTTGTGACACAGGCATCTGTTTATTTGTCGTTTAACACTTCCCTCAGAAATATTCCAGTTATTTCAACCTGTAAATACTCAAGACCAGACAAACCAGTGATTGATATCATGAACAGTATCCATGACGTAGGGGTTGGAAGACAAGCAATCACTGAATCTCGTCACCTGATCCACCAGTTGTCTCTTGTGAGGCCGTAAAAAAGGAATAAGTAGCTGAAGGCCAATTAAAACTAGGAATCCCTGTGGGGGGATAAACATTATATGTGTTTTCAGATCTAAATCTGAAAGGACAAGGTAGAATGAGGGCCCTTTTGGCCCCATAAAAAAAAGTCAAATCGTATACTTAAGGAATGTTCAAATGGCTGACAACTTTTGAAACACTGTCTTTCATACATTCATAGTGGTGAGGTGAGGTGGGGTGATGTGAAATGGGGTTTAACGTCGCGTCCAAGATTTCTGCACTTACGGAGCGATGTGTAGGCACATACGTGTGTGTGGCTGCTTGTACTCGTCCGGACTAATGCCAATTTATGTTGCTAGCCCACTAAGCATGCTAAGATACCATGCCGCAGTTTAACATGAATACCCAACTCAGACACAGTGTACTGACTCCAAGCCAACGAGTCCTTGTTTTACCCCCTTAATGCCGAGTGCCAGACAGGGTAACAACAAGTACCATCTTTTAACGTCTTTTGGTATGATGTGGCCAGGGATCGAACCCCGACGGAGGCGGTCCTTTCATAATGGAAGTGTTGCTAATTTTATAAATCATACAGAACCTCTGGGCCAAAACAGGCCCTTATCATGCCTTGCCTTTTGAGGACCAACCATTTTATATCCTGGGTGCAGTCCCTAATCTGGAGTTGAAGGATTCAAATATTGATAATGGGAAAGCCTGCATACTAGCCTGACTGACTTAAAACAGAAGCAGATCACTGTCTAATCTAGCACAATATATACTACTAAACAAATTAAGGACCACCCGATTCTTTCATATTACTATTGTTAATCTGTCATGGCATGACAGATCAAAGATAGTAATATGAAAGAAATCAGGAGTGAGTGAGTGAGCAGTTTAGCGCCGCTTTAATTAGGGCTGGTGATTTAGATCGATAATCGTAATTATCATCGATGGAAGAAGGTTGTGACGATTATCGATATGAATATAATGCTATCGATAATGACGACATGTATTTTTTCGACAAATAAAAGTTTTTACTGCAACACATTTGACTAAGGCTTATTTGTTTTGCTGTCCTTGTAATTATCGCTCGATATAAACAGATTCACCCTAACATACTGTTGGGGCCATACTGTTTTCTCACCTTCGCTTTATGTTTAGTCGCAAATAATAATCAAATGTTTCAAAAAGTAAAAAGTTCTGCTTTGAATCGAACGACGACGCCATTACGTGTTGATAGTGGGTAATTACAAATTTAGTCACTGGCATCTAAATGCGGAGTCAGGATTTTAGAAAATATGTATATTTTCGAAATAGTATGAAGTATCGTGATTAAAATAGGTTTCATAATATTTTATTTCTTAAAAAAGAATTTTTCCCATTCTATTTTATAAAATTTCAAATTTTATGTCTATTTGGTAACTACGTATTCCAGCCTGTTTCGGTTTTTTTCAATGATCATAGTTTTCGTTTATTCCCGGTGTTCTCAACTCACAGCCCACGTGAGGTCCATGTGGGGTTTGACATTTCTACGATATGGCAGCAAAAATTCATAATTTCCCCGGAAAGGCAAAAAGTGCTGTATGGAACATTTTTGGTTTCCATCGAAACGAAACTGATAAAGAACTTGATAAATCACATACTGTGTGCAGGCAGTGCTTTACTAAAGTAAAGTATACCGGCAATACTACTAATTTGCAAGTCCATATCGACAAGTATCATGGTTCAAAAACAGGTCAAAAATGGCAACCAACTATACAACAGTGTATTTCCCCAAATGCTAGTGCAGTAAAATTGCCTATGCACAGCCCCAAAGCTGAATCCATTACAAATGCAATAGCTGAACATATCGTGCTCGACATGAGGCCGGTCTCCATTGTGGAGTCCCAGTCGTTCCGTAAGATTCTAAAGGTTTCAGAGCCGAGATATGAAATGCCTTCTCGTAGTTATTTCAAGGACAAGATTATACCCAAAATGTACCATGATACCAGAAAAATGGTTGAGATGCAGTTGAGGGTGGCGTTTGATGTGTCTACAACAACTGACTGCTGGACATCATCAGCGACGGAATCTTACATGACAATAACTGCACATTTCATACATGATTGGAAAATTGTCAACTACGTACTCCAGACACGCGAGTTACCCGGTAGTCACACAGCTGAACACTTGCATGAGGCTTTGAAAACATCCGTTGCAGATTGGGGATTCGATCCCTTCACTATTGTCTCAGACAATGCAGCAAACGTTGTTAAAGCCATTGGCATGTTTGAAAACACAATACACATTCCTTGCGTCGCCCATACTTTGAACTTAGCAGCAAAGGCGGGTCTGAACGCAAATGCTAGTCTCAGCAAACTGCAATCTCGCTGCAGACACCTTGTTGGTTATTTCAAAAGAAGTCCGCTGGCCACAAATGTCTTACATTCCAAACAGGAGTTATTGCAACTACCACTTCACAATCTTATATGCTAACGCGTTTGCTGGAGCAAACTGCAGCAATCCATGCTGCGTTCACTGATCAAAGTCTTAAGAAAGACGCACGTGGCCTGGTTTTAGATCCCTCCGAACAGGACCAAGCAGAAAATATTATCCGTGTCTTGCAGCCATTAAAGCAAGCTACAACCCTTCTGTGTGACGCTACTCTGCCGAGTGTTTCCATGGTTTTGCCAATGATGTACAAGCTTAGGGTTCATTTGACTGTCAAGGATGGGGACAGTAGGCTTGTTAAAGCTGTTAAATCGGCAATTTCAGCTAACTTGTCCAAACGTTACACCAAAGACAAACTCAGAAAAACACTCATAGCGTCAACGCTGCTGGATCCACGTTACAATGGGATACCTTGTATCACTGAGGATGAAAAATCTGCAGCAGAGGATCAGCTACAAAGAGAAGTGACAGAAGTACATCGCAAGTTGTCAGAAACACCAATGCGTTTGAGCATAAAGCAGGAGAAAGCTGACTTAGCTGAGAGCGAACCAGCCCTTCCCGACTTGCCCCGATTGCCAGATTTTCCCAACGTTCCAGATACTGCAGATAGTACAGATTCAAGCAAGTCTGGGGTGACAGTTGAGACTGAGCCACCCGTGAAAAGGATCAAGACTGAATCTGACAGCATAAAATCGAAGTCACTTGGAGTTGACGACTGGTTCTCAGATGTCATTGTCACAGGAGTGGAGAAAGTTGCTGTAGATCATAATCAACGGGCAAGAGAGGAGATATGTAGGTATCTGAAGGAATCCCGGCTATCCGGGGACATGTCTACCCTGGAATGGTGGAAGATGAAGGAAGTGGCATATCCAGCACTGTCAGTGCTAGCCAAGCGTTATCTCTCCATCCCTGCCACATCGGTCCCCAGTGAGCGGGTTTTCAGCGCCGCGGGACTTGTTGTCAATAAACAACGAAGCAGCTTGAAAACAGACAATGTCGATAAGCTGATATTCTTGAACAAAAACCTTAAAAAGGTCTTTGATCAGTGATGATTTTCATGTTCAATACCAAATGAACTCATTACTATTTGTCGTATTTGAGGCAAGTGACCTTGCCAGATACAAATAAGTTTTCAAGTGTTAGCGTTTTGATATTTAGCGGTACATTCACAAAAGTCAAAAACATGAAAAATGAATTGCTGTTAGGTATTTTATTTTTTTGCATTTACAAAATGAATTGATATTAAATTTAAAACTAGTTCTTTATACTTTATACAGTTACAAAATGAATTGATATTACGCATTTTAAAGTTCATAGTTTGATTGTTTCTCAAAGTTGGTGACTGACACCGATTGCCGATGTTCCAACTGAACGTTTATAAAGTTATTTTAAAAGTGCATTCTTCGTGTTTTTTTTATTTCATGACTTAAGACTATTAGACTAATCAATATATAGTAATCATGAGAAAGTTTCGTAAAACATTAGTGCTGAGACGATCATTACTACATTATTACAAGGGTATACAAACTTACATCGTTATAATCGCACAATGTTTGTTTAATATCAGTCTGTAACCCAATCTGTGCCCCACCACGAAAACGATGACGTAGCACTCACCTGACCTATTACGTATCACACCTGTGAACCTAGTACAACCTACTACGTAGCACACACCTGTACACACCTGACATTCACAATGGCGGAATATTTGATGATTTTTTATCTGAATAGTTTCGTGAATACTCTACATAAATGACAAACGACTATATCAGGTGAAATTACATTTAATTTCTCAATTATTCTCACTTTATACAAATAATAATTGTCTTTGACGACATGAATCTTAAACTCAGATTGTTCATCGCTAAAAATGCGATGTAACGTGCGTATTGTTGAAACACTGAGTCTCCGGAGAAGTGAATTGCCATTTTTCTGTAATGTCATTTTACCAAAATAGAATTCTTCGATATTTATCGATTATTGATTGATAAGTGACTACCGATAATCGATCTGAGTAATCCATATCGATAACCAGCCCTAGCTTTAACAGTACTCCAGTTATATCGCGGTCAGCTTAATGTGGGAGGGAAGCCCCAAGTGATACAGGTCTCAAATGTTTACCACTTCAGTGAAACCCACAAGCATGGGTATGGTGCTGACAAACCTAGAAACATAATCGGGGTGAACTGGGATTCGAACCCACAATCATAGGTTTCTGGTGTGCCCAAGGGATGCAACTCTGCACAGCCAATCGCGGCAGAAAGAAATCAGGTGGTCCCTACTTCTTTTGAGTAGTATAATACAGGTGCCTCCCTTGTCTCAGGTGAATATTTTCCACATTGACATACCATAACATGATCAAGGTTACCTTTTTTCTTCAAGTCTTGTTTTAGCCTGATCTTGTCCGTATACAAGGGGTAGGGGATGTCGTCATCGGAGTCGTCTGTATCGTCATCATCGTCATCTGATGTGTCATACCCAGACCCATTAAGAGTACCTAAAACAAGAAAGAATCAATAGAATTTAAGATAGGTCTAAAGACGGTTTGTTAGTATCACTTGATTTACTTCATGTGATTGCTTGATATTTTTCTGATGGCATTATTTCTAGAAAGCATTATCACTGATTATTTCATACAGAATTTAATTTTTTATGTAATTCACTATTGCATGTTTGATGTAATTGAAATGGTCAATCATTCAAAGCAGAAACTTTCAATCAAAGCATGATTTCAAACTGAAGATCCAAACTGTCTCTGCTTCAAGCATGGCATGGAGATCAGTATTAAAAGTTATAACATTGCCATATATTAATGTGATATAATTCAACTCACCCAAAGATTTAGAGAAAAATACTTCTTGAAACATCCGTAACATTTCATCCTGAAACAAGACAGAAAATAGGTTGGACATGTGGTCAGAAACATAATACTCCTAAACATGAAACAGCAGTTACCTCCCTTGTCAAATTTCAAATTTTCAAAAGAGTTAGTGAGTGATAAAATCAAGCTTTACACCGCAGTTTGTTGTGATAGTTATAACCACTACAGTCAAGGTGATGTGAAATGGGGTTCAACATCACTCAAGATTATTGCACTTAAACAGTGACGTGCAACGGTGCATGCACGTTTGCGTGTGTGTCGGCTTGTACTTGTCTAGATTATTGCTGGTTTTCCATCATACTGAGATACCATGCCTTAGTTTAACATGGATACGCCACTATATACGGACCAGACCTTGCTTTATCCCCTTATTGGAGAGCGCCAGGGTAACAACAAGTACCATATTTTAACATCTATTGGTACGACGCCGCCAAGAATTGGACCACCGACCTATCCACTAGACCACAGATGTGGTCCCACTACAGCAGAACCTCAAGTAGGGGTGGTTGGGTAGCCTAGTGGTTAAAGCATTTGCTTGCCGCGCCAAAGACCCAGGTTCGATTCCAGACATGGGCACAATGTGTGAAGCCCATTTCTGGTGTCCCCCGCTGTGATGTTGCTGGATTATTGCTAAAAGCTGTGTTAAACCATACTCATCCACTCTCTGAACCCCAAGTAGGGGTTTTATCTCTTTTGGAACTTTTCCAGTCAAATCACACCTGGGGCTGCTTCACAAACAGCCCCCAAGCAGAAATAAAAAAACAACTTTTTCACTTTATAAGCGAAATCTCAACCACTAGGCTGAACCACTGACCCCAGTGGCTTAAAGGTTTCATTCCATTCTGGATGTCCCCCATCATGATATTGCTAGCATCTTGCTGAAAGTGCCACACAACCATATCCACTCACGGACCATGGAGAACAGGTTAGAACTGATCCTCAGTAACCAGTGTTGGTCGTAAACGTTGATTAAAGGAATCCGATTGTCAGACTCAACAACTTGGTTGATAGTGTGTCATTGTACCCGAAGATGTGGTACATTCCTCTTTTCATCTATCCATCGTCTGAGCCAGACACACTTATTTACAGGACGTCATCACACAAAAATAGGAATATTGCTGAATACGGTGTTATAACACACACGCTCTCACAGTGAGCTACATTACAGTTGAATCCCAGCAGAGGCTGACACACTTAACAGTCATAAAATATGAAATGTGGACGTTAATCCCAATCAGTATAATCAGACCCAATTGTGACAGGAATAGTAATGCCATCACTGACACAAACAGCCTTGGGAATAAGACCTATAAATAGACCAATGACAGTGTGGCACTTACCAGCGTCATATCTGATTGGCTATCTGTCTGCAGTCTCTTATATGCATTGCTCACTTGTTTGAACTTCTGAAATGACAACAGTTGATATTATGTACAGATACATGCAATGTAAGAAACACGACAAAATAATGTGACAAATTTGCAGAACAGACTAGTTCTGTAGTATATACTACACAACATTTGCTAAGGACCAAAACCCCTGGTGGCCAAGATACAGTTGCAAGTTGTAGTGGTATCATCATCATGATCATGATAAGTTCTGAATGTCGTTACAAACTGTTTACCAATGAGACATTATGCCATTAAATGATTGACAACATTACTAATATCTTTGTTTTTCACTGACTGACAGCTGTCTGATCATGCTATGGTCATCCTTAATCAAAGGTGTGATCCTTTGCAAATATTGAGTAGTATATATTCAGGTGACAATATCTGTTCTGATGATGACCCAAGTAGTCAATATTTGAGATTCAGGATGACACTCAAGGATCCTCATAAGACTAATCGATGATGATTGTAAAGTTATAATGTCGGAAGTCCCTTAATTCAATTACTAGAATGACAAATCTGAAGGCCCCAAGACCCCCTCAAAGAGCAGAGGCAAACTGGTACTGCCAAATAGGAGAATAGAGATTGATTAATGCTAAAGAAATATTAATCAATTATCAATAAATATCGGAGAAGTAACTTTAAGCAAATATGCAAGAAAGTCTTGAAAGCAATCAACATATTTCACGCCACTGGTGAGCAGTGACACATTTATCATGGTAAAGCATAGATTTGGACATTTGAGATATAACAAAAACAGTTGCTTTCTGTCTTCCACAATTGACATCATTGACAATAACAAGACTGTTTCTGTAAATCTAAACATTATTTCATCACAATATTTTATGTAATTTATAATCATCTGATGACAACAATTTCATATCGATAATCGTTAATATTTCTTCCAATCGACGACAATTTCGATTGTCAATCTTTTTAGCCAGCCCTAAATGTTACAGATACAGATACGACAGGGCTATTAGTAGTATGTCAGGCTTTGGGGGATATGGCCTTATATGTTATCATGGTTATAGGTTCAGGGTTTCAGATCAGTTCATTTTCTGGGACATTATTATATTCCAAAATGTCCTTCAGAGTTTATTCCATTTCAGTAACTAGAAATGTGTTTGTCCCATCCCCGCTTTTTCCTGAATGCCCAAAACATTCCCATCTGAAATTGACCTTAAAAAAGACCTTGACATTTGACACAGCCATGACATATGACAGGTATTGAGTTAATTATTGAGAGTGAATCGTAAGTTATAGGAAAATGGTTTCTCATGAATTAATCCAAAATAATGAAATTTGAAAACCATATTTCATATCTTGACCTATGATATGATCGAGGGCCTGCCATTCATAAATACTCAAGTCACCTTGTACACAAGCTGTGACACTACTGAATACTGAGTATACTTGGACTTAAAGGTATTCCAGTCTCATGTGTGAAAAATTCCCATGGGGTATACACTGATATACTATATGAGAAATATCAAGTATGACACAATGTATGACATCCCTAAGATCTGTCCTTAGCATACTGTTGACAAAGTCCTACTGTGGCGCCAGAGCTCAAATTCAAACAATCACATTAAGCAGCCCCCAGGACATAATGGTACGGACAAATTTCCTATCAGGGTTGATAAAATCGTTTTAATATCCTAATGCCATTTGTCTCTCAGCAAAATCACTAATGTTTAGTCAGTAAAAGTTTCATGTTGAGTGGCATCACTGTACACTGTTCATACAGTCATCCCTTGCTGCAACGCCACCTATGGGGGGCCAAGTAACTGATGAGTGAGTGAGTGAGTTGGGTTTAACGCCGCTTTTAACATTATTCCAGTCATATGGCGGGGTGGCAGCTTAATGTGGGAGGAAAGCCCCAAGTGATGCATGTCTCAGACGTTTACCACTACGTTGAAACCAACGAGCACAGGTATGGTGCTGACAAACCTTGAAACATAATCGGGGCAAACTGGGATTCGAACCCACAATCATAGGTTTCTGGCGTGCCCAAGGGACGCAACTCCGCACAGCGAATCGCGGCGCCTTCAGACGACTGGGCCACCCGTGCCCCCAAAGTAACTGATGAGTCAGTTAGCCTGACCATCCGATCCCATCAGTCGCCTCTTACAACAAGCACAGTCTTTTTTTACGGCAAGAATGGGTTGCTGAAGACCTATTCTACCCCGGATCTTCACAGGTCAGCCAAAACAGGTACTTGATATAGTAATACACAAATATCACCTGACTGATAATAACATGTATAATGCATGACAGATCGGTTGAAAACCCCTCATTATAACAACTGATCAATGATTACAATCCTACTCAAAATCATTAACGACATGCTTAGTGTATTTAGGCCTTGTATCAATTTAGTTTAGGCACATCAAGTATGTCACATATTTAGCCCACTGGGAATACAACCAAGTTAAACCTATTAACACTAATTACAGTGATCAGTTCAGACACCAGCTGAAGACTGATGCTTAGTCTCTGAAAATATATATTTCTGATAGAAAAAAGAACTCTGGAATGTAAATTGAAAAGGAGCCCCAGTGAGATGGGAGATTCAGACCCTGAGGAAAATGAAGACTTGCTTCATTTAGGGCTTTTGCATTACAGAAAGGGCTGGATGAAATGGAAAATAATATGGTTCAGGGACTGTGAGACAGTCAAACACCAGCTGCTGCATTCCCACCATCAGGGGATAAAGGTGCAGTGAAATAAGGTTTAATGTCGCATCCAAGATTATTGCACTTATACAGCTGTGTATGTGTGTATTGCGGGTGAGGGGGCTGCTTGTAAAAGCCTGGGCTTATGCCAGTTTTATAGAGCAGGCCCACTGAGACACCATGCTGCAGTTTAACATGGATACCCCACTCAGACACAGAATACTGACTCTGAACCAACCAGTCCTTGATTTATCCTCTTGATGCCAAGTGCCACTCAGGGTAACAGCTAGTACCATCTTTTAACGTCTTTATGACATGGTCTTCGGGATCAAACCACAGACCTGGGCACAAGCTCTATCCAGTTTGAGAAACACACTACAGCAAAAGCCACATGTTCCAAAAGGACCCCTTATCCTCAAGATCATGGCATGATTTGTGATGACAAGCCTTTTTAATCAGCTAACTAAGGTTAATTTCATAATGACTTATCTTGACCTTCCATTTTCGTCAAGAAATGCCACAAAATTTCTGATAACCAAATTGCACATGGCTCTAAAAGTACAAGTTACAACATGCACAACTATGACTAGAAAACACCCTGATCAGTGTTGAAAAGTTGATGTATAACAAGGCTAAATTAAATAAAAATCTCAGATCTCTGATAACTGTGTCAAGGTTTTACAAATGAATTAATGATGTTAGAAAAATGTAACAGGAACAGGAGAACATTATCTTGAAGTACCCACAGTTTGAGGATGTCAAACCCAAGAAAGCATGACAAATTACACATAACACATTGATTAGTGGTGTAGTATGGTACATAAAGCTTTGAATTACTGAGTGTTCAAAGATCGCTGCTGTGTGCAAAAGTAACTGTTAGTCAGACACATATCTGAAAATGTTCTACATGCATTGGTCCATGACATAAATATTAGGTTGCATTTTTCAATAAAAGGTTGCACTGGTGCCTGTTTTATATAGCTAAATGCCTGGGGTCCCTCGCCAGAATATCACAAGCAGCCCATAAACTGCATGCACTCTTTAAACAGACATGTTTGAGCACAGCAATCTAATGTATCATTAATGAATAGCGTGTAAATGTGCATATGTAAATGAGATGTTATTTAGTATACTGCAATATGGAAGCATCTGAAGTGTTAACCGAACACATCGGAGTTGAGCGACTACCAACATAACTGACATCTGACACATGCGACATCTGTATTTTTTTGTAGAGACCAAATATGTTTTTCATCACTGCTTCAAGCATATACATTTTTCTTCTCTAAAAGGAGCCAATGATTTGGTTTGGACCCCGCACTTTTCAAGACTTCTGGTGGACAATAAGGATTTTGTGTAGATCCCACTGCATTTTTTCTGGGACAGACAATGTTTTACAAATTGTGACAAACACATCCACACTCTGCCACACTGAACATGCTGAATGGAGCACTTTTTATGATTGAGCAAGTGGATAGTGCAAGTGGATAGTGCATGTTTTATGCATGTCTATCATCATATCATGTGGCTGACACTATCATTTAATCAATGAGTTACAAATTGTATAACCTGTGTAGGTGTCACAGCTTCATTATACTAACAAACACACCAAGTCTCGGGGCTGCTGACAGAAATTACCAGCTGAGGTCACAATGACCTCATCCTATCTTGAACAAATAGTATTCTAGGGCAGGACTAGTTCCCTGTCATTTTCAGTTGCAAACATCACAATACTGCTTAGGAAATTCTAACACATTAAACAAAAAAGAAAGAAAGAAAAACAAATAATCACTTTTTCATAAAATCATTTTCAGTTGCAAACATTACAATACACCTTGTGAAAAAAAAAGAAGAAAAATCCCAGACTTATCATAGAATAATCCCTTTTTCACATTTGTCCAAACATGATAAAACTTGTGTTCCAGTTAACCATGATAATGCATTTGATTGGTAGGTAGATGAAAACCAGCGTTAGAAACTAACAGTTTTCATCCACTAGTCCTTATAATGATAACATATAGCAAAACCCTTAAAAATGGCAATTTTCTACTAGTCCTTATGATACCTTTACCATTGGGCAGTTTGGCAAGGACTATAGGACTAGTGCCAATTTCTAACCCTGTTAAAACTGAAAAATATATTTGGTCTTATCTCATTTTTATTACTGCTGAGCACATGTTGAGATTTCTTGACTATGCAATATCAGGGCTGTAAGTGAAATGGTTTGTCAGTTGGATTTTCCAGATATGTAAATATTCTATTGGGGCAGACTAAAGCATGTCCAGCATTGCCAATCATGCTCAGGAAATATTATTTTTCATAAAGAAATACAAACCCTGACTGCATCAGCTGAATTGCCATGTTTCTCGGGATGCCACTTAAGAGCTAGTCGCTTGTAGCTTGTCCTGATAGAATCCTGGTCAGCCACTGATAGACAAGTATATCAACATCATATTAAACACATCAACATCACAAACAAACATTTCAACAAGACCAACAATCAAATGTAAAATTTGAAGTGTTCAAATAAATTGTAATGTGCAGAGGTGAGTGTTTGTTTGTTGTTCAACACAGCACTCAGCAATATTCCAGCTATATGTTTGTAAATAATCGAGTCAGAACCAGACAATCCAGTGATTGATAGCATGATCATCGCTCTACGCAATTGGGATACGATGACATGCATCAACTAAGTCTAACTAAGCGAGCCTGACCACCCAATCCCGATAGTCGCTTCTTACAACAAGCATAGTTGCCTCTTACGGCAAGAATGGGTTGCTGAAGACCTATTCTAACCCGGATCTTCACGGGTCACAGAGGTGAGTGAGTATTGAATAGTTGAACACTCAACATAATGTTTGGGGAAATCCTAAAGTGGTGCAGATTTAGGATGTTTACGACTCTGATGAAACCCATGATGGAATGGTGCTGACCAACCAAGGATCATAATCATGATGATCTGATTGTCATGGTAAATTTGGGATTTGATGAGCAGATCCTACGTCATACTCATATATTACAGAACATTGCAACAATACATTCATTCCATGTATTGTCAAGCAATACTTAACCATAATAGTTTACATGGTTTACCGGATTTAAAATTGGTGAAGATCAACCTCTCCAGTAAATTACAGATTAATGTTTAAAATTGAGAATGAAAGTCAAGGGATCCTTGTCATATTCATTAGAACCCTGATATTAACAATGATTAAAGATGAAAATTTTGAATCTATCCAAAGAGATCAAATTTAACTGCTGGCCGGTTGGCCCGTGGCCAGTTAAAATTACAAATGCTTGCTCAAACGTAAAGTGGATGGCCTGTCTGGCAAGTCAAAATGTGCCCCCTTCTCCATGTTCTCTGTGTTTAATTTTTCAAATTAGACACTGCTCGGGAATCGTGTAATTTTGATGAGAAAATATTTAGTAGGGATGAGGTTGTGTGAATGGTTAACTCCATGATCACCTCTGTAGAACGACACAACAGACAGCCATTTTGTAATGTTCCATACAACATCATCATCTTTATTTGCTCGTCAAATAGCCACAAAATGAGGCAAATGGAAACCAACATTGGATAACTCAGTCATGGCATCCAACATTTAGTTTGGGGCCAGTTAGCTTGGAGAAGGGCCAGTAACTTTTGAAAGGACCAAGCCCTGCTGGGTACATATGAATTTATGTTAAAACTTATATCTACCCCTGTCCCCCTAGATTAAATAAAATTACAGAAAATGTCAAGGATTACCCAATATTTCTAACAGAGCAGATATTATACATCTTTCATCAATCAACAAATTGCTCTCCTTTGGTACAGACTGTTCACTGCTAAATTAGCTGGACATCTGTGAGATAATTGAATCCATATTTTCACCTTGGCTATTAATAAATATAGATCAGCCTTGAGCATATTTCCATAAACTTACAGATAAATCTGGTAAAAACTCCATAGTCACGAGCTCACTTATCCTGTTGAGGTCATGGTTGCCTCTTGTCATTTACATTTCATAGAAAATTCAAATGACTGGAAGTTTGAACTGCAGTCACAATGACCCGACTCCAGTGTTACTGCACTAGGTCACAATGACCTATTACTGTTCTTGTTTATATGTTACTTCACTGTGATTGTTGTTGTGAAGTCTAAGCCTTCATTAATATAAACTTGCTCTCATGTAGATAGTACTAATACCATCCATATACCCCACGGGGAAAAGATTAGGTACCAATCAACCTATGCTGGTCATAAAGTGACCAAATGGATCGAGTGGTCAGTCTTGGTAACTTGGTTTGTTGTGGGTCATCATAATCGGGATCACTGCTCACAATATCAATCACTGGATTGTCTGTTCCAGACTCGATTTTTTACAAGTCACCATCATATACTATATAGCTGGAATATTGCTGAGTGCTGCATCAAAAAACAAACACACACACACCCATCAATATCACCAAAAAGTACATGTATCAGATTCCACAATCAATTCCTTAGAGTAGAAACGAATCAATCATCATTAATTAATTTGTGCAGCAGTATTAACACTTTCTTAGGTTAAACAAAATTTGTCCTACATTGTCAACCAACATCATTACCAATGATTACTGGCCCAAAAGAATACTTTTTAAAAGTCATGTGCACAAAATATTCATGACTGCAAGTGATTGACATATTCAACAATGTTTGGCAACACAGAAACTGACCCCTTGTATATGTTCTATATCTTGTATGTGTCACAGGTTTCTTGATCAAAGATCAGTTGTGCCCCAAACACCTTCACAAACAAAGGACCCACATGTCTGATTCTCCGAAACAGAAAGTAAAAGTTGGCACATTTCTTGAAATAGACAAATGACTGCCTAATCCTGTTGAACCTTATTTGGAAGTTATGAAAGCATATTTATGACTGATAACCAGCAAGTCCCTTCTATATTTGGTGGGCAAGAAGAATGTGAAGCTTTAAAAGTTGCATTTCATTGTTACCAAACTTATATAAATATGTTATTTTGTTATCACACAGAAAGAATGGAAAAGGATATAATAGTAAACCCAAATGTTTCTGGTTAATTTATGCTTCTTATGACAACAGACATACTGATACTCTGAAAATCCGACAGAATTAATAAAAAGACATTGATAGAATACTTTGGATAGGCTTAAACTAGAGCTTAGTCGACTGTGAAATATTTCACAACACACTGAGCCGGATGTGCACTGACAGTACAGAGAAATAACAGAAATTACTTGATTAATCTCAAACACTCAGTTCTGAATTACACATTTGTCTGATAAAAGTGACCCTAACAAAGTTTGGTGTGAGAGTTTGTTAGTAAAAACCAGGAAAACCTGCTAACGTTATCTCCAGAGACGTGTGGTGCCATCATGAACAGAGAAAGAATTCACTGTTGTCCGTTTCTGAATACGGGAGGACAAACGTCACCTTTCTCATCACATCTTACAAGTATATTACATAATTTCATAGATTTTCTCACAATGTCGTTATTCTAACTAGTACTAAACTATTACATTACAATATTGGCGGGGATTCCCGTCATTTTGACAACGTTGACAGATTTCGCTTTAAACATATTGGTTTTGAAACAGCATATGTGCTTACCAACAGGTAATTCCAGTAGCTCAAATGCCTCGACTTTAGAAAGAACCATATTTCAAAAGCGTCCAAATTTCTTTTACTTTATAAACACATCAAGTAATATCCAATGTAACTGTCAACAATCACCAATTCCTTTGGCAGGTGGCCGCCATATTGGTTCATGGGCAATGGTCACGTGATATAAAAGGATTTTCTCGCGAGAACACATGGGATCAAAACATTAACACGTGCGTTTCCCAATGCGACGCGAAAGTGAGCGAACGAGCGAGAAAAGTCGAGAACCCCCGATTTCGTCATAGAATTTATTATTGTCTGACAACTAATATTTGCTTTCACCACGTCACATTAAACGTTATGACCTATGTTACAGATACTATCTTCATATCGATTTTAAATATGAAATTCAATATTTTATGAACAAAATACAAGATATCCCTTCACAGTTACATATTTTAACATATTTACATTAATCAGGGACAATAATCACCAGACAGGTACATCTAAAGTGATATACATTGGAAGCATATAAAAGATTTATTGAGAGGCCTGCGTTTCCAAGCATTATACATGCGGATATTAGTTTTAAGCTATTGTTTGTTATTGTGTTAATACACCCTTTACCTCAGCTCTGTAATTAACGCACCTGAGCATAGAATAAGAACATACTCACAAACGTTATCTGCCTCAATAGGAATATGGCATCCGCAAAACGTTGTTCTCAGTAAATGTTTCAGCTTCATCTATTCGTTATCGAAAGAAAATTTGCTCCATGATCCAGAACCTTTTTTCAGTCAAGATCTAGATGTAATTAGTCCCATTGATAAAAATGTGAAATTGGCGCAATTAGTAACTGCTAAATTGATATGCATACAACTTGAAATTGGAAAACGAAGAAAACTTGTTATAATCTGTGAGGGACTTACGTCAAAGTTGCCTGGACTGCCAGTTTTTCATCGCACTGTATATACACGGCGGGAACATGTGATATAGAGTGAAAAAATCACACATTGTACACGGTATTACTCGCACCTACCTCATGTCACTACCGAGATCAAATCAAGTTGAACATTCGACAAGCCAAACCCCCGAAAAGCTGCCGTGAGAAAGCATTTTATATAGCCCGTGTAGTTGTATAACAATGTCAAAACCATTCGTCAAAATTGCTTCCAGCAACACCTTTTACAGACACGTTCTATAAATAACATAAAATTAGGTTAGCAAAGAATAGCAATACTCGCATGTATAGTGTTTTTGTAAGATATACGATAGTATTCATTATTTCAATTGTATAGAAGGCCTCATTAACCCTTAATAATACCCATTCACCTATACACTATGCTGGCATGCTGGATCAAGGTAATGTGTAGGCATGCATAGGGTGAAGCTTTGGATATTCCCCCGGGCTCGTGTCGGCTATTGTAACCAGCAATTCTGCGACATTACACTTTGAAGTGTATTTAAGAATGTACATATACTTTCTTTTTGAAGGCATAATTTGTCTCAGTTTATGTACAGCGACTGAAAGCAAATCTAGGACTCGGAAATGTGATTGGAGACGGAAACGGGGGTGGGGACGGGTTGTAATTTCACGGTTTTCACGGAATACATAGAGGTTATCACGCTTGTGTGTTTGGGGATGGTAAATATCCTGCATTAGGAATAAACATTGTATTTAGCGAGCCTTGGCGAGCTAAATACATAGTGTTTATTCCTAATGCAGGATATTTACCATCCCCAAACACACAAGCGTGATAACCTCTTTATCATATAATGTCATTCTTTAATTCTGTGATTCAAAATCGCTTTCCCTCTGTCACAAACATTACCGAAACATTGCGAGTTTTCCTGGAATGGGCGCATTAATATTTATTACGTCACAGGGTAAGTGATGTGTCAGTCGGACAGTGACAGTAGCCAATATAGTTCGAACTGAAATCTGTTTCTTATACAGTGGCGAAGCAAAACAAAAAGTGTTTTTTAATTGCCTCTCGCGGCAATCCATCGGTCTGTCCGCTAGAGTAACTCCCCTTTGTCAAAGGGAAGCTACTCTAACCCTAGTCTATGATACGTCACGGCCACGATCAGACGTTGTTGACAGTCGGTCTGTCCTGTCATAACGTTAAGAAGTGTAGTCAGATGTACACACAGCGACAAAACGAAACAAGGTAACAATTCAAACATATTTCGGCCAAATCCAACTATTTTAATTTGCGGAAAAGGTTTTTTTTAAGCTGCAGAGGTCTACAAGCACAGATATGGCTACTGATCCCGCTAGGCTAGACCTCGTGCCCTCGCAAAATTGTTTCGAAATTTATATCTCCAAAGTTGCCAAAACTTATAAAATGCCTTAGCTACGTCACAGTTAGACACTGATTTTCAGTATATTAGACTGTTCTTGTGATAATTATAGCAATTATCCCTGTAGTTTATCTAGATTCCCGATGGTTAATTCTGACTTGATCGCCGAATGACGAGGGCGACGCCGTGTTTGTTTATAAACAGTGAAAGTAGTCCCTACTTGACCTTTGATATTTGCATCTCTATCCGCATATGACCCCAACGGATATCGTTTTTTATCCGTTGGCTTTATCCTGCCGAGAAACCTACCCAATATATGATAAAACGAAGTATTAAGTTAACAATAAGAATATAGATATCTTAATTACTTACAGAAAGCCTGCTGATCATGTAAGGGGGACCATCTCAATAAATCTTTTGCAATTTTTCTATCTTGGGTCATGTTTCATTGCACACACCTAGATAAGTAGTATAAATATATATATTTGAAGAATTATATAAACGAGCATGAGTTGGGTTAATCGCCGCTTTGGGCAGTATTTCAGTTATATCCCTACGTGTCGGCTTAATGTATAAAAGGAAGTAAATTGTAGAAACTGACCAAATTGTTATTGCCAGCAAACCGTCAGTCATAATCAGGCTAAACCCAGGATTCGAACACACAAACACTGGATCCTGGTCCGAATATAAGAGTGTTAGACGTGTCGATTAGCTGAAGTAAGAAAAGAAACGCCCACACCCACCACTCCCTCTCCCACTGTTAGGGGACCCGTGAAGAGCCGGGGTAGAATAGCTCTTTAGCAACCCATGCTTGCCGTAAAAGGCGACTATGCTTGTCGTAAGAGGCGACTAACGGGATCGGGTGGTCAGGCTCGCTGACTTGGTTGATGCATGTCATCGATCCCAATAACGTGCATCGATGCTTATGATGTCAATCACTGGATTGTCTGGTCCAGACTCGATTATTTATAGACCGCCGTCATATATGTATTGCTGAGTGCGTCGTTAAACAACAAACGAACAAACACTGTTAGGGTGGTGGGGTCGACAATTTAACTTCGCTCATCACGCCAAAAGCCGCGTTCGGTTCCCTACCAGGTTATAAAGTGTAAAGCTAAATCTTGGTGTCAGTTTAAACAGTATATCTGTTCTGTTTATGTATAAGTCGGCGTATCAGTTTCTATATAGTGTGAATAACGGTGTTATAGATCGCTACCATTTTGTAAAATGCACAAGCACTACTTTGATGCTGATATACTTAGAATCATGAAGTCGGGGCGATTCTGGGATTCAATGATTATGACATGCCCAGGGGAGGCAACTCTACAGAGCCCTCAGAGGACTGTGCCTTCAGTGTCCCCTTGAAGAGGATAAAAGGCTCGTTCAAAATGATAAAAAAAAACGTCCCCGCATGCGTTCAGCAGCACGGCTATCGGATGCCCCATCACAGACCAGGGGCACGTAGACAAACTGTAATTAAGTTGTGAATGAGACACGGCATATATTGTCGGCGGTCATATATTTCCAACCGGCGACAATAAATAATAGAATTATAATTGACCATTTCTGGGCGTTATCCATATTGCTGAAATATTGCTAAAAGCGGCGTAAAACCATACTCACTCACTCATAGATTATATGTCAGGTAGTGTGTACATGCAGGGCATGTATACAACATGCCTTTGGACTGAGAGGTGTAAATATTTATTGTTTATATTTGGAAACATAAGCAGAAATATTTTACAGTTTGTTGTAGAGGTAATGTATTTGTATGTAGAAATAATATAAGTTATACAGTGTATATTTCTACAATCATATGTATAGTGGATGGGGATTTATAAACAAGGTTTTCCCAATATAAATTACACCATGC
The DNA here is from genome assembly GCF_023055435.1 of Haliotis rufescens. Lineage (NCBI taxonomy): Eukaryota > Metazoa > Mollusca > Gastropoda > Lepetellida > Haliotidae > Haliotis > Haliotis rufescens. The sequence goes on from NW_025963802.1 coordinate 5,888,420, forward strand.
ATTGTACTGAATGGTTTAATAAACATACTTAGTAAAATAGAAGCGATATTCAAATAAATGTCATATGATAAATATATACATGTACACAGACATTCCAAAAGTTTTACAGATAAAAAATTATACAGCAATCTATAGATGTCTAGCTGGTGTATCACTTGTATATCACTACATGTAGTTAATAACTCTTGAATCAGAGGTATATTCCAACACCACCCATTTCATGAGATATAACATTTCTGGTCGTAGATAATATCTTCAGTTAGATTTGCATTTCCTTATAGAACAGTTTTAAGATCATATCCATTCTTATAGAAGTAACAATTACATCTAATAATCGGAAACTGAGGGTACGTTTTCATAAATGTGTCCGCATTAACGATATCCTGTGTCATCTAAAGATCTATCTTATCTAGGGCCTCTCAAATCACTGCACCCCAGGATAGTCGCCGGCGATAATATGTGACGATTGGCGACAATAAGTGCCGTGAACGTTGGCATATATATTGTCGACAGCGACAATATATGCCCGGCGACAATAGATGCCGTTACAACATATATGTCAGACAGATGTGACTAAGTTGGGACCATGGCAACTGTGTCTGTTTCGGAATCATTTGCGATCTTGATGATAGCTCAGTTATTCAAATAGTGGGAGTGTGTCGCCCCAAGACCGGATGTCACCCCTCGGAAATGACCTCTGACACGTATACGGATAATGCTAAAGAGTTACAACGTCCTAGTATAAGTATTAGCTCACCTTTCTTTATTATTGGGGTGTTGTGTATATGACCTTACATTGGTTCAAGATTGCTCAGTATTATTCGTTGTGCAGAGTTGCTTTAAATTCCCGTTGCGTACAGAATTAAACCTCTGTCTTGAACCCCGGTTCGCACTGATGTTTCTCGCTCTGTCAGAACCAATGATCGTGAGTTTTAATAGTAGCATAGTTACCACACACAAAAAACTTACACTTTGAAATCCTTTCAAAAAATTAAATAAAATAAATAATTTCAGAAAAGTGTTATAGTGCGTTCTTCTTTCAGTCGTTTGTTACAGTTACAAAATCTTTTGTTAATTTACAGGTTTAGCCGCCTACCAGTGTCAAAACTGTCGTTGATGAGTTGGTTCGATGTTGTATGCTTGTTACATTTCCTTTACCCTTTTCGCGAACACCTGGTGTCATAACTGATTTTCATGTGGTCCATTCATTTAATTTTCACACCTTTTTTTGCTCTTTACACCAAATGGAATCTGTTTCGGTGGACCATCTAGAGTGGTTATTCTCTTGCATTGACAATTTATATTTCATGAGGATATCTGGGTTTAATCAAACTGTTTTTTACTTAAAATGTGTTATGTACAGAACGTGGTAAGGATATTTCATGATACATGTATCTCTTTTTTAGATATGTTGCACTGGCCTGCTTGTGTATGTGTTTGATAAGCGTTATGAGTGTTTAAGAAAAGTAATTACTGCAACACGATTGCTCACATTTTAATTTCCCCCATCTTCCCGAGGCAAGTGAGTTAACTGACTTTTAAAGTCCAGTTTCCACCCTTGCCGAAATAGGCTGGTATTATGGAGTTACATTTTGGCTGGACGAACGAGTCTATGCATAGTCCAATCACAATCTCGCAACGAAATCGAATCCGGTTCGTAAAGTGTCATGCAGATTTCGGTCGATTGCAGGATTTGCAAAGCATGTGCACCGCCAACTTGTTGTCAAGAGATATTTTCCAAAAATGTTCATGTTTTTAATCAAGGTGCTCACGTGATTTGATGCACTTCGAGATGTAAGACCCGTTTTATCACAATATAGATCTTCATTATCGATCAGATCATCATCGTAATTTTGTTTAAAGCAAATGTAAGTAATACGAAAGGTGGAATCTGATTGGTTCGTAGGAGAGGCATAGAAGGGACATAACTCGAAATGGCCACTGGTGGCGGTACGATCGAACCTAGAAATTCCAGCCTATTTCGGCAAGGGTGGAAACTGTACTTTTAAAGTCAGTTAACTCTCTTGCCTCGAGAAAAGTAATTACCCCTAGCCACGCCCCTGTTTACCAAAGTGGTAACCCGCATCACGTCATTTCCTCCCACATGAAGCTGACACGCCGTGATAAAAATGAAATGATGTTCAGAGCGGCGTTGAAACTCACTCACTCATAAATTCATGAAGATCGGGGTGTAAAAAGTAACGATTGTCTGTTATTGTGCTCCTGATGGGCTCTTACGACAAACGACCCGTGAAGATCCGGGTTAGAACTGGTCTTCAGCAATCCATGCTTGTCGTTAAAGGCGGCTAACGGGATCGGGTAGACTAACATCTAGTCTCTGAAATAAACATATCGTACAGAAAAGACGGTTGTTCAGTTATCTTAATAAAACTATAATAAAAGGGAGTCCAGTGACTCTCTTCATTTTCAGATACTGATACTGCAGTAATCTAGACTTGCCAAACATTATACACTTGCATGGGCTGTATTTGATATATATTTGTATCAGGGTCTGTAAGACAGACTAGGGATTTGGTGTCAGGCTCGCTGACTTACTTGGCGTATGCCGTCGTATCCCAAATGCGTATATCGGTGCTCATGATGTCAAAAACTGGAATGACTGATCCAGACTCTATTATTTACAGACTACCGTCATTTTGGTAGAGTATTGCTGAGTGCGGCGTTATACAACAAACAAACACATTTTACGAACAGCTAGGGTATTCATCAACGTTGCTCCAGAATCCCCGCTAATTGTTTGTTGTTTTTTAACGCCCAGAAGCCGCACTCGGCGATATTCCAGCTTAAGGACATCAGTTTGTGAATAACCCAGATTGACCAAGAAAAGCCAAAGATTGATATCATGAGAAGCGTTCCCCTCTGTCGGGGGTACGATGCCCCGCAATCAAACAAATCACCAAAAAATGACCAACCGAGCCTTGTTGTCGCTTGCCACGACAAGCATATGTCTTGCTGGAGACCCGTTCTGCCACGGAATCCCGACGGGCCGATAACTCCAGAACAACCAGTTTATCCTAATAGTAATAACAACATATAGTCCCTTTAAAAAAGTTATCTATAAGATTAAATAAAACTATTAATTTCCATTCGAGTATTAAGGAGCCCTTATTTGTTTCTTGTTTAACACCGCACTCAATATTCCAGCTATGTGACGGCGCTCTGTAAATAATCGAGTCTTGACCAGACATGCAATCCAGTGAGTGACATCACGAGCATCGATCCACGCTATTGGGATATGATAACATGCATCAACCAAGTCAGCAAGCCTGGCCATCCGATCCCGTTGGTCGCCTCTTACGACAAGCATAGTCGCCTTTTACGGCAAGAATGGGTGGCTGAAGAACTATTCTAAAACGACTCTTCACGGGGCTAAGGAGCCCTTGGTCACATTCGGCACAGAGACAAATACAATCTGCGTATATATATATATATATATATATATATATATATATATATATATTATTTCGGTCATGATACCTACATTCCTTGATCGCAATGTATAATTCATAGGTATAACTTATTAGAGTATAACACAAGCCTCTCATTAACAACCAGACCATGGTTTGCCCTGCCAAGCGCGTACACAACCTGAATGTATTTAAACACATCGAGTTGGTATGTCTGAGTGTATAGTTGTGACAACCTCACGTTCCAATATGTTAGACACTGATAGTTGACGGCGTATCGTATATTCGAGGCAATACACTAGGTCTAGACGTTGCGATTAGTGCCTTGTGTGAAACAGAAACATTGTCTTGTGTAATACGAGCATTTCTTAACTGGTTGATCAATCCACATCACTGTCTGAATTACAGTGTGTTTTGACGACAGAATCACAACTTACTGCGACTGGCATATTGACAGAACCTAGGCCCCCTGAACAGTTTACGCGGCGAACGCGATATTATCACGACCATGACGACATTTTTCATCTGACCGGAATAAGTCCACAGCAACCGCACATGAAGTTGGACTATGTGTTACACAATCGGTTGTCCCCTCAGCCTTGGTCCGGCCCGGGAGTTATTTAGTGTGAAATAAAATAAAGTCACATCCTGAAGATAAATGACCACTCCCCGAGACGCAGTAATTAGTTCCTTGTGTGAAACTGACCAATTCACGGCTTAATTGGGCAATAGATTTGACCCATGATGTTTACCCAAAGTACACACAAAGTTTGACACACGCAGTAAGCACAAAACTTATTGCGGGTAAGAATATAGCCCCCCCACCCCCACCCATGTTTGTCGTAAGAGGCGATTAACGGGACCGGATGGTTAGACTCGCTAGACTTATTGATGCATAACATAGTATCCCAGTTGCGTAGATTCGATCGATGCGCGTCCTGTCAATCACTGGATTGTCTGGTTCAGTCTCGATTATTTACCGACCACAGCGTCAACCAATAGCACTACTTATTGCATGTAGATCTATACACTGGAACTGAGTAATTGACCACGGGGGCATTGACCACAAGTGAACTGAGCATTTTTTTTTACGATTTATGATTCATGTTGATGACGCGACAATCATGGCTTCACAAACGAGAACTGTGACTTTCCTTCAATACAATGAACTAACATGAGATCTGGAAACCTAAATATTTCCCCATTTTCTCAGAAACAAGACTGGGCGATGAAAAGAATAACCAACTCGCAATTCCGTATTGCGGATTCTCTGTCCTTCGAGAATCAATGTTGAAAGCGTCTTGCCAATGCTCGAAGTTCCGCGTAGGTTTTTCTCTAAATGTTCCCCACTCCTCGACTCCTTATCAGAGTGTCTAGACGTTGTAATTAACGCCGTCTGAGAAACTCAGGCATTGTCTCTCGTGTAATTAGTGCAATCGGTAACAGCTAAATTGATATGTATCATGAAACCTGAGCTCGCAGACAAATTGAGTTTTAGAATGATTTGAAACGAACTTGATACAGCACAAATTGGCCGAATTTTGTAGTTACGAGTAAATATTCTATTTGTTTTCAAATGAGTATATTTAATCTGTAATGACGTGAGTACACACACACACACTCACACACAGACACACACACACACACACACACATAGTGTACATATAACACCACACAAACACACACATAATGTACATATAACACTACTTACATGGGGTGAGGGCCGAACAGCAACCGCGGACTTGAGGACAGGAATGTAGGTGTGGTCGGTTGATTGGAGGTTGCCGGCGGAATATGTAATTGAGTTGTCAGTGTGTCAGGTTGTAGTATGAACTGTGTACTGAACAGCGTGGATTCTACAACATGATTTAAGGCAGTGTCGGTGTTATAGGTACCATAAGGCAGTGTCACTTTATCGTACTATTTCAGTCAGTAAGAGATACAGGCAAAGGCAGAGGTAGAGAGAGAGAGGCAGAGGTAGAGAGAGAGAGGCAGAGGTAGAGAGAGAGAGAGAGAACCACTCACCACTCTCTTTATCGTCTCTATTTCTTCTTGTGTGACCAAATCGGAATGAGAGAAAGGGAGAGAGAGAGAGGTTTGGGGCTTCCTCTCTTCTGTGTTTCCTCTGATCTTCTCTATTTCTTTTTGAAAGGGGTGGCTCAGTTGTCTAGGTTCCGCAATTTGAGAGAGAAAGAGAGAGACGAGCTCTCTTCTGTTTCCTCTCTCTCTCTTTATCTTCTCCATATCTTCTTGAAAGTGTGACCCAATTGAGAGAGGGGGTGGTGGTGGGGGTGTTAGTGTTGGGGTTAATTTGCTTTGAACAGTTATCCTATTATGTCACAGCATGTCAGTTTGATGTCAGCCCAAATCATGCAGGACTCAGACAATCACCACTCTGACCTCGGGTCTGGTGCTGACAGACCTATAGCACAAAATCTGGGCAAACCAGGATTCCAAGCCATGATCACAGAGATCTGGCATGTCCAGGGGAAGCAACTCTGCACAGCAAACTGGGAGCCTTAGACATCTGGGTCACCCCTATAAAGTGAGTGAGTGAGTATGGTTTTACACCGCTTTTAGCAATATTCCAGCTATATCACCACGGCGGGAGACACCTTAAATGGGCTTCACACATTGTACCCATGTCGGGAATCGAACCCGGGTCTTCGGCGTGACGAGCGAACGCTCTAACCACTAAGCTACCCGACCGCCCCCCTTTCAAAAAGAGACCGCCTCCGTGGTCTAGTGGTAGAGCGCCCGCCGGAGAGCAGAAGGTCCGGGGTTCATCCCCGACCGCGTCATACCAAAAGACGTTAAAAGATGGTACTTGTTGTTACCCTGTCTGGCGCTCGGCATTAAGGGGCTAAAACAAGGACTGGTCGGCTCGGAGTCAGTATACTGTGTCTGAGTGGGGTATTCATGTTAAACTGCGGCATGGTATCTCAGTGAGCTAGCACTATAAATCGGCATCAGTCCGGACTAGTACAAGCAGCCACACAAACACACACACACGTACATGCACGTCGCTATATAAGTGCAATAATCTTGGACGCGACGTTAAACCCCATTTCACCTCACCTCACCCCTTTCAACAAGAAATCGAGGAGAAGAAACACAGACGAGAGGGTGGTCATGAGGGTTGTTCATTGCTGTTGTTTGTAAAAGTTATACCTGTTTATAATATTTTACTGATACAATTGTCCATTGATGTCATAAAGATGTTTGATGTACTGCATGTGACATCTCAATACATGTGAGCCACCAGGAGAAACGGGACCTATTGGGTGCTAGGATACAACTGTGCTATGACGTCATAAAGATGTTTGACATCAACTTACTTCAGTGAAGATCGCCACGTGTGATGTCATGTATCTCTGTTATAAGTATGAATTTAAGCTGGTGAATTGAATTTTTGTCTCCCGAAGATGCTGTAGTTTTAATATATAATGAAAAGTCAAAATGTGATTTTTCACCCATAAGGTCCCTTATCTCATGGCTGGTCACAAATTAAGTTTCTTCTTCTTCATCATCCTCTGTTTGTGATGTTGGGATGAACAGTGCAGGTGCTTGGATGTGGGACCTGGCTAAATGGATCCTTTGTGAAACTGGTTGCCCTTGGATACAGATGTATTAGTGCTTGCTATGGACTGAAATGCATATTTTGTTTTTATCTCTTAATCTGAGACGAGTTTCATCGATGTGAAGAAAACATATTCACCCTGAAAAGATACTTTAAAATTTAAAAAAAACAGCAGGAAACTGTGTATTTTCAACATTTTTATTGCTGTAAAGTGGCAGTGACACCATCAAAGCTTCTAGCCTCACAACAAAATCAACAAACTTGCAACATCGTCACCAGTACAAATATACACACACATAATGTACACTAACACATGGAATCATATCAAGCTATCATCATGCTGTACAAAAAATTCCAAATGAAATTGTTACAACAAAACGTAAAAAACATTTGTCTACACCATAAATGTAGGGGTCATCTCAAAAGCCATCAGGCCTATTATTAAATCTCCTGTGGTAGCTTGCTAGCTTGAAGGATGTCCTGGTTTACATGACGAATAATACCTGACGTGAAAAAACAACAACACAATATCATTTTGGTGTATTTGCCATAGTATTCTCAGTAGTTGTAGTTAATGAATCAAGATGGCAGAACTGGTGGTAAAACTTAATTTCATATCTGTTGTGGAAGATCACATATGCAAATGAATTTGCAAAAATGTGCATTCGTTATTACAAATCATAAGCAAAAACTAAAGAATTCTTGTGAAACTGATAATACAGTTACCGACAATCAAAGATGCCTGCCCATTTTTCATACTGCAGCTAAATAGCAGTGCTTCAAACAAGACAACCTTTATCTTTCTCCATCATTCATACCAAACACCAGAGTATCAAGCAGGTCAATAATAACAACTTTTCAGCTTGTTATGATTTCATCAGAAAACTAATTAATAAAGTTATGTATACTCCATGGTCGTAAGGCAGCCATTTTGATTCATTACGTCATCCAACATGACATCATTCTGCTGTGCACAAGCTCACACTTGTTTTCACTCATCTAAACACAACAAATAAAACCATCAGTATCATTTGTGACCTCAAAAAGCAAATATTCCAAAAAGCCATTTTCATCCGTCGCAACTTCAAATCAACATTTGCCATTTCACTGTGTACCAAAGTCATGCAGTTTTGCTTCACCACACACAAACAAATGAAATAAATTTAATTATTGGTTGAATTCTCCCCCGAAGGCCACTTAGACAGTCGTGTCTGCTTTCCATGGTTGACTGACTGCACAGGGAACTTCTGGAGTGTAATGCATGAAGAGGTAATGGCATGTCAATGATTGAGATGATGCTACAGCAATATACCATTACCTCAAACCAAGGAGGTACCATCTTATCTATCATAAATTATTAAAGACTCTAGCTATCTGATTGGTCAGCTGCCGTCTTGTCCTTAAATGTACACAAGTCATCTACTCGGTGTTAAACACTGTGTCCTTGTAAGTAAAGTCACTTGATTTAAGTTGGTGATCTTGTGAGTAAAGATATGTGATGAATTTCAATGACCTTGACAGTGTAGACATTTACACAATTTGAGTGATGACATTTACCCTCAATGACCTTGCCAGTCAAAATATTTTAAGTTGCCTAAATGACCTTGACAGTCAGGATTTTTTAAGTTGCCTCAATGACCTTGACAGTCAAGATATTTTAAGTTGCCTCAAAGACCTTGACAGTCAGGATATTTTAAGTTGCCTCAATGACCTTGACAGTCAAGATATTTTAAGTTGCCTCAAAGACCTTGACAGTCAAGATATTTTAAGTTGCCTCAAAGACCTTGACAGTCAAGATATTTTAAGTTGCCTCAAAGACCTTGACAGTCAAGATATTTTAAGTTGCCTCAAAGACCTTGACAGTCAAGATATTTTAAGTTGCCTCAAAGACCTTGATAGTCAAGATATTTTAAGTTGCCTCAAAGACCTTGACAGTCAAGATATTTTAAGTTGCCTCAAAGACCTTGACAGTCAAGATATTTTAAGTTGCCTCAAAGACCTTGACAGTCAAGATATTTTAAGTTGCCTCAAAGACCTTGACAGTCAAGATATTTTAAGTTGCCTCAAAGACCTTGATAGTCAAGATATTTTAAGTTGCCTCAAAGACCTTGACAGTCAAGATATTTTAAGTTGCCTCAAAGACCTTGACAGTCAAGTATTTTAAGTTGCCTCAAAGACCTTGACAGTCAAGATATTTTAAGTTGCCTCAAAGACCTTGATAGTCAAGATATTTTAAGTTGCCTCAAAGACCTTGACAGTCAAGATATTTTAAGTTGCCTCAAAGACCTTGACAGTCAAGATATTTTAAGTTGCCTCAAAGACCTTGACAGTCAAGATATTTTAAGTTGCCTCAAAGACCTTGACAGTCAAGATATTTTAAGTTGCCTCAAAGACCTTGATAGTCAAGATATTTTAAGTTGCCTCAAAGACCTTGACAGTCAAGATATTTTAAGTTGCCTCAAAGACCTTGACAGTCAAGATATTTTAAGTTGCCTCAAAGACCTTGACAGTCAAGATATTTTAAGTTGCCTCAAAGACCTTGATAGTCAAGATATTTTAAGTTGCCTCAAAGACCTTGACAGTCAAGATATTTTAAGTTGCCTCAAAGACCTTGATAGTCAAGATATTTTAAGTTGCCTCAAAGACCTTGACAGTCAAGAAGATAGTTAATCACCTGATGATGGAGCAAGTACATACACCGAAACATGTACCTCATATACAGAAGTTGAAATCCATAAATTCTCTTCCTTAAGATATTTAGGTGCCTGAATGACCTTGACAGTGAAGATATTTAAGGTGCCTCAATGACCTTGACATGGAGACATGTGCCATATATCAGTGACCGACAGTTGTGATGTTATAACACATGCAATATGCTTGACAGTCAAGACATTTTGCTTAAATCTATTGTCATGCTTGTTTAATCTCAATGACCTTGACATTTATGCCATAATGACCTTCAGAAAAAGGACAAAAACATTTGCATATCAGTCAACCATGACATACCGACAGACTCAGCGATGTGGAAATGGTAGAAGTACAATGCCTGAAAGATGGGTGCAGGTAAAATGCATTACCGGAAGTCTCTGACATGGGTTCTTCAAAAGACATAGTTAAAAAGTCCCCTGAAATAGATGTCTTCAGTATGAGGCTGAAAAGGAAGATATTTTCTGGGCTCCTTTCTATTATATATTACAAGGCAATTATAAAAAGAGACATCTTTAAATATTTTCATCTCAGGGACTAAATGTATAAACTGCCTCACCTGTACAGTATGTCCACAGGGAAGCAGTATCTATTTGTCAGAGAATCAATGAATGAGTTTGACACAACTTTTAGCAATACACAAGCCATATAACAGTGGGAAACAACAAATGACAGGGCATCAAATGGTGAATAACACCCCCCCAAAAAATACATGAGGCTCCTAACTGATGAAGATACCATTGAAGCATCTCCATCTTTACTTGAGCTACATGATATATGAATATGTACATTTATCCTTTGAAGTAGTTAAAGGTAACAAGCTTGTTTTCTGTTGACAATGTGATACTACATGGATAAGGAGACATGATCACAAGCCAATAAGAACATTATTGTCATGGAACAACAGGCATGCAGGTCCCTCAAATACCTCTGATCCCTTTTCCTGACTGTCAACATATATTACATGTATACTGATGGAAATAAATAAAGGAACAGACAGAGAGAGCAGCATGTATTTGATGTGACATCTGTATTTACTCTGAAGATATGGTCACAATGTTTTTATTTCATGCTTTACCGGGTACATTTTTTTGCTGACCAAATAGATTGGGTTTGTAAAATTGAGAAATGTTTGTGAGGCTCGATATTATTAAATTGCATTTGGCATAAACTTAGTGAAATAAATAAAAGCTTGTGTTTCAAGTGGAATGTTTTGTATTTTTACAGTAACATATGTATTTACTTTTAAGATGGTGTTGTTTTATTTCTAAGAGTTTGCAGTCCCCAGAGATTTCACATAATTATATTTAAAAGTTAATTGTTATCAGATTTTGTACGATATTTGTTGTTGCAGCTGCTTATTTTTCTAATCCACATAAGATGGTTGGGCAAATAAAAATAGATAGAAAACTTTTTTTATTTAATTTTAGAATTGTGATACTGTTTGGCACAATCCATGAACCCAAAAATACACAAGCGTGGCCTAACTGATCTCTTCATCAATGCAGTCACAGAATCCGATGCTCACACTTGTCTATAGGAAGCAATACCAGTGAATGCAGTGGAACACTTTATTGTTGGTGTTCCCTTAATTTATTCCATCAGTATACCAGTAGTCTTGTCTCTGCCAAGCTGTATTTAGCCCAGTAGATAATATAATTACCAAATTCTATTTAGCAAATAGACGATAAATCTAAATTGTATTTATCCCAGTTCATAATTGAGTTACCCCAATTCTATTTAGGCACATAGATGATAAACATAAACAGTATTCAGCCCAGTAGATAATATAATTACCCAAATTCTACTTAGGCATATAGACGATAAACCTAAACTCTATTTAGCCCAGTCAATAATTGAAATACCCGAATTCTACAAAGGCAAATACGGTCGACGATTAACCTAAACTGTATTTGGCCCAGTTGATAATTGAATTAACCGAATTCTACTAAGGTAAATAGACGATAAACCTGAACCAAATAGATATTTTACCCAAGTTCTACTTATCCCAGTTGACAATAAACCCAAATTCTATTCAGCCCTGTAGACGGTCAACCCAAACTATTTACCTACTACATGAACATGACTTTTTAATTTAATGACTGTGACAAGACTAACAGGCCTTGTGCATCAGCCAACAGACAATTTACTTGAAAAGAGCTGATTGTCAATTATATAGTTTCAATTGCCCTGTTAAAAATATAGACAAGCTTTGAAAATATGAAACAACATATGAAGCAAAAATCTTACACAGGTGTGAAAGCTTGTCGGTAAAGAAGGTTCCTGAGGTTGAGAAGGGGCCACAATGTTAAATACAGCCGTAACTGTGACTCTATTCATAAATCATACAGAATTTATGTAAACGATTCCAGATTCAAAAAAAAATTTAACTGTCCAATGAAACACTATTTTTCCTACTTTAATCATTTGAAAATAATGTATTTTATCCTGAAAAGGTAAAAAATTCAATTATTTTAATTTATACAAAAATATCAATTTGTTGTCCTTAAAAAGTAAATATATATGTAATTTGATTTGTTATTTTAAAAAATTCAAGCATAACTGAGTAAGGTGCACAGTTCTATTTTCAAATAATGTCTCTGTCCCAACATTAATGATCTGTGATAGGGGTTATCATGGAAATGCAGCCAGATAATTATCACTATATCAGTACTACTAGTGCTGTTATGACATATTTCAGCATTGAAATTATGACTAGCAATGCTTTTTACAGGTATACTGAGTATCGAACTCAAGGATGATAGAAAACACTTCAGGTATTACAATTGTCAGATCTTGCATCTTGTCATCTGGATGTTGGCGGAAAGCCAGAAGTGATGCAGGTCTTAGATGTTAACCCTTTGGTGAAATCCAGGAACATGGGTAAGGGAAGCAACTCTGCATGGCGGAATGCAGCACCTTCGACAATCCAGAGGCAATTTAGATCTAGACCATGCATATAGTGCCATGTGTGAACAATGAAACATTGTCCAACAATAAAACATATTTTTTACAGCTTATTACGCTTAAGTCTTTGCTCCGACAGCCAACTGACCTGAGATGAGACCTCCTTTAAAACTGTATCTTTACCTGAAGTGAGTCCCCATTTAAATCTGTATCTTTACCTGAAGTGAGTCCCCCTTTAAATCTGAATCTTTACCTGAAGTGAGTCCCCCTTTAAATCTGTATCTTTACCTGAAGTGAGTCCCCCTTTAAATCTGTATCTTTATCTGAAGTTAGTCCCCCTTTAAATCTGCATCTTTACCTGAAGTGAGTCCCATTTAAATCAATACATGGACCTGAAGTAAGTCCCCCTTTAAATCTGTATCTTTACCTGGAGTGAGTCCCCATTTAAATCAATACTTGGACCTGGTGTAAGGCCCCCTTTAAATTTGTATCCTGACCTGAAGTGAGACCCTCTTCAAATCTATACGTTGACCTGAAGCGAGTCCCCCTTCTAATGTGTATGTTGACCTGAAGTGAGACCTCCTTTAATTTGTATCTTGACCTGAGGTGAATCCCCTTTAAATCTGTATCTTGACCTGAAGTATGTCCCTACAAACCATATCGTGAGGTTGTATGATCATATGCTTTCTGCACCTTCAGGGTTGATGTTTTTAACATCATAATGGCTCATATTTTACCAGTAGCTAGGACACAGTGCACCTTTATATTAATACAACAAAGTACTCCCGAATAGTGGATCACATAGCTCTGTATCACTGGAAGACAGCGCACAATGGGGAGCATGTCAAAAACTATACTGTCATATTAACACTACATGAAACTGGATACACACTACAGTAACACTTCATAGGGAGGTTAGATTGGGAAATAAATTAACCTTGTTTGAGTACAAATATACAAAGAGACTTCTTGGACACCAGACGCTATGCCAGTATATTTTACAAAACCAGTTCAGCTATATTATACTTTCTAGTTTTGATTTTCCTCATCAATTATAACTAAAATATAGAACTGATCTCACATCATAGTGCCATTTAGTCTCTGTAATAAATCATGATTATGCTATCGACTGTAGCATATCTCATGTGATGGAAGTCTGCAATTTGAAGAGGAGCCATCGTCAATACTTTATGGGTTTGTCTCCACAATGTTCCTCCATCGACCATGAATATTTATGGGATCTAGTCGCCATTTGTAATCAATGAATCAAGTGATGGTTCTAGCGAAAGGGAAACCAGAGAGTGCTCAGACCAATAAGCAGTCATGTTTCTCCTGCTTGACACTGTGTGCAACATTATAATGATATAGCACCAGGGGTACATGTGCATGTGGTTATTAGTGTCCTGCGTTAGGTGACGACCGGAGCCAAGTGGTATAAAACCTAATGAGGGATGCATAAAACCACATGTATCCCTCGTGATACTGCGACCAAGAATTTATCTTACATGTGTTTATCTGACATTGTAAAAAAATTAAAACTAATTCAAAATAGATAGAAAACAGCTGTTCAATTGAGCTCAGGTGAACTTGTCCTAGGTCACATGACTGTCATTGACTCGTAAAAAGTGTACATCGTCGCTTTGAAGCGGGACATAAGGGATTCATTCTCCCTCACAGAAATCCATCTGCAGCCTGTCTTCTTCATGGCGGGGTATAAGGGATTTATTTCCCTCCCAGGCGGAATACACACTATTTAGCAAGATCATGTAAACCGCTCAGATCTCTTCATTCTGACATGGAGGTATGATAAAGCCTTGTGTCATCTTATCAAGACATTGCTTCATTGTCAATCAATAGTTCGCAAGAGATCATGCACCCTGTAATCGAGAAAGTATGGCATATCGGTTGAATTTATTCACTGGTGATGAGTGTGAGTGAGTTGGGTTTAATGCCGCTTTTAACAGTATTCCAGTCATATCGCGGCGTGTCAGCTTAATGTGGGAGGAAAGCCCGAAGTGATGCAGGTCTCAGACGTTTACCACTTTGGTGAAACCCACGAGCACGGGTATGGTGCTGACAAACCTAGAAACATAATCGGGGCGATCTGGGATTCGAACCCACAATCATAGGTTTCTGGTGTGCCAAGGAACGCAACTCTGCACAGTGAATCGCGGCGCCTTAGACGACTGGGCCACCCGTGCCCCCTTCACTGGTGATGGAGGAACGTCTTGGGAAGTACAGACAATGAATAGGAACCCTATTCTCATGAAGCTGAACCATTTTAAAGATGAACTGCAAACCAGTTCTTCCATGAAGAAAATCTGTGCAATGGCTTCATGCACCATATTGTCATTAAAATTCATTATTTGCAACAGCATTTCCTTTTCTTCATTTGTGTAAATCTGAATAAAACTTCACAAAATGAAGAAAATGCAAGGATTGATGCCACTACATCACATTACAAATGATTGTTCAAAATGAATAATTTTGGAACAAAAATATTATGGGAAAGACAAAAAGACTGAAAAGGTGGTCAATACCCTTGAATCATATATAAGCTGTCAATGAGGCAACAACAAGCATTCAAACAATCATCTGTCCACTTATAGGACAATATTCATTGTGTGGTGAGTATTACTGATGTAACTCTGTAATCCATCATGCAGTGGGAAAATAGCAAGATTTTGTTTGTACAATATAGCTCTGGAATAACAATCTCAAATATTCTGTGAGCAAAAGATTGGGCGTTGGTGTTTGGGGTTGGGGATGGAAGGAGTGTGGGTATTCAGGGTGGGGCATGGATCATGGAAGGAGTGTGGGTGTTCGGGGTGGGGAATGGGAGGAGTGTGGGTGTTCAGGGTGGGGGAATGGATCATGGAAGGAGTGTGGGTGTTCAGGGTGGGGAATGGAAGGAGTGTGGGTGTTCAGGGTGAGGGATGGGAGGAGTGTGGATGTTTGGGGTGTGGGTGGTCGGGGAGGGGGATGGAAGGAGCGTGGGTGTTCGGGGTGGGGGAATGGATCATGGAAGGAGTGTGGGTGTTCAGGGTGGGGGATGGAAGGAGTGTTGGTGTTTGGGGTGGGGGATGGAAGGAGCGTGGGTGTTCAGGGTGGGGGATGGAAGGAGCATGGGTGTTCGGGGTGAGGGATGGAAGGAGTGTGGGTGTTCGGGGTGGGGGATGGGAGAAGTGTGGGTGTTCGGGGTGAAGGATGGAAGGAGTGTGGGTGTTCGGGGTGGGGGATGGGAGGAGTGTGGGGGAATGGATCATGGAAGGAGTGTGGGTGTTCAGAGTGGGGGATGGAAGGAGTGTGGGTGTTCAGGGTTGGGGATGGAAGGTGTGTGGGTGTTCAGGGTGAGGGATGGAAGGAGAGTGGGTGTTCGGGGTGGGGGATGGGAGGAGTGGGGATTGAGGGGAATGAGGTACAAGAAGAAACTACAAAGCCGGGATGTAGAAAGTCTGATAATGAGAACTGTGCTCAACTGGTTTACAGATTGTCATCCTGTCTTGTCACTACTGAAGCCACAGCCATGCAAGTGATCCAAGTGATCCATGACTACCAGAAACCCTGACAACCTGTGTGGTTTATGTGTACAAACTGACTTGATCAATATTTGTTTTGGTTATCATCTGGAACAGCAAACTAGGACATTGCCCAGATACTGGATGCCAGACACTGCCACTGAACAAGCTTTTTTGGTCTGTGGCCAGTTGAGCCAAATGGAAGGCCGTAGCCCGAGAATAAAGGTTGTGGTTCTATTCACTCCTATTTCCACTTAGGCGCGGTTGATGGTATGCAACTTTAACATAAACATTGTTTTTCTTTCACAAAACAAGCCCAATACAGTGCAAACATTCTTACTGCCAAATATTTGGTAGGTATGTCAATACAATGTTTGAGTAAACACCAAAATTTAATGTTGTTTGGGCAATGGAAGCTCAACAGTTTTATGCATGCCTTATCACAGCATTGGTGGACTGCTTGTCAGGTCACAAGGGGAGGCATGGCAACAGTGGGTACCCGGTGGGACATGCTGATGTCATCAGTGTCAGTGATTTCAATAGGGAGGTATTTGCTTTCCCCAACAAGATTGAAAGGCTTTATGATGGACATTAATTCATCCACTAACAATGCTGATAATTACACTTCTTCCATCAAGAGGCTGATGATCTGTGAATGGCACCACAAAAATGGTAGTGTGTGTCAAAAACAATTTTGCCTACGAGTCAGAACTCTTGACATATTTTCAGCAGATTTGTTTGTATACATATTGGCTATTATTAGCTGAGAACGGTCATAAGCAACTGATGATACTGTATATAAGTTTCAGTATATCGTCTCACAAATGCTGGTAATAAAATTGCACAGAGTAGGCTACAGACACAAACAATATCTGCCTAACCCTGGGATTTCTCCTTCAATCAGGAATCTGGGGGTTGATCAATCTTTATTTTAGATGATAGTGAGGCTTGCTGCTGGCACCATCTACTTCCTGTGACCTATGTTTTAGTTGAAAGTGAAGCTAGCTGCTAGCACCATCTACTTCCTGTGACCTATGTTTTAGTTGAAAGTTAGGCTAGCTGCTAGCACCATCTACTTCCTGTGACCTAAGTTTTAGTTGAAAGTGAGGCTAGCTGCTAGCACCATCTACTTCCTGTGACCTGACTATGTTGTAGATGAAACCAGGCCCGACTGTCAGTCTAGACTGGACACAGGCACTACATTCAGTCTAGACTGGACACAGGCACCTGGCCCTACTGTCAGTCTAGACTGGACACAGGCACGACATTCAGTCTAGACTGGACACAGGCCCTACTGTCAGTCTAGACTGGACACAGGCACCTGGCCCTACTGTCAGTCTAGACTGGACAAAGGCACCTAGCCCTACTGTCAGTCTAGACTGGACACAGGCAATACATTTAGTCTAGACTGGACACAGGCACCTGGCCCTACTGTCAGTCTAGACTGGACACAGGCACCTGTCCCTACTGTCAGTCTAGACTGGACACAGGCACCTAGCCCTACTGTCAGTCTAGAATGAACACAGGCACTACATTCAGTCTAGACTGGACACAGGCACCTGGCCCTACTGTCAGTCTAGACTGGACACAGGCACCTAGCCCTACTGTCAGTCTAGACTGGACACAGGCACCTGGCCCTACTGTCAGTCTAGACTGGACACAGGCACCTGGCCCTACTGTCAGTCTAGACTGGACACAGGCACCTGGCCCTACTGTCAGTCTAGACTGGACACAGGCACCTGGCCCTACTGTCAGTCTAGACTGGACACAGGCACCTGGCCCTATTGTCAGTCTAGACTGGACACAGGCACCTGGCCCTACTGTCAGTCTAGACTGGACACAGGCACCTGGCCCTACTGTCAGTCTAGACTGGACACAGGCACTACATTCAGTCTAGACTGGACAAAGGCACCTGGCCCTACTGTCAGTCTAGACTGGACACAGGCACCTGGCCCTACTGTCAGTCTAGACTGGACACAGGCACCTGTCCCTACTGTCAGTCTAGACTGGACATAGGCACCTGGCCCTACTGTCATTCTAAAATGAACACAGGCACTACATTCAGTCTAGACTGGCCTCAGGCACCTGGCCCTACTGTCAGTCTAGACTGGACACAGGCACCTGGCCCTACTGTCAGTCTAGACTGGACACAACACAAACAGTCCATTTGTGGTAGTTGTGATACATAACATTGTCCCTTGAACATTTAAGAAAAGGATATGTCAGTTTAAATGTAACAAGAATTCATAGTCCTCTTTTCATTATACAAACACTAAAAATATGTAATGATGGTATTAGTCATATCAAGGTCAAGCCAATATTGTATACACTGTGGGCCAAAAGCACTATGACAGTATCCACCAGGTCCAAACCCTGTGATGAATGCAAGAGGTGAAGACTCCATGGTGAAGCTGACGTCACTTCCTGTCACCAGAACATCCAGTTCTTCTTCCGTAACTTGCCACGCCCACCAACTTCTCCACCAAGTCGATCACGCAGCTGAAACAAAGGGAGATAACTGTGTGAAAGGATTTTTATTGAAAGAGTTGTAGCATGTGTAAACAAGGCAAAATACCACTGAATACATGGGACTTGGATATACCCACACTGGGATGTGAACCTTGGTTTCCTTCCTGCAAGCAAACATACTTTCTACTGGGTTAATCTCCTGTCCTAAGTAGAACAATTATACAATAAAACCTTGAAGCTAAGTGATGGTGACCATCGACAACAAAGGTATCCTGTTTCAAGACTGGTGAGAAAGTGGTGTTGATATATGACCATATTATCGTAAAAATTCCATGAAGTTACATTGAAACATGTCAAATAGAGTGTAATTCAAGGTTTCACTGTATTGAAGCTTTCTGATCAAATATGACAAAACAATTGTCATGTGGGCTAGGGCTCTGATGGGCAGAAGATAATGGATCATTAAGTTAAATATTTGAGTGCCTGATTGCAATGGTAATATGCCACACAATCAACAGTTGGTCTTTTTCCCCAGCACCATCTAATTATAAATGTGTCCAGATACTGAGTCCATTTGTCTTCCATGTCTGCAACATGGTTGGTTGGTTTGTTGTTTAACGCCGCACTCAGCAATATTCCAGCTATATGACGGCAGTCTGTAAATAAACGAGTCTGGACCAGACAATCCAGTGATTAATATCATGAGCATCAATCCATGCAATTGGGATTGATGACGTGCATCAACCAAGTCAGCGAGCTTGACCACCCGATCCCGTTAGTTGCCTTTTACGACAAGCATAGTCGCCTTTTACGGCAAGCATGGGTTGCTGAAGACCTATTCTACCCCTGAATCTTCACGGGTCTGTCTGCAACATGACTTTGAGAAGTGAGGATGTGTGTTATCTCCCATGGCTGGCAATCAAGTCTTTGGTGAGACAATCTAAACCTGACCTGTGCTCAAGCACTCAAATACCGTGTAGAGCCCAAATGTGAACTTGACAACAGGGGTCTGGTACTGCCACTTCAAACAGAAAGACAGGTGTCAGGTACTGCCACATTCCGACACAATGACAGGCGTCAGGTAGTGCCATGCCTGACACAATGACAACAGGTATCTGTACTGCCACGCTCAACACAATAAAAGCAGGTGTCTAGTACTGCCACGTCCAACACAATGACAACAGGTGTTTGGTATTGCCACTTCTGACACAATGACAAGAGCTATCTGGTACTGCCACACTTGACACAATGATAACGGCTGTCTGGTACTGTCTGCCTGACACAATGACAACAGGGATCAGGTACTGCCACATCCAACACAATGACAGGTGTCAGGTACTACCATGCTCGACACATTGACAACAGGTGTCTGGAAATTGCCATGCTCACCACAATGACAGGGGTCTGGTACTGCCATGCTCAACACAATGACAACAGGTGTCTGGTATTGCCACACTTAACACAATGACAACAGGTGTCTGTTTCTGCCACGTCCAACACAATGACAACAGGTGTCTGGTACTGCCACGTCCGACACAATGACAACAGGTCTCTGGTACTGCCACGCTCAACACAATGACAGATGTACGGTACTGCCATGCTTGGCACAATGACAACAGATGTCTTTACTGTCGTGCCTGACACAATGACAATAGATGTCTGTATTGCCATGCTCCACACAATGACAGGTGTCAGGTACCGCCACATCTGACACAATAACAGGTGTCTGGTACTGCCACATCCAACACAATAACAGGTGTCTGGTACTGCCAGGCCTGACACAATAACAGGTGTCTGGTACTGCCATGCCCGACACAATCACAACAGATGTCTGTACTGCCATGCCCGACAGGGTGGTGTCAGGTACTGCCATGTTCAACACAATGACAACAGATGTCTGTACTGCCATGTTCAACACAACGACAACAGATGTCTGTACTGCCATGCCCGACACAACTGGTGTCAGGTTCTGCCATGTTCAACACATTGACAACAGGTGTCTGGAAATTGCCATGCTCGACACAATGACAGGGGTCTGGTACTGCCATGCTCAACACAATGACAACAGGTGTCTGGTATGCCACACTTAACACAATGACAACAGATGTCTGTACTGCTATGCTTGACACGATGACAACAGGTGTCTGGTACTGTCACGTCCGATGCAATAACAGATGTCTGTACTGCCATGACTTGACACAATGACAGGTGTCAGGTACTGCTATGTCTGATACAATAACAGGTATCTGGTACTGCCATGTCTGACACAATAACAGATGTCTGTACTGCTATGCTTGACACAATGACAGGTGTCAGGTACTGCCACATCCGACACAATAACAGATTTCTGTACTGCCATGCTTGACACAATGATAGGTGTCAGGTACTGCTATGTCTGATACAATAGCAGGTGTTTGGTACTGCCATACCC
This sequence comes from Haliotis rufescens, assembly GCF_023055435.1. Taxonomy (NCBI): domain Eukaryota; kingdom Metazoa; phylum Mollusca; class Gastropoda; order Lepetellida; family Haliotidae; genus Haliotis; species Haliotis rufescens. The sequence goes on from NW_025963802.1 coordinate 5,909,459, forward strand.
GACACAATAACAGGTGTCTGGTACTGTCAGGCCCGACACAATAACAGGTGTTTGGTACTGCCAGGCCCGACACAATAACAGGTGTTTGGTACTGCCAGGCCGGACACAATAGGAGATGTTTGGTACTGCCACGTCCGATACAATAACAGGTGTCTGGTACTGCCAGGCCCGACACAATAATAGGTGTCTGGTACCGTCAGGCCTGACACAATAACAGGTGTCTGGTACTGCCAGGCCCGACACAATAACAGGTGTCTGGTACTGCCAGGCCCGACACAATAACAGGTGTCTGGTACTGCCACGTCCGACACAATAACAGGTGTCTGGTACTGCCAGGCCCGACACAATAACAGGTGTCTTGTACTGCCAAGCCAGACACAATAACAGGTGTCTTGTACTGTCAGGCCCGACACAATAACAGGTGTCTGGTACTGCCAGGCCCGACACAATAACAGGTGTCTGGTACTGCCAGGCCCAACACAATAATAGGTGTCTGGTACTGTCAGGCCTGACACAATAACAGGTGTCTGGTACTGCCAGGCCCGACACAATAACAGGTGTCTGGTACTGCCAGGCCCGACACAATAACAGGTGTCTGGTACTGCCACGTCCGACACAATAACAGGTGTCTGGTACTGCCAGGCCCGACACAATAACAGGTGTCTTGTACTGCCAAGCCAGACACAATAACAGGTGTCTTGTACTGTCAGGCCCGACACAATAACAGGTGTCTGGTACTGCCAGGCCCGACACAATAACAGGTGTCTTGTACTGCCAGGCCCGACACAATAACAGGTGTCTGGTACTGCCACGTCCGACACAATAACAGGTGTCTGGTACTGCCAGGCCCGACACAATAACAGGTGTCTGGTACTGCCAGGCCAGACTTGCCCAGCACAGTTTATAACACTGTCTGGTAGAATCTCCCGTTTTCAGAAAGAAATAACTGAGTAGAATCTATTACCAGAAACAGGTGTCTGTGCAAACACTTTCAAAGAATGTTGGTCAACAATTTGACTCTAGTCCTGAAGTCTAAAGGATGAATGCAAGGATGGAGGCTCAATAGCAGTGTGACTGGGTGCGTTTTGTTGTGATTCATGCAATTGTGAAGTGAATCTGGCAAAACAATAAATTCCAGGCCTGAAGGTGTTACTTCATTAATGCAAGCAAGGGACATGCACATTTACACAATAGTTTCGTGAGTGATGGAGTAGGGTTTCATATGGTATTCCTGAATTCCAGCTGTGCCATTTTACTGTGTGAGGTGGGCACAAATAGACACACTGTAGATGTCTACTATGTTCATGAAACCCAGGGGGGTTTGGTGGTGACAGACCAAGGATGGCAGTCAGGGAGTCAAGGATTCGAACCCATGCTTACAGAATCTCACAGATAAGGCCTTTCACTTTTCTATCTGTTGGTTTACAAAAGTGACCGACACAAAAAAATTAAATAAGAAAATAATAAATTTTTTGACAAATGTTTTGATCATTGAGTAAAGCTTATCATTAATTGTGGTTTGGAGGCCAGAACAAGGATCATTTACTACTGATGGCTCCTGATACTACATTAAAGGTCACCATCATACCTGTTGGATGCTTGTTGGTGTTTACAATGATGATGGAATCGGTCAAACCATCAGCAACAAACGCTAACCCCATCCTACCAAATTCAAGCTATACTGAACAAAATGTAGTGAAAATTGAGCCCAAAAATATTCATGATCCCTAACTTTTTTTGTTCAGTATAGTTTGTTTCCTAATAGCAGCAAGTAATTTTTTTAAATGAATTTAGTTTCAACCACCTATATTGAAATTAGGGTCCAACATTTTGTAAAACCAACAAATTAAAAATAAAAGGCCTCAACATGCAGAAGGTGACAATCCTGCTAAGAGGATCTAATAGTTCTATTTTGAAATCCTTACAAAGGAACACACGTGTTTTCAGGGCAGGGGAATATGGCATAACAAATACAGAATCAAGCTGTGTAAAAGAATGTACAAAACACACATCTATTCTACTGTTTATTTCTCAACCGTCCTCATAAACAACATGACATAGACAAGCACGCAGTAAAACAACATAACGGCTGGATCGAGAGCCAGCCAGTCAGCAGCTTCATTCCACAAACATTATGATCTGTATCAATATTGTATGTCTTACATACATACAGAGTTAAAACCACAAGAAATGATATTGAGCATTTAAATTAATTTCTCATATTTAGCAATGGAAACATTTTAAACAGCAATGACTACATGTATTAGTGTATGTGTTGAAAACATTAAGGATCCCAAGATCCTTAACTCTGACTGAAAATATGAAAAGTCTTTGAGACAACGGTATCAGTGCAATAATGTTTTGCAAAAGAATATAATACCATTCTTTATGAAACACAGTGGACTTGAAAATACAGTAATTATTAAGCTTAAATCAATGAGTGTATTTGCCTTAAATAACACTAGATCATAATGAAAAGCAAATTTGAGACAAGATAGACACAATTTTATGGATAACAACTTCTTTAATACTGTAAAAAAGCGACGTTTCGGTATAGATCCTTCTACCGTTGTCAAGCAAGTATAAGGATCAATACCGAAACGTCGCTTTTTTACAGTATTAAAGAAGTTGTTATCCATAAAATTGTGTCTATCTTGTCATCCGCCAACTTCTAAGTAATGCCTATCAAACAAAATTTGAGACATTCAAAAAGATAATGTTTAAGTGAGTTTGGTTAGAGGCCACTTTGAACAGCATTTCAGTTACATCACAGTGTAGAGAAGAGAGGCAATCTGCTTTTGATATATACTACTCAAAAGAAGTTAAAGAACACCTGATTGTTTCATATGACTAAACTTAATCTGTCATGGCGAGACAGATTAACTATAGTATATCAAAGAATCAGGTGTTCTTTAACTTCTTTTGAGCAGCAAATATAATACTTTTTAAATTAAAAACCCTAGTTTATCATTTTGACACCTACTTGATAAGTGTACCAAACCATATTTCCTTTTCTAATATCATGAATACCAGTCGGTAATGCCAAGTTTGATGAAACTAAAGAGCTACTGGTTATGAAGAGATTCTGGTTATGAAGAGATTATGAGGTCATTAAGTCTATTTCTACTTCTGAACTACATAAAGCAGAGACTACTGTCTACTCTATGGAAGGGCATAACAAAACTCTGGATTAACATCTCATTGACTGACGTATTACCATTGCTCCTGTGGTCTACCCTTGTTTCAGTTACCGGTGGCAATGCTCCATATCATTACTTAGGTAACAATAATGTATTCGACGTAATAAGCGCCCAGGGCTCTCTCAAAATTAGAAATAGGGGGCTCTTATTAGAGTATTATTTTGGTGGAAAAAAGAGAGTTGAAAGATAAATTTCGTGGTTGATGCTGACACACTGAATAATTAAGAATGCATATAACACACGAGTGCGTATTATACGTGAATAAATAAGTCTTGTGTATATTGATGAATCGGAAGGAGTGCTAATAGGGATTGTTCACGAGCCAATATCTTAACAAATATTGCCGTGGGCGCTTAATAGAGCGGGCCGCTTATTATGTCGAATACAGTAACTGCAGAGACTAGAAAAAAATTAATCTACAACCACAATATTATTAAAACTATCTCCATCTTATTATTCTAATTGTTTCTTTTATGATATTTATCAAAATTAAATTCTTTGTCAGTGTTGCACTTTGGCATAACATTGGAAAGTTTTTATATATGGAACAATGCATTGACCACAATTGTCAAGTAACAACTTCAACTTATTCTAGGTCAAATTATTGTATTTATGACACATGTATTCTTTCTCTGATAAACAATAAGGCGTCAAGGTGCCAACAATGGCTGTTTGATCAGACTTTTCAAAGCCAAAGTAGTCAAAGTACAATCATTTGTTGAGAAAGAATGTATTCTCAGATGCCATGTTTAATTATATACAGTGGTGTGAAAACAGGAAGGTATGGGATATTTTCAACTTAATATCATAGTTGTCATGGTATCCAGAGAATTGTTTTGGAAATTAAACAAGTCAGGGACTTATCAAGGTATTTTTAGAGACAAAGCTTTGGCCTTAAGTCTGTGGCAAACACAGGTAAAAGTTATCCATTGTTTAAACTCCAAGATAAATCCCCACTATTGTCAGTTTACTAACTGTGTGACCAAACTAAAATAATGAACTCTACCTTTTTTGGCTTGACATGCATGAAGATATGAAATATTTCAAAAACTTTTCAAAGCCAAAGTAGTCAAAGAACAATGATTTGTGTGTGAAAGAATGTATTTTCAGATGCTATGTTTAATTATTTACAGTGGTGCGAAAACAGAAACGTATGGTATGAAATTTATAATTATTCAAAATTCTACTGAACTGAAATGTGACTGAATATACTTGATATTAATTATGTTTTAACATACTTCCATGATATAATGATGCGTGTTGCAACTAGATCTAGAAAGATCTCATTTATAAATATCACAATTGTCTATGGACAGTTATCTCCCCTTGTGGAATGTAAGATTTAAACGGTTGGCAAGGGGAAATACAATTAAACATGAGGAATTCAGTCATATGCATCTTAATTGTTATACAATTATGCTATAAGATACTTAAATACATGAACTTCCCCTACATTCAATCTTGGGTCAAACACGAAAACAATAGTTTGTTAAACCAAAATTTAACTTCATTCAACTATCATTGTATAAAATACTCAAAAGCAGATTGAGTATGTGAGCTGAAATTTTACTCAAATTTGTTTAGGGAACAGAAATGTTTATTTTTGTGTGACTTAGAAATAAAGAACAAAAAATACTGTTGTCATGTGGTTGCACTCAAAGATGTGTCACGTAACCTATCTAGGCCCAACATCAAAAGTGATGCGAAAAAAAACATCCTCCTGGTTTTTGAGGATGTTTCGGACTGTGTTGTCATGGTTTCCATGAGGCTGCAGTGACCAGCCATTACTGATCCGGCAAGATTGTACAAATTCGAAGTAATGTTTGTATCTGATTATAATAAAGGACATCCTTGTTTATCAAGTGTGTTACATGTTGATTCCGATATGAGTGAGTGAGTGAGTGAGTTTGGTTTTACGCCGCTTTTAGCAATATTCCAGCAATATCACGGCGGGGGACACCAGAAATGGGCTTCACACATTGTACCCATGTCGGGAATCGAACCCGGGTCTTCGGCGTGACGAGCGAACGCTTTAACCACTAGGCTACCCGACCGCCCGATTCCGATATGATAAATATCCTGGACACATAGCATCATTTTGAGTATGGCTTAAATGACATGATACTAAAAATGGCCATCAACTCAAATTACACTGTTCTTTCCCTATTAAAATAAGGGTTGATGTCATGAATATGTGAATCGTCGTGTTGGGTGATGTGTCAGATACAGTGGGGAACATTGGGAGCATAAGGATTTCCATCCATTGAAAAAGTAAAAAAGTTAAAAGTAATTTCCTGACAGACTACTCTACCGTAATTATATCATGGTTCTTTTTCATAGGCCGCACAGACAAATTCTTGTTCTGTTGAGTTGTTTTGATTGGTTGTCGATTTGAAGCGATTTGTTGAGAAATTCTGTGTTAGAGTTAAGAGAGTGTGAGTGAGTTTGACTCAACGCCGCATTTAACAGTATTCCAGTTATATCACTGCGTGTCAGCTTAATGTGGGAGGAAAGCAAAGTGATGCAGGTCTTCGACTTTTCCACCTTGGTGAAACCCATGAATGCAGGTATGGTGCTGACAAACCTGGAAACATGATCGGGACGAACCGTGATTCAAACCCACGGTCTGCACTGCGAATTGCAGCACTTCAGACTACTCGGCCCAGCATGCCCGATCTTGTTCTGTGTAGTCTTTTTGATTGGTTGTTGATTTCAAGCTCACAAGCGTGTAAAATTCTGTGTTGTGATAAGAGAGATGAAGATGGAGACATCAGTTCTGAGGTGAAGCTATGGAGGCAAATGTGTCCAGGATATTTATCCAAACGTGAAATGCACTAAATATTAGATGTACGGGGTCAGAAACAAACACCAAGTGATAACTGTCCCAAGGCTCTATACATGCAGCATCAGACATAAAACATTTATTAAATGCCAATCATGCGAAACAGTGGTTATCCACACTGAAGATCATCCAATGAATGATTGAGTTTGGTTTAATGCCGATGTAAACAGTATTTCAGTTATATCACGGCGTGCCAGACAGATGGTGCATGACATAGATGTTGACCAGTTTGGGTGAATCCGACAAGCAGGTGTGAGTTGAAAAGATTTTAGTTGATCTGTGAGGAAAGCCCTAAGTGATGCAGGTCTGACGTTTACCACTTTGGTGAAACCCACATGCACAGGTATGGTGCTGACAAACCTAGAAACAAAATCCGGCAAACCAGGATTCAAACCCGCAATCATAGGATTCTTGGCATATTCAAGGGACGCAACTCTCCATAGTGAATTGCAGCTCCTCAAATGGCATATTCAAGGGACGCAACTCTCCACAGTGAATTGCAGCTCCTCAAATGGTATATTCAAGGGACGCAACTCTCCACAGTGAATTGCGGCTCCTTAAATGGCATAATCAAGGGACGCAACTCTCCATGGTGAATTGCAGCTCCTCAAATGGCATATTCAAGGGACGCAACTCTCCATAGTGAATTGCAGCTCCTCAAATGGCATATTCAAGGGACGCAACTCTCCACAGTGAATTGCAGCTCCTCAAATAGCATATTCAAGGGACACAACTCTCCAGTGAACTGCAGCTCCTCAAATGGCATATTCAAGGGACACAATTCTCCACATTGAGTTGCAGCTCCTCAAATGGCATATTCAAGGGACGCAACTCTCCAGCGAACTGCAGATCCTCAAATGGCATTTTCAAGGGACGCAACTCTCCACAGTGAATTGTGGTGCCTTGTGGTGCCTTAAATGGCTGGAGTATGCGTGCATACTCCAGCCAGGAGTAAGGTGCTGACAGACCATGATTATAATAGGCCTAAGTTTTGGATTAGATACCAGCACCATGGGAATCCTCACAGCTAAGGGACACAACTCTGCACAGTGAATGTCAAGGCCTCGACCCACTGTGCTTCCCAGGATTAATAATGAAACGCTCACATTATCTAATACATGTAAAAACAACAAGTACATGCAAAAAAGGCCATGTTACTCCATATCCATAATAAAACATGTACATGTATTGTACACTAATAAAACTAATGCATCACTAGTAAAACAATATATGGCTATGACCCCATAAAGAGGTTTAACATAAAAAAGTAGATAAACATCAATACAAACAGATTAGGATTAAGCCAGGCCAAATTCTTTCTTCATTTTAATAACAAGCAAGCTTAAATTATTTCTTAACATGAAATAATATCAAAAAAATATTTTCAACCATATTTTACAGCATTGTTTCACATCATATCCAGAAAATTGTTATGGAAAGTAAACAAGACAGGGACATTTTCAGAGACCAAACTTTGGCCTTAAGTCTGTAGCAAACAATGGTAAAGTTTTTCAATGTTTCTAAAGCAGTAAGTTTAAACTCCTAGATAAATTCATGCTATTGTCAGTTAACTTACTGCGTCCAAACTAAATGATGAACTCTTCCTTTTTTGGCTTGACACTGACATAGGATATGGTGTCCTTGAAAAAAGCTTTGACAAAGATTTGTTTACCTCCTGTATCTTGTTATATAAGTGACTGTAAATATTAAAACAAGAAATATGATTGGTCTGGCTTCAATATCATATACAACACATGACATAAGAGGTGGGACCACATGTGGACAAAGTGATTTAAAAGAGTGTTAAGTCTGGATGTGTTCAATCTGTTGTAAAATTGTAATGATTTTTCCGTGGTGTCTGGTGTCACAAATGGATAAATAAGCTCCAAAAACTCTTATAGTATTTTTGTCTTGAACAATGTATCAAATGTTAGGCCTTTTTGCATCCTGTTGAGGTTGTGAGACACTATTTCCATGTTAAAATGACAAAAACGGAAACTGCTCCAATCTTTGAGTAGAGACTGGGCTTACACACTGATCCTTCAAATATTGTCCCACCTCATGTTAGTATGGAATGTTTCAGTACAAGTCCAGAGTTAGTAAGTGGAATGAAGTGCACACATCCTGTACAGGTTAAAATAAAATGACAAAATATTATGCAAGAGCATCAATGGAGTGCACAAAATAAAACCGTGGCATTGTACACCAACCAGCACCAGTACATGTAGCAGGAACCAGAAGGCTCATCCCCATCCCCTTCCATCTTCCCTACACTTAACCCTGATACTGTAAACACACAAACATACACTGCCAAACTTGCTCAAAGGGGAACCAAATTATTTTCATTTTTTGGAACTCATTAAATGAGTGAGTTGGGTCTTAAGCCGCTTTTAACAGTATTCCAGTGTCAGCTTAATGTGGGAGGAAAGCCCGAAGTGATGCAGATCTCAGATGTTTACCACTTCGGTGAAACCCACGAGCACGGGTATGGTGCTGACAAACCTAGAAACATAATCGGGGCGAACCAGGATTTGTTCCCACAATCATAGGTTTCTGGTGTGCCCAAGGGACGCAACTCTGCCCAGTGAATTGCGGCGCCTTAGACGACCTGTCCTCCCGTGCCCTGGAAATGATTAAACTAGCGTAACATCTCATAATGAACGTGTATGGAGGTTTGGGGACAAGGTATTGAGAACAATAACAGGTATTATCCAACACCAGGAGATATTGCTTTTGTGTGAGATTAAAGAATATCTTAGAGGTGATATGGCTTTCTGATCACCATTGGTCATTTCGTAAAAGCATTTATGGCGTAAATTGTAAAATCTGACAAATGATTCTATTTTAGATGATATTTTACTTTATTTTCATTCATTTCCTTCTAAAGTGACATACCGTATTTGATGTAATAAGCGCCCAGGGCGCTTTCAAAATTAGAAAAAGGGGGCTCTTATTAGAATATTATTTTGGTGAAAAAGAAACAGAGATGAAAGATAAACTTTGTGCTTTATGCTGACAGCCTGAAATGTTTATATACGACAGATATATTTTTCGAGAATTTGATTGCCCATAACTAAGGGTGCATATAACACACGAGTGCATATTATATGCGCATAAATAAGTCTTTTGTACATTGATCAATTGAAAGGGGTGCTAATTGGGATTGTTCACTAGCCAATATATTAGCAAATATGGCCGTGGCGCTTATTACGTCAAATACGGTAAATAAATCCTGTCCTCTTTGGCTAGTGAGGATGGCAGTGAGTACAAAGTCAATATGTTCCGTTGCTGTGACGTCATGGTGTAGTGACATTAGGATGGGATGTCAGCTTTCAAATTTGACGTCATACAGAAAAAAACTGATTTTCCTAACAGATTATTGAGAAATTTATGTTCTTTCACGAGAGAAAGATCATTTGCAAACCTCAGCATTTTGCTACTTAAATCAGCTTGTGTTATACATTTGATATAAATCCTATATTTATCCTATTTTACAAAGTGTGCAGCAAAGAAGTTGTAAGTATTGGGTATTTTGATGAAGGAAAACGAAGGCATAAAGAATGCAGTGTTTACTAATGTGTGAGAAGGGCTTTATACCACTTTCAACAGTACTCCAGCTTGATGGAGGAAAAGTGATGTAGCCATTGGTAAGGTGCTGACCAATCTAGAAACATAACCATGTGATCATTGCTTTCTGTCTGAAGGACGGAAGTCTGACTTAATGCCACATTAAACAGTATTCCTGTTACACCACGGCATGTCAGCTTGCGAGAGGAAAGCCTAAAGTGATGCAGGTCTCAGACATTCAACCTAGAATCAAATGTAGGGCAAGCCTGGATTTGAACCCACGAACCTAGGTTTTCTGGCATGCCTAAGGGAAGCAACTCTGCACAGCAAATTGCAAGAGTCTTGAAACATGGTTTCCCCATGTTCGCTGTTTGTCAGTATGCATATATTGCTGCCTGAATATGGTACATCTGGGTGTGGCTGCAGACATGGTTTATATAATATACCTGACAATGTATGTATATGTGTTTGTGTCTAGGTATCTATGCATCTGTGTCTATTTTAATATGTTTCTGTGTATATGCACATATTCATAAAGATGTAATTATATATGACTATATCAGAAAGACTCCCATTATTGAACGCAGAACGAGAGAAATTATGACAATTGAGAAATGCCCACGAGTGAGTATTGTTTTACGCTCCTTTTAGCAATATTCCAGCAATATCACGGCAAGGGACACTAGAAAATGGGCTACACACATTGTACCCATATTGGGAATTGAAACCCAGGTCTTCGGCATGATGAGCCCACGCTTTAACCACTAAGCTAGACCACCGCCCGAAATGCCCAAGACATGGAATGCTGTATGTTTGATACTTTGCTCAAGTGTTTTCATCCTACTTTGTCAAATTTTAATGTAAATCGAAGAGCAACCTTGCTTAGCCTAAAATAACACCTTACTTCTTACTGTGAAAGATGAAATATAGACTTGTTCTGGTCTCTCCAGGCCAAGGTTTTGGTAAACCATAAATTCCATACAAAAATAAATAAAACAGAAAAAGAATAAACTTGCAGTGTTCCACTATTAGACCACACTTCTTTAATATAAAGTTAACAGATTTATTCCAGCTTTTCCACACAAGGTCAGTCAAAATAAACATAAAAATAAATAGCAATGTCAATCATTTATTTATATGAAAATCGTTCTGCTGTGGAGTTAAAAACTGCAGCTGGCTTCTTGAATCACTGATAGTGATGTAGACATGGAACTTATAAATAACATTTTATATTGAGGGTCTATAGTACTAGCGGGAGACATATAAAAAAATAATTATTTTTATGTTTAATTTGTTTCTTTTCCGGCTGCTTTTCAGGAGGGATAGCAGGTCCATGAAACAAAAAATAAAAAATATGTGGCTTTACTGATCGGATAATATTAAAAAAACAACTTAATACTTCTTATCACAGTGGGGAACACCAAGAATGGTCTTCACAAAATATAACTGGACACTAAGCTCAACAATGGCTTTGATGGCATACCACAATCTGTAGACTTGCTGACACTAAAACCTGCTCTTTATATTACAAAATGATTTATCTTCTATGATGGACGATACATAGACCCTGCAAATGTCCTCGCAAGAGATCATCCAACTTTCCTCCTATTATCTCTAAGAAAAGCATTGCTAATTCTTCGAAGACTTATTTAAAATTAAAAATAAAAAAATAATTGAAATCAATTTGGATTCACCTCAGCAAAAAAGGTAGACAACTCTGACCATGATGATTGAAGGAAAATGTTGTGAGTGAGTGAGTGAGTTGGGTTTAACACCGCTTTTTTAACATTATTCCAGTTATATCACGGCGTGTCAGCTTAATGTCGGAGGAAAGCCCGAAGTGATGCAGGTCTTAGACGTTTACCACTTCGGTGAAACCCACGAGCACGGGTATGGTGCTGACAAACCTAGAAACATAATAGGGGTGAACCGGGATTCGAACCCACAATCCTAGGTTTCTGGCGTGTCCAGGGGACGCAACTCTGCACAGCGAATCGCGGCGCCTTAGACGAATGGGCCACCCGTGCCCCCGGAAAATGTTGTGAACATCCTGTGTTTGATGGGATGACAAGTCATTCTATGATCAGAATACTGTACGAACTGATAATATCTCTTTTCTTATATTGTATCCTATATTGTAGAATGGTGTAAAAATCTATGTGCAGCAAGAAAAAGTTGACAAAGATTTGAGTTGAGTAAACCCTATATCCACAATGGACTACTCATGTTTTGTCCCGATTCTGATTTCTCGATTTTTCCATCTCATTATTTCCACATATTCTTCAATAAGATAAATAAGGTTTCAGATATTGCAAAATGTATGCATTTGTACTGCTAATGTCATATTTCTGTTACATATAGCATGCCATGACACGGACACAATATCGTCACACAGGGATATCACTCATAAAATTGTATAAGGAAAAAACATGGACTGTTTGATGCAATCACAAAAAAGCATTTTTTATTAATTTGGTGGGAAGAAACATACTGAAACTGGTATCACATTGGGTGGATGGATGAGTGAGTGTTTAACACCGCTTTTAACAGTATTCCAGTTATATCACGGCGTGTCAGCTTAATGTGGGAGGAAAGCCCCAAGTGATGCAGGTCTCAGACATTTACCACCATGAGCACGGGTAAGCTGCTGACAAACCTGGAAAAATAATCAGGGCGAACCGGGATTGGAACCCACAATCATAGGTTTCTGGCGTGCCCAAGGGACGCAACTCTGCACAGCGAATCGCGGCGCCTTAGACGACTGGGCCACCCGTGCCCCCTTTTGTGTGGTGATGTTGTGTAATCTTCTCTTTGTAACTCAATGAGCTTCCTGGGTGCTATTATGGAACATCTATTTTTGAGTAATTTTTCAATGTTGATATGTGATTTTCGATGTTTATGAATTGCTTTGATGTTAAATCTCGTGGTTTAATCATATAAGCCGTACATTCATTTAGCTTTATCCTCCAGCCTTTTAAATAACCACACTGTGGCACCCTCCTTATTACAGCATCAAACAAACATGGTCGATACGTATCAAGTAGAATGCATGTGTTTGTTTCAATGCCGCACTTAGCAGTATTACAGTATATATTACGGCAGCCTGTATATAACTGTATCTGGGCCAGGCAAACCAGCGGTTGATAGTATGAGCAGTGGTCCCTGATGGGAACAACAGCACACAATCAGCCCCTCACAAACAGCTTATCACCAGATTAATAATTTGATGTTCTCTTACGAGCTGCATGAGCTGCTAGGGACCTTTCTCACCCAGAATCTACAAGACAACCTTAAAAGGGCCTCTCTACAACTACCAGTGCACACATTAACAGTGGGGGCACTGATGGTTTAAGAGGTTCTGTATGGACAAAAAGCGTGCTTCTTTCTTTCACAATTTTTGTATGTTATTCCAATCATATCAATATTATTCAAACATTGGAACAAGTTTTCAAACAAAAAACCCTCTATATTTCTTTTATGAATTGTAATTGAACCCCTAAATACTAACACTTTTGAGCTTCTATTTATTGCGATCATAATATCTCATGTCGTGATGAATGTATTTTGGTTGACACAACTAATTCCTTTGACAAAACATCTGTTTTCTGTATCTATCACATTCCCGCTTATGAATAAAACAAGATGAAAATATACATAAAAGACACTTCAACCTTTGATACGATCCCCATACAACAATGATACAAGATCCCCATACAATACATGATACAATGATTCATACATGTGAGACACACCAGGACGAGAGCATGCGGTTGTAACAACAATGGCTCATCTCCAGTCTTTGGGGTTAAAAGGTCAAATGCAAAACAAGATCGGTGCATGAAACTAGTTGTCAGTCCATCAACACAAATTGACATCCAAGGCATGCAATGTTGTTGTGTCATACCCACACTTCCTTGGGGTAAGTCTTGCCACAGATGTCATCTTCTAGTGTTTGGTGGGTTTCTGTATCTTGCATAGACTGAAAGGGATATAACATGTATTATTCAATACAAGGTGAGGTGAAATGGGGAATAGTGAGTGAGTTGGGTTTAACGCCGCTTTTAACAGTATTCCAGTTACATCACGGCGTGTCAGCTTAGTGTGGGAGGTAAGTCGAAGTGATGCAGGTCTCAGACGTTTACCACTTTGGTGAACCCACGAACATGGGTATGGTGCTGACAAACCTAGAAACATAATCGGGGCGAACCGGGATTCGAGCCCAGAATCATAGGTTTCTGGCGTGCCCAAGGGACGCAACTCTGCACAGTGAATCACGGCGCCTCAGACGACTGGGCCACCCATGCCCCCCGAAATGGGGAATAACATCACGTCCAAGATTATTGCACTTATATAGCAACATGCGTGTGTGTGTGTGTGTGTGTGTGTGTGTGTGTGTGTGGCTGCTTGGTATGACATGGCCGGGGATTGAACCTCTGACCTTCCGCTCTCCGGGCGGATGCCCTACCACTAGGCCACGGAGACGGTCTTATCCAATACAAGGAGATATCGCATGCATGAGATTAAAGAATATCTTTGAGGTCAACCAGCTTTCTTGATCACCCATTGGTCATTATAGAAAAGCATTTATGGCTTAAAATTTGAAATCTGACACAAATAATTCTATTTTAGACGATATTTTACTATATACCGGGATTGTTGTTAAATCAGCATTATGTGGGAGTAAAGTGATGGTTTGGTGATGCTGTCTGTCAACTCAATAGTACATTATAAAGAGACCGAGTCAGTGTTGTCACCTTTCGTTCTTCCATCTTTCGACTCCGGAGCAGCGAACGAATGGCATCAATCCAGCTGAGCATTTCGTCGGGTGTATCACACTGTAGAACATAGGAGAACACAGACATTACCAATAGGGCTGCAACGAATACACTATAAGGCGAATACAATTCGTATAATGAATATAGGGTAACGAATACGAATACGAATATTTATTCACGAATACAATAACAAGTCAGCAGTTGATGTATTATTTATTATATTCAGTGAAACAATAACAAAATAAATTATTTGACATGGCTTGTAAATTATTAATTTATTATACATGAATATACTTCACTTATCCAGGTACTAGAGTCTGCTCAAATGCAACAATGACCAGTGACTAAAATACTGTCACTCAAGAAATCTATGCATATAATATGTTCTTATGGATATTTTAAGGGTCAGAGTATGTAAATGCACATGACTGCATATTCCTGAAAATTCGATTCTAGTGACCGCGAATAACAAATTCAATTCATGAATGGATACGGTTCGATTCACCGAATACGCGAGTGAATCGTAACAGCCCTTATTACTAACACTCAAGAAATCGAGATTATCCATGATTCAGATGTATTTTTACTGGGATGTCCTAAGATCTGATTTTAACGAGATTGAATCTGTAATCTGGGGCACAGTAACACACAATCAGTCAGGTCGGCCACTGTGGACAACAAATCCTCACTGGTCGCTCGTACTCCAAAGCCAGGCACAGGTGACCTACTCTACTATGAACCCATTGTGAGTCAAGGCTCTAGGCCTGGAGGCTGACGGCATTAAGACTTACTTACTTGTACATAAAATATCCGTTTTGATGTGATGAGTTCAAATAAATTATCCCTGTTTACATGAGCACTGAAACAAGAAAGAGAACAGTTATACATTCAGACCAAGTAGACAGTTCTATCACATATTGATAACAACATGGCCAGATAAGAGGAGTGATATATCACCCTCTCACTGAAGCCTATGTCCCACCAGATTCTGTAGCAAATATATCACAGAACAACATAGCAAGTTCAAAAAAATATATAACAAAATGTCATATTCAGTGTTGAATCATGAAATAATCAGATGAAATGAAAATATTTCCCCTACACAAGGTGGTTTAAGGGTTACGGAGCTTAATTGTCACAAGGGAGGCAACTCTTGGGAGCTTAACATCCCTTGACTCCTGTGGCCCAAGTTCCCCCATAAGTTTTGATCAAGCGTCAGTTCTGAGTAAATATGTACAGGCTTTTGAGTATGGCAGGCCTACATACAATATGTTCATGTTCACTGTCACAATGACATGTATTTGAAATTATCCAAAGAAATTATTTTGCTTTTTTGAAAACAATGAGTGTGATATGGATTAAACGTGGCTTTGACTTCAGTTACATCACTGAATATTGGTTTAATTCTTGAGGAAAGATGAAACTTATGCAGTTCACAGCTCTTCACCACTGGTGAACTGAGTATCAAAACAGAGAGGTCTTGTATGTGCCAAGGGCAATTACATTGAGTTGTATTGACACAAACCTCTTGGTCACTTCTGGTGTTTTTTGAAAACAGAATTTCCTGAAGTCTTTCCTGAATTAAATAATTATCTCTTGCATCTGAAACTGTCTTACCCTGATGATTGTCTGGCTTCTAAAATTTCAGACACTGGAACTGTACGAATCGGGCTTTTGTCCTGAAAACAGAAACATGGAATGTGCAACAGAAGAAGAGTTTAACATAATTCCCGACACTGTATAAAGCCATCCAACTGTAGGGTACTGCAGGTCAGGCCCCTTGTTTGATTACTGTAAATCTGGAAATCAATGCGTCTCCAATATTAATACGACTGCTGACCCCTAGCCAAAAATGCGACTCAATATCAATGCGACTCCCCCCACCCATCCCAAGTGGAATGATACACATCCTTACCTTAATCCAATCAAACAGCAAACAGCACCGCTTATTAGCACTGAGTAGAGCAGTTCCGTAAATACAATAAACAGTGTTTTCCTAAAAGCAACATACTGTTTATATGTTTACTCTGTTGACTGGCATTAAGGAAGTACAAAGCCTATAAAATAATTGAACCAACAGTTCACTGATTTGTTTGCGGAGAAGGTGTCAACAAGCTTGACACGAGGATGTAGAACTCTTGACCCTAGCAGAAGAGAAGTTTCCAATGTTAACCAATTTATGAAAAAAAAGTCAAGTGTTACGACAGAGTGACTATATTCTAAACACAATATGCTGCACATGATTTCCAAACTTTACACGCTAATCCTGCCAGAGACAAATGGTGCATCTCGAGTCATGGATCTTTGACGTCACATGTGATGCGTTCATGAGCATCGGTTCACACAACATACCAGTATGTTGTCTAATATCTCTTGAATAGGAGTAAGTCTTAACAAATATGCATGGTATTCGCGTTTCTTTTGACATGAATTGTATAGAAATATCACTATGTTCATAGAGTGACTGCATCTTGTGATTAGATCACATCAACATATTACTTCATCTTTGTCAATGAAGTCCTCACCTGTTCATTCCTATAATAGCTAAATCCATTTTCATGGAGAAGGAAAAAACGTCTTTTCCAACTTTTTCTCTGGAACAACAAATAAGACTTGTCAGTTCATAGTATTTCACTTTTGTAGACACTTTAACCACATATCATTAGAGCAGAGGACATGTTTTTTTAAGGAAAATGGCCAGATCATTTCTGATGGTTGAAAAAGGCAAGAAATTTGGATTGCCGACTATGGTGAAATATGAATGCCAAAATGAGCATCGAATTATAATCACTGAATAATCCCAATTTATGGTGTTTTTTTGTTTACATGTCGGTGGAAAAACAACAAAGAGTGATTTTCTTATTTTTCCTCCAATCCTACAAATAAAAAATA
Source organism: Haliotis rufescens (assembly GCF_023055435.1). Taxonomy (NCBI): domain Eukaryota; kingdom Metazoa; phylum Mollusca; class Gastropoda; order Lepetellida; family Haliotidae; genus Haliotis; species Haliotis rufescens. The sequence continues at coordinate 5,926,735 of NW_025963802.1, forward strand.
ATCGGCAAACCCAAATGGGTCCTAAATGGGGACTACAGCAGATGAAGCTACTTACAACTGCCCCCTGCTTGACCCCGTACCCTGCCTTCAGCGACGTGCTCCCCCTTGAGGAAGTTGTCCGAGGGGCCTCACCGAGGGTACGACAAAGCGAGTTGGAAGGGGAGACACGTCCGGAGGAGGAGGACCGACTCGTGGACTCCTCATCCTCACTACTGCTCTCACCAGACACATCCTCGCCAGTCTGGGGAACAAACATCACCATGGATACAGTTGTACTAATCAATGAACAGAACCTAATGACAAGACACGTAATTCGAACAGACCTGTCAACCCTCCCGCATTTTGCGGGAGACTCCCGCAATTTGATGAAATCTCCCAGTCTCCCGCAAGATGGACTATTTCTCCCGCAAAACAGAATTCTTCATTATTTAAAAAAATCGCCTCATTGTCCCGTGAGTGAAAACAATGAACGGGAAGTTTGCGTCCTGATCTGTCCGGTAGGCTCCCGGATTAGCGACCCTTATCACAGCCACCCGCAGGGGGACCCAGATGGGCCTTTGTCCAGTAAATTCATATGGTGAACGATTGAACAATGTAAACTGTTAAGAAAACTCGGATAGTCCTAACAGGTGCCTGAAGGGTTGAACTTGAAATGAAAAATCAGCCAAGTATTCATCACTTCATGAAATGAACTGTTGTCTTCATGTTCTTAGCGTGTTTATTCTTCCATAATTTAAGAACGTAGATACATATGGCCGGTCCAGTTATACATGACTTTATTGGTTATCAGATTTGTCAGAAACTTTGTTAAAACATCAACATACCTCAAAGTTACGTCAATGAACTCTTGGAAATGAAAACAAAATATGTCCTGCAAGCGCCGTCTTCAGAAACAACACTATGCGTGATTGGTTGATTCGGTAGTCGAAATAACAATGAGTTACACGATCAGGCTTCCTCACAGCAGGATTTCAAAGTCAAAGTTTAACGTGAAACTTACAAATTTCCTTTTGACTGACATCGTGACTTGTGTGCACAGAAAATATCAAAACAGAACTTTATCAAATTTTGCGAGAATGTATCATGTGATTATTTTACACGATTTGATTGGCTAATAGTTTGCTTGCGTCCCAGATCTGCAATCTAATTTGCATACAACAGTACTAGTCAACCAATGAGATTAATACACGTCAAGATCAGAAAGGTCAACAACGACAACGAGACTCATTTCATTCATAAATTGTAGTAAAACGTAATAGTACTTCCAAATATGGCATACATTTCTTGGAATGGAATAACGTGAACATTTCTAGGAAATTTAAGAAGCAAAGTAATGGGACTGTCAACAGACTACCGCAGACAGAAAAAAACCAGTATATCTTATTGAAACTAAGGGCGATGATGTTGCGTCAGGATAAATGCATTTGATATTTCTTTGGCGAATTTTGTAACCAACATCGCGCCAAATACTCAGAAAACCTGCATCGTAACGAAGCCTGACAACTGGTCGGATTGAACACGTCGTCAACTGGTCAAGCTACTGATTGTGAAATTTCAATATCTGTTTGCGTTTATCTGAGATGATCTTTGAACGAAAGTTATATGGGTAGATTGTGCTGGGTTTATTTTTGGAGGAGGAAAATGCAAACGGAAATTAAGCAAGCTGTACGTATAAGAAACTTATTGATTATTTATTGTTTCAAAATATTTGGTTTTCTTTGTAACATTATTAAAAATAAAAGTTGGAAATTATCTTATCTTCACTATCTTAAAAATCTCCCCCTTTGGAGGCAAATCTCCCCCATTTTGAAGTCAAATCTCCCACATTGTCATGATGAGGGGTTGACAGGTCTGAATTCGAACAAAATCGGATCTGATCAGATTGATAAGCTGCACTGGCAAATAAGTTTACTCTTTACATATGGGCCACCAACAACAAAAACCCCGAAAAAATTAGTTACTTGGCAAATTTCTGTTTTGGTTGATGAATGGATATATAAATGGTATAGAATGCCTTTACTAAGCATCTCCCATGAACAGTGAACAGACACATTAACATATTGGGAACCTCAGGAGATATATTTGTAGCCTGATGTGGTCAAATGTGCCTTATAATAAACCTTCAGGTCTATTGTTTGATAGGCATTACTTAGAAGTTGACGGATGACAAAGTAGACACAATTTATTGATAACAACTTATTTATTTACTGTAAAGGCGATGTTTCGGTATAGATCTTTATACCATTGTCAAGCAAGACTCTATGTTAGTTTGTCTTCCCCAAAGTCTATAGTATACAGATTCCTACAGGTAACACACGAGAACACATTCAGTGGCTGGGAGGTGAAATATGTAAGGGAGACAACTCCTGTGGCACTACTGACCTGCACTGGCATCTTACACACCACACCGCCAGCGATCTCGGTCACATAGGACTTCTGACTTAGGTCGCGTGCCTGCCATTCTGTTGTGCGCAGGTTCTTGACTGCATCATCCTGAGGGACCTGTCGGTGAACAGGTGATATAGTCACTCACCGAACACTGGTGAAAGCGAAGTTGACACAAGACAAGCAGACATTGACTCTCATCTGCCATTCATCATTAGAACTGCTCAATCTTGATGAAATTTATGAACATGAAACAATCTGAGTGTGAGTGAGTGTTTGTCATTTAACGCTGCACTCAGCAATATTCCAGCTCTATGACAGCAGTCTGTAACTAATACAGTCCAGACCAGACAATCCAGTGATTGACATCATCAGCATCGATCCATACAATTGGGTAATCAACCAAGTCAGCGAGCCTGACCACCCAATCCCATAAGTCGCCTCTTACGGCAAGCATACTCGCCTTTTCGGCAAGCAGGGGTTGCTGAAGACCTATTCTACTCTGGATCTTCACGGGAATGAACATTCTGAACATCGTAAGGTTTAGTTAGTTTCTCTGAGAATTAATAAACTGGTATTATGATCCTTTACCACTCTAAAATATTGTCAGACATTTGGTGCAATGGCTGTTGACAAAACATAATGTGTTGACTGGGCTTTTTGTTATTTTGTTGAGCAGAAAAAAACCTACAAATAATAGCATTTGTCCATGCCGAAAAGAAAAGGATATCTACCACAATCAAATAGCCTAAAATGATAATTAAAATGTGTTTATCTTTCTCATCTTTATCCCAAATGTTCAACGTTCATAGATTGTACACCTTGAAGATAAAAGTATTAACTGAGAGCCATCATAAATGACAAATCTTTCATAAAAAAATTATCTGCATGCAGATCTGGACTGTGGACAGTGCTACATGAAGTTGTCTACTCTGAGATAGATACATGATTAAACATATCAACCTCAAATATCACAGTTCAAATACCGCATAGGACTCAACCTAAAAAAATACTAGAACCTGTACTTTACTGTGAGTGAGTGAGTGAGTGAGTGGGTGGGTTTTGGGTGGGTGAGTGAGTGAGTGAGTGAGTGAGTAAGTGAGTGAGTGAGTGAGAGCAATATCACGGCGGGGACACCAGAAATAGGCTTCACACATTGTACCCATGTCAGGAATCGAACCCGGGTCTTCGGCGTGACGAGCGAACGCTTTAACGACTGGGCTACCCGACCGCCCCACTTTACTAAGAGAGTGTTGTCCCAAATATAACATTTGCTACATTTGATCACTTTCTAAATGGCATTATTTGTTCAAATATCACCTATGTACACCAACCAACAAACAAACAAAACACCAGCCTAACAAAAGATAGGGATTTTTGAATGAGACAGAATTCCTTTATTGTCACTGCTTTGTTGTCTTTTCATTTCCAACAACAATTACACTTTTGTATAAATCCACCCCACTCCTAATATCCAATGGTGAATCCCTAATCTGGTCCCAACTACCCAGGTGTCTTTATCCTTTGAGAACACTTTTTCTTCTACTTGTAACAGTAACTAGAGTTTCGGCTATCCAAACTGCATATTTAGCAGAGGTTTTACGGTATGTTCAGTCAGGTTACCGTGATCTTGCTGGCGTTGTTGAGGGCCTCTATCCATTCTGTTTTGTCATCTTCATCTTCTGCCTCCATAAAATACCGGCGCCCAGCCACATTGATGACTGAAATATGAAATATGCAATTTCTCTGACAAATCAATTGAAATCTGTCTCAACCATGTGAAAATAGGATCTTGCTGAACTCGGTGAAAAGGAATACCAACAGTTAGAGAAATGTCACTGGGTAATTAACATGGTGTCATGGAGAGTGATGAGGGTGTGTGTAGATATTAAAACACTTAACGCCTAACATTTTTTTCACCCGATTTACAGATCCACCAACAAAAAAAACACCCAGAAAATTGTGGGAGAAAAAAAAATCAGAAAGTTTTTTAGACCGTGTTTGTAAAAATTGTTTTGATAATAAAAATAGCTAGTCTTAAGTGCATTTTTAAATTCTTGAAACAGAAACACATATTATAGAAACATAAAACACTGGAGTCAAATGCCAGATATTCTTTAACACGTTTAAAGACCCAAAACCAGCGAGACGAGACATTTTCCCCTCCCCATCCAAACAAACCTGAAAGACACTATAAACCTGTTGAAAGCATCTTATTTATTTATTTTGACCTATCAACCAAAGTTTGCCTTAAAAAAATGAAGGTCTGGCCTAACACAACAGGGAAGGACAACATGACCTCCTGGCTGTGACGCAAACCAGGTCCTGTGTGTGATCCTAAACTCTCTCGACCCAAATTCGGTTAATGATGTAAATGACAAATCAAACTTCCCATCAATAACATTTTGAATTTGAATTTCAGTCCAATACATTGTATTCTAGGCTAACAAATCAGTCCTGATCTTTTAATATTTTTCCATGGCTTTCAAGTTCATCTAACTGCTCTCCGAAGATGACAAAGTCCTGCCTATTCCAGTTTCATATTTCAAGACATGAAGAGGACCATGTAACGAATATTCTCTACAAACAAACAAACATCCGGAAGAGGCCACTGGACTTTGGCCTTGTATGTGGGTTTGTTAGTTTAGAATATTAGTTACATGGTCCTAGGTGTCAATGAAGTGCTGATTTATTGAAGGTTTTACCAGACACAAAATATTGCATCCAATATGCACTCAAATTGTGACGGGATGCAATTAAATTACAGAGCGAATCTTGGTGGATGCAAATAAATTCGGCCATTGGAATCTAATAAAACTAATCCAAACTGTAGATTGCATGAGACATGTTCTGACATTATGACTGTGGTCAGAGATACACTCCACGTTCATAGTGTCAGTGGTGGATTTTCTGTCAATCTAACACTGAACGCCTTACATAATTAGCTAAAGGATTCTGAGCATGTACAATGATATGACATCAGTGAGTGAATGAGTTGGGTTTAACACCAACATAAACAGTATTCCAGTTATATCACGGCGTGTCAGCTTAGTGTGAGGGGAAAGCCTGAAGTGATGCAGGTCTCAGACGTTTACCACTTTGGTGAAACCCATGAGCACGGTTATGGTGCTGACAAACCTAGAAACATAATTGGGGCAACCAGGATTCAAACCCACAATTATGGGTTTCTGACATGACTCAGACCCATGTAAACCTTGTGGTGTGCATATTTACTCTTGAAAAGGTCAGTCATGACATACATGTATACACTACTCAACTTTTGATAAGGATAAGCAGATGTACAGACAACAATATCCCTATCAAAAGTGGAGTAGTAAAGAACACTTTCTTATCTCAGTTGCTTACAAGTTTTCACTGTATATTTTGGCTATTCATTCTTTTCATTGAAATGTGTGAAAAATGAAGTGCCATGTTTGCTGGCACATAATGTTACCCACAAACAATATAGGTCGGTTATTTATTTCATATTTCATTTCATTATATGATTACATAGAAAGACATACTAAACACATAAAGCTTTATCATGTGTTTGGTAGCAGAGAAATGATAAGACTGTCATTATGCTAGCTTCACAATGGGGAATGAGTATGGTTTTACGCCACTTTCAGCAATATCACAGCTGGGGACACCTGAAATGGGCTTCACACATTGTAACCTTTAACCTTAACACAACTGCTTAGTTTTATTGCAAAAATCATCAACAATGCCTCATAAGATTTCCTGACTCTTAAACATCCTGTGCAAGAAGGGAATTCTGAATCATGATATATTCATCTCACATGATACTATCAGTCTGGAGACCATTTTGGAGTGCTTGATGATGACCTCTAAAAGTGAGTGAGTTAAATTTTACAGAATTTTGGCCATATTGCAGCCATATAGTAAAGACCTCTAACAGACCGTACAATACCCCCTTGAACTTGACAAGCACATTAACATAATAGCATACATTATAACATTTAGAATTTGGAAAATGTTGTTGACATAGTGGGTATAATCAAGGCTGACCTGTGTATGAGACTTGACTTATTTTCCTTCCTCTTTCTAGATAATCCTTTGTGTAGAGATGGCATACTTCCAACAGGCACACATCAAAAGTCTAGAGACACGCTTTGATAGCTGAACACAATGTTTCACACACACAGTCACTGCATACGATCAACACTCGTGTTTACCCCTTAAATCCCCATGTTGAATATCCCCACATTTGCACATCCCTTCAACGTGGTTTATGAGAGACAATGTGGAAATGGGGTCCATGATGTTGATTTCGGACAAAATAAACAAAAGTTGCATCTTGTTGTCGTTTGTTTCAATTCGTCACCATTGTCCACTACCTGTGTCAGGTTTAGATTGTCTTGTTTACAAATCATGTTGGTGCTTGTCTTTTCTCTACTGTCAGTGAATAGGATTTCGTACAGCTTCCAGCAATATGATGGCGAGTCACAGAAAACAGGCTTCACACATCGTAAAGACGTAGGGAATGGAACACACACCTCCGACGTAACGATCTCACCCCTCTAACCACTAACCTATCACAGCCACCCTCTACTGTGAGTAAACATGGTTTTACACAGCTTTAAACAGTATTCCAGCAATATGATGGTGGGGGACACAAAAAAAAGGCTTCATACATTATCATTCATTATTCCTGGATTAATTTGCCACAAATAACACGAGTTATTAACAAATATAAGCTATTATTGTCAAGTCATAACCCAAAGACTTTAAAAGATGGTACTTGTTAAACTGCTTGGTGTTCGGCATTAAGGGCATAAGGGAAGGACTGGCTGGCTTGGAGTCAGCATGTGCTATAGCAGATCCTGGCAGCTAAGGGAGGCAACTCTGTACAAAGTTTCCCAATCAGACTTCATTACTGAGTGATATACCTAAGGAAAGCTACATGAGGCTTAAACAAGTTCTGAAATAGGTTCCTGCGAAAAATGTTTGCCCGGTACTTGAGATTGCGACAAATAAACAAAGGAGGACATGATATGACATTCAATCTTGTCAAGTCATAACATATATAAAGGAAAAGGGCACTTGTATGATCATATCCTGACCCGACTGCCCAACTTTCTGTTTCATTACACCATAGATTAACCCAGTTGATTAAAACCTGTTACCCGTAACAATCTCCCGGGCCTTGTAACAAGGTTAAGACCACAAGAAACATGTTAATATTCATGTCACGTTTACTTTCAGGCATGTGTTGAGTCCTGCAATGAAATACGCTATAGCGTAAGTACCAGAGCACACGGCAGTACATCGACCTGGAACAGGCTTCTTCATACCCTAGGTACATTTCTGTATGACACTTACACAACAGAATTCTTGCACCTGTTACAGAGATGCAACACCAAATTGAGGAAGTAAGGATTATCAAGGATAGGATCTAAAATCAGTACTTTTGCCAAGATATCAGTAATCATAACTCAGATATTGTCTATGGTGTTTGGAACCCATGTATGTCACGACAAAAAGAAGCGTATTTTCTTAGTTTGATTCCTTAAAATTTAATATTCATGTTTAATGTTTGGGCAACTATGGCTTCATTTCTAAAGCAGCAAAAATTTGACATAAACAGCTCTATTAGTAACTTCCAAATCTGATGGATTTGTGATTGTTTTTAACAAAGTTTGTATCATATTCATTTTATCGTCAAAATTTAATAGCAAAATATTGTACCGATTGCTTAAAAAAAACATTGGCATCTCTGTTTGTAGCTTAAAAAGACATTTACCTATGTAATTACAAATGTTAAAAATATTTTAAACTTTTGCATAGCATATATTATTCATAATAATTAACTCTGGGCCATGTGACCTTTATATATGAATAAACTTCTACTTCTGTTTGTAGCGCTCCAACAATGGTTCACAAGACAGAAGGACCTGATAAAACCTGCCTAGGCCAGGAGCTCCAGATAACTTTTTAAGCAATTGAGTTTTTACTCTAAGGTTTCTATTTTAATTGGGTTATTACATTTTTCATTGGGTAACCAATATTTTTTCACTCACCTATTCCTCACTCAAATTGGGTTTTTCCCAAAATTAGTGAACATTTTAAGATTTAAAAAAAATGAAATAATGTTTTAGATGTATATAGCTGTTCTAAATATATAGGCTTGATTCAGAAAGTAAATTAGCTTGTAATTGTGTTTCGGAAATTAATTCCTTTGAACGCCTGCTGAAAAAGCTTCATTGGGTATTTACGCGAGCTGTATTTATACATTTTAGTATTTTATTTAATGCATACATTTCTGTACGCAAGTTAATAGAAATTATTTGGGTTTTGAATATTTTGTGGGGGTATTTTGCGCAAATACGCTGTTTATCTGTAGCTCTGCTAGGCTGAAGGAAAAGACTGGCCTGCTGTAAACCAGCAGGAAGTAAACAATCTTTCAACTTACCAAAACAGTTGCTGACCTTAGGCCGAAGCTTCTTCCCATCGCTTACCTGGAAAAACAAATGATTAACATCATCAAGAATGAAAATATATACATCTAAAATTGAAATTGTTTGAAGTGTTAACATAAATGCATTGTAAGGTTGCCTCTCATACAGACCCTGCAACAAAACATTAAAAAACCCAAGTAAGTCTACATTACTTTAGCAAGTCTAGACTTTTTCAGTGAAATGAAGAGATTCTCTCAGTTTCTTTCCATTATATATTAAAAGACAATTTAACAGAAAAATATAAAAAAGAATTCTTTTCTGAAACAATATGTCGGTGTCATCCTAATGACATCAGACCATAAACTTATAATGATTTCATTTGAGGCTCAACATGAAGCTTGAGGGAGGTCTATAAAGAACACCAGATAGAATTCTCCTTGTGTTCTCCACAAGTTTGTGGATGCACAGCCTTAAGATAGTGTCACAGGTAAATATACACCCAATCTGCCAAATGAGTGAATGTTGGTTAACACTGAACCTGACATTTTCTACCATGACAAGCACTAAGCCAATTTAAGTCACACAGTCAAGAAATTATTAGCCAAGTGTGTTCTGTATAGTAAATATCATGTATTCGGAATAAAAAATGTATTATGTGAGCCTTTGGCATGCAAGATACATGTCTTTTATTCCTAATATTCTATATGCACGATATGGAAACAAGTAAACATCTTAAAATAAATGATGATTAAGGTGTAATTTCACTCAATAAAGTAGCTTCAGAAACCGTGTATGAATACAAGTTTCGAGTAAACCACACAATTTATCATATAGCACCAAATGACTTGCAGCCATGTTTGTTGTCATAGTTCCACAACACATTGACAAGCACTAGTGTCAGTGTGTCTGACAGACCCTGAACCATATTATTTCCCCCTTCGCCCAGCCCTTTCTGTAATGCTGTAGTCCTCAAAGGAACAAGTCTAGGTTTCTCTTAGGTTCAGAGTGAGTGAGTATGGTTTTTGCCACTTTTAGCAATATTCCAGCAATATCACAGTCCGGACACCAGAAATGGGCTTCACACATTGTACCCATGTGGGGAATCAAACCCGGGTCTTCGACTTGACGAGCAAACACTTTAACTACTAGGCTATCCCATCGCCCCCTTCTGAATCTTCTTTCAACATTATATATTTTCAGACTAAGTGTTCGTCAATGGGACACCCAAGGAGTGTTAGTTAATAGTTTAATGACAAAGAAAGCATAGCAGTGATGGAGGAAGCTTGAAAGTAGTTCCTGCTAGGTGACTTCATTTGCATATTTATTTATCGGTCCATGACAGCAAGTGTATCGATTGGCTGATCACATCAATAACAGAACACTTACAATGATGAAACACGATCCAAGGTTTAGTTGGCTCTAATGACAAACCTAAGGTATAAAGAGTAATTGGGAACTATTCTGACCCAGATTCCCGGTGTACTATGTGAAGCATAAAACAGCCATTGTGACCAACCGATACCCACATAATCTCTACAACCAGCACAGTTTGTAGGGATCTTACCACTGGGGTGAGTGAGTGAGTGAGTGAGTGAGTGAGTGAGTTAGTGAGTGAGTGAGTGAGTGAGTGAGTGAGTGAGTATGTGAGCGAATGAGGATGTGAGCGAGTGAGGATGTGAGCGAGTGAGTGGGGATGTGAGCAAGTGAGTCGGGTGTGAGTGAGTGAGTGAGGATGTGAGCGAGTGAGTGAGGATGTGAGCAAGTGAGGATGTGAGCGAGTGAGTGAGTGGGGATGTGAGCAAGTGAGTCGGGTGTGAGCAAGTGAGTGAGTGAGGATGTGAGTGAGCGAGTGAGGATGTGAGTGAGTGAGTGGGGATGTGAGCAAGTGAGTCGGGTGTGAGCGAGTGAGGATGTGAGTGAGTGAGTGAGTGAGTGAGTGAGTGAGTGAGTGAGTGAGTGAGTGAGAGAGTGAGTGAGATAATACACTTCTTTCAGCAACAATCCAGCAATATCACGACTGGGGAGGCCAGAGGCAAGCAAAAGCTTTAACCACTTGGCTACCCCAACGCCTGGTTAATGAGGAATGGCAGATAAGCATTTCTATGACAAACCACACATCAACTCCTGCTGAATAACGAATTTATCAAAACGACATGTAGAGGAAGCTAAGCTAGAATCATAACCAGAGATAACAATGAAAGTTTTCAAGTGTGCAACAAGGAACTCTTAAATAAGTGCACCAACAAGAATAGATTGTATCTATAGTCATGAGCCAGATTAAGTGTATCAGTCTGCGCCAAACACTTTTAAATAATGGTCTAAGCATCATTTTCAGAAAAATTATCATATGGAATATTATTCCCAGAGCTTACTATACCAAACAGAAATTTACTATTTGGCACGGGGTATTTTGTTAAAAAAATCATATTTCTAGGTGTGCCCTTTAGCAATCATGCTTAGACACAAGGAACTTACTTTCAATATGACATTACAATTTAATCCTAACACACTAATACAAGGAAGTTCAAACAGTGAAAACATTGTATATAAATCTCCGAAAAAAATGTTTTAACAAAGAAATAATTTCAATTGTCTTTTGAAAGACAACAGCAAAGAGTCAAGAGACAAAAATCTAGGATTGACAATCTATTGTACATAAACCGTTTGGGATTTTAACAACATTTTTGTATCAAGGTCATTGTGACAGGCTGTACATTTTAAAGGGCTTGTGTTGTCTTAAAAAAACATTTCCGTTGCATCCTTGTCTGACCTACATGTGGTAGTAGTACATTTGAATGAACAACAAAACAATGAACCATCATACTGCCACGGCCTAATTGAAAAATTGTTCTTTATAGCAAAGAAACACTCTATAATGGCTCAGTAGAGCTATTACTTCCATTCAAAATGGCTGCCAAGGATGACAACATGCTATTATCCTGATGACAACCTGACAAGTGAGGAGGAAGTGCAGCACCTTCAGCTGACTGACAAAACATCAGCTGCTAAGCACTATCTGGCCACACATCACACCTGGCGATGTGCTTGAGGCATAAATCAATCTGTAGCTTTCTGAACCTGCATGGGAACAGGCAAAATGTGCTGCTTCTATAGTCTGTTTCACACTGCTTGACATCTTTGTTCAACACAAAACCATGAAGATCCATGTTAGAATAGGTCTTAAGGAACCCATGCTTGCCATAAAAGGCAACTATGCTTGTCGTAAGAGGCGACTAACAGGATCAAGTGTCAGGCTCACTGACTTGGTTGACACATGTCATCATATCCCAATTTCATGGATCAATGCTTATGATGTCAAAAACTGGATTGTCTGGTCCAGACTTGATTATTTACAGACCACCATCATAAAGCTGGAATATTGCTGAGTGGGGCATTAAACAACAGAGGGTGCAATCTTTAGTGATGAAATAAATAAAGGTTAAATATGCATCCCCTGTTCCATGCTTAAATCTCTTGTTTAACACATGATGCCATATTTAATTTAGTGATGAAATAAATAAAGGTTTAATATGCATCATCTGTTCCATGCTTAAATCTCTTGTTTAACACGGGTTTAACGACTGAATCCATACAATCCAGACCATCTATTAGCCATTCCAGAATGGTTTTTTTGTTCAGGTTTCAAATTTGTCATCGAGAATTTGTCAAAATATGTTTAGAAGCGTAGTCGCCAATTTGAAATTTGTGCCGTAAAGTACGAGAAAGCTGCCTTCTGATTGGTCATTCCATTGGTCGGTCAAAGTTCGCGCAAGGTTGTTCTGACGTGACCCGTAAAGGGATGTCCTCAGATCTTTGTTTAGCGGTAGCGAGAACTTAGATCTGATTTTAATGAGATTGACACATTAACAACTTGAGAAACAAGTAATGACAGGAATGATGAACACATGACACTTTGTTATGCATAGCAACTTTTTTCTGCTTATAGTCTTATTCTTTGTGCAAAGTTGCTATCCATAAAAAGTGTCATGTTCTCTCAACTTCTAAATGCCCATCAAAGACGACAGGTATGATGTAAGAAATAAAGTTCTAACAAGCCTGTATGATCAGTGTACTATGAAGACAAATTACCCCCCTACCCCACCCACCCACCAGATCTTTAAAAAAACAATCAGTCTCTCAGCATACTCAGATTCATATTTCCCCATAAACAATAACATGATAAGTTGTACAGAGAACAGTCTTCCAGCAGCTTATTGTAAAGCTGTGAAAACGTCTCCCCTAACTCATTCTTGGCAACATCATTGCTTATTTGTACATCTACTGTTCTCCAAGGCTTCAGAACAGAAACTTGGTATTGACAACACTGGGACTCCTATTTATAGCCTATATATCTCCTCCAAGCTTTGTTGCTGACACCTAAGTTTAAACTATCACTATTCTGTTCTGCTGTAATACACAAGGTGTGAAACTGCCAATAGCTCCCAATAATATATACTGAAAAAAGGTAAGGGCTCATGAATATGTTTTGGGATAATTTTATGAAATGGTTTGCTCGGTCTTCACTGCAACAAAATATCAACCCCAAAATTGATGATTCCTAACTTTTTTGTTCAGTATATATTTATATAATAGGCAACTTAAAAACTTATGAATTCTAAGACTCCATACTACATCCGTAAAGACATTATTACCCTGGAAAACAGATCAGTGTGAATTTAAACATTCTCAAATCCCTGGGGAGTATACAATTCAAGCTGCCTGGTAAGGCTCTGGAAGATTTTTAAAGCAATCACATTCCCTACCAGGTGAGTCTAGCCTGCTAGGCAAGTCATCCATCCACCTACCCAAAATTTACTTTAGTACCTTTGGCCTAAAATATTTCAAAGGTTTCAAGACCACTCTCTCCAAACGAGACACATGGCAGCACTCTTGAGCAAGAAGTACCCCTGCATTAGATGTGCTTTATAAATTTCTAAATTCATCAGTCAGTCAACAGTTGGGGGGTACACAACCTATGGCACCGAGAACAATTGGTAGTCGTACAACTTGGTTCTTGGGATGCAAGCGTGACAGTGTTTCGAAAGCGAGGTCCTCATAATTATTATTATTTTTCTCCTATTAATTTTACTACTATGACTGTATTCTTATTCTTCTTCTTCTTGTTATATGATGTTCTCTAGTAACAGTCAAAAAAATTATGGACATTAGAATTAACTCACACTGTTACCCATCCATCCTTATAGTTAAACAAAATGTATTGGACAAAGACCTTTTTTCCAGTCTCATATAGAATTCCATAAGAAAGACAGAAGTAAATGTATGTGAATTTTACAAACAAACATGTTTGTTTTGCACTAAGTATTATACATGCTATAAACCCACAACAAACAACATGAACACTATTGACATTATTTGTCCACTAGAGACAAAAGAATTCCTTTCCTTGGGGTCAACCTACGTAACCCCATCACATGGCTGTTTGTTCCCCACACACCACAATATCAAAACAGGTTTACATGGCCATAATAGCAGGGTCTAGTGTTTCCCATGTTCATTAACCTTCCCTGCCAGGTCGTGCAGGGTCAACAGCAGACTTAATATCCGCTGTTGTGTCGACACTGTATACCATTGTGGAAGTTCCAACAAAGTCAAATCATGTTACCCAAAATTGCTTTGGGACAACAATTACTGTCTACTTTTACAGGTGATTTTACCTTAACATGCTTAACTTGGACATAAATCCAAAAGGGAGTTTGGTTGAAGGTATGTTTATTTACATACCCTATTTGTCGTCAGCTTTGTTTACATGTTAATTCACAAATTGTCATGCAAAAAATGTATTTTCAAAGTTATATTCTAATTTTATTAATGAGTTCTTGTTTTTGTTCTTTCTTCCCCATGTAAATGACCTTCAATTATTAGACTTTGTTAATGTTAATTAAAGTCTTATCAAGTTTTAGGATAAAGTTTTCTCATATTTATTTGCTCTTATTTTTGTCCTCTTGTAATTCAGACCTCAAGACCAGGGAAATGTAAAGGAATTAATATTCCATCATGAAGAGAAATAATAAAAATCCCATCCCATACAATATATTTTGGAGATATGAGTTAACCAATAAGACAGTGCCTTGACACAATTTGAACACACAGGCAGAAAATAGTATTCTACAGTTCATTTTCAAACATTTTACATGTCACTCTTATATCCTCTGCATGTCCAAACCGGGTTCAAACACAATTTCCGACCATTAAATGCATCTTGTGATCCCTTTTGGAAACCATTTTCAATGTGTTATAGATATATGGATAGCTTTTAGAAAAGAGTATTCAACAGTACTAAAACAAAACAAAACCACAAAATAATGACTTCATAGTTATGAAAAAATACAAAATTTTCAGGGATTCTTTACTGTCTATCAGTGACCGGGCCTTGCATGGTATGGTATGTGCAGAAAGAGCAGTAGTCTCAATACAGACAAAGAAATGCAAATGACAAAGATGCCAAAATGTGACAAAGAGTTGGGAAAAAAAGAAGAAAAAAGAAAACAAAAGACCATACGCATACATTAAAGATGGCCGAAGTCTGTGTGAATTCAAAATACATTCGTGGGGCATGGGTGGCCCAGTCGTCTAAGGCGCTGCAATTTGCTGTGCAGAGTTGCATCCCTTGGGCACGCCAGAAACCTATGATTGTGGGTTCGAATCCCGGTTCACCCCGATTATGTTTCTAGGTTTGGGTTTCACCGAAGTTGTAAATGTCAGAGACCTGCATCACTTCGGGCTTTCCTCCCACATTAAGCTGACACGCCGTGATATAACTGGAACACTGTTAAAAGCAGCGTTAAACCCAACTCACTCACTCACTCCAAATACATTCTTGAGATCCCTATGGTAATACCAAAAATATTTGTTTTGACTTCTGGCTGTCCTGAGGATATAACTTTTATCATATATCTGTTGGGGTCATTATACGGATAAAGATACAAATGTGAAAGGTCAAGTAGGTACTACTTTCAATGTTTACAAACGAGCAAGGTGTTGCCCTTGTCAATCGGTGATCAAGTCAGAATTAACCATTGGCAATCTGGAGAAACTACAGGGATAATTGTTATCATTATCAAAACAATAGTCTAAGATACTGAAAATCAGTGATTAACTGGGACGTAGCTGAGGCATTTTAGAAGTTTTGGCAACTTTGGAGATAAATGCGAAACAATTTAGCGAAGATACTCAAAACAGCTTGACTGGAAATTTTAAATTGTCCTGTGAAATCAGGTTAATGACCAAAAAATATGTCTGTCGCTTCTCTCACAAAATGATTTTGAAAATAATAATTAATTTGTTGTGGCCATTAGTAACGAAAACTCTAACATTTCCAGGATCTCAATCTGCTAACTCCCTGGTCTTCTGAGAGTCAGGCAGTATTTCAGCCCAGCATAGACAAGCCATGCAAGCCATATGCCAGACTGAGTATACTGGAAGTCAGGGAATGTGACAGTGCAAAGCTATTAGAGCATAATTACAAGCGTTGGGGAGGACTCTTCCATTCTTGAGAGATCTTAAGAAAATATACACTGCAGGGCCAGTAAGCCCTTGCATAAAAGTGGATTTAGTAGCTGCTGTGGGAAGGGGCAGACACATTTATAAAGCTCTGGCAAAAGACCACCTACATGATTAGCACAGGACTTGTACTGCTGACAAAGGTTGCGGAGTCAGAGGCAGCAGAGAGAATGTATCTAGTTGCAGCAGATGCAGTATCAATCCTTGTGGCGAACAATTTGTTCTAAATACCTCCTGATCTGCACAAGGTCCGTGGTAACATTTGATACTTCTAAGATATCCTTAATCTCCTTTTTCACTCAGAGTGAAATTGTTTTGAGTTTTTCAGTTTGTTTCATTTGAAAATAAACATATTCTTTCATGTTCCCAAATTCTCTTACTCATTCTAAAAATAATAGGGTCTGGTTCCGTTACGACTTACTTATTTTCACAATTCTTGTTCTGCAGCATTTTCAAGTAAAGATCATAACAGTGAGTGAATATGGTTTTACGCCGCTTGTAGCAATATTCCAGCAATATCACGGCGGGGGACACCAGAAATGGGCTTCACACGTTGTACCCATGTCTGGAATCGAACCCGGGTCTTCGGCGTGACGAGCAAACGCTTTAACCACTAGGCTACCCGACCGCCCAAAGATCATAACAACGATGATGATGATATCATCAAGATAGTGTTTGAGAACTCACAATTTACCTTAATTCAGCATGGGCAATGAAGACGCTTTTGATGCAATTTTTCATGGATGTTCACTATTAGCTTTGTAGTAAAGTAATTACAAGGGCCTGATGGAAGATTTTGAAACATTTTCTTCAACTCTACATCTTAGATCATGATGATGATGATGATGATGATGATGATGACCAGAATATCAGAGGCTCCCCTATAAAGTAACATCTTTTCCAGAATCCCATATCAAAGCGCTAACACAGCAGCTATACTCAAAGCACAATAAAACCCTACGGGTAATTTGGCCAATTTAACAGCACCGAACATCACCTGGCATTAGGGCAGGATGCCAAGCTTCAAATGAGACAGGCCTGTTCTCAACAAAGTCTATGAAGGAACCATCCCAGCCAACTCAAGGTTTAGGCGGGGGATCATGTGGTTGAGAACACACAATTTACCTTAATTCAGCAAGGGCAATGAAGACGCTTTTGGTGCAATTTTTAATGGATGTTATTTATTAGCTTTGTAGTAACTTAATTACAAGGGCCTGATGGAAGATTTTAAACTATTTTCTTCAACAATTCATCTTAGAGTTAAGTTGTTCTTCGTCATGTCGCTGTATATGGCAGAGATATTGTCGGTTTACATATTGCATATTAACATAATAACAAACTACTGAATTGATTGTTAACATACTTCTATATATGTTAACATTTCTACAACAGCGTATGTGAATGAGATACTGATCTAATACAACCACCTAACTGTTAACATTATATAACACCCATCAAATCAACTGAATGTAAACATGATAACACATCTAAAACAACCAAGTGAACGTTAACACAATATCATATGGAACACAAACCAACTGAATGTTAACATGATATAACACTTAACCAACTAGCTCAATGTAAACATGATAAAACATCCAACAAATCAACTGAATGTTTACATGATATAACATCCAACAAACCAACTGAACATGCTGAATGTTTACATGATATAACACCCAACAAACCAGCTAAATGTTAACATGATATACCATCCAACAAACCAACTGAATGTAAACATGATATAACATCCAACAAACCAACTGAATGTAAACATGATATAACATCCAACAAACCAACTGAATGTAAACATGATATAACATCCAACAAACCAACTGAATGTTAACATGATATAACACCCAACAAACCAGCTAAATGTTAACATGATATACCATCCAACAAACCAACTGAATGTAAACATGATATAACATCCAACAAACCAACTGAATGTTTACATGATATAACACCCAACAAACCAGCTAAATGTTAACATGATATACCATCCAACAAACCAACTGAATGTAAACATGATATAACATCCAACAAACCAACTGAATGTAAACATGATATAACATCCAACAAACCAACTGAATGTAAACATGATATAACATCCAACAAACCAACTGAATGTTAACATGATATAACATCCAACAAACCAACTGAATGTTAACATGATATAACACCCAACAAACCAGCTAAATGTTAACATGATATACCATCCAACAAACCAACTGAATGTAAACATGATATAACATCCAACAAACCAACTGAATGTTTACATGATATAACACCCAACAAACCAGCTAAATGTTAACATGATATACCATCCAACAAACCAACTGAATGTAAACATGATATAACATCCAACAAACCAACTGAATGTAAACATGATATAACATCCAACAAACCAACTGAATGTTAACATGATATAACATCCAACAAACCAACTGAGTGTTAACATGATATAACATCCAACAAATCAACTGAATGTTAACATGATATAACATCCAACAAACCAACTGAACATGCTGAATGTTTACATGATATAACACCCAACAAACCAGCTAAATGTTAACATGATATACCATCCAACAAACCAACTGAATGTAAACGTGATATAACATCCAACAAACCAACTGAATGTAAACATGATATAATATCCAACAAACCAACTGAATGTTAACATGATATAACATCCAACAAACCAACTGAGTGTTAACATGATATAACATCCAACAAATCAACTGAATGTTAACATGATATAACACCCAACAAACCAGCTAAATGTTAACATGATATACCATCCAACAAACCAACTGAGTGTTAACATGATATAACACCTAACCGACCAGCTGAATGTAAACATGAAAAGTAACTCCCAAGCAACCAACTCTACCAACAGAATGTTAACATTAACACTGACCTAAGACCTAAGGAAACTCACTAAAATGAGCATAATGCCAGCTGAAGACACACACAAGGCAGCTCCAGACATGACCACAGTGGTCTGGAAGATAGTTTAGGTGCCTGAAAGGGGCGCTGGTTACTGTTACAACATTAACCACAGATGGTAACATGCCTGAAGTCTCAGACTGTGGAATCCTAGTTCATTACACATTGAAAGTTTTGGTTTTACAGCTGACTTAGATAGCTTGACTTCCTTATCTTTGTCATCGTGCCTGGTATTTGAGGACTGCAATAAATCAAATATAGATATTTCACCATCCTGGTGCAGGACAACAAAATGAAACTGGTAACTATTGAACAGGACGGGAAACTTTCTCTGAAACAGGATTGACTTCCTTCTGATACAACTTTGCATTACTGCAGATTGTAATTGTCACCATGTGGCCAGGTTCTGGCCGCAGAAAAAAACCCTTGATTAATACTTTGTCTCTGAATATATATACTTTTGATTGAAACAAATAACTCCACTTAAACTGAAAAGGGGCCCCAGTGAGATCTGAGATTCAGAACCTGTGGAAAATCTACTCTTGCTTCATTTTGGGCTATTGCATTACAGTAAGGGCTGTACAGAAGGGAAAATAGCATCATGCAGGGACTGTAAGACAGACTATATAAAAACCATACAGGCCCTAGGCCTTCCTCCACAAAGGCAGATAAATGTCGGCTAAACATCCCCTGAAGCGGTCATACTAACCAAACCAGACAATGAAATTGTAACATAAATAATGATAATGTTCAAACAGACTAAGATAATATGATTCAACATAAAACAGATAGGCAAAGTGGATGATGCAGCCATCCTAGGCAGCTTCAAATCAGGATGGGAGAAGGTAGGTTATGTTAGTTTACTTGTTGTTACTGCACTCAGAAATATTCCAGCCATATGACACAGGGCCCTGTTCCTCAAAGCGATCTTATCGCGAAGGTGATCATAAGTCCCATACTTTAACATAGGCTTACGATCATTGTAGTGCTAAGATTGCTTTGAGGAACGGGGCCCAGGTCTGTAAATAATCAGGTCTGGACCCAACACACCAAGATATTGAAGCTATCAGCAAGTTGACCAAGCCTCACCCAATCCATAAATAGTGAGTTTGGCTCAATGCCACTTTGAACAGTATTCCAGTAGTGCTGGGATGGGTAACTCGGGTACTCGGGTTGGGTGGGTCGTGTGTAGGACCCGGGTACCCACAGGACTACCCGGAACCCGTGGTTAGTCACGTGATATATTGTTTAATGACAAAAAAATCACAATAACTCCATGGTTACACTACAAGTCACTGATGGTCGCATTTCTTTCTGACTATGCATGCATTACTTCCAATCTCATTAAAACCAGATCTTAGTTCTAGCTGCCATTAAACAAAGATCTGAGGACATCCCATTACGGATCACGTCAGACCGACCTTTTGAAGGACTGACAAGAAGTCGACATTAGCCAATCAGAAGGCAGCTTTCTCGTGCTTTACGACACTCATTTCAAATTGGCGACTACACTTCGAAACATATTTTGACAAATTCTCGATTACAAATTTGAAACCTGAACAAAAGAACATTCTGGAATGGCTATTAGATGGTCCAGATTGTATGGATTCAGTCGTTAAACCCATAACTATCGTTCGGAATACCCCATGTTAAAGTTTTCAAGGTTGCAAGATTGAAAATCACATTCCGACTATCACTTTCATGATCTGGTAAGGGACGCACTGATTGGTCGGATGAAAGGTCGTTCTGATGTGACCCCTAATGGGATGTCCTCAGATCTTTGTTTAGCGGTAGCGAGAACTAAGACCTGTTTTAATGAGATTGGCATTACTTTTGACTTTCACATGTTTGAATACAGATATAACTTCAGTCAACTTCAGTGTGTGCATGACCAGATCGTTTCATAGTGTACCTGAATATGTTTTTTCAAGGCTACGGTCAAACTATGCCCAATTGGTCTCTTGAGACCTAGAGCAGGTACTTGGGTAGGGTCGGGATATAGGGATGTGGGTACCTGGGTAGTAAATTTGGACTCGTCCCAGCCCTATATTTCAGTTATATCATGGCATGTCAGCTTGATGTTATATTGGAAGACCAAAGTGATTCAGGTCTCAGATGTTTACCACAATGGTGAAACCCACAAGCATAGCTATGGTGCTGACAAAGTTTGAAACATAATCAGGGGAACTGAGATTTGATCCCACAATCACAGGTGTCTGGTATGCCCAAGGGATGCAACTCCCTGAATTGAAGCGCCTCTAAAAAGTTGTATGAGTATGGTTTTACACCACTTTTAGCAAATTTCCAGCAATATCATGGGTGGGGGACACCAGAAATGGGCTTCACACATTGTACCTATGTCAGGAATCAAACCCAGGTCTTCGGTGTGACGAGCAAACACTTTAACAACTAGGCTACCCGACTGCCCCCTTTAGAACATGGTACAAGAGAACACTCTATTAAGGCAACACTGAAAAAACATGTGTAATACATGAAAGTAGCCTAGGTGTAGCTCACCCTGTCCAGTGTTTCTACCAGTTTCAGAGAAAACCACCAACAAGCCAGCATTAGAGGAACAGATTGGCAAGCAGAAGTCTGACACAAGTGAACAGAGGCCCAGATATAGCTCATCCTGTCCAGTTTAACTACACGTTTCAGAGAACACCACCAGCAGCCTAGTACAAGAGGAACAGATGGACAAGCAGACACTGACACAAGTGAACAGGAGAGCAGATATACATTATAGCTCTCCTGTCCAGTTTGTCTGCCAGTTTCAGAGAACACCACCAACAGGCTAGTATAACAGATGGACAAGCAGACACTGACACAAGTGAACAGTAGAGCAGATATACATTATAGCTCTCCTGTCTCAGATACAATTAAAATACAGACATAAAGAGTGCATGAGTGTGTGGGGTTTAACACCATTGTGTATCAGGCATATCACAGTTTATCATCCAAAACTGGCTCTCACAGGAGATATAGCTTGAGTGAGATCAAGCGATATCTACACTGTAGATATCGCTGCAATGAAATTGCATCACAATGCTTTGCAGACCATTGTGACGTCATTTGTTACCATGACGTCCCAATCAAATGACATCACTAATGGCTCTGCTACTGAAGCTGTTTGCAGTACTTTTTAAAACTTAAGACACTGCTTATTACTGTCTAGAAACTGAAAAAGTTGGAAGAATGATGTTGGATAATAAATAAAATCTCACCCTTGTGTCTTTTGATATCAAATATATCAACACTCGTTGATAAAAGTGGAAAAAATCCTCAGCAAGCCTGGAGTTTTCCCACTTTTATCAACTCGTGTTGATATATTTGATATCAAAAGACACTCGGGTGAGATTCTCTGTGTGTCAGCTTAGTGTGGGAGGAAAGCCCAAAGTGATGCAGAAACCAACAAGCATGGGTGACGGTGCTGACAAACCCAGAAACATGATCTAGGTGAACCAGGAAACAAATTACAATCCTAGGTTTCTGACACGCCTGAGGAACATGCATTAAAATCATAGGAGTGCTAAAACCAACCTAATACCCTGATTGTGAAAGTACTTCAACTGTTCCCAGCTGGCTGGTACTTATGTTTGAGTGGTTATGTAGAACTTTATCATTTAACAAGGAAGTATCACTGGTATATTTGCATAATAAAACTAAAGTGGCCTCGTAAGTTGAATTTGAACAAGGATTAATAGTGTACTAGGTCAGTAGGCCTGACCACATGGGTAGTGTAATGCTCGTCAAGCCAATAGGAAAAATACATATCAATAACTTATATTTCAAAGTGCAAAGAGGGGGCATGTCAAAAGTACATTTTTGTGTTTTTATTATCATTTATTGTATATCTTATCGCGTTTGAATGATAACAAATTCATACAATACAAGGAATGTAAAAATGATATATATATATGTTCTATGAATGATATTGCCTTGAGCTGAATACAATTATTTATTCGGGAAGTTTATATCAACATTTATTTGTTATTACAGATAGGGATTGGCAGGCAGGCTTGTCACCCAACAACATGTGTTTCCTTTCTGATTGACACTTCACATCAGGTTGAATTACATAACTGTTTGACGTAACTGTTTTGAAAAAATGCATCTGGTGACGTAAGCATCTACAAATAAACATGATTCATGTATATTATGTATTATATAAAAATGTATTGTCAGATTGCATTATTAATTTTATTTATTGTCATGAAAACAGCACAAGTTGCACGTATTGTTTTCAAATTCATGGCCTTTTCAGAAAGAATCTCATAATTTAAGTTGTACCCTAGACCTGGAGCCAAATTCACAAAGGTCCCCAGCACAGTAATTGTTTCTTATAAGAGGCAACAAAATTGGTAGGGTGGTCAGTCTAGGTCCTGATGATGTTGGATGTTTAAATATCAAACACTGGTTTGTCTGGTCCTGCTCCCAGTGTCAGGCCTATCTACCTTCTCCTCTACAGCACTGGGCGGGTGTGAGGGTGTGCTGGTGTACGGGTGTGCGGGTGTGCGGGTGGGTGAGTGGGTGAGTGGGTGAGTGGGTGAGTGAGTGGGTGTGAGGGTGTGCGGGTGGGTGAGTGGGTGAGTGAGTGAGTGAGTGGGTGAGTGGGTGAGTGGGTGTGTGGGTGAGTGGGTGTGTGGGTGAGTGAATGAATTTTGAGGGAGTGAGTGAATTGGAGTTAATGTCGCTTTGAACAGTCAAGTCTGATTCAGTAATATCATGGTATGTCATGTTGATGTGGGAGGAAAGCCTGAAGTGATGCAGGTTTTAGACCCTCCCTCTCCCCGAACATCCTTTGCCTGCCGAAGCTAATCCAACTGTTCCTTCTTCCTTCTTTCAGATTATTAGGTGAGTGTCTCTAGTCCCATTTTAGACCATATTGCCACATGATCTGCTTTGTTTACAGAATCAAGGAAACTATATTTTGGGGGGAAGGAGAGGGGAGGGATTCAGGCAATAGCTTATTGAGCATGAATGCATAAAATTTGTTTATTTTTCATGCCGTTAATGTGTTAAGATGGCATGCCGAATTATACCTGATTATATACGCTAGGTATCATACTAAAAGTAGTTCCTGCTAGGTGACATCATTTCCATATTTATTGGATCAAATGTATTGGATACAATTATAATATCAATAACATTATCCATAACATGATAAATGTAAGAATCACTCCAATTATAGCTCACAGTCCCTGAACCATATTATTTCCCTTCCACCCAGCCCTTACTGTAATGCTATAGCATGAAGCAAGTCTAGATTTTCCACAGGTTCTGAATCCCCATCTCACTTGGGCTCCTTTTCAATTGAAATGCAGCCGCTGGTTTCAATCCAAAATATACATTTTCAGAGACTAAGTGTCAGTCTATGCTCTCTCTAATCCTACCCCACTTCCCCATGCCTCGCCTTGTTCCAAGGCTGTACTGAAAGAAAAGTCCATGAATGTGTAGTAATTCTATCCTCCTAATAGGCAAGTCTAGATATACAAGGACTCCAATCTCGTTTAGGGACAACTTGTTGTTATTATTTACATTATAAAGAAATTATGATTTAAACGAATAGTTATTGCCTAAGAGACTTTTGCAAGTCTACCCCATGCCTTTCAAGCGGGCACCTGACTATGTTGACTCAGGAGGATCTTTTCTTCTTTCATATCTGGTAAAGACATTTAAAGCCTGCACTCTAACCTCACCTTTCCTATCAATCAATCCTCTCCACCTGAGTCTGAGAAGAATGTATTCACTTCCCACTTCTCATACCTCAACTTCATAAGCACCCCTCCTCCCTGGTCCAGAGGCAGGGACGGCCCAGCATGTTTCAGCACCTGAAGGCGCCGTCATTAACTACACACCATTGCATACTCCGTCATGGGAATGCCAGTAGTGATGGATACTGACCTGACTTATGTATTGTCATTCACTGCAATGACTGCGATGCGTACCATAATATATTCATGCATTCTTCTGTAATTTGTAATTTGTTATGAAGCTGAAAGCTGAAGAAAACTAATCCAAATGACTGTGACATTTTCTTTAATTCTGTACTGAGTTGATAGTTTTCATCCCCAAACATTTTTGACAAACTTTGTAGTTGTCCACCGTTTTGTCAGATGTTGATTAATCATCACAATAGCGTAATAGACACAATGTAAACAGGAAGCTGAATAGATTCACATTTTTAAACAAAGGAATCAGTTGATAGTAGCTAATTTCTGAATTTCACAATATCAATTCAACTTGCCCCTATGTAAACTTTGCCAACACGATGAAAATATTTTATTTTCAACACAATATTTCGATATTGTTAAACGTAACGTGATAGGTATTCATTAGAATTAAAAGTATCTCAGTCATACCATGCACATCTCAATGGCAGAATATGTGATCATGGGTTCAAATCCCAGATTCACCCTGATTGTGTTTCTAGGTTTGTCAGCCCCTGTCACAAGCTTCCATCCTCTAGTTCCTCAGCAGGTACAATCCCACGCTCCTTTTCCCTCCAAGAACCCCCCTTCTATTTCCACCTCCAAGAACCCCCCTTCTATTTCCACCTCCAAGAACCCCCCTTCTATTTCCACCTCCAAGACTCCCCCCTGCCCCGCCGCCTGTTGTTCCCCCAGGTGAGGCTGACATTAACCTTCACTTGCTCAAAACCAATACAAATATTTCACGCATGTGCAGTTATCAATGTCTGGCACACACCACCCATCCGTCCCTGTGCAGCCTCGAGCTGCCAGTCTGATGCAGCACTGAAGTGCACTGCTCAAAGGCTCTAACGCCCCATCTCTCTATTATTACACAATTACCTGGTGTAGTATTTGCCAATAAGGAATGACACATGATCACTTGGAAAATCCACGATGCTTTGATATTTTGGGTTCTTCAAGAAGATACAGTATGTAAATATTTTGCTCTACCTTGTCTGTCTCCCAGACGCATAAGAATATATTAAAAATCCATATCTGTTTATGTGCACATGTAAACGTTGCAGATTTTAATAGCACTTTCTAATTTACGGTCTGTGGTTTCATAAACCATTTCAGCTGAAAGTTAAATTTTATGATGTAAAACTTGAGGCAGTGCAGAGCTCTCACTATTAGTCTACCATGTTACGTCACATTTGTATGGACCATTAACATTATGGCTGTATACTCCCCAGGGAGCTGAGAATGATTGCACATTGATCCAGTGACTGGGATAATTATAGTGTTTTGAGCATGTCCTGAGTGGTGTGGAAATATGTGTAAATAGCCTAGTATTAGTAGTATTAGTAGTATTAGTAGTATTAGTAGTAGTAGTAGTAGTAGTAGTTGTAGTAATAGGAGTTGTAGTAGTTACTGATCAGTAGAAGTAGTAGTACATGTAGTATTAGTGAGTGAGTGAGTGAGTTTGGTTTTAAGCCGCTTTTAGCAATATTCCAGCAATATCACGGCGGGGGACACCAGAAATGGGCTTCACACATTGTACCCATGTCGGGAATCGAACCCGGGTCTTCGGCGTGACGAGCGAACGCTTTTACCACTAGGCTACCCGACCGCCCCTGTAGTATTAGTAGTGGTACAGGTAGTAGTAGTAGTACCAGTAGTAGTAGTAGTAGTAGTAGTAGTAGTTACTGAGTAGTAGTAGTTGTAGTTGTATCACTTGTTAAATAACTCGCTATCTCATTGGCCAGTTACCATCCTGTCATACCTATACAAGTGGGTTAGCCATCCTTCACGGATATGATGTGACCTGCTTGTCCTGTCAATATTGATCCTGTTTGCACAATGTCAGTTAAGATACTTGAAGTCCAATGTAATCAGATAGATGTATTTGTCACAGAAATATATTTCACTTAAAATGACGTCTTTGTCACCTGCGAACTTGCAGGTCCTCTACAACCATGGCTGCATCATGGCTCAGCCTCACTGATCCAGAAAAAATATCTGATTTTATTTTTTGACATTCAACCATCTTCCTCATCACCAAGAAATATGTAAACCCAAAGACCACCTTCTACTTTGCTATGATAAGACACCCAAAATAAATATATTGCTCTTTCTAAAAATAGGTATACATGCTGTTTTGCAAAGTCATAAAGTCATAAAAGCATAAAATTTGTAATATTAGAAGATAAATATTTCATGTTACTTTTGATCCTTTCAAATGATAAGTATATTTAAAACATAAATTCATAAATAAAGTAACCAGAAATAGGTTATTCATACTTAAAACACACTATCTCCAACTTCCAGGATTTCAGATCAGTTTATTTCTAGGACTGAATGTCGAAACACCCTAAGGAATGTTTTACCAATTGGAAAATGAAATAGAAAATCCAGTAAATAAGTCTGAAATTGTCCTTATCATGCTTATGTCATTTGTTGTCTTACCTTGGAAGACTTTCTTAAGATTATGTAGAACTGAGAAAAATATCAATATATCCTGTTCCAATCACTGACAGACTAAAATGATCTGAAGCGGTGTGGTAGTCTCTCAACCAGACCCAAGAGAATAATGTAAATAATGAGTGAGTGAGTGAGTGAGTGAGTTGGGTTTAACGCTGCTTTTAACAGTATTCCAGTCATATCACAGCGTGTCAGCTTAATGTGGGAGGAAAGCTCCAAGTGATGCAGGTCTCAGACGTTTACCACTTCTGTGAAACCCACGAGGACGGGTATGGTGCTGACAAACCTAGAAACATAATCGGGGCGAACCGGGATTCGAACCCACAATCATAGGTTTCTGGCGTGCCGAAGGGACGCAACTCTGCACATCGAATCGCAGCGCCTTGGATGGCTGGGCACCCATGCCCCTAGTAAATAATGAATCAAAAGCCAAGAAGATTTGACCATTCCTGAAATTAAGCAGTGTTCTTTTGTCAATTTAGACTTATATTATATTTTGTTGATATATATTTTAAAGTAAGATAACTTTATTTTGGGGACTAAATGCTAGTCAAGGGGTTCAGATATGTTAATGTGATGTCAGCCCGTGTAAACTCGCCACCCACCCACGTCCCATGTGTTGTCGTTGTTTGATTGTAGTTGTTTGACACATTCCTTTCAAAACACCTCTGTATATCACTACATTACCGTATTCCACGTAATAAGCGCCCAGGACGCTCTCAAAATTAGAAATAGGAGGCTCTTATTAGAATATTACTTTGGTGGAAAAAAAAAGAGTTGAAAGATAAATTTCTTGGTTTATGCTGACAGCCTGAATTGTTTATGTACGACAGATATATTTTTCCAGAGTTTAATTGCCCAAGATAAGGGTGCATATAACACACGAGTGCGTATTATACGCGAAAAAATAAGTCTTGTGTACATTCATCAATCGGAAGGGGTGCCAATTGGGATTGTTCACGAGCCAATATATTAGCAAATATCGCCGTGGGCGCTTATTAGAGCGGGGCGCTTATTACGTCGAATACGGTAAGTACAACACAGCCAACTGAGCACACAACTCTCTTCCCAAACCGCTCATCAACTGATGTCCGTGGCCTTTATTAACAGCACTCTTCCTGTTCCGTGTTGGGCTGTATGACAACACATGTTCTAGAATCCTGTATCCACTGAGGAAAGGAAAATAGCGCTCGGGAGTAATTGTCTGTCTATCAAGAATATCAGGAAAAGCCACATCAAGTCACAAGAAGGAAAACACAGTGACAACATCCCTTTAGTCATCTAGGATGTAGCTGGAGGTATACCATGACACAAATATGTCCAACAAGCCCATGCAAGTCTATAATAGTGGGCAAGTCTAGATTACCGTCATACACACCCTAACACAAATAAATCCAGTATAGCCCATGCAATTCTATAATAGTGGGCAAGACTAGATTACTGTAGAATACACACCCTGAAACAAATGGTAACTTATATAAGCTATTATTATTATTATTTTTATTTCATTTAACCCAAGCTGTGGACTTATTACAAGGTTTGGCTGTTGCTGTACAATTTACCTGAGGATTCCAAAGCAAGTGCTCTTGGCAGGCAAACTGGGACAAAATCGTTAGTTTGTTCAAAATAAAGAATATTAAGAGTTCTTATCTTCTTAAACTCAGAGGACCCATGAAGATTCCGGGGTAGAATAGGTCTTCAGCAACCCATGCTTGCCGTAAAAGGCGACTTTGCTTGTCGTAAAAGGCGACTAACGGGATCGGGTGGTCAGGCTCACTGACTTTGTTGATGCACGTCATCTATCCCAATTGCGTGGATTGATGCTCATGATATTAATCACTGGGTTGTCTGGTCCAGACTCAATTATTTACAGACCTCCGTCATATAGCTGGAATATTGCTGAGTGCGGCGTTAAACAACAAACAAGTATTTGTCACAGAGTGACGAAATATCCCCCGCCTGTGCACCATAGTACCAAATATGAAGACAATCCAGCCATTAGTTCTTGAGATATTGTGGCAACACCGTTTTCCAACTCCAAAAACAGATTTGCCTGCTGTGACCTTGAAAATGGGGTCAAGGTCACCAAATCTGACAGGTGTATGCGGTGTCTGTATATACACTATAGTTCCAAATATGAAGACAATCCAGCGATTAGTTCTTGAGATATCGCGGCAACACCGTTTTCTAACTCCAAAAGCAGATTTGACTGCTGTGACCTTGACAATGGGGTCAAGGTCACCAAAACCGACTGGTGTCTGCGGTGTCTGTATATACACCATAGTTCCAAATATGAAGACAATCCAGTGTTTAGTTCTTGAGATATCGCGGCAACACCGTTTTCCAACTCCAAAAGCAGATTTGCCTGCTGTGACCTTGAAAATGGGATCAAGGTCACCAAAACCGACTGGTGTCTGCGGAGTGTGTATATACACCATAGTTCCAAATATGAAGACAATCCAGTGTTTAGTTCTTGAGATATCGCGGCAACAAACAGGTGGGACGTACGGACGGACGTATGGACGGTCGTGAATACTATATCCCCCGCTTCGCGCTTTCGCGCGGCGGGGGATAACCAAGCAACCAACTTAAACTCAGAGATAGTTTAACATGGTATTCAATGTTCAATATAAAATGAACCATTAAAACCTCTACATCTGTATCAATGAAATGTGTATCAACTCAGTAAGGTCACATTGTGACACTTGTTGTAACCATATGCACAGTTTCTTTTGGAGCTTTAAGTGATGTATAGTGATGAATAGTTAATCATATGCACAGTTTCTTTTGGAGCTTTAAGTGATGTATAGTGATGAATATTTGATCATGTGCACAGTTTCTTTTGGAGCTTTAAGTGATGTATAGTGATGAATAGTTTATCATTTGCACAGTTACTTTTGGAGCTTTTAGTGATGTATAGTGATGAATATTTGATCATGTGCACAGTTTCTTTTGGAACTTAAAGTGATGTATAGTGATGAAGTTTTATCATATGCACAGTTTCCTTTGGTGCCTTGAATATTGAATGAATGGAGAAATTTATACAAATATTGGAACCTTTACTGAAATGTACAGAGAACTCGGTTTAGATAAATCGGTGGTTGGTCCCTGCCATCGATGCTATCTTCAGTACAACAGTAGAACAATATTACAGACTGAAACTATATTCTCCAATGAATCAGATTCCATCAGCTTCATGACATACAACATCTCTGAAAGTGCAGCATTGTACCCATTTGTGCGTCCAGTACGCACAAATATAGAGAATGGATGCAGAAAAAACTTAACTGCGTCCAATAATATTCATTGTACCTACAGTGCATCAAGGGCAGTTATGGGCGTCTATTATTTCATCCATTAATCATGACCACTGTCCACGTGATCATTGTTTCATTCCAGACTCTAAAGTAATTATCTAAACGCACAATACACTCCACCATTTCATTACTTAACAGGACCCTTATACTGCCAGCAAGGGCCCTAAAATTAATTATTGGGGTCCCTGACCCCCAGTTTTGTAAGTCAAGGTAAAACCCTGGCAAGAGCCATCTTTATCGCCCAACTATGCACAATCACAACTCCACTGTTTACAGAAAATAGAAAGGAATGAAAACAGGAGACAGCAGTTCAGGAATGTGTCAACAGTAATTTGATAAACAATCTCAAACTATTCCCATGACTGTTTACACAACATAGACACATGTTTAGGGCCGCGTAGGTAAGTATTACCTATATCAACCAGGGTGCCATTGTACAAAACAACCATAGCGCTACACCTGTTGTAATTCTATGTTAAGGCATAGGAGTTACAATCACCTTAGCGCTATGATCGCTTTGTACAACAGCACCCAGGACAGCATCCTACATCCAACAACCCTATCACATCATGAGCTACAACTTTGAGGCTATCATATTACTCCTGGTGAAGATAGTGTATCACAAACTGATATGTACCTACATTATTGCTGATAAGCCCTCACATCTCTAAGGTGTGTTATCAGCATAAGGAAAGCAGTATATTCTGCGCTGTAGCTTGTGAAGCATAAACCCAATCTTGTATTTTCGTCTTATCTTAACTTTATGATGTGGCATTTACTAATATTTTGATAATTCAGATAGATACACATCTGTTGATCTAAGAGATATTATTAATGAGGTATCTACACAATGGCCTCATAGGGATTCTGTATCAGAATAAGTCCCCCGAAATCCATGCTGGTCATACAGGTCGACCAACGGGATCAGGCAGTCACCCTCGGTCATGCCTCCATATATATGTGTGTGTGTGTGTGTGTGTGTGTGTGTGTGTGTGTGTGTGTGTGTGTGTGTGTGTGTGTGTGTGTTTGTGTGTGTGTGTGTGTGTGTGTGTGTGTGTGTGTGTGTGTGTGTGTGTGTGTGTGTGTGAGAGTGTAGGCTGAACAGCCACATTTTCCCAGACACCTTGCACGTTAACTGTGCACTCGGCCAAGCCACTTTGTGATTTGATTATCATGTGCACGCCCTCTTTTCCAAAATCCTGAATAGGTCTTCAGCAGTCCTGCTTGCAGTAAAAGGCGACTATGCTTGTCGTAAAAGGCGACTAACGGGATCAGGTGGTCAGGCTTGCTGACTTGGTTGATGCATGTCATCAATCCCCATTGTGTGGATCGATGCTCATGATGTCAATCACTGGATTATCTGGTCCAGTCTCGGTTATTTACAAACCGCCGTCATATAAGTGGAATATTGCTGAGTGTGGCGTTAGCAACAAACAAAAAAACGAAACCAAAATCCTGGATACAGGCCACCATCACATAGCTAGAATATTGCTGAGCATCAATTAAACAACTTACAATCATAATGGCATAAAGGGGGATAACTCTCATAGAAAGCATCAACTGCTACCATCATAAAAGTTTGCTCATGATTAACTGATGGACCCGTGAAGATCAGGGTTCGAAGTGGTATTCAGCAACCCATGCTCGTCGTAAGAGGTGACTAACAGGATCGGTTGGTCAGGCTTGCAGACTTGGTTGATGTATGTCATCAAATACCATTTATGTAGATTGATGCTCATGTGTCAGTCACTGGATTGTCTGGATCAGACTTTATTATTTACAGATCACATTCATACAGGAAGAATACTGTTGAGTGTGGTGTTAAAGAAACAAACAAAGAATGAACCAGTGATGATCTAAGGGGAGATAACTGATGGAACAAAATATTAAATGATGATGTAATTATTACTGATGCTGGCTCTATGCTCAGGGCACAAATGACATCCATTACGGTAAATACATTCAGGGGGAAACCATTTCAAATTTGATTGTCCTCCCAACATCAGCTACTGGCAAGGATTCAAGGTTAGGCTTCACTCAAGTACCCACACTGCTATAGTATGGCCCTGCTAGATAGACAGATTAACATGACTGGCTGTCAGACGCCTGCATTCTTCCTTAGGGCAAAATGAACCCTATAATATGCTTAGTGTCACATATCTCTGAGGAGAAATGCACATAATCGTGTAGAGTACTTTTACTGTGTAACACACATAATTTCATAATACATTCTGATACAATCAAAATGTACATTGTTTAACATATTTAAATAGAATGTACACTTACATAAATTTGTAATATATTCGGATACAATGTAGAAATCGACCATGATCATCAAAGTAATGACTAAAGTCAATTTTAACTAGATCAGAAATCTACTAATTAAATCGGTCTCCTTTCAAAACAATTGCTGTTGTTACAGCAACAAGTATGTGTTTCAAATTATAAATAATTTGATACACTCGGACACCTAAATTCTTCTATATGGAACCATCCTCATGCAATTCAATCGTTAAAATGAAATGAAAGGTTCGCATACCCTCATAACAACATGACTTTGCCAGTCCCACAAAAAAATGATGCAGAGCAAATAAATCAAATCAAAAATATTTTTTATTTCATTCACAATCTGTGTGCATGTGTTCAGTTCAGCTTTCCTTTCAAGTTGATAACCTTTTCTGGGGCAAAATCTTGCTACAAAGTACAAGGGACATTGTTTTGCCACAGTCTCTACCCCCTTCACCAAAATAAGGTCTTTGTTTATTTTTTTGTGGTTTATGGGTCTGCTGACTCAAAATACAGAGATAATGGGGGGAAATATCAAATAAATATTATCATTTTTAAAAATACACCAAAAAGCTGCAAAAAATAAATAAAAAATGTAACAATTAAAAAATATATTTCTTGATTCTTATAATGCAGTATAAAAGATGATTTTGTCATCAAAACTCACTACTTTGCAGAAGCAATTGCTTCTGCAATGATTTATGTGACCAGGCAGTGATGACGGTAAGGGGTGGTAACTCCAGCCACATCAAGGTACCTTGACATGCTCAGAAGGAAAATGGCGGCAGACTCACGTTTTTACTTCGAGCTGCAAATTTGTTTCCTTTTTCTAACCAAAGTGCAAGTAAAAAACACAATTGTCAAGACTATTTTTAATTTTTCCCTACCGAACTGAATTTTTTGTGTTGAAAATCCGTAAACCAACTGAAAAAGAAAAAAGGCCTTACTTGTGACTCAGGATGTCCTGTACAAAAAACTACTTGTTCATCTCCGCCTTCAGAGAAAACAACTGTACGTCTTGAAAGAGGAACAAAAGGAAAAAATATTCTGTCTTATAAACATCTTTGTGTAAACCCTTCTTACATAATAACAATATCAAAAACAACAACCCACATCTAAGACCCCAGTCTCCTCCTCCTATAATAATGAAGTAACACAGCTGTTGAACTAAGAACAAGCTTCACATCTTGACCCAAATACGTTATCTACATTTCCTAAGTCAATCCATCCCATGTGCACAAATAAACAAAAGCTTTTTTAAACATAGGACATCATGTTCCAGGCCACAAACGGAACCATTCTCTGTAGAGGGTGATAGAAATGGTTTCCCCATCATACCAGTGTATAAACATGATAACCTGGCCCCCTGGGGGCTAATGTCATAACACATATGATCACATTCTGTAACGTGTCCATCACACTGACATAGTGACGAGTTGATTGACAGCTGTCAGTAGTATATATACATCGGTGCCATCTGGCGATGGTAGATCGGTGATTTGTCCATCATATTGTCTTATATGTTTCATTATGATCATAAAATACACGTTGATCTGCTGTTGAATGACTGAGATATATCTGTCATATTTTTATTATTTCAAACCTGCGGAAATATATCCTAGATTACAAGGGTCATGGGCATAGATAATGTTTGGGAAGGTCATGGACAGACTCAATCATTTTCATCATCATTTTCAAAATTAAGCAGGGTACTGATATACCGGTATGTAAACAAAAGCCTCTTGAATAAGATACTGCCTTGTTTACTGTAGATCTGACAGATAATGAGTTTCATAATAAACACCCATTAACTTAAACACGGCACCATGGCTAAGTAGTTATCTGTCAAAAACATCCCATGTCATATTCTTTTTATCAGAGGTTTCATTCATAGACACATTCACAATCTTCATGTCAGAAATATCACAGCTTTCATAATTGCAAAAAACAGCAGTTTCATGATTTAACAGTTACCAACCATTTTTGAAACACAGGTGTACAAAAAACATAAACTCTTCAGTCCAGGTGAAAAGGTAATTAGCAGCTCGAGGAATGATTGACAGGTGACAGGTGTTCTCTCTCACCTGCAATCAAGAGTCAGACTCGTCAGTCGACACAGGCACCAGTCTAAAGAACCCTTCTCACATCTCGACAAGTACCAAAGGAATTCCTGTGGCATGCTACATAACGGTCCAGCTAATTGTCGCTGACTGAGAACCTAAGGGTGATACTGCTCACCTGCAAAAGCTAAGGCCGTAAAAATGAGAAGAATGTTTGTTGTCATTCAGGAAATTTTAAATATGGAACTGGAATGTTATTGTTTGTTTGTTTGTTAATTGTTTAACCCTGCACCCGTCAATATTCCAGCTATATGACAGCTGTCTGTAAATAATCAAGTCTGGACTGGACAATCCTGTGATTGATATCAAAGGCATCGATCTACACAATTGGGATACGATGACATGCATCAACCAAGTCAGGGAGCCTGACCAAACGATCCCGTTGGTCGCCACTCGTGACAAGCATCAGTGCCTTTTATGGCAAGCATTGGTTGCTGAAGACCTGACCCGTGAAGATTCCGAGGTAGAATAGGTCTTCAGCAACCCATGCTTGCCGTTAAAGGTGACTATGCCCTTGTCGTAAAAGGCAACTAACGGGATCGGGTGGTCAGGCTCGCTGACTTAGTTGATGATTGTCATCGATCCCAATTGCATGGATCGATGCTCATGATATCAATCACTGGATTGTCTGGTCCAGACTTGATTATTTACAGACTGCCGTCATATAGCTGGAATATTGCTGAGTGCAGCGTTAAACAACAAACTAAAACTATAAAAAAAAAAGCTGAAGACCTGTTCTGATCCAGATCTTCATGGCTCTGTGGTGTTATGCAATTCAGATAGTGGAAGATACATAGCAGTTTACTGTGGTTTTACAGCTTATGTAAGACTTAAATTACTTTCATGCATGGCTGTTTTGCTGATGGAGTGGCTGAAAATTAAGAACTTTTTTGCGCTAAAAATGATAAAATACCCCCAAATAGACCCCACTTTTCACATTCACATTCCATCAGCTGAATTTCATTCAAATTGAAAGGAATAAACACAAAATTTGAAATGATCATTTTGACTTGATAAATGAAACATGCATCAAAAACATCAACCGTTTTTTACCACACTTCATGATGAGAAAATCACATGGTTCATCATCATTGTGTGGGTCACCTGAGAACACAACGCCCCCTACTGGGAATACAGGAACTAGAAAATGAACATTAGCAACAGACTTTGAGACGGGGTGAGCTAAATTGAAAACACAACTTGTGGAAACAGATGGCGCTGCTTTACCTGTGCCACTGGCGGCTTGCATAGAGGATTGTCTTAAAGATGTATTATACCGAAACAATGTTCGGTGTTAACAGCCGATGCTAGTTAAAGGGGCTCCTTCAACTCAGTGTGCGGACCTGTAGACTAACACTTACTACCAGAAAAACAGTTACCTTTTTCAAAAATATATATCTACAAAATAAAAAATTAAATCCAAATGGAGACCAGAACACTACTTTCTAGGCCTGAGGCATTCTAGACTTGGTAAATCATATTAGACTTGTGTTTGATTTATTTTATAATTAATTTTCTTGGGGCTGGGAGACAAACTTATATATATACTACTCAAAAGAAGTTAAGGATCACCTGATTCTTTCATATTACTATAGTTAATCTCTCATGTCATGACAGATTTACCTTACCATTATGAAAGAATCGGGTGATCCTAAACTTCTTTTGAGTAGTATATAAGTTGACCACCTGCATGGTGTAGTGGATAGAGCGTCTGCCCTGAGACTTGAGAGTCGGTGGTTCCATCCCCGGCAGTGACGCACCAAAAGATGATAAAAGAAGGTACTTGTTGTCACCCTGTCTAGCGCTCGGCATTAAGGGGATAAAACATGGACTGGTCAGCTCAGCATAATGTGTCCAAGTGGGTCGCCCGTGTTAAACTGCGACATGGTATCTCAGTTGGTTCAAAACTATAAAAGTAGCATCAGTTCACACTAGGACAAGCAGACATACACACAAATGAAAGGGACATCAAATCACATTTAACCTCACCTCAACAACACCCCATTGTGCTTGCAATGTACCACCATATACTGACTGGCCGGCACTAGTTTTTAATATGGTATGCCTCAATGACTACGAGTTTCACTATATCTGTTAGACAATACATAACAAATAGAACTTGTCTGTTCTTGTCAAATAAAATGTTTATTTAATCCCATCGCCAGACAAATGTGACATCTTGATTTGTGGCCGTACTTAAGGAAAATATTATCTGATCGAGTTCCTGATTGAGATAAACATACCATTCGAGAAAGTAATCTCAACAGTATTATTATCAAAGTATTGATCATATCACAAGTGTTCATTTCACTGTAATAGTCGTAAATTAATATAATGTTTTTTTCATCCCAAACATATCTAGTGAATACAGTTCATTTATGTAATAATTAGAATACCATCTCTCAATTTAGTATATTTGTTTAGTGTACTGGAATAAGCATAATGAATTCTCACCATACATATAATATCATGTCAGCCCTTCAGTGAATAGAGTTGTGCTACACCATGACTTTGGAATATATATATTTTTCAATTATCTTTTACTAAAAGCCCAGAACAGAATCAAACAAGTATTTGTCACAGAGTGACGAAATATCCCCCGCCATATACACCATAGTACCAAATATGAAGACAATCCAGCGATTAGTTCTTGAGATATTGTGGCAACACCGTTTTCTAACTCCAAAAGCAGATTTGCCTGCTGTGACCTTGAAAATGGGGTCAAGGTCACCAAATCTGACAGGTGTATGTGGTGTCTGTATATACACTATAGTTCCAAATATGAAGACAATCCAGAGATTAGTTCTTGAGATATCGCGGCAACACCGTTTTCTAACTCCAAAAGCAGATTTGCCTTCTGTGACCTTGAAAATGGGGTCAAGGTCACCAAAACCGACTGGTGTCTGCGGTGTCTGTATATACACCATAGTTCCAAATATGAAGACAATCGAGAGGTTTAGTTCTTGAGATATCGCGGCAACACCGTTTTCCAACTCTAAAAGCAGATTTGCCTGCTGTGACCTTGAAAATGGGATCAAGGTCACCAAAACCGACTGGTGTCTGCGGAGTCTGTATATACACTATAGTTCCAAATATGAAGACAATCCAGTGTTTAGTTCTTGAGATATCGCGGCAACACCGTTTTCCAACTCCAAAAGCAGATTTGCCAGCTGTGACCTTGAAAATGGGGTCAAGGTCACCAAAACCGACTGGTGTCTGCGGTGTCTGTATATACACCATAGTTCCAAATATGAAGACAATCCAGTGTTTAGTTCTTGAGATATCGCGGCAACACCGTTTTCCAACTCCAAAAGCAGATTTGTCTGCTGTGACCTTGAAAATGGGATCAAGGTCACCAAAACCGACTGGTGTCTGCGGAGTCTGTATATACACCATAGTTCCAAATATGAAGACAATCCAGTGTTTAGTTCTTGAGATATCGCGGCAACACCGTTTTCCAACTCTAAAAGCAGATTTGTCTGCTGTGACCTTGAAAATGGGATCAAGGTCACCAAAACCGACTGGTGTCTGCGGAGTCTGTATATACACCATAGTTCCAAATATGAAGACAATCCAGTGTTTAGTTCTTGAGATATTGCGGCAACAAACAGGTGGGACGTACGGACGGACGGACGTACGGACGGACGTACGGACGGTCGTGAATACTATATCCCCCGCTTGGCGCTTTCGCGCGGCGGGGGATAACTAAAGCACATCTAGTTTCCTTAATTCCACAGCAGAGGAAAGGTTCTATTGAAAATTGAATGAATGAATGAATGAATGAATGAATATTGTTTCACGCCACATCAGCAATTTTCCATCTATTTGTGGCAAGGTTGAATAGAGATGAACAAGAAATATGACATGACCTTAAAACACGATTAGAAATATTGAAGACCCCATGAATCCATATCTAAAGACATGGAACTCTATCCCCATATTATCCTTTTCTTACTTTATAAACTGTTACACAAACAATTTGTTGCACAACAACTGCCATGACCAGCATTATTGATGTTCCAGGGTCAGCCTGCCCAGGGTCATCGACAGGTCAGTCAGTGTTTACAAGAGTGGACAGCTGGTAACACTACACCCTCACACTCACTGGACTGGGAAGTGACATTTGTTTTGCTGGCTGACCTATAGGTGATTGGATATTTCCTGCAACACTATGTTTATTGCTCTCCCAAGTGGTAGAACGAAACCTTAGTGGTGACAAACACACTGATTTAACTCGCCCATTCTATTTTCAGATGCTCCTTGTTTTCTGATGTTTTTAAGACACATATGACAATACAGTGTCAATAGACACTATTCTGTACTTGAGATTAATATTCCATATACAAAGCATTACATGATTTTTAAATCTCTAATCCAAACAATAAATATTTTTTTATACCTTAATGCATACAAGACATTGTGGTTGTTGAAAGAAGTGTTTTTTAACTATTAAAATTTTGGTCTGGTATGTGCTTTTTTCTCTCGTTGATTTACGGAAATAAAAGAGAGTTTTCACAATGTATACACATTTTAAAGGAACCTGAAGGTCATATATTACTCTTGATATGATAGTTGATCAAAAATATTAATTGTCTCCCTTAGCCATACAGGATCTGCATATTACAGGTTCGAACCCATGTACCTCTGTGGCAGTAAATATAGAATTTGATTTTTTCATATTGGCTGATTTTATGGAATAACTTAAACAGTAAACAGGTAAACGAATATTCATAAAGAATATGAGTGAGTGAGTATGGTTTTACGCCGCTTTTAGCAATATTCCAGCAATATCACGGCGGGGGACACCAGAAATGGGCTTCACACATTGTACCCATGTCGGGAATCGAACCCGGGTCATAAAGAATATGAGAAAATCCTAAAAGTAAACAGGTGTGCAACAAGCAAGTCATACATCATGTTCGTCACCAAACATAGAAAATCTGAAAACTCATTGTATATTAAAAAAAATATTTAATGTGAAATTTTATACAGCTTTTCAAACTGACTAGAGGCCAGACACGTGACCATGAAACTGACACCCCTAAGCGTATGAAGGACACAATACAATTTTCACAAGACTGTATTCTTGAAATGATGGGACTACTTCCACATTCCTCAGGAAAGCCCTGAGAATTCCATAGCACAAATAAATACAAAGCATTGTTTCTGACCCTTTAATCTTGGACTTTTAGCACACACTGGGAAAGGTCAGAGTGCAAAGAAATGCACATCTGAATGATCCGTGTCTAGACTGACAGTGACAGTCTCCAGCAATCCATGAATATACCTCAGTATCTATTTGACACATCAATATCATCACAAAGATGATTGGCCAAATGATCAATGATGACTAACACTAGTAATTGCCACAGGTTCACTAACAACTTCAGCAATCTGTCCCATCCCGCTGATCATGCCGCCCATTTCGACATCTTGTCCTTGATGTTTGTTTGTTTGTTGTTTAACGCTGCACACAGCAATATTTTAACTATATGATGGCAGTCTGTAAATATTTGAGTCTAGACCAGACAGTCCAGTGATTGATATCATGAGCATCGATCCCCGCAATTGGGATCAATGACATGCATCAACCAAGTCAGCGAGTCTGACCACCCGATCACGTAAGTCACCTTTTACGGCAAGCATGGGTTGCTGACGACCTATTCTACCCCGGATCTTCACGGGATTGTCCTTGATGTAAATCTATCACAACGTATGCCACTGTGACTGACACATCGGGTAGTTTGAAACATACCTTTCGCATCTAATGATGATATTATTTTATTTTATTTCTTGTAACTAAAAGTACAAACTCATGTCATCTCTCCGTTTGAGGAACTATTTTTTCCCCGTGACAAAGCCAGCTATTGAAATTCTGTATGCATCCTTTGAGGTAGAAAAAAAGTGACCTAAAAAATTATCACTATCAATTTGTTTGAGTTCACTGGAGTAGGAGCCTTCATTGAGGGGAGGCTAACCTTTGTACAAACATTGTTGCATGAATGTAAATTCTGAAATAATTTCTTTTTTCAAAAGGCAGTACTTTTAGTTTTGATTAAAAAAAATGCTTCATATTCATCGAAATAGAAAGTGGAATTTGTCACATATAATTTGTTATGTTGTAAAAGTTGTCTATATACGTGTCACACGTGAAAGACGTACATCGGTTTAACATGTTGTAAGGATGGACTATTGCAAAGATCCAGTACTGGTGAGCTCCCCCAATTTCAATCATATCAAATATTATACAAATAATTACTCTTGACGAGGTCAATATGCAAAAACAAAGACCCAAGAACCTGACCCCTGTGGTGGTCTGACAGAACCGAGGCTGCAGTCTGAGGGTCTGAGGGTCCTTGTTTACACATATTTACTTTGTCAAAAGTAATCAGTCAGTTTGTTATACCAAAATTCACTTTAAAGTATAGTGAAGTCTTTAAACGATCCTCTGTTTCATTTCAGTAACTTAACTGCGAACTGTGACATAATGTTCGTACCAGAAGCCATCTTGTTTTAGTGTATAGCAGACGAGTCAATATTCATCACATGACAGGTCAATACTGATCATGTGACGAGGTCAGTGTCTTCACATGATTTCAGGTTCTACATTGAAATGTATCATTTTGTCACATGACAACCAATGGAATGGCAAGATTCTTAATAGAGGTATGACAATCATATATATTGAAGTTTAATATGTCATGGGTATATAAGTATAAACATGACAATGCTATACTGAACCCATTTGGTTTTATATATATATACAATGTATATATATATGACATATTCACCCCAATCGTTTTGGTTGATGCTCATGATGTCAATCACTGGATTGTCAGGTCCAGACGTGATTATTTACAGACAGCTGTCATATCACTGGAATTTTGTTGTGGGTGGCATTAAACAACAAACAAACAAAAATATGACAGCAAACAGGTCAGCAACAGACATCATGCTTCAGCTTCAACATGCCAGTTGAAGATATTAAAAACATCAAAAGCTACCTGA
This sequence comes from Haliotis rufescens, assembly GCF_023055435.1. Classification (NCBI taxonomy): domain Eukaryota; kingdom Metazoa; phylum Mollusca; class Gastropoda; order Lepetellida; family Haliotidae; genus Haliotis; species Haliotis rufescens. The sequence goes on from NW_025963802.1 coordinate 5,969,136, forward strand.
TTTCTTTCCACTCATTCTTATTCTAAATCCCCTGTCTCCGACAGACATGAATAAGGAATGAACAAGTCTGTCAGGGCATCATAATGGTGAAATAATCTGTTTTCTGTATCAGACAAATTCTCCACCACAACGTCCTGTGGTAGAGATCACAGAGACCACACTCAACATGGCCGACATTCCATCACCTCCCCCTATACCACTCCACTTGAGGAGAGATTGAAGATCCTTTGGCCAGACCTATATTATTTCCTTGTTTCACACATCAAACATCATGGTCATTAGGTTGGGTAAATATACAAACATAAAAAGACATGTCCATTTTTTTGTTCTTGAAGAGTGTGTGCGCAGTGTCTATGAAGCCGGTCTCATCAGTATCAAAGTTTTATTTTAGTCGCAGGAAATAAACATTGTTAGATATACAAAAAAATAGCGCTTTTGAGATTTGATTTTTTCCCCAAGTGAATCAATTTCTTTCAAAATATTGCCTGAGGCTTTCCCACATTTTTTGCTGAAATTGAAAGTTGAACAGTGAAACATTATTTGTCAAGAAACTCTACCTTCTGGGTGATGTGCTGTTGTGAATGTCTATCTACTATCAAGACATTGCTGGTGGGTCTGACTGCTCATCATGTTTCAGTGATCGGGGAAAGTCGACTTCTGTACATGGGGACTCTTTAACAGAGTTTCACTGAATTGTCGTTGATATCAACGTAAACGTTATAACTGTCACTCTCAGTAGAGTCGGGTGAGTGAGTGAGCATGGTTTTACGGTGCTTTTAGCAATATTCCAGCAATATCCCGGTGGGAGACACAGAAAATCACACATTGTACCCATGTGGGGAATCAAACCTGGGTCACCAGGACGAGCAAACGCTTTAACCACTAGGCTACCCCACCGCCACCAGCAGAATAGGAAAATCATTTCTTTTTTAATCATCATGGTTGTAATTAAGATAATTGAAATATGATATTGATTCTTGTACAAAAAATAAAATGGAAGTACCTTCCACAAACTGAGGTACAGTTTTAATTGTGTGACATACTAAACAGACTCTAGAGCATATACTTTTCATAAAACAATCATGTGAGCATTCCATAAAACTGGGGGCCTCTTTTACTAAATTAATTTTATTAAACATCACACAACTTTATTTTAGGGACTGTTTTTGTGGTTGCGTTGTAATTACATCAACTGAATTTTTATCTTGTGTGAACTGAAGCATGACATCCACATAAATGAAAGTGAATACACTGTATTCACACGTACAGTTGGATACAGCCTTGGTCAGGACAAACAGTAGAGGGAATGACAAACTATTGTCATAAATATATTATGAACCTGAGGCGGTATTGCAGCCAATTCAGTTCTCAGCTCAGTATGAGGGTATAGTAGATGCTTAATGTACTTACTGAACTAGGCACATAATGAAAGTTTACAAAACGGCATGTATTTCAATTCAAGGGCAAAGTGAAGATAGAAAAAGGTCATTCGGCATGTTTAGTGCACAAACAGTTCAGTTTGCCTCGTGGGATTAGTTGAAATTTGAGTTTGCACTTATCCAACACTAGATAGCTATACCATGTTTACTGAAGTATTACATACACTTAAGGATTGACTGTGTATTTTTTTCGGTTCATTGAGGTATAAATCGAAAAACGGATGTGCAAACTGTATGAACCTGCTTCACAGATTCTTACAAAAGTTTGCACATCGGTTTTTCGATTCATACCTCAATGAACCGAAAAAAATACACAGTCAATGCTTATAATTAAATTCGACAACGTAAAACATGTTTTATCATAATAGTTTAATCAAAAACAGTTGTATATATCAGAACAGACAAAAATGATGAGATTGATAAACATTCCAGGTGTAGGAATACATACTGTGGCGTGACATGAATCAGGTAATTGTTTAATTTATGCACATAACTTGACACGCCTACACAGTCAATAGCCAATCAATGGAGAGTAGGATCAAAACAATGTTCATTGGACCTGTCAATGAAGGCAAGAGGAGAAAAGAACTGCAACAGTCAGACTGTAACGAACCGGAAGAAATATGTCTGGGAGAAGGCGTCTGTTTTAAATAACATGGTCAGTTACCGCCAGATTCAAACATTACTTCCCTGATTACGGTATAACACAGTTGGAAAAATGCTAGTTAGAAATGAAACCCAAAGACATGAACGTTGAACTGAGGCGAGCGGGAGAAAACCAGGCGAGCGAGCCTGCACGTTTGCGGATTCATTCATTTTCGGCCTTCGGTTTCAAAGGGTAGTTTGAAAGTCGCTAAATGACCTGCGCATGACAATACACGTGAGCAGAAAGGGAATTCCCTCGACTGTAATTTTGGGATTCCCCGACATTGCACAGTAATAAAAGTAGTGCACCTCGGTAGGTGTGGCTTAATTTTTTACATTCTTTGGGAAATGAATGCAATAACATGTGACCAATGCAGCTAATCAGAAAGCATGTATTTCAGTGAACACAACAAAAATTTTATTATAGACACATATACTGAAGTATTACTAAAGACATAAACAATGAGAGGGAGTTGTTACTCGTACAATAAAACACTGCAGGGAGAAAAAAACATGAGGGAAAGATAAAAAACGATCATAAATTGTTTATTTCTTACATGAGATATCAACATTATGTACAGCCTCTTTAAGGAAGCTTTAAAAATGGCTACCTTAATTTTAATAATGATGACTCCCTGAATAGAATCCAACCTCGGCAATGTTGGGCAAGTCCATTTTATAAACAGGTGGGTTAAGTTGGGTATTCCGCATATTCTTACAATCCTCACATCAACTATCTCTACCTTTTCCCGAATATCGATTGTCATTTTAATATGCGATCGTTCAGCCACGGCGTTTATCTGCGTAGCCTAGCTACATCTATGGGGAATAACTTACCAGACAGTACCCTATCTAAAATAACGTCATCCAATATATGACATCATCAAGTTGCGAGCATATATTCAAATCTCCAGAAATGACATCATGAGAGAACAATGTTTTATCATGAAATAAAACTGCTTCGTTGTTCATTGCTCTTTGTGATTAATCACGTAGCTATGGTTAGTCACGTGATATATTGTTTAATGACAAAAAATATCTAGAACTCTTTGGTTACTTTTTGACTATGCACCCATTCCTTCTGACCTGTATTGTTTTGAAAAAAGATAAAACTTAAGTCAACATCAATCTATGCATGACCAGATCGTGTTATACGTGTATCCAAATACATTTTACCAGGGCTACGGTCGAACTATTCCCAACTGGACATTTTGTAACCAACTCTTGAGAACTACAGCAGATACCTGGACAGACGGGTAATAGCAGGGTGGGTACCTGGGTCGTAAATTTAAACCCGTCCCAGCCCTAGCACATGGGTAGCAAATCTAGACTCGTCCCAGCCCTGATATACACATACACAGGGATACTGAAGTATTTCACCCATACACGGGGATACTGAAGTATTTCACACATACACAGGGATATTGAAGTATTTCACACATACACAGGGATACTGAAGTATTTCACACATACACAGGGATACTGAAGTATTTCACACATACACAGGGGAACGGGGATTCTGAAGTATTTCACACATACACAGGGATACTGAAGTATTTCACACATACACAGGGATACTGAAGTATTTCACACATACACAGGGATACTGAAGTATTTCATACACATACACAGGGGAACGGGGATACTGAAGTATTTCACCCATACGTGGGGATACTGAAGTATTTCACACATACACGGGGATACTGAAGTATTTCACACGTACACAGGGATACTGAAGTATTCCACACATACACGGGGATACTGAAGTATTTCACACATACACAGAGATACTGAAGTATTTCACACATACACAGGGATACTGAAGTATTTCACACATACACGGGGATACTGAAGTATTTCACACATACACGGGGATACTGAAGTATTTCACACATACACAGGGATACTGAAGTATTTCACACATACACAGGGATACTGAAGTATTTCACACATACACAGGGATACTGAAGTATTTCACACATACACGAGGATACTGAAGTATTTCACACATACACAGGGATATACTGAAGTATTTCACACATACACAGGGATACTGAAGTATTTCACACATACACAGGGATACTGAAGTATTTCACACATACACAGGGATACTGAAGTATTTCACACATACACGAGGATACTGAAGTATTTCACACATACACAGGGATACTGAAGTATTTCACACATACACGGGGATACTGAAGTATTTCACACATACACAGGGATACTGAAGTATTTCACACATACACAGGGATACTGAAGTATTTCACACATACACAGGGATATACTGAAGTATTTCACACATACACAGGGATACTGAAGTATTTCACACATACACAGGGATACTGAAGTATTTCACACATACACAGGGATACTGAAGTATTTCACACATACACGAGGATACTGAAGTATTTCACACATACACAGGGATACTGAAGTATTTCACACATACACGGGGATACTGAAGTATTTCACACATACACAGGGATACTGAAGTATTTCACACATACACAGGGATACTGAAGTATTTCACACATACACAGGGATATACTGAAGTATTTCACACATACACAGGGATACTGAAGTATTTCACACATACACAGGGATACTGAAGTATTTCACACATACACAGGGATACTGAAGTATTTCATACACATACACAGGGAAACGGGGATACTGAAGTATTTCACCCATACACGGGGATACTGAAGTATTTCACACATACACGGGGATACTGAAGTATTTCACACATACACAGGGATACTGAAGTATTTCACACATACACGGGGATACTGAAGTATTTCACACATACACAGGGATACTGAAGTATTTCACACATACATGGGGATACTGAAGTATTTCACACATACACAGGGATACTGAAGTATTTCACACATACACAGGGATAAAAATGTACGACATGAGTAATAACTGTCATCCATCTGTGATCCAGTGTTATTTCAACATGATCTAGATAATAAGTAGTTGTAGTTTACATAGTTGGCAGTTTGACATTGCTAACAAACTACATACTTCGCCTTAAGCATGTGCACGTTCTTTTTACATGTTTTTCAAGATTACTTTTGAGAAAGAATATTAATCACTAGCCTCGTACAATATGTACCATCACAAGCTATTTAAAGAAAATGATTTTTGATTGAGCTCACTTGGCACCAGGAACTTATTTTAACTGAAATATAAAACTCAAGGATCCTGGCACAACCAGGGGCTACAACTCTGCACAGTACATAGTGGCATTTGTGCCCCCATGTATTCCTATGAAATATTAAGTAGTATATATGTCAATAAGTATTTTGCTTTTGAAAATATATATGGTGGCATTTGACAATGAAAGCGTATTGTATCATGTATTCAATGATATTCCACATTTCTACCAAAGTCTGCATCACAATTCTTGTAAAAGTAATCTGGATATAAACAGACAAGGAATCAACCCAAGAAATCCAACACAATATCAGATTTCGGCTTTCAACATGTTAAAATCTAAAAAAAGAAATCCTTTTGAAGAATCAGACCTGTTCACCCAGTGAAAAAACTTTCACTTTAATAATTCCTCACTTCAAACACTTCCCCACAATCAATAGACCTCAGCCTGGTTTAATACAGATAATCCTCAAATAAACATTTTCCCTTTGCTGCATGGACAGACCACTAAAACATGTTTGTGCAACAGCTAAAAACATAATCTCCTTAACAATGACAGGTGACTTTAACTTGCATCCCTGTCCTACCCCAATACACTCAGGCATGTCAGGCCAGTGTAGTGTCATTCTGTTCTAGATCTCTGTAACGGGTAATGGTAACTTGTATCTCTGTCCTACACCAATACATTCCGACATGTCAGGCTAGTGTAGTGTCATCCTGTTCTAGATCTCTGTAACGGGTGCTGGCAACTTGTATCCCTGTCCTTACCAATACAGTCAGGCATGTTAGGCCAGTGTAGTGTCATCCTGTTCTAGATCTCTGTAACGGGTACTGGCAACTTGTATCCCTGTCCTACACCAATACACTCAGGCATGTCAGGCCAGTGTAGTGTCATCCTGTTCTAGATCTCTGTAACGGGTACTGGCAACTTGTATCTCTGTCCTAACCAATACATTCCGACATGTCAGGCCAGTGTAGTGTCATCCTGTTCTAGATCTCTGTAACGGGTACTGGCAACTTGTATCTCTGTCCTCCACCAATACATTCAGGCATGTCAGGCCAGTGTAGTGTCATTCTGTTCTAGATCTCTGTAACAGGTACTGGCAACTTGTATCTCTGTCCTACACCAATACATTCCGACATGTCAGGCCAGTGTAGTGTCACCCTGTCCTAGATCTCTATAACGGGTAATGGCAACTTGTATCTCTGTCCTACACCAATACATTCCGACATTTCAGGCCAGTGTAGTGTCATTCTGTTCTAGATCTCTGTAACGGTTACTGGCAACTTGTATCTCTGTCCTACACCAATACATTCCGACATGTCAGGCCAGTGTAGTGTCATCCTGTTCTAGATCTCTGTAACGGGTACTGGCAACTTGTATCTCTGTCCTCCACCAATACATTCAGGCATGTCAGGCCAGTGTAGTGTCATTCTGTTCTAGATCTCTGTAACAGGTACTGGCAACTTGTATCTCTGTCCTACACCAATACATTCCGACATGTCAGGCCAGTGTAGTGTCATCCTGTTCTAGATCTCTGTAACGGGTACTGGCAACTTGTATCTCTGTCCTACACCAATACATTCCGACATGTCAGGCCAGTGTAGTGTCATCCTGTTCTAGATCTCTGTAACGGGTACTGGCAACTTGTATCTCTGTCCTCCACCAATACATTCAGGCATGTCAGGCCAGTGTAGTGTCATTCTGTTCTAGATCTCTGTAACAGGTACTGGCAACTTGTATCTCTGTCCTACACCAATACATTCCGACATGTCAGGCCAGTGTAGTGTCATCCTGTTCTAGATCTCTGTAACAGGTACTGGCAACTTGTATCTCTGTCCTCCACCAATACATTCAGGCATGTCAGGCCAGTGTAGTGTCATTCTGTTCTAGATCTCTGTAACGGTTACTGGCAACTTGTATCTCTGTCCTACACCAATACATTCCGACATGTCAGGCCAGTGTAGTGTCATCCTGTTCTAGATCTCTTTAACGGGTACTGGCAACTTGTATCTCTGTCCTCCACCAATACATTCAGGCATGTCAGGCCAGTGTAGTGTCATTCTGTTCTAGATCTCTGTAACAGGTACTGGCAACTTGTATCTCTGTCCTAGATCTCTATAACGGGTACTGGCAACTTGTATCTCTGTCCTACACCAATACATTCAGACATGTCAGGCTAGTGTAGTGTCATTCTGTTCTAGATCTCTGTAATGGTTACTGGCAACTTGTATCTCTGTCCTACACCAATACATTCCGACATGTCAGGCCAGTGTAGTGTCATCCTGTTCTAGATCTCTGTAACGGGTACTGGCAACTTGTATCTCTGTCCTAACCAATACATTCCGACATTTCAGGCCAGTGTAGTGTCATTCTGTTCTAGATCTCTGTAACGGTTACTGGCAACTTGTATCTCTGTCCTACACCAATACATTCCGACATGTCAGGCCAGTGTAGTGTCATCCTGTTCTAGATCTCTTTAACGGGTACTGGCAACTTGTATCTCTGTCCTAACCAATACAGTCAGGCATGTCAGGCCAGTGTAGTGTCATTCTGTTCTAGATCTCTGTAACAGGTACTGGCAACTTGTATCTCTGTCCTAGATCTCTATAACGGGTAATGGCAACTTGTATCTCTGTCCTACACCAATACATTCAGGCATGTCAGGCCAGTGTAGTGTCATTCTGTTCTAGATCTCTGTAACAGGTACTGGCAACTTGTATCTCTGTCCTACACCAATACATTCCGACATGTCAGGCCAGTGTAGTGTCACCCTGTCCTAGATCTCTATAACGGGTACTGGCAACTTGTATCTCTGTCCTACCCAATACAGTCAAGCATGTCAAGCCAGTGTAGTGTCATCCTGATATACTTTGGACACATACTGTAATATGTTTAACACCTACCTTGGACCCATACTGTAATACGTTTAACACCTACCTTGGACACATACTGTAGGAATATTTCCCCCACCGTATTCCTCCATGTTGCAGGCAGGTTCTGCAAACAAACAGACAAGTGTCAAACAAACAGACAAGTGTCAAACATTTTCCATCACAAATCCTCTGAATATACATGACAAAACATTGAACAATAACATGTTGCTAATACCGGTCTGTTTTGTCTATTCTTCTTTTGTTTTACTTTATTTATTTAATCTATTTTTTTATTTACGGTACTTGTTATTTTCTGGGGCTGGGGTAGGGTGGCAATGACATGGTCTAGCACAAAATGACAGACTGCTGAAAACAAAACCATAACTGAAGCCACATTTTTGTTGTTTTACCACTTACAGAGACACACATTCAAGTTTGTATGGCTCAATATCTATTTCCTGTATTTTGCATGTATTTGTTTGGGATGGTTGTTTCACTAAGAACAATAACACTGTTCAAAGCAGGATATTCAGTATTTTACAGTAAAATGTATGTCTTTACTTCTGATAACAGCAGATAGAGGCTACATACAATATGTTTTATCAAATAGTTAAAAACTTAACAGTTACTATAATCTTGTATATATATATGAATATACCTTTAGGAGAAAACAAGAAGACCTTTTAGATTTTCACTAGTCACGTTTTTTTCAGTCGCTGAATGAGACGGCATCATACCTGGGTCACATTTGGTGATTTGAATATCAATGTGACTTTCTGTATCATTACATGACACTCCTTCACCTTAACACCTCGTTAAAGAGGTACAGTGATCCCTAGCTACCTTCGGGGGCCAAATAATTGATGAGCCTTATAGATGATCAGCGGTTTAACCGAGGTCGAGTCGTAGGTGGTATATGACCAACAAAACAGTATACATCCTCTGCCTACCTAACACGATCTATGCAAAAAAAGATTCATCCAGTATTTATATGCGCTTTCAAAAAAACACATCATATCCCTTCAGCGAATTCAGGTGAATAAACAGGTATAACAAACTTGGTCAATAAAAGTATAAAAATTTGATACAAAACATCACATGATGATATGCCATTTAAAATGTATTTCCTGCTCTCCAAGGCATTGTTTTATTTGCAGAGATTAAGATTACATGTGTATTTTCTCGTAACCTAAGTCGGAAATAGCAATCAGCTGTGCACACGTTTCCTCCCAATCTACCGGTGATTCAGTCAAAAAGTACCCAGTGATACAACTTCAAAGAGTTTTGATGCAATGGTTGGAAGAAATTATATCTTAAATTATTATTTCATCAGGAAAAATATATTCCAATATTATGTTATTTTAGCTGCAGCTTCCACTACATATATATACTTAAAATTTAAAGAAAAAGCACTTTGGTACAGGTGGTATGCAGGATATTTTTTTACGTATGGAACAACTTGACCTGTCACCACAGGGACTTCCCTTACTACATGTATTTCGATTGCGAATACGTTAGCAAGTCATGGTACAGCATTTATGATATGTGTATCTATTCTCTTGCAACTAAAGTTTGTTTCAAGGCGTCAATAGCGTCAATGGTTGCTGTAAATTACGATGTGTTATGCGATCTAGCAATCACTTCGCATATGATTTCGCTGAAATTATTGTAAACATTATAATAATGATTGAATGAAACTTTGAATATATTTAATAAAACATATTGCAAACAATAGTCCAGATAAACAATGAACATTTTTTTATAACCAGATATTTTAATAATAGGATTAAATTGCCTACTTCAGTTTGGATTTGTTGACTGGTATTTCTAATGTTACGTGATCGCGGTGATCAGTTGATAATGTTTCTGAGATGGGGGAAAACATCGTGTCATTGGAAAACTTGAGTTTATTAAAAATGTTAGTAAATTTTGGGAGCCATGCTTTACTGTGCACAATAACCGAGTTAGCGCTATATTGAGGAGCGCAATAGCGAGGGAACACAGTAACGGTATTAGACAACAGTCTGATTGTCCTTCATGGTTACTTGGTTTACAAAGTCCATGAATCATAAAATGCAAAACAATGTTTTCTTGAAGTGGTCACAAAATCGTTTATAGTACAATAATAAAAAAATACTTGCCAATTTTACAACCTCCTTTATGACAGACATGTTATCTTATATAACATTTATGTCACAGCCTCATAAACTGGCTTCTGCTCATGACACTGTCACTTTTAATTAGTGAAATGAACTGACAGACTGGGATATAAAAATGACCACCCACACAATTCTAATCCCTTAATGCGAAACTCGGGTCAGCCGATCTGTGAACAGAATAATACAAGTAAAACACTTGTACCAAGTGGCCTTGTTGATACAATGTTCAGAGAAGGTGATTGAATCCAAGGGCATGTTGACGTAAATCATAAAACTTGACATAGTGGATGAGGAAAGTTTTGTTCAAATGACATGATTCAAGCAGTGAAATAGTTCATGATGGATAATATTTTGAGTCATCAAGTGTTTACTCTCATGTAAACATTTTCATTGAGTGTTCAGTTTTTGTTTGGCTATTCAATATATTTTTAATCCCTTAGAACCAATGTACTTTTATTTAACCAATATATTTTTGAAATAATCTTTTTTAAATTGTGTTGTTATCTTAATGTATGCAAATAATGAATTTCACACCCGGCGATGTTCGGTGGTCATTTTGCATGTCCTTCCTTCAACAGGAACTGACATGACGTACATCTACATGACGTACACTTCTACATGACGTACACTTCTACATGACGTACACTTCTACATGGTCCTGATCACAACAGTGATACATGTGTAGGATACAGTAAGCGAGAGGTTGCACATTTGTGCACTATCTGATGTCTGTGTTTTTCAGTAAAAAAGGTTTGTGCCGAAATCTTGTTTATCAGGATGATATTCAACAGACTTTCTAAAACAAATATTAACTGATATTGGGTATGAATGGGCAAGACTGTGACTTTTATAAGATATAAGCTTCAGTAGTCAGTTAAGAGTGAATGAGTGTGTCCTTGTCACAAACCAGTGGTTGATAGCATGAGCTATGACCCATGCCATTGACACTGGACATAAAACTAGCTGGTTCACACATGACTGACCATTCACATGTTAGTCGTCTCTTGAGACAAGCATGGGCTACTGAATAGGCTATCATTAAGTCGTAATGAATTTTCTTTTCTTCAAATTGCGTTTTGATACATTACTGAAAGGAGCCCAGGAAATCTCTTCATTTTCCCTAACAGCAACTGAGGAAACATAGACTTGCCAATTATTGTAAACCTTTTGGATAATTTTGTTTCAGGGTTTGTATGATCTTGTTTGGTTGTTTGTTTGTTGTTTAACGCCACACTCAGCAATATTCCAGCTATATGATGGTGGTCTGTAAAAAATCGAGTCTGGACCAGAGAATCCAGTAATTGACATCATGAGCATCGATCTATGCAATTGGGATACGATGACATGTATCATCCAAGTCAGCAAGCCTGACCCCTCGATGCCGTTTGTCTCCTGATTCAACAAAGGGATGTATAAGAGACATTGGGCACTAGGAACCTTCACTGAAGCAGAATCCTTTCACTGCGACACAATGAAGATGGATTAGGACTTACATAAAAAAATATGTAATAAACTAACATCAGCAGGGCTCGAGATAAGCTGCGTATTTGTGTAAAATGCATAAAAAATATACTGAAATATGCAGACAAATCAAATCCTCACGTATCAAATACACAAGAACTATAAACGTTAATAATACTAATGTGTATATTACAACGATTGCGTATATAGCATCTGTTAGATAAAATGATTGTGTATCACCCGATCGCAAAATTCACTTACCAACAATTACATTTGGAAAAGCTTGTGTGACAAACATGGTAATGGATGCCATGTGAAAAGCACCTCGTGCCTAGTTAATGTACATGTTGTATCTTAAACACTCCCTGATTGGTGATAAAAAAATAGCGCTTTTCTTACAATGTTGGGTTTTGCAAACAAAAAAGGCTTCCCGGGTAGGGAGCTGAAAGCAGACGCAGACAGGTATACTACTACTGATATGGTTTTAAATTACTTACAAGGATTCTTACAAAACAGGTTTTCAAGTTAAAATACCCGAATGTCAAGAAACAGGTGGGTATTAAAAATTTGAATACCCTCCAAATTTGTGGATACCCAATCAAAATCAACCCCTGGGTAAAATACCCAAATAACCAAATGCCTATCTAATGCTCTGATCAGTCCCTAAACATCTTGTTTATCAACAAGGTGAAGGTCACAAGAGCTGTAATACCTACTATCTAGGCTACAGATTGTACAAGGGGTTGTGAGAACAATTGTGTTGGTAAACACAAGCCGTGACATACATTGCCCCCAGCATGCTGCGACGGTCTTACCCAGACTTACAACCTGTAAGCCATGGTTACACACATATGGTCACCGATAATGCAGATTACAGGTTGTAAATAGCTGAGCCTTGGGCGACCTTAATCTCCTAATAATCACTGCGGCCTCTGGTCAGTTGAAAAGAAAACAGAATGACCACACCTACTGACCTCTGGTTCATACCTATCAGTTTCTGGAGATTAGTCAAGAAAAGAAAATATTTACATATTCTTAAGATTGTATTCAAGATGTGGGCACTTAATGTGGCCTGACGATTGTATTCAAGATGTAGGCATTGAATGTGGCCTGAAGATTGTATTCAAGATGTAGGCATTGAATGTGGCCTGAAGATTGTATTCAAGATGTAGGCACTGAATGTGGCCTGAAGATTGTATTCAAGATGTAGGCATTGAATGTGGCCTGAAGATTGTATTCAAGATGTAGGCATGGAATGTTGCCTGACAATTGTATTCAAGATGTAGGCCTTGAATGTGGCCTGAAGATTGTATTCAAGATGTAGGCATTGAATATGGCCTGACAATTGTATTCAAGATGTAGGCATTGAATGTGGCCTGAAGATTGTATTCAAGATGTAGGCATGGAATGTTGCCTGACAATTGTATTCAAGATGTAGGCCTTGAATGTGGCCTGACAATTGTATTCAAGATGTAGGCATTGAATGTGGCCTGATGATTGTATTCAAGATGTAGGCACTTAATGTGGCCTGACGATTGTATTCAAGATGTAGGCATTGAATGTGACCTGACGATTGTATTCAAGATGTAGGCATTGAATGTGACCTGAAGATTGTATTCAAGATGTAGGCATTGAATGTGGCCTGAAGATTGTATTCAAGATGTAGGCATTGAATGTGGCCTGAAGATTATATTTAAGATGTAGGCATTGAATATGAGATTGTATTCATCAGATGTATTCACCACCCTGCTGATCAATACAACACCTTGACCTTGCCTACTACCAGGGTATGCTTAATGGACGTATCCCCATAAAGTCTCACTCAGTTTTTTATCTGATTAGATACGCGTAAGAAATATTTCCCATGAACTTCATGTTCGAGTTCAAATATGAAAACATTACCAATCCTTATTTGGTACTGAACTTATTACTTTTAATGACACATTCTATTACAGATACAATCTAACAGCATTAATCAGGTTGAATTTCATTATTTGGCGGAGAAATACATTACACACACAAAACTTGCCATGTTATTAAGCTTGAATTTCATTAGAATCCATTTAACTTTGCCTACGCACTGATTCTACTTTTAAATAAATGTAATCTGAACCACATCTATTTTTCAGGTAATGGGTAACCTTACCTACATGACCCACGCAACAAGTCAGACACAAAACATTTCTGTAAGGAAAACACCCCTGGATTGTCGCAGCTGTCAACAGACTGCAACGTCACACATGGATACCTGACAGAGGGAAACACTCTCACATTTGACATTTCCTGGTCTGACACACTGACATATATTCTGCCATTTGAAACACTGACTTACATTAACAATTACAATTTATTTATGGTTCTGCCATGAAATGTAATTGCAACATCAATGAGTCACCCCATAATGAGTATTGCTGAAATATGATGGTTGCCGTGGTGATGTGGACTGCTGAGGGGCAAGGATAATAGGTGACTTCACTGTTACACTTTGTTTTTCCTTGTGGTCAAGTCCTGTTTTTTTCTTATACATAGAGTCTAGGGTGACTCAGAAATAGACCCACTCCAATTGATTGGCTATTCAAAGTGAGGCTTGTCCCATAAATCCCTGTTCCTAGTTTGTTAAGACAATCAAAATACCAAATCTGTATCATGATTAAATACAGGCGTTGCCTCACCAAGAATAAAGGTTCAGTGAATTTAAAACTTCAAAGCAAACGGTATTAGGGCGTTACATTTTAGACCAAATATAACCCACAATTATCCAATCAACATGCTTCCAAAGTTCAAGGTCAAAAAGAAAATTCAATTTGGCTCCGACACTAAAAAGGTTTCGCAGTGCAAAAAGAGACTCTGGAATCTGACAGGGATTTCCAGAAGGACAGCAACAGCTTAGCGCCGGATTTTCTTGAAAGTTATACAGATTAATGCTTTTGTTTAAATTCTGTGTTATGGGCAGTTATTAAGATTAACAGCCTGTCCCTTGGACTAACAGCCTTCAAACTGACCAGTAATGGTGGTATCTTAACAATCCAAGTCCAATACTCAACAACACAGATAAAACGTCTTAAGTCAGGTGGTAGCATCCCCATTGAAATAATCCAGATGAACAGATTTACAGATTAACACATAATAAACTTATGTGTGGGTAGTAGGGCTGGGATTAGTCCATATTTACTACCCGGGTACCCCCTATAACCCGATGCTACCCGGGTACCTGCAGTAGCTCTGGGTACAAACTGTCTGATTGAGAAACGTTTTACTGGAGCCTGGCAAGAACTACTTCGACAGTAACATATATCGTCGGCCACATTTATCGCCATTACTCGTGGGGGGTGTAGCATCACACAGACATTGTAAATACTCAGATGATGGCTTGTTTTTTAAGAGAAAGTTGTCTTTTATAAGTTTATGAGATGTTTTACAGTTGTTTACGTGATTAGAGAGAAACCTATGAATGTTTCTTGAGTGTCCGAAAACCCATAACACAGGGATACACGTTTAGAACGATCTGTTCATGCATACACTAAAGTTGACTGAAGCTTTAATCTTGAATAAAACATATAAAAGTCAGAAGGAATATGTGCACAGTCAGAAAGAAATGTGAACATTAGTGACCTGTAGTGTAGCCGTGGCGTCATAGTGAATTTATGTCATTAAATACTATATCACGTGACTAACCACGGGTCCTACTCAGTACCCACCTGACCCGAGTACCCGAGTTACTTTGATTGTACGATCAAGATTGTATGAACTTTCATTACCTGAGCTTACAAGACCAAACAAACTTTTACTAGGCTCGGGCTTTGACCAAGTAGTGAAAGACACAGACTGTTTGCTTATATAGCCACACTTATAACAGATACATGAACATGTTGAATGCTGCTTTGAACAGTATTCTAGTAACATGTCTATCAAAGCATGTCAGCTTGATGTGGGAGGGAAGCCCGAAGTGATGCAGGTCTTGAACATTTACAAGTTATACAACTTTGATTTACCGTATTCGACGTAATAAGCGCCCAGGGCGCTCTCAAAATAAGAAATAGGGGGCTCTTATTAGAATATTATTTTGGTGAAAAAAAACAGAGTTGAAAGATAAATTTCGTTGTTTATGCTGTCAGCCTGAAATGTTTATGTACGACAGATATATTTTTCAAAATTAAATGCCAATAATTAAGGGTGCATATAGCACACAAGTGCGTATTATACGCGAATAAATAAGTCTTGTGTACATTGATCAATCGGAAGGGGTGCTAATTGGGATTGTTCACTAGCCAATATGTTAGCAAATGTCGCCGTGGGCGCTTATTAGAGCGGAGCGCTTATTACGTCGAATACGGTAATTTAATTGTGGTACCATAGACGACCGGGCCATCCGTGCCCCCAACAAATGAGAACTGAATAAGCCTTATGGAAAACATGCTTTGTAGGGCTGGGACGAGTACAGATTTACTACCCGGGTACCCACCCACCTATTACCTGACCCTACCCGGGTACCCACTGTAGGTCTCAGGAGATGTTTTAAAATGTCTGATTGGGAACATTTTTAGCTTAGCCCTGGCAAAACGTATTAAGATACATGTATTAAACAATCTGGTTACTCATACACTGAAGTTGAATTAAGCTATATCTTTTTTCAACCATATGAAAAATCAGAAGGAATGGGTGCATGGTCAGAAAGAAATGCGAACATTAGTGACTTGTAGTGTAACCATAGAGTTCTAGATAATTTTTGTCTTTAAACAATATATATATCATGTGACTAACCACGGGTCCGGATAGTCCTGTGGGTACCCGGGTCCTACTCAGTACCCACCCACCCGACCTGGGTAACCAAGTTACCCGTCCCAGCCCTAGTGCTTTACAAAGTTGCTCAGCCCTTAAGTCAAACTTTATGTTTTCAATTGTTGCCGGATCCACTAATGCTCTATTTCACTGAGAATGGTATAACACAGTAAAGACATATCAACAAATAAGTGACTTTATTTTTTTTTTGTTAATATCATATCCATTGACTTGAAGCATTATTTTGGAACCCTGTGAGAATCCAAGGATACAACTGGCCCATTGCTAATATGACCCATGAAGATTCCAGGGTAGAATAGGTCTTCAGCAACCCATGCTTACCGTAAAAGGTGACTATGCTTGTCGTAAAAGGCGACTAACGGGATCGGGTGGTCAGGCTCGCTGACTTGGTTGATGCATGTCATCGATCCCAATTGCGTGGATCGATGCTCATGACATTAATCACTGGATTGGCTGGTCCAGACTCGATTATTTACAGACCGCCTTCATATAGCTGGAATATTGCTGAGTGCGGCGTTAAACAACAAACCAACCAATCATTGCTAATATCATATACATAGACTACAAATGTTAATTGTGAACCCTGTGGTGATTCTGAGATACAATTGGTCCCCAGCAAGTTATGATTGTGGCAATAGGCGATAAGATGGATTGGGTTGTCAAGCTTGATGACACGTAATCATATGACTTATTCAATTTATTCTAAAAACCTAACAATCATTAACTCAACCACTTGTCCATGATTAATTTTAAATGTTTATTTAATATTCCTCCGAAAGCTTTCTTAAACATCTCTGCACTGGAAATCAAATATGTTTTTAAAACAAGACAAAGAAAACATGTCATTAAAATGCTTAATAAATACATTGATAAAAAGAAAAAATAATAAATATAAAGATATGGATATTCTGAGCAGTTGGGAAATTGTGGATAATCTTATCATGTTTACCAAGTAAATCATTTCTTGATATTTACCAGGGCGGTCGGGTAGCCTAGTGGTTAAAGCGATCGCTCGTCACGCTGAAGACCCGGGTTTGATTCCCGACATGGATACAATGTGTGAAGCACATTTCTGGTGTCCCCCACCGTGATTTTGCTGGAATATTGCTAAAAGCGATATAAAACCATACTAACTCATTCACTTAATATTTACCTGTCACATAAATACATATTATTTAACGCAATTACAATTATGAGGACTAGCAAAATTGAAAAAGAAATTATCTTCACACTACCACAAATATTTGCTACAGGTGGTTCAGAAAATTCTATGTATATTGTCCACTAAATAGATCTGAGAATTGAAAGCATTTCCAAGAGAGAATTTGTCCTCGATTTCTAGTGAATAAAAGACCGATAATACCATTCATTTGAAACAACTTCCTGCAAGATTTTCTTCACAGTTAATAGGTGGTATTTTCCTCTTTCAATATATTCTGCTACATAATTGGGTTAGGGTTTTGAAAATCTACCTAATGAGCTTGTATCTCAAACATTGTTAAATACTATTCAGTTCCAGGCAATTGTTTATTATCAATCACATTATCCTTTAAGCTTAGCAAAGTTGTTTACTTTTTCACCCATATAATGTTTCAAACAATGCTAATAATCTACCACACCACAAACATTTAGTAATTATATATAAAAAACAACTAGTCTTCTAATTTACCGGAAGTTTCAATAATAATCATACTGATTTCTGAACTGAAACACCTCTACACTAACTGTATGGTATATGTATTACAACATCATGTTTTTATTTATTGCCAAGAGAGACGTCACTGTGGTCATTCTTGTTTTCAGTCCAGATGCCAATGAGGAAATAAGAATCACATATGGTGACTGTGCTTCTCGCGTATAGAGTTTCAGTTCTATGGGCCTGATGTTTTTTCAGTAAAAGAATCTTTCAATCAATCATGAGGCTCTGGACAAGATGTCGGAATTTCCTGAATGAGAAACAATGTGGAAAAAAACCAACTCATCCATGTCCAATGTGGTTGATTTAGCCCATAGAATAGTCACCAAGATCATTTCAGAATCATCTTCATAAAAGCTGACCTTTAATATCAAGCGTCATTTTGACCTTCAAAGGGATGTTATAGTCAATGCTCAGGCACCAGTGTCCAGTCTAGGTCTAGACGTTTTAAGGAGTGATGTCATGTTTGAAATTGAAACATTGTCTATGTGTAGTTTCGGTAATTTGCTAGATTGATTGCTAGTGTCAGCAAATAAACAATGTGGGTATTAGACATCTTTCCCGAGGCTGGAATTATGGCAGAGCGCCAGAAAAGCTGCGTATCTGCGTAAAATATGCATCAGAAATGCCGAAATACGCAGTAAAATAAAATCCAGGCGTATCAAATACCCAACGAACATTACAGATACACTACAAAAATAAAACTTGTGCGTATCATCAAAATATTGTGAAGTAACCCTGCGTATTCAATAAGCAAATCAGCAACTTATTTTTATATTATAAACTGGCATTCCGTTACATCATGATCATTTGCCATCACACTTTCGTGTGGAAGTATCGTGGTATTTTTGAGTTCTATAAAGCTCTCGAACCCACACGACACCAGTTTGCAGGGACTAGATGAAAAATGTTTTTAAATATTTAACTTAAATACCCACATGTGTAAAAACTAGTGGGTAACAGAAACTTGAATACCCAGAAAGAGTTACTGATACCCAATGATTTTAAAATGCATGGGTAAAATACCCACAACACCAAAAGCTTATCTGGAGCTCTGATTATGGAGTTCTATTTTGGCTGGACAAACGAGTCAATGCATAGTTCCCTCAATATCGCGGAACAAACTTGACATTCAGTTCATAAACATCATGGCGACTGACATGCAGATTTCAGTCGATTGCAGGATTTGCAGAACATGTTTGCCGTCAACAGATACTTTCCAAATCTTTTCATGTTCTTAATCAAGGTGATCAAGTGATTTGATGCACTTCGCGAGTTAAGACAATAAAGATCTTGATTATCGATCTGATCGTCTTGACTGGATGCCGCCATCTTGTTTGAAGCAAATGCAAGTGATGTGAGAGGCAGAATCTGATTGGTCAGAAGGGACAGTACACGTAACTCGTAACTAAAAACATGTTTAGTATAAAATACCCCCTACCTGACCATCCGAGACAGGCTCTTCTTGTCTTGGATGGACAACTCTTCAAACATGCATGTGAGAAGGTCTGATGAGTTGTTTTTAAAGATTCATTTACAAAACAATAAGGCCATAAAGTTATATCATGAGTGGCATATAGATAATGACCCAATGTTAATAGATCACAGAAACCATGCCACAATTATTCCAAGAGGAATGATCAGCTGATGATACTTGACAGTGTTATTGACTTTGGCTATATAAAATCATCGCTGATTGTCTCAATTTGTATTCTGGATCCATTGATTTTGATTCCATTCACATATTGTGATGCAAGTCCTTTGAATTCCTATATCAAGATTTGTCTAGACTGAAAACTTATCCAGACTTGTAATTTATTACTGAGTGAGTGAGTTGTATTAAATGCTGCTTTGAACAGTATCTCCAGTGACACAGGTCTCGGGATGTTTACCACTTTGGTGAAACCCACGAGCACGGGTATGGTGATGACAGACCTAGAAAGATATTGATGCAAACTGGGATTTGATCCCAGCAATTTATAAAACTAAGCAGTGCAACTGACGTTACTACTTCTCTTATTGATATCATCTACTTACATTGGGGTTGTCCATGTAGTACAGCAAACGTTCATTGTTTTGATCGAGTAGGAAGTATCTCCGTATAAAACTGCCGCTATTTTCGATCTCCTCAATATTGAGAAAACCACATGTTCTGCCGGACTTGTCTACATAGGGCATGGTCACATACTGTGACAACACTGCGATGACAGTCACGTGATAGGGGTCGTCAATTGCCAGATATCATCTATCTGCAATACACAATATACATAAATCAAATTTTCATAGCAGACAACATGACAGAAATATATTTTTGATAAAACTCTTTTTAATATGAGGTCTACTCTCATTAAACTAATAATACTTGACTTCAACAACGTGTTCATGTTAAGAGCTAGGTTGAATAAGAGCTCATTAAATCAACACACTCAGACCATTTGAAGTAAGAGCCACTTCTTTGAAAATGTCATTATTATTTTCAGTCAAAATTCCAGTTCCAATTTGGTCTTTACTTCCATTAGTTTTATCCTTGACATTAAAGGCTGACATTAATACTGGCAAAGTTGCAACTAAATTATTTCATCTTGAGATATGACTGTATCTGCTACTGTACTTGATAGTAAATGCTCAGAATTAAATATTGTCTGAAGAAATATATAAACATTATAAATATGTAACTATTTACTTCTGTAAATTAACATAAAGACCACAACTATGCTTCAGTCTGAAATTCTGAACTTTTCATTCATATGTTTTAGCAATCAATCCTGTTTCAACCTATGCTATGTTTACTCAATCATGTCATTGATCTAGCAAATCCAAAACTTCAAACAGAATATACAATATTTCTGGACCAATTCTTTTCTCAAAGTTCAACTTAGTAATATAATAATACATCATCACAATTATGCAGATCAAATTATCCGGGATACCATGAGCTATAATTATCATTAAAAAGACAATCACCACTTCCTCATAAACAAAAACATCCCTTCAGTTCAATTATCTTTGAGACGTAAATGCTGGTGCATATTCAAATTCAATTACATTTTAATTAAGTTATAAGTTAAGAACAAATTTAACACAGACACAGTTCATATCCAGATTAATTAAATGCATGTGAACCGTCTCCACAAAAATAACACGTTTTTACTGTAATTTCAGACAAATCAGCTCCAATAGACTTTATTGAGAAATAACAAATTCATGCAAGCTCGAAATAAGCATCTTGATTATTTTCAATTGTTTTACTGAATTACTGCAACAAAAAAGTAGAACGCTTGTGTAAAACAGAGAGTATCACCTGCTCCACAATAGCGCGGTAACCACACAATACCACTATACCTGGCTAATATTGTCTTATAAACGCGCACATGCTAACCAAAGTCGGTCTATCGTGAAACAATTGAATAAACAAATCGTACCAGCTGAGCATCGAATGTGTGTGAACACAACGGAATGTTTTGTTAATTTTCCTCCAATTCACACCTACCTTAATGAAACGGCGTAATGTTAAATGTCGAGGTTTCAACGATCGCTGATTGTTTTCACGAGGCCGATCACACTATCTATAGTCGTCGGCACACCGATGTTTACTGCAGGAAGTATTTTGATGCTCAGTGCGCCATGACAGACAAGGGGGGTAACTGCTACGGTGAGTCATACCGTAAAACACAGAAAATAGTCACCGTCATAAATAAGTGTGACTCTTTGACCATCAAAAGCTCCAATACTCAACACAGGGAACACAAAACAGGACTAAATCTATTCTGGACTGGAATACCACCATGTATCTAGCTTTGTCCGGGCTCGCTGACTTGGTTGATGCATGTCATCGATCCCAATTGCGTGGATCGATGCTCATGACATTAATCACTGGATTGTCTGGTCCAGACTCGATTATTTACAGACTGCCGTCATATAGCTGGAATGTTGCTGAGTGCGGCTTTAAACAACAAACTAACCAATCAACCCACGCACCTGCTAGGGGAATTCCCTTTTTGCAACGAGCGCATGAAAATGACGTCACAAATGCATATGACGTCATAATGACGCGGGGTGATATCAACACTTCAAAACCGAATAATATCCGATCACACGACTCTGTGTGTGAAAAGTATGTCCAATCTTCATCGTTTTCAACGTGAATGATGAAACTGTTATTTCATAATTTAATATTGCCGTGCCGAAACGCAATATTTACTCACCAATTCTTCGAGTTCTCTAAAAATAAACAAACTAAAAACAAACTGGAAGAATGCCAACAGAGTTGCCTCTGCTTATGACACTTTGGCATACTGAGAATAATAGATGTTTCCTTTGACCTCACTGATGTTGTTTCCCAAACGTTTTGCCAACCACGTCGCGTGGTGTTTATGACACATTGTTGAGGTCATTTTGGTTGGACCACAGGGGTTTGGATTTCTACAGAATAAAACAAAAACATCTATGAATAAATAACGAAGTGTATTGATCACAAATATAGATCGCATAAAATACTCACGTTTGTTCCCTGAGTCCAGTTTACTTAAATGTTTGGTTGTTGTATAATCTCACCCGCAGAAATATTCCAGCTATATGGCAGGGGTTTGAAAATCATCGCGTCTGGGCCAGACAATTCTGTGATTGACATCATGAGCATCTACCTATGCAATTTGGGATAAGATGACATGCATCAACCAAGTCTGCAAGCCTGACCACCCAATCTTGGTTGTCGTATCTTACGACTCGCCTCTTGGGACCAGTCAGTGATTGATAAAGGCCTCTTAAAGAAACAGATATTTCAAGTTTCTACCGTTACTGCATCCTCGGTTATCCAGCTTATTATATAGCCCATATATTATGCAAATGACTGGAAAATGATACACTGGATAATCGAGGATGTTGTTCTGGTCTCTCACAGCCTACTTGCATCATCGTTTTAAAACCGCAGTTAGCAATTTTAGAACGAAATTTGCAGGAATGTTTGAAGTAATTCACTAAATAGTTATAAAATTATGTATCTAATATTATATTACGTGCCCATGTACACGACCTTTCCCAAAGTACAATATTATGAATGACAATCCAAAGTGACAACTGAACGTGAGTTGTCATTTTACAGACGCTTCAGTGAGATAATGCTAATGTAGATGACTATATTGATTTTACAGCCGCATCACTGAGTTAATGCTGGGTAGAAATTGTTGTGTTGTAGTTTACATAATGTACAAACATATTCGTGATCAATCAGTCTTGTTTGACAACGGTATAATGATCCATACCGAAACGTCGCCTTTACATTATTAAAACAGTATTAAAGAAGTTGTTGCCATAAATTGTGTCTCTTTGAAATCGCATGTCGTTATGACGAACCTGTTTACTCGAACTAAAATTCTGGTCCAGACCTTTTCTGTATTTATACATTGATACCTCGATTAAATGTGTATTTCATTTTAATCAGTTATGAACATGCATAAAGTGATATCTCGTCAACCCATGTACAGGTACCTCGATCCATCGTTTGAGACAATGTTGCTTTATAGGATCGACTTATGTCAGTTTACCACTGAAACTATGGATAACTCGACACGTAAGGGATGTCCAAATGACTTCGAGTTACGGAGGTTTTACTCGAATGGTGTTAAGGATGTGATGTTTTGTTTGCTTTTCGTCGCACATCGCGGTCGAAGTTTAATGATTATCATTCTGCTTTGACCAAATCTATTTAGCTCCGTATGAATGTAGTGTTTTAGCTTTCGGCCAATGAATTCTGCTACATTAAGGAGATTAATTTTGCATATCACGCGTGCATGTATAAATGTATTGATCACTGGGTCGTGATTAAAAACAGTAGTAGTAGTAGTAGTAGTAGTAGTAGTAGTAGTAGTAGTACACGCACAACACGTACAATATAAAATTGATGCACATAAGACAAAAGGTGTATGGAGTGCGTCCAGTCAGACATGGGCTTATGAGACACTATATACAATATAAACAAAATATATACATACATATAATGTGAGAGGAGGGAAAGTTAGCTACGAATTCAGAAGACTCACAGGAAACAATAACAAACTCCTCGATTCAACGACGAGAGAAAAAGAAAGGACAGCTGGAGAGAGGAATAATTCAATAATCATGACAACAACAGTTGTCTCTTAAAACATTTTAAAAAGCGCCTCGGCAAGCACTTTTTTGTAAAACGTTTGAATTCATTAGGTAAATATATTTTTCTTCTTCGCATACCACATTAAAATTGTCTTCTTCAGCTGCACAATATAAATCACACTGTAAATCTGCATTGTAGTAAAAAATGATATTCATCTTCCACCAAGTCACAATCGCAATATTCACACAACCTCTCCGATAATGGCATAGAAGGCTTTGAATATCTACCTGTCTCAACAAACAAAGGTAAAATTCCACATCTAACCACATCCGAGTATTAGTGGATGTTGTTTTAAGCCGCAGCCAGCAAGCTTCTATAGCTACAACCGAACGGCCTGTAATTAAAACACATCTGTGACGTCATTCTATTGTTTGAACGCTCCATTATTTTTCAGGAATGGAGAGTTGCTTGTCAACTGTACATTATCTTGAAGCAGCATTTGAATTTTTCAAATATTTTCAACTACAGAATATTTTGTCAAAGTGTAAAAGTAGGGACGAGCTGGGATTCGAACCCACGACCACGAGGCCATTTCCAGGAGACGCAACTCTACACAGTTAATACCGGCGTCTTTAATGTCCCGGGTGGATGAAAGTTCGGTATATGGTTTGGAGTCCAAGGTTCCCTAATTAAGTTACCCGGACGATGTTGCCATAAGAGTCACTGCCTTTCAATCTGCAATTTTACACTGTATCGTATCTCCGTTCTATTTAATACGATATACACGGCTGCGAACACGACATATACAATAGACATACACATACACACACATACACACAAACGAACAGACACAGAGCGGTATAAAGACACACAGACACACACACACACACACACACACACACACACACACACACATGTATATAAAATACAAGTCCAAAGATGAGCTGTATAATTATGTTATATGTATATAAATTATATACATACATAATGAAAAATACTATTTACATAACAGTATTTAATTTAAGCTGAAATATATATAATATAATATGTATAAAATATATATTTAATTTAAACTGAAAAATATACATATTATGTTTTACTTATATTCTGTATACATTCATGACATACATTGTAATTGAAGCAGATATAATATACATTGGATATTCGAGGATGTACTCGGCTGAAGGTTATTTCTTACATTTTATGAAAGCCTCGGGCAAATTAGACTTGCTTTGAAAGTTGTTTCGATGTCATGTATGAATAATAATACATAAATAAACAAGTAAACGAGGTAACAAAAGCATTTTTTCTTGAACAGGGCAGTGGCGCTAAAGAAACACCACACAGTGCGGTAATATGATTCCGGTAAACCTATACGGTAAACCACAACCACTCGAACAGCTCTGCAGTCCTATTGTACATTACATACCCTTGACATATCAACGGTTAGTAGGTTACAGCGTGTGTAGAGGTTCATGGTCATATAATGCACTATTCCAGGGTTACCAGCGCGTGCACGCGTTTCAGCCTTATGCGCTTTGTGGTCTTTGAGTCTACGATTTTTTAAATATTTAATTTTTTTTATATAGAAGTACTATAAATTGAATATAATCAGATGTCTTCATAGGGAAAATGCCCGTCAAATTTCAGCTTCATAGGTCAAGCAGAGGAAATATTGAAGAGTATATGACAGTTATCATGGCGACGTTGAGTGATATTTCAGGATTATACAGATACTTGTCCGCCAGTCCCAAGGGAAGTGAAAACATGTCGGTCTTTCCCAAAATATATAGTTTATTATACATGAACAACAAGTCCAAAATAGGCTGTGAACTAGTTGGATTAAAGTGATACTTGTACAAATATTTGCCCTCCCTGTAAAAAAAAGTTAACTACGGCCTTCAACATTCATAAACTACAGCGAAAGTATTACCCAGTACCCCGCGTAAATGACATACTTTATATGAAAATGTAGTAACATGTCCCAAAATATCCCAAAAAAGTTTTTATCACAAGTTTAGAGGTGAATAATATTCAGGATTGACGTTTGACACGGCCCATAGTTACGCTATCTAACAATAGGAGAATAAATCACGTTCGACATCTATTTTCATCTACCTTACACATTAAATGACAACTCGGTGACCAGGTTAGACTAGATATTTAGTAATCAGTGGGTCATCTCTCGCCTGATCTGAGATGAGAATATCCCGCCCGGAGTCTATTTTACCAGAAGGTAAGTGGCATATATTACCTAACGTCTATGTAATTACGATACACATTATCCTTACCCATGCTCCGCGTTGGTGTATGGGTACCTGGGAGGAGGTAACGGAGACTTCCACTATGTGTAGGTAACAGGTGCTATACCCCTAAACAAGCAGGGCGTGGAAGGTATTATTGAAGACCGGGGAATTACTCATGTTGGTTTTGTTTTTACCCTAAAAGATTCACCAATGTATATTATTTATGTCATGGTTCCTGTACATCCCTGCTATCGAGTATCTTGTGAGTTTCGCGTGATGCTTTTGAAAATATGAAAAATGTGAATATTATCCGCAAAAACGAGTACATGCATGTGTACTTGTAAATTATTTAGCAACCAGATCCAGAGTTTATGATAAATGAAAATGAATATAATCTGAATAAATTTATAGACATTAAATACATCCACGTATATATGTTAAGTTAGTCACCGTGTATTTAGCACGGCTTGCGTAGAATATAGAATATAAGCATTCAGTGTGCAACTGCGAGAGGCGAGATTGAATGAACAAAGGGCGAGTAACTCTTACGTATCTATTTGTCAATGAAATATTAGCATTAGCCGCTGCCGAAGCCTGTGTTGGTAGTGTGTTTGTTAAAAATGCAAAAATGCAAAAAAGGTTGTGGGGGCGAATAAAAAGGGACAGTCATTACTTAAAAATAATAATAATATTCGTGTGATATTCATGTCAAGTTACTTTGGGATGACGGGGAGATTCATGAAGGTAAAAGAACAAACATTTACAAAAATATATTTGTTTTTTAGCGTATTCGTGAAAAAAACGTCCTGTACACAACTGTATGGAACTGCGGTATGGCGATGGCAAAAGTCCGAGATCGACACAAAACACCGCGTTTTGTCTCTTCCATTACTACAAAAGTGTTAATGAGGGTAAAATATATAAGCTGGAATAGAACATGATTACAGTGTTGCTAAAATGTATATCGGAAAGCCTAATCACAAATTCTACAAACAACCGTTGGACGTGATTATACATTTTAACATCTGGTGCTTTGAGGCCGAATGATGCCGACGTAGATTAAAGAACGGTTTCAACAAACCTCGAAAAGCCTTTACTCAAATAGCCTGTAATTGGATAAGCCGATCACTGCGATGAATGACTTCACTGTATCTAAACCAGCTGCATGTTCCACATCATAGCTCATACGTGAAGAAAGTACCGGTTTGCCCTCAATATGTCTTTTGTGTTACGAACATATGTAATCAATGTATACTTTTCGCGGTTTGACGATTTCATTCCCCCGTGAATGAGTCAGAATAAATATACAGTATGAATACACAATGCCATTTAGAAAGCGGTCAAATGTAACAAATGATATATTTGGGATAACACTTTCTGAGTAAAGTACATATTCTAGTTCCTTTTGGGTTGAGTCTCATCCGGGATTCGAACCCACACGGATTACACGTTTTCAGCATACATTTTTAATCCATCCACGTACATATGTTAAGTTAGTCACCGTAAATCGAGCACGGCGTGCATAGAATATTGAATGTATGCATGTTCAGCTGCGAGCAATCTCATTAAAATCAGACCTTAGTTCTCGCTCATTGTTTAGCGGTAGCGAAAACTAAGATCTGATTTTAATGAGATTGAACTGCGAGAGGCGAGATTGAATGATCAAAGGGCGGGTAACTCTTACGTATCGTTTAGTCGTGTATTAAATATTAGCCGCTGCCGAAGCCTGTGTTTGGTAGTAAGGCTGTTACGATTCACTCGCGTATTCGGTGAATCGAACCGTAGCCATTCATGAATTGAATTCGTTATTCATGGCCACTAGAATCGAATATTTATAAATATGCTATCATGTATATTTACATACCCTGTACCTAAAAATATCAACAACATATTATATGCATAGATTTCTTACAATGACAACATTGTAATAATATTTAATTTGATAGTATTGTTTTCACTGGTCATTGTCGCATTTGAGCAGATACTAGTACCTGGATAAGTGCAGTATATGTATAATTCATTAATAATTAACAAACCATGTCAAATAAATTATGATGTTATTGTTTCACTGAATATAATAAATAATGCATTAGCTGCTGACTTGTTATTGTAATTGTGAATAATATTCGTATTCGTTACCCTATATTCGTGATATGAATCGTATTCGCCTCATAGTGTATTCGTTGCAGCCCTAGTTGGTAGTGTGTTTGTTCTAAGTACAAGATTTAGTCGTGCAAAATGCAAAAATATTGTGGAGACTAATAAAAAGGGACAGTCATTTCTAAAAATGTTTTAAATACTACTCGTGTGATATTCATGCCAAGATGCTAATTCAGACACAGACAGACAGACAGACGACAAACAGACAGACAGACAGACAGACGACAGACAAAATTATTCAGCACAAGGCTTTCGGCCAAAAATATAATTATTTGTATGATAATATATTAACTGCGTGATAAATACAATACACATAATATTTATTTTATGTCCCTCTTAATTCATGAACTATTTAATAAAATAGTAATTTAGGTTAAAAAAAAACCCGATATGCGGTATGTCATATACAGACAGTGACATGGAGAACAACATTAAGAAACATTGGATTAGGGGAATGTGAACACGCTCACTGAATTTCAAACGTATACGGTTATAGTGGCTCTATACTTTAGACGTTAAAATAACTGTGGATATCTGTTCGGGAAACACGCGAGGTGTAGATTCTATAGACGGTTTCTATAAACCTCATTAATCCAGACGGGACGTTTTAACACATTTCCGGATTAACGAACCATCACGAGAAGTAATCATTTTTGTGTGTCCGCGCGCGTGTGTGCGTATATATGTCCGTACTACAAGGGAGTCCGGACTATCGAGGTGTTATGTTAGGTCAGCTCTGGATAGACTTTGTAGTTGTTGGGGTTTTTAACGCCGCACTCTTCAATATTGCAGCTATATGATGGCGGCCTGTAATAAATCAAGTCTGGATCAGATAAACTCGTGATTGATATTACGAGATGATCCACGCCGCGTTCCATGAAGTCGCCTCTTAAGAAAAACATATATTGCTGGGGATTAATTCTAACCAGGATTCCCCACGGGGTTAACATGAAGTTGTAAAATGGAGTTTCTTCATGTTTTGTTAAACCCCAATTTCGCTTTTCACGTGAATAATAGTTCCTTTACTAATGAAGGGCTGCTATTAAGTTCGCCATACTCGAGTATTCAAAATATCTAAATTCGTTAATTTCGGTGAAATGTATGTTGATAATGAGTTTGGGATTCGAACAGATTTGCATCATGACTGGTTTGAAAGCAGTGATATTATCTGAAGCAAGAAAAATAAACTTGAAGCATTTTGTATTTATTAGCCGATTTTTTTTCATGAAAATATGAGTTCTCAGCTCCCCTTGGAGTATGCTTCTGTTGAAGGTTTTGTTTTTAGCGAAATTGGTTTTAGCTTTTACAAACATGATGGACGAAACCAGATAATTGCAGCAATAAACCAAATTAAAGAAATCAGTTTTGATACAACCCTGATTTTGTCCATTTCACTGTACTTGTTTCTCTGGTACACTGACTATGATATAACATTGTACACACAATGCCTACAAGCAATACGTACAATTTGCACCTGTGGTGTTATCAGTCGCTCCTTAACGTCCCAAAACAACCAGAATTAATACCTCCTTAAGGTCTTAATGCGCCAAGAATAAATCTCTCCCTGTGGTATTAAAACACCCAGAACGAATCACTCATTGAAGTCTTACAATACCCATAACAGTGAAAAAGGATTTCCCGCAACACTTGATCTATATTCAACAATGGTTCAAAGGTATTCATTTCACTTTAGTCGTTAAACGAACAACAGACATGGTTCACTAGTGTGTTGACAGAACTAAACATATAAACACACTTAGCAAAAATATTCCGTGTATATAATACACGTAGCTGTTAGGGGTAAATAGTCACATTCAAGACGGCAAAGAACACAGGTGAGTGGAGCTGATATAGTCTATAACATGTATCTATTTTGAAGTGTTTTGCCATCTTTGAAATTGTTCCTTATGTACCACGTGACTTTGTTTAACGTAGTGTTCTGTTTAATTACTTTATTAACTGGCCGTGCAAAGATAAATCAGGCGTACTGATACTAACGATTTCGCGAAGGACAAGGCTTTTGAGGGCCACATGATTTGCATAATGTAAATGATAATACATTTTGATAGTGTTGTGAAAGTTATCAGATGTGTTTCTACGAACGAGAAATAGACTTGCGTGTTTATGGTCTTATAACAATATTAAATGCATTTAACACGAGCAAGAGTCTTTGACCCAAATTGATTTTCTTAAGAGATGGAGATAAAGGCAGCTCAAATATGGTAAATAATTCATCGTAGGTCACTGACTCCCATGCTCTTGAAATTCGAAAATTCTGGATTTTTCAGCCATTTTGCCATACTTACATTCATGAGCCTGTCAGTATTTAAACCAGTTTAAGAAAGAAGAACAGGCTCGCAGTCAGTCATTGGACTGTGTCTCGTGATTTTCATACGGATATTTAAACGTTTTTCGATTGCCTTCAAACTTGGCATATCCATGCACTGCGCTAAATGACGACCATGCCCTACCTTGTCCATGTTGACCGGCTTATAGTGATGGCTACAGGCCAGGTAATGGCTTGAATAGTATGCAGACAGACATTTAATATATATATATATATATATATATATATATATATATATATATATATATATATATATATAAATATATGACAGTTACTTCCAACTCAATCTTCGCAAATCATCATAATGTTCTGTTATCATACAACACCAGATGTTGCAGATATGTGCGCATCATATTGTAACATCAGTAAGAGACAAACTAGACATTTTATATACGGTACCTGAATATTTCTTAATTCTAGTCAAGTTAATAATAGAGTGCCGGTTCCCGACATGTACACTGTACACTGTCCAACAACGTTGGATGCATCATTTTGGAAGAGGAGGAGTGGGTGGGATGGGGGATGTGGAAACTGAAAATAATTCGAGAAACAATTGGGAAATAACACGGGAAGCAGTTTGTGTTTGTTGTTAAAAAAAAGAAAATAGTCAATTAATTATGATTTATTTGTTGAAAATATGTAAATCTTATCAAATAATTATCTTATGATTTAGTTATGTTTATTTACGTCAATATGACGATGATTAGACGACTTGGATACCACAGCAAACAGTTTCTTAAAACATTACCCTCCTCATTCACTACTGTCACTTGTTCTTTCCCCGCTGTTAGAAAGCAACTAAACAGGTGAGGTGAAATGGGGTTTAACGTCGCGTCCAAGTTTATTGCACTTATATATAGCGACGTGCATGCACGTGTATGTATGTGTGTGGTTGCTTGTACTAGTCCGGACTGATGCCGATTTATAGTGCTAGCGCACCATGCCGCAGTTTAACATGAATACCCCACTCAGACACAGTATACTGACTCCGAGCCGACCAGTCCTTGTTTTAGCTCCTTAATGCCGAGCGCCAGACAGGGTAACAACAAGTACCATGTTTTACCGTCTTTTGGTATGACGCGGTCGGGGATCGAACGCCTGACCTTCCGCTCTCCGGGCGGACGCTCTACCACTAGACCACGGAGGCGGTCAGCAACTAAACAGACAAGATTGGGGAAATATGTTCATCATTCAGTTCAAATAACATTTTGTCAGGCAGTATAAACCTTCATAATATATATCAGACTTAAAAGGTTATGTGTAAAATAACACTGGTCTCTATTTTCCAAACTTCAGTGGCTGCTGTTTCTCTCATGAGTCATCACCGTCACACGTTTAAGAAAGAAATTTGGAACCATGGTTGTGATTCTGGTGATTTTGAAAGCAATTCTATTTAAAACAAACTGAAACAAATATATCATTTTACGTCAAGTAAAACGTATTTGGGGAAAAACACATTCAAACATAGGTACGTCCTACTGAAGCCACTACCGTTATAGGGTATCAAGCCACTACCGTTACACTGTCGTGCCCGTACTGTTACAGACACCAGCCTCATTACTTGTTCTCTCACCATAAACATTGACATTTTTAGATCGTTCAAGAGAAACATGATTCGTACATTATAGGAAACAAATATCCAAAGTTATTCTTTCAGTGTTCAAGTGGACTACCAATTTATCTGACAATATGTCCATACTGTGTATAGTGTCTGACCTCACTGTTACACAATACATTACTGACATAATAACAGACGTATAGTGACAGATCTCGGGATTTCACGTCTAACACAAAGCAGATTCTCCTAAGATCAGGTTGGTTGGTTGGTTTGTTGTTTAACGCCACACTTAGCAATATTCCAGCTATATGACGGCGGTCTGTAAATAATCGAGTCTAGACCAGACAATCCAGTGATTGACATCATGATTGGGATCGATGACATGCATCAACCAAGTCAGCGAGCCTGACCACCCGATCCCGTTAGTCGCCTTTTACGACAAGCATGGTCGCCTTTTACGGCAAGCATGGGTTGCTGAAGACTCGCAGGATTTGGGAAACACAGGCTTCCGAAACTGCACATATGAACAACAGTATTGATGGTGAAGGTTTTATTTCAGTCCCAGTATCAGTAGTGAGATGAAAAATATGACATAAGCAAACTATCTCATCTTATGTTTTGAGATTTCTGTATTCTTTAAAAAACCCATCCCCAATCATGTTTTTATTTATGTTGTTATTGTCGACAGAAAATTGTGAGGAAAATAAATTGAAATTCATCAAGTTGGTCCCCCAGGCTTTTAAAAAGAAAAAAATGTCAAATTATTATTACTGTTTTTCTGTTGTTGGTGTGTGTGTGTGTGTGTGTGTGTGTGTGTGTGTGTGTGTGTGTGCGTGCGTGCGTGCGTGCGTGCGTGCGTGCGTGTATGCTGGGTGTGGGGGGTCTTATTTCATTTTAATCGCGAAATATTGATCAAATTTAAAGTGAAATATTTTTCAGAACAGCAAAAAATAAAGAAAAGTAAACCAAGAAATATTCACATTATTTTTTTATCTTACACAATTTTGAAAGTGACCCGCGTACATCTAGCGTCAGTTTCCTGGTCACCCGCTGCCTTCAACGTACTAACAATGGGTGCATCAGCCCTCTCTGTGATGTCTGTCACGTACGTGTCAATTGAGCTCTCAGGAAACGCTAGCAGAATACGTAATAGAAACGCGCAGTAATTGTGTTTGTAGCTCTCTCTCTCGGCTCCCACTCACCTGTACAGAGACGTCAGATCGCTCGCATCTCTCTCCAATCGTAAGTATATATACCCCTAGAACTCCGCTATCTCGACATGTCATTAAGACGTCGTGACGATGTGGCCCTGACAGAATCCTTATGGACACAGACGCGCCATAAAGTCTTTAAAATTCTTATAATACCAATGCTGTTCTAATGCTCATGTCGATTATGTGGAACTTCGAATATTTCACAGGTATTTGAGAGTACCGAGGACTTCGTGTTAACGATGTGTAACTGTACGGCGTTTCGCATATACCGGGCCCAAAATGTGGCTCATCTGAGGGGACACTAAAGTTCGCCGGGGTGTGACATTAAATGATTTGCTTTAAAATTCCGCGCAATAAATATCAATTTTAAGTAATATAAAGTAAGTATTATCCATGTTTTGTTGAAGAAATAGGTATTTGGAAAGTTTACACGCAACCTTATAGCAGGGAGTCTGTATATAAGAGAGGACTGGGGGTATGTGTTATACTTACCGCTTGAAACGCTGAAGAGTCACTCTTCATGCCGACATAAACAAACAAATGTTCCCATTTCATCTGCTGAATTTCACCCCTGGTTAATATTTAATGCGGTTTGAAATAACCCCTCAACAATTATCCGATGTTTATTCATAATTAAGCCTTCACCAAATTTAAAAACAAAAAAAACAAGAGAGAGAAAAACATTTAATACTGTATGTCATTGTGACCCTACAAAGCTTTGATCTCGCATGGCTACCCTCGTGGCATAAAACCATTGTTGTACAATATTATGCTGGGCTATCTGATTACTTGTGCTACAGAATCTGTTTTGTATTGTATTGTCTGTATATTTGTTTTTGTTTTCATAAACGAACAACACCTTTTTGTGTTCATAATGAAAACTATTTCCACTATTCATTTTCATAAATAAATTATCCATAAAAAAGCTGTCGAGGCGGTCCCCCGAATCCTGCAAAAGAGCACCTTGACAACCACGTGACCTCGACCTTCACTCTGTCAAAATGGCGGCTTCAATCTTCAAAGATGTGGAAATGGCACCGGCGATCGAGGTTTTTCAACTTACCAGACGATACAACGAAGACACATTTCCACAGAAAGTAAATCTCGGAGTTGGAGGTAAACTGAAAGATAACTGAATTGCCTGTCGAGCGAAATTGGCCATATAATTACCCGGGGATATTTGAAGGTTATAATATACGTGCGCCTCAATCAGTCACTGCTGAGATATGTTTCTGTCGAGTGGAACAAGGACATTATATCTGTAATCAACGTTAGAAATTGGGACCTGTCCTGAAGTCCTTGCCCCCAAACTGCCAAGTGGTTAAGATATCTTAAGGACTAGTAGAAACCTGCTATTTCAAAGGGTTTTCTATATGTTATCATTCTAACTCTAAGGACGAGTGGACGGAAAATGTTAGTTTTTACCGCTGTGTAATGTTGTAGATATAGCTGTTTAAGTTATGTTACTTCGAGGCAGTAACCGCGAGCAGAGAAATGTGAGCAGCACAGGTGTTTCAATGCATTTCTATGAATTATTTGATACGCCTCTACGGGTTAATGTTACTCCATACGAATCGATATACACAGATGTAATTTATATACTGAAATGTGTGTCAATATACAATGATATAAGCCTACACGTAACATGTTTTTCCGAATTAATATGCTCTACGTTATTGGCATGAATTAGTTCATTAATTATGTTGGCATAATTGGTAAAATACCTTTGAACGGAAGAAGTATTGCGCTGCTTTTCCTATCTAACATTTTTCATTGTCCTTTGGTTACTACAATACATACATTTCAATGATATTCGGTAATGTGCACTTTGACCGAGCTTGAGAAGGCTGGTGCTAGATAAGATCAGACTCCCTGCCAGAGGAGTTGTAGTTGTATTTGTGACCAGTGCATGTAAATGTTGGATAGTAAAAGCAGAGCAATAAATAGCTACAAGCTGTTGGTACATGGCCTTGACCATAATATATGTGCGGACAATATTATTGCCTTGAGATAATTCAAGTTCAACAATTATAGGTTTGCACAGTTTGCACACTAAGACAAAATAGTTATGGATGAGCAACTTCTTTATTACAATTGCAGGGTTAGAAACTAACAGTTTTCGTCCACTAGTCCTTATAATGATAACATATAGCAAAACCCTTAAAAAGGGCAAATTTCTACAAGTCCTTATGATACCTTTACCATTGGGCAGTTTGGCAAGGACTATAGGACTAGTGCCAATTTCTAATGCTGCAATTGGGCGACGTTT
Organism: Haliotis rufescens; assembly: GCF_023055435.1. Classification (NCBI taxonomy): domain Eukaryota; kingdom Metazoa; phylum Mollusca; class Gastropoda; order Lepetellida; family Haliotidae; genus Haliotis; species Haliotis rufescens. Next base: position 6,005,260 of record NW_025963802.1, read on the forward strand.
CGGTGTAGATTCTAACACCGTTATCAAGCAGTTTGCACAGTTGATAACATTCTGGCAGGTTTCTTCAAGTCGATCAAAACCTGTTTGTTTGTCTGTTAGCACCAGGGAACTGTCCATAATAAGTTTTGGGAGTCCCTGGCTTGACCATGGGCATCCATTTTGGTGGCCCAATCATCTTAGGAGCTGCAGTTCACTGTGTAGAGTTGCCTCCCTTGGGCATACCAGAAACCTATGATTGTGGGTTCCAATCCCGGTTCGCTCCAATTATGTTTCTTGGTTTGGCAGCACTATACCAATGCTCATGGGTTCCACCATATAGGTAAATATCTGAGACCTGCATCACTTGGGCTTTCCTCCCACATTAAGCTGACACGCCGGGATAACTGGAATACTGTTAAAAGCGGCGTTAACAACCGATCTGTCACTCACCTCATATTTTCTAGCACTGATATCATTAGATCAGATAAACATCTGGTTAATAATTACCCATGATTACACAGTATCACATGCCATGAACATGGCTCCAATTGTGAAACTGGAAACTGAAACCAGAATATGGAGCATAAGTTTTCTTTTAGCCAAGTCGAATCTGACCCTGCAGTAGACATATATATCTGTGTCTATTTTATAAATATGTTTTATTTTCAATTTAATGATACAAATTATTCTCTCAACAATATTGAGTTGTGTATTGCATCATCTTTCCATGTCTGTTCACTTGACCTGGCCAGAGATCGAACCTCTGACCTTCTGTGGGCGGTCGGGTAGCCCAGTGGTTAAAGTGTTTGCTCGTCACGCCGAAGACTTGGGTTCGATTCCTGACGTGGGTACAATGTGTGAAGCCCATTTCTGGTGTCCCCCGCTGTGATATTGCTGGAATATTGCTAAAAGCGGCGTAAAACCATACTCACTCACTCACTCACTGACCTTCTGTTCTCCAGGCAGACGCTTTATCCTCTAGACCACAGAGGCGGCTTGGGGTCAGTGATCTGGGGTACCTGTATTCAGAAGCACTGGTAATGCTTCTTTCATGAATAATTATTGAAATTTTGTTCTTGTCATTTTTCCCAGCATACCGAACGGATGACGGTAAACCATGGGTCCTGCCAGTAGTGAATGCAGCAGAGACTCAGATGGTCAGTGATGCTCTGAACCATGAATACTTACCAGTGGCTGGTCTCCCCGCTTTCCGCAATGCTGCCATCAAGCTGATTCTTGGAGAGGACAGTCCTGCTATAGCAGAGAACAGGGTTAGTATACATGGGGCCCACCCTTTTTTGGGGTGGGGTGGGGGGGAAGGGTTACAGATTTTTATGTGCAAAATTTGCTCAGTCGGTCGAAATAGTTCAAAAGAAAAATACATTGAGCACGATCAAGTTTGATTTGGATTGGTAGATGATAAAAGTAATTGGCCTGGCTTGGTTCCTTAATGAATATTAGTTACCTAAAATCTGACCTCTTTCGACCCATTTGAAGAAGTAATTATAATACATTATGAATATATCATTTGTATGGTAACCAAATATAAAAAAAGTTTACACGAAAATTAATTCCATTATCCCAATACTCAACCATGACATCACTAGATACTCACATGGTCAAGTTGACCTTTTTGAAATAGTGAGTGAGTGAGTATGGTTTTAAACCGCTTTAAGCAATATTCCAGCAATATCACAGTGGGGGACACCAAAAATGGGCTTCACACATTGTACCCATGTGGGGAATCAAACCCGGGTTCTTCAGCGTGATGAGTGAATGCTTTAACCACTAGGCTACCCAACCTCCCCCTTTTTGAAATAACAAGTTCTAATGAACTAATTATGATGAGACCATTGTTCAGTGAAACTTAGTTTGAACAATTTATTTTGAATTAAATTTAGGCCTTTTTTTGTCAACCAGTTAGCTGCAGAAATCTTACCAAAGCCTTCAAGGTCATTGGTCAAAATAGAAATGACAAAAAAAACCATATTGTTATCAGTCAGGTAAAATTTCTAAGAAATGACAATGTGTTACTAATTCCTTTCCTTCATTTACCAGGTTTGTTTTTTCATGACTGAAATTAGCTCACAGACTCGTTGGAAAGATCAATGTCTGCCCTCCAAGTGCTTTGTTCATTCCATATTTGTGAAACTGTGGTTCAGAGGATGTGTAATTAAAAACCAACTGAAAATACTGTAAGGGTAACTCTAATTTCAGGGCATTATCATTTGCAGAAGCCTGAGGTCTTCCATTATCTGGCCGAGGGCAGTCGAAAAGACCGAGGGCTTCTGCAAATGATATTGCCCTGAAAAAGAGCCTTACTGTTATTATAGCTAAAATAGATGGAATTTGTTATCAAATAAACAGAAACAACAATATTGGTTTTTGAAACATTTTCTGCAATCAACACGAATGTCACTAACCCACTTTTACAAATATGGAAACGTCATAGAACAAACCAGATGACGTCACTATTGAACATGACGTTACCTATCCCTATCCTATGACGTCACCTAAAAACAGGCGTGAAAATGGCCCGTCGTCAAGTAATATGAGGGCATTATCAAGTTACAGTGGCCTGCTCATTTTTGATAGCATGCGGGGCAGTTTAATGATAATTCTATCCATTTTAGCTATTATACATATTTTATCAGACACATTGACTATTGGTACTCTAGACTAACCCAATCACCTAGTTTCACTGTATGGTAATGTAATCAACTCCCATGATGTGTGGTGACAGCTGACTGACAACAGGGATCATATGTTAAACCTGTATATTGTCTCTGTTGACAGGGCAGCTGACATCAACATCAGCTTGAACTGTGAATTAGTTGGGTATCGTATTTCCTCTATTAGACACCAGAAATCCAATACATGCAGGCATCCAATTATTGCCACTCATACCCTCGCCTTCCCCATCCAAATGCAGCCGGGTCTTGTGGGAAGCCGGGTCCAGATTTGTTGGGGTAGGGAGTTGCAACTGCATCAGTATTAAACAGAATAGACTCCGGCTTCTAACAGGCATTGGGTCAACTTCTCACGCCAAATGAACACCATCAAATAGAGGAAATACTGTATTTATTTTTATGAGTCCAGGGTACTTTCAGCAAGGAGAGGTAGGAAAATGGAGGTCCCAGGCTCAGCCAACAAGAAATGATATATGTTTGTGAAGCTTACACTAACAAAAGATTGTAGTTTCTTGCTAGAAAAAAAACTTGGTTATTGTGTGTAGGAATTGGCCAGGGACAGAAAAATGGCATATTGCATACTACCATGGTTGCAATTGATTTGAATTATGCCAACAGACATACTTGTTTGCCTTTCATGGGGCTGGCAGCGCAAACTATTTCCATCCCTTGTCAAGTTTTGTACCTACTGGACCCAATGTGATTATGTTTTGCATCTGTGAACTCAGGGCTTCCTAACAGTAACAAACATTTGGACACTGTTATCTGAGGGTGAAACGTTACATCGGTGCACCGGTACATTGTGAGTTTTCATGCGGTGATACGATAGACAATACGTTTTTTTCTGTATTGATTAAAGCCGATACACTTGCTAAAAAAAATGAACTTACTACTCATTTAATGACCTCAGAGTTTTGTCAGTCAAATACTGCAAAACATGTTGTAATTACCGTTGACTAAAAAAGCTATCAGTTCCTTTTGAACCTGCTCTGAAATATTAACAGTGAAGAAGTTTCAACATGATTTGTCATAAATATGCATATCACAATACGTACAGTATCGTGACCTATGTATCATGATAAAGAAGTTGACATCCATATATTCTCTTCCTTATGTGAATCACTTCTAAATGCCTTTCAAAGACCTAACATTGAAAGTAGTTACAAGTATATCCTTTCCAAACTGAATACCTGTACTTCTCCAGAGATCTTTATTTACTGATCGATTGTAGTCATCGCAGACATGAACTGCAGTGAATAATGTGTAAAAAGGCACTGTGTCTCACTAGGCAGTGGTAATTATTATAGGTCTCTCTCTCACTCACTCACACACACACACACACACACACACACACACACACACACACACACACAGCTACTTCGGCAAGGGTGCAAAATGGAGTTTTGTAGTCAGTTAACTCTCATGCCTCGGGAAGATGTGTTAATCACAGAGATATCTCAATGTGGAGGTTTTTTACATGTTCATTGTTCAACACTTAGGTCAGGGTACAGACAGATACAAATTAAGTGTCACAAGAACCCACAATCTAAGCAGAATTATTTTAATTAAAATTCTGCTCATTGGTGTAAAAATACCCAATGGACCGTGTCATAAATAGGCAAAGAAAGCTATCAATGCCCAATGGCTCCAAATATTATCTGGAGCGCTGATGGACTATTTAGAAATAATTAATGGTATATTCACATGAGTTTAAACAAGATAATCCACAATGTCAACCAGTTGTAATATTTCCCACCCCAATGATGATAACATATGTATGCACAATGGTAAAAAAGATATAATTTCAACTCACCCCAAGTGGCCTCTATGTTTTTGACCATTGACATGATTAGGGGCGGTCGGGTAGCCTAGTGGTTAAAGCGTTCACTCATCACCCAGAAGACCCGGGTTCGATTTCCGACATAGGTACAATGTGTGAAGCCCATTTCTGGTGTCCCCCGCCGTGATATTGCTGGAATATTGCTAAAAGCGGCGTTAAGCCATACTCACTCACTCACTCACTCACTCACTCAACAAACAACCCACTCACTCACTCACTCACTCACTCACTCAACAAACAACCCACCCACCCACCCACTCACTCACTCACTCACTCACTCACTCACTCACTCACTCACTCACTCACTCACTCACTCACTCACTGGTTAAGTGATTAAGGTCAGATTGTCTTTTTTAGGCAAGATGTGCTGTTTGTTTCCCTGTGTGATGAGTCGGTGCTTGTGTTTGTGCAGGTGGAAGGCATACAGTGTCTGGGAGGGACTGGATGTATACGCTTGTGCGCAGAATTCCTCAAGAAGATTTTCAAGTATGACACTGTCTATGTGTCAAAACCTACATGGGGTAACTAAAACATTTTCACTGATTCATTGTAATTTGGTGTATGTGTATTTACTTGAGTGTGTGAGTGAGTGAGTGAGATGTATTTTACATCATTGATTGGTAATACAGTTATACCATGGAGTGTCAGCTTGATATGGGGTGAAATTCTAAAGTGATTAGATGTTTACCACTTTGGTGAAACTTACAATGTCTAAAGCAAATTTCTGGTGTGCCCCGCTATAATATTGCTGGAATATTGCTGGAATTTTGCTAAAAGCAGCCTAAAACCATGCTCATTCACTCAACACTAGAATGCCCACATGGAACGTAGGGCAATCAAAGTAGGATGTAGAGGTTTTTGTCTGGGAATATTTTCTAACAAACTTGTGTTCAGAAAAATCCTGTAATACTATCAGCGTCTCACTCCTGTCATGCCAGTTGAGTCTTCATTGCTGTTTGTTCTTCAGGGAACCACAGGAATATCTTCAAGCATGCCAACTTCTCCAACATCAAGGAGTACCGCTACTGGGACGCCAAGACTCGAGGTCTGGACTTCGAGGGCATGCTGGAGGACCTGAATGTAAGAACATGGTGGACCAGAGGGGGGTACATGTCACCAGAACATTCATCTTGCAGCAAGCTCATTACAGTCTTAGCTTTTCCTCCGATACAATACGGGGGCACAGGTGGCCCAGTTGTCTAAGGTGCCGCAATTCGCTGTGCAGAGTTGCGTCTCTTGGGCACGCCAGAAACCTATGATTGTCGGTTGAATCCCGGTTCGCCACGATTATGTTTCTAGGTTTGTCAGCACCATACCCCTGCTCGTGGGTTTCACCGAAATGGTAAACGTCTGAGACCTGCATCACTTCAGGCTTTCCTCCCACGTTAAGCTGACACGCCATGATATAACTGGAATAATGTTAAAAGCGGCGTTAAACCTAACTCACTCACTCACTCACTCCGATACAATACCTCCACATGAAGATGTGAGGACAGCTCACTGAGTGTGTTCTAGAGCTATCAGCTGTCAGCTTTCTAAAACGATTTGGCTTCAATTTTTTACCACCTCGATTAGGAAGTTTTGATTTGTACAAATGAAAATTCACAGAGTACGCAAATATTCCTGTAATGGTACACTTGTTTAGGTGTCGATACTATTGTGCTTGGAAACTATCTCTGAAATGTCCACAATATTTCCATATTTCTTAGTTGTCATTTTTAAGATACAGAAATCCGATATGATGGTTTGAGGGCTTTGCTCACTCGTACTGAGAATTTAAAGCTTTGATGCTGATTGGCTGATAAGAAAGTTCATCCTGTGGAGGTGTCGTCAGATTTTGACACCCAAATGTATCATATCTGAGTAAACGATATGATTTTAATGAGATTGATCTAGCAGATACCGCTATTCATTAGCAATAATTTGTGTGAGGTCATGTGACATTTTTGTAGCTTGTGGTTTGTTGTATCTGATTGGCTTTGTGTTGAGTGCATACAATGGAAATCCAGCATTGCACATGTACATGTTTGTACCTGGTCTTCCTTATGGTGTACAGGGTTAGAAACTAACAGTTTTTGTCCACTAGTCCTTATGATGATAACATAGAGCAAAACCCCTCAAATGGGCCAATTTCTACTTGGCCTTGGGATACCTTTACTATTGAGCAGTTTGGTAAGGACTACAGGACTAGTGCCAATTTCTAACGCTGGGTGTACACATGGATTCTTGGGTTCACGAGCACAAAGCAGTGGAGGCGTTAATACTGTTGTGAGTCTATGTCAGCGAGGCTTAAGTGTGGGGGATCATACAGTCGTATTGCTAGTGTTCTGTTGTAGGCTGCTATTCTAATAGAGATTGTTCTTGATTTATCATCACTATGTAGGTGAAATATTGCTGATGGTGATTTTTAACAGTAAATACTAAGTCACATCGGAGTTATGCCATTGCTATATGGCTGAAATATTGCTAATGTGATGTTTATTGTTGAATATCAATTCTTTGCTATGATGTAGAGGTCTTGTGTGATGTAGAAGGTCAGGGATGTTGCGTTGAAGCACGTTGCCATGGAGATCTTGGCTCTGGCATTGTATGCTGGGAAACCTAATCATTAAGTATTGTATATTTTTTGGAAATTGAAGGTTGTCAAAGTCAGGAGATAAGGATTGTTAGCAGAGTTCTCCCTCAGACAGTTTTACTGATAAGATTGATGTGACAAGTATTTAAAAATGTATTTTACCAGAATTAGAATTGTCTGTTAAAAAATAGTTCTCAAGTTTCATAGTACAAAGAATATAAAAGCTTGTTAGAACCTGAGACATTATCTTTCAATACTTGTCACCTTTCATGCAAATCTGTTGAAATGGAAAAGGAACTAATGGATGTGGTTTGCTAATGATAACTTATAGCCATTACCGTAATCACAGTAATAAGCACCCAATGTGCTTAAACAATTGACAAATGGGGGCGCTTATTAAAAGCAAAAAATATATGCCATCTCCACTCCTGGTTCTTTTATCAAGACAAATCTGTAATGTACACAAGCAAAATACTGATATTATATTTGGTCTTAGTAGGGGGCCCATCATAAAGATTATTTACAGGTTGGTCAGAGGGTGTTTAATGGGGCAGGGCACTTACAGTATGAATACAGTATGTTACAATGGAATTGAAAATGAATATCATTTTGTTTTAATTTGTCCCTTGTATAATGACTACGATAACAATACATTCCACCAGTTTATTGTGTTTCCTTCAGTCCAACTAATTTGCTCTATATTGAACACGGTAAATTAAACTCTTCTACAGCCATTAAGTTTGTGTCTGTACCATGTGTACAGGAAGCACACTGAAACAATAGTTGAATGTTGAATGTTGTGCATATTTTGCACTGATGTATAATGGTGGTGGCCTAGAATACATGAAACTACTTGATGTAACAGGGTGCCCCAGAGAATTCGGCTGTGATCCTGCACGCTGTTGCACACAACCCTACCGGCGTCGACCCCACGGAGGAACAGTGGAAGGCCATCGCTGATGTCTGTGAGGTGAGAGGTCACAACAGACTTATTGTTTGATAGAGGGGCACGGGTGGCCCAGTCGTCTAAAGTGCTGCGATTCGCTGTGCAGAGTTGCGTCCCTTGGGCATGCCCAAAACCTATGATTGTGGGTTCGAATCCTGGTTCGCCCCAATTATGTTTCTAGGTTTGTCAGCACCATACCCGTGCTCGTGGGTTTCACCAAAGTGGTAAACATCTGAGACCTGCATCACTTCGGGCTTTCCTCCCACATTAAGCTGACACGCCGTGATATAACTGGAATAATGTTAAAAGCGGTGTTAAACCCAACTCACTCACTCACTATTGTTTGATAGGCATTACTTAGAAGTTGATGGATGACAAAGTAGACACAATTTATGGATAACAAAATCTTTAATACTGTAAAGGCAACGTTTTGGTATAGATCCTTATACTGTTGTCAAGCAAGACATGTTGTTATCCATAAATTGTGTCTACTTTGTCACAACAGATGCTTTATTCAGGGATGTAGTATGTGTCTGAGGGAGTGCAGTTTGGTTGTCACTGTTGAATTGCTTGTTGAGAAAACATTTCTTGACTTTAACATTTATATTTTGTTGAAAATGGGCGGAGCACTTTATCGTACCGGAACTCTCTGTGCAGTTTTCTCCCTTAGCTACTAATTGGTCTGCCTAAACCCACGAGTGTTTCATGATCCCGCAAAGATCTGGGGTAGAATAGGTCGTCAGTAATCAAAGCTTGTCGTAAAGGGCAACAATGCTTGTCGTTAGAGGCGACTAACGGGATCGGGTGGTCAGGCTCGCTGACTTGCATGATGCATGTCATCATATCTCAATTGCATGGATTGATGCTCATGATATCAATCACTGGATTATCTGGTCCAGACTCGATTATTTACAGACTGCTATCACGTAGCTGGAATATTGCTCTATCCACCCTTAAACAACAAACAAACAAACAAAAGTTTTTCATGAATTGTGTGCACGTCTACGGTTCACTTTGACCTTTCCTCCCATCCAAGCTTGTATTGACTGAAGTAACCTGAAACGTCATTTACACCAGTATTTCTACACAGAGGTTGTTGTGGATAGTGACTGATCACTCTCCAGTGTTAAATGCCTTGGCTGTGTATTTTGGAACTTGGAACTTATTTATAGCCTTTTTGTCTACATTTTCGTGGAGAGAAGTGACTACATTCAACTGTACAAGTTCAACGGTTTGCTCAAGTCATTGAATGATATCATGATACATGAGTGAGTGAGTACGGTTTTATGCCGTTTTTAGCAATATTCCAGCAATATCACGGCGGGGGACACCTTAAAAGGGCTTCACACATTGTACCCATGTCGGGAATCAAACCCGGGTCTTCGGCGTGACGAGCGAACGCTTAAACCACTAGGCTACCGGGCCGCCCTCATGATACATGTATTTTCAAGAGTTGAATTACATCGGGAATGCATATATTTAAGCATTTGCGCTTTTTAGCCCATGGGCTTAAGATTTAGATTTTTTTCATTTTCAAGCAACCCTCCTCCTTAGACCCCAGCAATGGAGAATTTAAGGATTTGTCGGTCAGGCTTGTAGAATTGGTTGATAAAATGGCATAATAGCCCGACATCAAGAATTTTTCTTGTAATGTAACTGCATTCATTGTCTGGTCCAGAATCCGTTATTTACAGGCTGCTGTCGTATAGCTTGAATATTGCTTAGTGTGGCGTTAAACAGAAAACAAACAAAAGCTTGTGTGCATCACCCTCTCACTTACTCACTCACTCACTCCACAGGCCAAGAAGATCTTCGTGCTGATGGACAATGCCTACCAGGGTTTTGCCACCGGGGATCTGGACCGGGATGCATTTGCTGCACGCTACTTTGTTTCACGGGGCTTCGAGTTCTTCATTGCTCAGTCTTTCTCAAAGAACTTCGGGCTGTACAGTAAGTTGAAGAAAAATCCTCAATGAATAAGTTGTCAATTTCTATTATAAGAAATTACTTTTACAGTGGCTATTTTTCTCTCATCTGCAACAGTATGTGATGGAATTAAAATGTTTTTGTTTCTAAAAATGTGTTTGCATATGATCATGATGATGGTGTATGCTTTACAAAGATAGTTTTATCAACAGCTAAAGAAATATTGCTGTTAGTTTATATGATTGTAATTTTGATTTTAAGTATATGTTTCCATGTATATCCTCTCATAAAAACTTAAGGGCGGTCGGGTAGCCTATTGGTTAAAGTGTTCACTCTTCATGCCAAAGACCCGGGTTTGATTCCCAACATGAGTACAATGGGATCAATCAGATGAAAATAACTAGATAGATTGATCATGTTGCAGAAATCGTGAAGTACAGGGAGTGAAATATACCGGTAGTCCCATAGAACTCTTCCAATATGTTTTGATGTGCTTTTTGGAATGTAACGGTGCCAACAAGGAGAAAATCTTTTTCATCCTTCTCCATCTTGAATGTAATGTCACTATCAGATTATAAGCAGCTGTAACTTCTTGCCCTTTACAGTTTCTGAAAAGTCTGTGAGGTAGCCTTGTTGTTAAAGAGCACCGAAGGTCTGGGTTCAATTCCCCACAATGGTACAGTGTGTGGAGCCCATTTCTGGTGTCACCTGCCGTGATATCATGGAATGTTGCTAAAAGCGGTGTAAATGCTGAGTCACACACTCACTACAATTTGTTTTAGAAATTATGCTGTAAATTTAAAACAGTGTATTATGTCAAAGAAATAACATCCATGAAGAAGCCAATCTCATTAAAATCAGATCTAAGTCCTCGCTGCCGCTAAAAAAAGATCTGAGGACATCCCATTATGGGTCACGTCAGAACGACCTTTCGGTAACTTTGACCGACCACTGAAACGTCTAACAAGAAATCGACATCAGCCAATCAGAAAGCAGCTTTCTCAAGCTTAACGGCACTCGTTTCAACCGGGTGACTTCCATGAAAAATATGTTGACTCTGTTTAAAATTCTGAAAACCGAACAAACAAACATTCCGGAATGTCTAATAAATGGTTGAGATTGTATGGCAGTGCTTCTCACTTACTGTGCAACGCCTCCTCTGTTCAAATGTTTATCCAATGGAAGCGAGAGATAGACAATAATTTTGACGGAATCAGTCGTACAGGCCGCAACTGTTGTTCGGAATACCCCGTGTTAACATTTTCGAAGTTGCATATTTAGTAAACACATTCCGACGGTCATTTTCATGATCTGGTAAGCGACGCTTTGATTGGTTGGATGAAAGGTCGTTCTGACGTAACCCGTTATGGTATGTCCTCAGATCTTTGTTTAGCGATAGCGACAACTAAGATCTGATTTTAGTGAGATTGTGAAGAATCAGTTCCTTGCCTGGATAGTAATCATGGTAACATTTCACTTGTGTTCCAGATGAGCGTACAGGTAACTTGTGTATTGTGGCCAAGTCCTCCGAGGTCATCAGCCAGGTGAGGTCGCAGTGCGAGATCCTTGTCAGAACCATGTGGTCCAACCCCCCCAACCATGGCGGTCGAGTCGTTGCGACTGTCCTCAACAACAAGTCTTCATACGCTGAATGGTGGGTGTTCACTAAGGAAATTGCCATATTCAACGTAATAAGCGCCCAGGCCGCGCTCAAAAATTTGAAATAGGGCCTCTTATTAGAATATTATTTTGGTGGAAAAAACAGAGTTGAAAGATAAATTTCGTGGTTTATGCTGACAGCCTGAACTGTTTATATACGACAGATATATTTTTCCTGAATTTAATTGCCCATAATTAAGGGTGTATATAACACACACGTGTGTATTATACACAAATAAATAAGTCTTGTGTACATTGATCAATCGGAAGGGGTGCTAATTGGGATTGTTCACTTGCCAATATATTAGCAAATATCGCCGTGAGCGCTTATTAGAGCGGTGCTCTTATTATGTCAAATACGGTAGAAGCATTTTTTATCACAGAGTGGCACTCATTCCATATATGAGATTAATCATTGTCTTGACTCACCACAGACCCATTTTGAGTAGCCTGGTAGTTCAAGTGTTCGTCCATCAGGCTTAAGACCCAAGTTTGATTCCTCATACGGCTATAATGTATCAAGTGAAAATTGATCTCCAATTAAATTACATTTTGAAACAGTCCTGGGCCCACTTGCACAAAACGATCTTATCGCTAAGATGATCGTAACTCCCATATTTTAACATAGGCTTACGATAGTCGTAGCGCAAAGATCGCTTTGTGCAAGTGGGCCCTGATGTTAATCAGTTACTGACGGTGCCTGTATTTCAGGAAGGACCAGGTAAAGACGATGGCTGACCGCATCCAGATGATGAGGAAGCTGATGTTCGAGAAGCTCCGGGCCAAAGGGACTCCTGGTACATGGGATCACATCATTAAGCAGATTGGCATGTTCTGCTACACTGGGCTCAATGGTAAGATGTTCTGGCACAATACCAAGCAGGGACCATGGCATCTTCCCCAGGCTATCATGTCCAATAGCCTTTATCAAGCCTAGTTTCTATACCAAGGCCACTTTTCTTGGCTCAACCCTGGTGCCACCTTGCATCGAGCAGAAGTTGTGCCCCTTGTAATGAAAACGTGATATCCAATCAGATCGCTGTTCTTGTCTCGAATAGCTTCACAAATAGCTACCATAGGCGACAACTTAGTCGATCAGATAACGAAAACATTTGTGATTTCATCTCTGACACAAAAACATAGGCAATCGTTGGGGGCTTTAAAGTTGAAAAAAACATATTCATGTCAACAAACACAGCCAGCGGTAAATCACTTTCATATGACTGTGTACCAGTCCTGGATGTTGATTTTGTGAAACGTTCTCTGATTGGACTATCCATATGTGCGATCGTCCAATCATATTTAGCACAGGAAAGTGGGCTTGATGTGGCAAGGGTGGAAACAAGACATTGGTGGCACAGTTGCCTAAGGCACTGTAGAAGACTTAAATCTCTTCAAGGTTCCAGAATCTGCTGATGATCCTCTGAGAATCATTATCATCCTCCATTTCTCAGCACCACACCAATGCTCATTGCACAGCAAGTGCTGTAGGCCACTGCACAAGCCCACCCTATGATGCACTATGTCTATCTTGCATTCTCCCTTGTAAATGCTGTATTTTGTTGTTAAGGATATATTTTTGAAACTTGTTTCATTTCTAAGGAAGCAATGTTGGTGATATTTGGACAATATGTTCATTTTTGGGGAAAATGATTAATGTACGTTTTGAAAGGGAAATACAGATTTAAAGTGTCAGAACTTACAAATGTCAGACTCAGTGTTTGTATGTCAGTGATAAAATCCTTGAATTTGGAAATAGTAGCTATATTGGACAGATTTGATTTGGTTAAGACACAAAAATAGAACATTCTCTTGACCAGTGTAAAGAACCTCTTCCCGAGACAAGGGAGTTAACTGTCTGTAAAAGTCAAGTTTTCACCTTGCTGAACTAGCCTGGAATTTCATGGCTCGATTGTAGCGCCACCAGTGGTGATTATAAGTTGTGTCCCTTCTATTGACCAATCGGATTCCATCTCTTATATCACTTGCATTTGCTTCAAAGACAATGGCGGCGCCCAGTCTTACCTCGTGAAGTACATTACTTGAGCACTTTGATAAAAAACATGATAATATTTGGAAAACATCTCGACGCTCAGTTGATGGTACACATGCTCTGCAAATCCTTCAATCGACCAAAATCTGCACAGCAGTCGTCATGTTGTTAATGAACCGAATGTCGATTTCGTTATGCTGTGCATAGACTCATCCAGCCAAAATATAACTCCATAATTCCAGCCTAGTTTGGCAAGGGTGGAAAGTGCACTTTAACAGTCAGTTAATTCACTTGCCTTGAGAGGATGTGTTAAGAAATGTTTCTTACCTTCTCAGTCATTGCATTTCTTTGCCTAAAGCATATATAAAAGCTTCTCCCCTGCTAACACAACTTTATAATCATTGTCTAGACTTCTCCCATACATAATGCTTAAAACATGATTACTTCACCTGTGAAGATCTGAGTTCGAATTGATCTTCAGCAGCCCATGCTTGTTGTAAGAGGCGACCACAAGATTGAGTGGTCAGGCTTGCAGACTTGGTTGAAGCTTGTCATCATATCCCAAATTGCATAGGTCAATGCTCATGATGTCAGTCACAGGGTTGTCTTGGGCCCGATGCGATTATTTACAGACTGCTGTCATATAGCTGAAATATTCCTGAGTGCGGCATTAAACATCAAACATCTACTGTTCAAAGCAGTGTTAAACCAAACTCGCTACCTTATTAAAACTGTCTCTCCTCGCCCCATGCTTACTGCTGCTGCTGCTGCTGCTGCTGCTCACCAGACTATACGTTGTATTTCAGTTGATCAGGTGGGACATCTCCTTAGCAAGTATCACATCTACCTCCTAAAGGAGGGCCGCATCAACATGTGTGCCATCACAACCAAGAACGTTGACTACGTTGTAGAAGCCATACACGACGCTGTAACCAACGTTTGAAATCAAGAGTGTGTCCAGTAAAACTAGTAGCCGTCATTTTTCTTTCCAGCTGCCCAAGTTGAACATCTTATCAACAAGTTTCACATTTATCTAACGTCAGAAGGGCGAATCAACGTGTGTGGACTGACCACGAGCAATATGGACTATGTTACGTCCGCGATTGCTGATACAATGATCACAGTCCCTTCCAAGTTGTAGAGGTAGTGCCTGCTGCCATTGTTATTAACCAGATGCTGGTCTAACAGTAATATATTCCTGTTACAGTCAATCCCCAGTGATATAATTGTGATATTTGACAATGTGGATTTATAATTCCTCCTATGTTAACCTGTTACACAGACATGTTTCTCAGTTCTATGACAAATGTGTGGATAGATTTTGTAGCAGTTTACAGATTTGTTATTCAGATTATTATTTGTAAATATTATAACTACATCATGAAAAAGAGTATTTACTTGTTTGCTCAAATAGATACAACTATTGTCATGTTAGCCAGGCCAAGCAAATATGTTTATTTTATATATACATTTTCGGTCAGAAACTACAGAATATTAGTAAGAGGAACTTCTTACAAATATCTTAAAATTAAGGCTTTAAACAAATACAAACCCATTTCTTTACCAAAGAGCATATTTTTAACCAAAGTGACTCACTTTTAGCATTTCCGATTACCAACCCAAATAGATTCAATAAGTCTAAAACTATAGTGGGTATTGGTGGTCCAGTCATCTATTAAAGTGCTGACAGTGACTATGCAGAGTTGCTTCCCTTAGGCTTGCTAGAAACCTATGATCTTGGAATCGGAACCCGGTTTGACATGATTATGTTCTAGGTTTTTCAGCACCATAGCTGTGCTCGGGGGTTTCTCTAAATTTGTAAAGGTGTGCCTTGAATAATTTCGGACTTTCTATTGACATTTAGTTGACACGCATGATGTAACTGAGATACTGTTCAAACAGCTTTAAACCAAAGACGTATATAGAATAATATTGTATATACGTCCATGTTTAAACCAAACTCTCGATACACACTAAAACTAAAGGATCTTGAATATTGAGTCATCCTTGCTTTAGTGCTGACACAAACTGATTTTATTTAAATCGAAACATTTGTGAGGATGAATTACATTTGCATGCAGCTGTGTACCTTCAAGGTTGGTGTGGAAACATTATTGTTCGTTTTATTTGTTTTAAATTCAACAGTAAAGACCAAATGAATAGAGACCAAGCACACATTTTGTCCTGATTTGTCATCACTGAGTTGAAACATGTTAATATTATTGAACTACTTACAATATTTGATCCAATAAGATTTTGCTGATCAAAGTCAAGCAGATAACTCAAAAGTAAGGGAGATAACTGTCAGGTTTAATTGTCTATTCAGACTTTGCTTGGCTTCATAAATCAACTGCTATTAGCTGTAATAGGTATCCATAGGTGGGTGTTTCTATGAAGTACATTTATATGGTTGGTATGTGAACGGTTTTATCTGTCAAATGTTCTCTTCATTTCAGAAATAATTCCTTTTTATCAGTTGAACAAGAATTACGATCATGATAACTGGTGCCTATGTAGGCACATCTTGAATGTATTGATGTATATTCTGTAGATCAGATACCCCTGTATGCTGGCCAAATTTCTATCACAGGTACAGTCAGAAACACATGGAGATGACCTAATATGTCAATCTGTCTTTTGTTTGAAATATATTTTGTACAGTAAAATATGAAAGTGACTTTGCAGGTAAAAATGTCCTCCACTATATTGACATTAATACTCAATTTCATGCTACAAATGTCATGTTAAGTGGTATAAGGCTATTTCTATAAGTTTCTGACAGGGTTTGTGTGTGCTAAGATTGACTACTTAAAAGTGTTCACAGTTATAAGCCTGTTTGTCTTCACACTGTCCTATTAACTAGAGTGATTTGTCTTTCTTCATCGCAGCAGTTTGTGTTGCTTTTGTATTGGTATGACAACGTATGAAATTGCATGAGACTCACCTGGAAGTTGAAATTTGATTATGATTTGATTGTGATTAGATTTGGCACCTGGTCCTGCCAGTCCGTCGAGCTTGTCAGAGATCACAGGTGACCCCTTCAGTGTCATTGTTTTGACGCTTTCATCTAACCACGACTGTTGGCAATATTGGTCAAAAGTGCAACAAAGCACACATTTGTAGCAGGTAATTACAACTGGTACCTTATCGCAAAATTGTGACAACAGAAAATCTGAAACATTGATATGAGTGGTAAATAAAAATTTACAACAGGAAGTGATCAATCCTGAAAGGTCTCATAGGGAGGAGGATGCGGACATACTCATGTTGCTGCTTGTTGAAGTAATACGTTTCACAAAAGAGACATTGGTAGAATAGCAGTCCTTCTGCATGGAACTTAGAATTTTAGTGTTCTTTGGATCATGTAAAGTACTTGATAAAGATTTAGTGTTTGTTATTGTAGTATGCATGGTGAGTTAAGCCATTTATGTAGGAACCAAATATTTACATATATCTGTTTGTGATGATGGACTGTTACAATAATATATGAACATCATTAAATGAGACTCTCACATGTGCGATTAAACTTTTGTTTTATTGCGATGAGATGAATACAGAACCAATCGGTCAAGAACCATGTTTGATTTGATGTTGTATGAGATTACATATTTGTTTTGTTCAGAGTGAAAGGGAAGCACTCATCGAAGGTGCCACAATTTACTGTGCAGAGTTGTGTCCCTTTGGTATACCAGAAATCGATGATTGTTGCTCTTAATCACAGATTTGGGCTCATTTTGTCGCAAGTTTTGGTACACCATAACTGTGTTCATGGGATTCACCAAAGTGGTAGACATCTGAGACCTGTGTCATTTCGGGCTTTCCTCCTAAATTTGACTTGACCGCTGTGATATAACTGAAATACTGTCCAACATGGTGTTAAGAAAACACAATCAGAACGAAAGTGTTATCGGGTCTGTTGCTATGTTCATATATAATGAAATCACCTCCTGAGGTTTCTTCACATATGCTCTAGGGCTAAACCTTTTGCTCATTTGAGTGAGTGAGTTGGGTTAAACTTCGCTTTTAACAGTATTCCAGTTATATATTAACAGTATTATTCAAGTTATATCACCGCATGTCAGCTTAATGTGGGAAGAAAGCCGAAGTGATGCAGGTTTTAGATGTTTACAACTTCAGTGAAACCCGCAAGCACGGGTATGGTGCTGACAAAACTAGAAACATAACCGGGGCGAACCTGGATTCAAACACAGGTTTCTGGCGTGCCCAAGGGATACAACTCTGCAAAGCGAATCGCGTTGCCTCAGACGACTGGGCCACCATTGCCCCAATACTCATTTGAACACACAAGACTATGTGATAATGATTGCATGATCCGACTTTACAATATGGGACATGACACTACAATAATTGACATGAGGTGAGGTGGGTGTGGTGAAATGAGTTTTAACATTGCGTCCAAGATTATTGCATTTATATTGCGATTTGCATGCACATGAGTGTGGATGCTTGTACTAATCCAGGGGGGCACGGGTGGCTCAGTCATCTAAGGCACCGTAATTCGCTGTGCAGAGTTGCGTACCTTGGGCACGCCTGAAACCTATGATTGTGGGTTAGAATCCCGGTTTGACCCAATTATGTTTCTAGGTTTGTCAGCACCATACCTGTGCTCGTGGGTTTCACCAAAGTGGTAAACGTCTAAGACCTGCATCACTTCAGTCTTTCCTCCCACATTAAGCTGACATGCCGTGATATAACTGTAATACTATTAAAAGTAGCGTTAAACAAA
This sequence comes from Haliotis rufescens, assembly GCF_023055435.1. Lineage (NCBI taxonomy): Eukaryota > Metazoa > Mollusca > Gastropoda > Lepetellida > Haliotidae > Haliotis > Haliotis rufescens. The sequence goes on from NW_025963802.1 coordinate 6,023,615, forward strand.
ACTGACTAGCTAACTGTACTAGTCCAGACTAATACCAGTTCTATTGTGCTAGCCAACTGAGATACCATGCTACAGTTAAACATGAATACCCAACTTGACACAGTACACTGACTCCGAGGCGACCAGTCCTTGTTTTAGCCCTTTAATGCTGAGTACCAGACAGGGTAACAACAAGTACCATCTTTTAACATCTTCTAGTAGGACGTGCCCGGGGATCAAACCAGCTCTCCGGGCGGACAGTCTACCACTAGACCACGGAGGCCTTCTGGTTAGTTGGAGGAACAAAGTTGGGACATAAATCGAAATAGCCGCTGGTGGTGAAAGAACCCAGGAATACCAGCCAATACTTTTACAGTCAGTTCACTACCTTGCCTCGGGAAGATGCACACGTGAATGAGACTCCCGATAGGTGACGTTACAGTGAATGAGACACTTGTCAGGTGACGTTACAGTGAATGAGACACTTGTCAGGTGACGTTACAGTGAATGAGACACTTGTCAGGTGACGTTACAGTGAATGAGACACTCGTCAGGTGACGATACAGTGAATAAGACGCTCGTCAGGTAACAATACAGTGAATAAGACACTCGTCAGGTGACGATACAGTGAATGAGACTCCAGATAGGTGACGTTACAGTGAATGAGACGCTCGTCAGGTGACGATACAGTGAATGAGACGCTCTTCAGGTGACGATACAGTGAATGAGACACTCTTCAGGTGACGATACAGTGAATGAGACACTCGTCAGGTGACTTTGCAGTGAAAGAGACCCTCGTCAGGTGACGATACAGTGAATGAGACACTCGTCAGGTGACGATACAGTGAATAAGACGCTCGTCAGGTAACGATACAGTGAATAAGACACTCGTCAGGTGACGATACAGTGAATGAGACTCCAGATAGGTGACGTTACAGTGAATGAGACGCTCGTCAGGTGACGATACAGTGAATGAGACGCTCGTCAGGTGACGTTGCAGTGAAAGAGACCCTCGTCAGGTGACGATACAGTGAATGAGACAATCGTCATGTGACATTACAGTGAATGAGACACTCGTCAGGTGACGTTGCAGTGAAAGAGACACTCGTCAGGTGACGTTGCAGTGAAAGAGACACTCGTCAGGTGACGATACAGTGAATGAGACATTCGTCAGGTGTCGATACAGTGAATGAGACGCTCGTCATGTGACCTTACAGTGAATGAGACTCGTCACGTGACATTACAGTGAATGAGACAATCGTCAGGTGACGTTGCAGTGAAAGAGACGCTCGTCAGGTGACGATACAGTGAATGAGACTCGTCAGGTGACGATACAGTGAATGAGACAATCGTCATGTGACATTACAGTGAATAAGACACTCGTCAGGTGACGATACAGTGAATGAGACTCCAGATAGTTGACGTTACAGTGAATGAGACGCTCGTCAGGTGACGATACAGTGAATGAGACGCTCTTCAGGTGACGATATAGTGAATGAGACACTCGTCAGGTGACGATACAGTGTATGAGACGCACGTCAGGTGACGATACAGTGAATGAGACACTCGTCAGGTGACGATACAGTGAATGAGACAATCGTAATGTGACCTTACAGTGAATGAGACACTCGTCAGGTGACGTTGCAGTGAAAGCGACTCCCGATAGATGACCTTACAGTGAATGAGACACTCGTCAGGTGACCTTACAGTGAATGAGACATTCGTCCGCTGACGTTACAGTGAATGAGACACTCGTCAGGTGACGTTACAGTGAATGAGAAACTCGTCAGGTGACGATACAGTGAATGAGACTCTCGTCAGGTGACGTTACAGTGAATGAGACGCTCGTCAGGTGACGATACAGTGAATGAGGCACTCGTCAGGTGACGATACAGTGAATGAGACACTCGTCAGGTGACGTTTCAGGGAAGGAGACTTTCCATAGGTGACCTTACAGTGAATAAGACACGAAGTGAGTGAATAAAAATGGGTGGCAAATGTCTTTGTCTTTGTTTGTTGTTTAACGCCACACTCAGCAATATTCCAGCTGTGTGACGGCAGTCTGTAAATAATCGAGTCTGACATGCATCAGCCAAGTCAGCAAGCCTGACCACCCGATCCCGTTAGTCAAACATTACATGCGATAACATGACACTTTCAGCGGCAATAAGACAATATTTATTTAATGTATACCTTTTACAATCCATGCATTGTCACGTAGTTCGTACAGTACGTGCCACACTGTAAGGTAGCTAAGTCACCTCGTTTTGCGTGGCGCTATTTTCAGCATTAAATAGTGACAGCCAAAATATGTAAACTTTTTACGCCCTCAATGAAAAAACTTCCTGGTCTGGCGGGGCTTTGACGGGCAAGGATTTCCATTGTCAAGCTACAATTATTAACCTATATGAAGGCGACGGGACATATACTTCCTTGTTTAACACAGCCAACTATGCGGCTCAGACATGGATCGGTTGAAATAGCAAATCACGGACAATAATCCTGTTGATGGAGAAACTTGAGAACATCACATTGTGTGGTGATGGTTATACCCTACCGACAGACTGTCTATCTCTATGGATGGTGGTGTCGAGTGAAGCACATACCGTACGTACCAATACATTGAGACAGGTGTGCCAATATAACTTACAATATAACGATTTACCAGCTCTGACTGTTAAGTGTTGGTGTGTCAGCATACACCTTGTGGTATCCAGTGCTCCAACCAAAGGCAACAGCTAGGCCTTCTTTGCCTGTGTTGGTGTGTCAGCATACACCTTGTGGCATCCAGTGCCCCAACCAAAGGCAACAGCTTGACCTTCTCTGTCTGTGTTGGTGTGTCAGCATACACCTTGTGGCATCCAGTGCCCCAACCAAAGGCAACAGCTAGGCCTTCTCTGTCTGTGTTGGTGTGTCAGCATACACCTTGTGGCATCCAGTGCCCCAACCAAAGGCAACAGCTTGACCTTTTCTGTCTGTGTTGGTGTGTCAGCATACACCTTGTGGCATCCAGTGCTCCAACCAAAGGCAACAGCTAGGCCTTCTTTGCCTGTGTTGGTGTGTCAGCATACACCTTGTGGCATCCAGTGCCCCAACCAAAGGCAACAGCTTGACCTTCTCTGTCTGTGTTGGTGTGTCAGCATACACCTTGTGGCATCCAGTGCCCCAACCAAAGGCAACAGCTAGGCCTTCTCTGTCTGTGTTGGTGTGTCAGCATACACCTTGTGGCATCCAGTGCCCCAACCAAAGGCAACAGCTTGACCTTTTCTGTCTGTGTTGGTGTGTCAGCATACACCTTGTGGCATCCAGTGCTCCAACCAAAGGCAACAGCTTGACCTTCTCTGTCTGTGTTGGTGTGTCAGCATACACCTTGTGGTATCCAGTGCTCCAACCAAAGGCAACAGCTAGGCCTTCTCTGCCTGTGTTGGTGTGTCAGCATACACCTTGTGGTATCCGGTGCTCCAACCAAAGGCAACAACTTGGCCTTCTCTGCTGTCTGTATTGGTGTGTCAACTCAGCCCTTGTGTCATTCAGCGCACTTACCAACAGCAAGGGAGCGGCCTTCTCTGTCTGTGTTGGTGTGTCAGCATACACCTTGTGGTATCCGGTGCTCCAACCAAAGGCAACAGCTAGGCCTTCTCTGTCTGTGTTGGTGTGTCAGCATACACCTTGTGGTATCCAGTGCTCCAACCAAAGGCAACAGCTAGGCCTTCTCTGCCTGTGTTGGTGTGTCAGCATACACCTTGTGGTATCCGGTGCTCCAACCAAAGGCAACAGCTTGGCCTTCTCTGTCTGTGTTGGTGTGTCAGCATACACCTTGTGGTATCCAGTGCTCCAACCAAAGGCAACAGCTAGGCCTTCTCTGCCTGTGTTGGTGTGTCAGCATACACCTTGTGGTATCCGGTGCTCCAACCAAAGGCAACAGCTTGGCCTTCTCTGTCTGTGTTGGTGTGTCAGCATACACCTTGTGGCATCCAGTGCCCCAACCAAAGGCAACAGCTTGGCCTTCTCTGTCTGTGTTGGTGTGTCAGCATACACCTTGTGGTATCCAGTGCTCCAACCAAAGGCAACAGCTAGGCCTTCTCTGCCTGTGTTGGTGTGTCAGCATACACCTTGTGGTATCCGGTGCTCCAACCAAAGGCAACAGCTTGGCCTTCTCTGCCTGTGTTGGTGTGTCAGCATACACCCTGTGGCATCCAGTGCGCCAACCAAAGACAGCAGCTTGGCCTTCTCTGCCTGTGTTGGTGTGTCAGCATACACCTTGTGGCATCCAGTGCTCCAACCAAAGGCAACAACTTGGCCTTCTCTGCTGTCTGTATTGGTGTGTCAACTCAGCCCTTGTGTCATTCAGCGCACTTACCAACAGCAAGGGAGCGGCCTTCTCTGTCTGTGTTGGTGTGTCAGTATACACCTTGTGGTATCCGGTGCTCCAACCAAAGGCAACAGCTTGGCCTTCTCTGCCTGTGTTGGTGTGTCAGCATACGACTTGTGGCATCCAATGCTCCAACCAAAGGCAACAGCTTAGCCTTCTCTGTCTGTGTTGGTGTGTCAGCATGCACCTTGTGGCATCCAGTGCTCCAACAAAAGGCAGCAGCTTGGCCTTCTCTGTCTGTGTTGATGTGTCAGGGTACACCTTTTGGCATCCAGTGCCCCAACCAAAGGCAGCAGCTTGGCCTTCTCTGTCTGTGTTGGTGTGTCAGGGTACACCTTTTGGCATCCAGTGCCCCAACCAAAGGCAACAGCTTGACCTTCTCTGTCTGTGTTGATGTGTCAGGGTACACCTTTTGGCATCCAGTGCTCCAACCAAAAGCCACAGCTAGGCCTTCTCTGTCTGTGTTGATGTGTCAGGGTACACCTTTTGGCATCCAGTGCTCCAACCAAAGGCAGCAGCTTGGCCTTCTCTGTCTGTGTTGATGTGTCAGGGTACACCTTGTGGCATCCAGTGCGCCAACCAAATGCAAGAGCTTGGCCTTCGCTGTATGTGTTGGTGTGTCAGCATACACCTTGTGGTATCCAGTGCTCCAACCAAAGGCAACAGCTAGGCCTTCTCTGTCTGTGTTGATGTGTCAGGGTACACCTTTTGGCATCCAGTGCTCCAACCAAAGGCAGCAGCTTGGCCTTCTCTGTCTGTGTTGGTGTGTCAGCATGCACCTTGTGGCATCCAGTGCTCCAACCAAAGGCAACAGCTTGGCCTTCGCTGTATGTGTTGGTGTGTCAGCTTAGCCTTTGTGGCATCCAGTGCACTTATCAAGCAGGGTAGCGGCCTTCTGTCTGTGTTGGTGTGTCAGCATACACCTTGTCGATTCCAATTCCCCACAAACAACGGCAGCTTAGCCTTATCTAGCTGTGTAAGTGTGACAGCTCACACCTTGTGACAATGTAGTCGATGGTTCTCTAGCAACGATCCAGTAGTTGGAATACGACAACGTCCCTCGCAATCGGTGTACGATGACACGTAATCAAATAAAGTCAATACGTTTGACCTGCCGATCAATTCACCACCCCAAACGACAGGCATAGGAAGATAGGGATTTCCTATTGTTATCTGTGTATAGAGTGGGTGTGACGTCGTACTGTCGGTCATGGCGACAGGCCGTGGTAGTGCTGATAACTTGACATTCAACAAAACATTCTAGATCTAACTTTAGGATCTGATGTCCCATCAGACTACTGAGTTTAAGGATGTGTTGCAGCTAGGATATCATATCACGTAAACATAGATGTTTTGACAGTATCTGAAGGTCCTTCCAAGGGCTGTTGTGTGTGTGTGTGTGTGTGTGTGAGAGAGAGAGAGAGAGAGAGAGAGAGAGAGAGAGAGAGAGAGAGAGAGAGAGAGAGAGAGAGAGAGAGAGAGAGAGAGAGTGAGTGAGTGGGTGAGTGAGTGTGTGTGAGTGTGGTGTGTGTGTGTGTGTATGTGTTTGTGGTGGTGTGTGTGGTGGTGGTGGTGGTGGTGTGTGTGCTGTTTGTGTGTGTATGGTGTATGTGGTCAAAGGTATGTGTTTGGTGTGTGGTATGTGGTATGTGAGTGTGGTGGTGGTGTGTGTGCTTTTTGTGTGTGTGGTGTATGTGGTGGTGTGTGTGGTCAGAGGTATGTGTGTGGTTTGTGGTATGTGGTGTGTGTGTGTGTGGTGATGGTGGTGGTGTCTGTGTGTGGTGGTGGTAGTGTGTGTGCTATTTGTGTGTGTGGTGTATGTGGTTTGGTTATTATCTATAATTGCTTATCCTTAAGCTATTGTGCTGTCACCATTAAAATCTCGTTTTAAGACGATGTGCCATATTCCCGGCAATTTAGATCTCCGTGTGTCACGAACTACAGACAACGCGACATATATTTTCTCGATCTCGAGTTTACAATTATATTTGCACTTTCAAACAGGCGACATGGGGTTTTCGACTTCACACGACGTGATCTAATTGAAACACTTTACTTTTTAAGATCAGGTCAATATTCGAAATAACGATTACGGGATAAAGACGTTTCCTGAGTCAATAATGTATTTATTGTTGTTAGTGAATGGGCGAATTTTATCGCCGCAACCAGCAACATGTCTACTACTTCCCGTCGGTCTTGAAATGATCGAGTCCGTACCAGGCAAACCAGTGACTGAAAACATGAGCAACGACCCATGACGATGACGTATGCGATGGCGCACCATCGGCTTAGTTACAGAGCCGTGTATTCCAAGCCTCACATTAGTCGGCCTTACGACCTGGGACCTATATATATTCTGATTCCCACAGAGTTGACCGTCATAAGCTCGCAACCCTCTTCCATCTCAACCAGACAATTGTGCATGTTCCTGATGAAAAAGGATAAAAGACATTACAGGATCTTCAGGCATTAATAGAAAAAAACATTATTTAGTACATACACAAACCGGATTATTTCCTTTTGACACATATTGTGTAACCTAAAATAACCACACCTTCAGTGGACTTCAGTCCTTAAGAAACTTTTATCACTTAAATGTCTGTAAAAACATGTGTGTTCATTAAGAGTGAATCTTAAGCTTATCTTTCGTTAAGACCGCACGTCATGTTCGTGAAGTCCGCAACCGCAGACTAATCCAGTTTGACATTCATAAAAGTAACGAAGCACTTTTATATTTCTGATATCTTTCGAGCTTTTTCTTTAATCGGAGAAAAGTATATATTTCGGACACCATTAGTGCATGTTTTGTAACTAATTTCTTTAGATTTCTTCTAAAAGTACAGAAGTAAATAGATTATTTTTTTAAAATGATGTTTAAATTTATGGAAATAGGTATTAAAATTTGCTCCGACCCATCTTTCAAGAGTGAGTGAGTGAGTGAGTTGGGTTTAACGTCGCTTTTAACAGTATTCCAGTTATATCACGGCGTGTCAGCTTAATGTGGGAGGAAAGCCCGAAGTGATGCAGGTCTTAGACGTTTACCACTTCAGTGAAACCCACGAGCACGGGTATGGTGCAGACAAATCTAGAAACATAATCGTGGCGAAACGGGATTGGAACCACAATCATAGGTTTCTGGCATGCCCAAGGGACGCAACTCTGCACAGCGAATCGCGGCGCCTTAGACGACTGGGCCACCCGTGCCCCAACTTTCAAGAGAAAACCCTCCTGTTGATTCAGGGGAAATAACCTTCCGGGCAAAAGAAAATATATACACTTTAAAATTGGAATTGACCAAAACATTACAAAACATTACAAATAAAATCGTTTCTAGGTCGAAAACATATGCAAACATAAGGTTCAAAACACAGCTGTGATGCGAGTTTCAGTCACATCGCCATCAAATAACCATTTCTTGTTTGCTTCATTTATAGCTACCATCAAACATGGCTGTATACTTGTTATTGACGTCAGTTTTTTCTGTCCCAGTAACCCATGTACCGCATTAGCCGACTAATGAGGATTGGTTGGTTACAATTTGTGACCTGGCTGATTGTGTGTCATCGTACCCCGACGGCTTGGCTCGATGCTCATGCTATCAACCACTGGCGAACCAAGCCCGGGTACTATTAATTACAGGTAGCCGTGGTATAGCTGGTGCAGGATTGCTTGGCGTAAAAAGCATCCACTCACCCACGAGAGAAAATTCTTAAACAATGAGACTATTATTGTTTTGTCAAAACTCCGTCCTTTCTAACAGCCAGTCAGTCAACCCTGTAAGGTGCACGTTGGTTAACATTCAAAAAGGTAAAATTCACGTTCATGTAATGTGATATTATGGCTGGTTCACAACGTGTATTCCACAACGTGGGAACGGTTCAGAATAAACCGCGGCTGCGGGAACGGGTCGTCACACCACGACTCAAGTCCGCGTATACGACGTGACAACGACTCCAGCGAGGCACATATTTGGATGAAATAAGGTAAATAAAAATAGTTTCTCCACGTCACGTTTTCACAACAATTTAGCGAAGAGGTCGACAAACAACGCCGTTTTTGTCACTCAACACACTTAACCATCCAGCCCCCCGTTAATGTTAACATTGAGAAAAATATTACGCTGTTAAGGCTTCTTAACCTGTGGAATTTGCAACCCAAGCCCTAAGACGATTTAATAAAGAGGATGAATATGTTAAAAAACTCCAGCCGAACATAAATAGCTGCCTTTTTCAAGTTTAAACAATTTAGGACACTTAAAATAAATCAATTCACAAATAATGTTAAAAGATGTAAGTTCTCCATTCAAATTTCGTTAAAACAATTACAGTGATATTTCAATATATGATTTTCATACCGTTATGATATCGGATGCATATGGATACATGTAAATTGTACACATGAATTTACAATTAAATATGTGTAAGGTGCCCGGTGTATTTGCAAGGGGGCGGGGGAGTTTGTGTGAAGGGGGAGGGATTGGGATGCCTCTATCCTACCATAACGAGTCTGTGGACCGGGGCATGACGGCCGCGTTGTCTTCTGACGACAGTAGCCGAGCGAGGATCAATGTACGCGAACGAAGCTTGGGTTTTAGTTCAACGTGAAAGAAGTCTGATGCAACTTGCTAAACCAGTTTTATGCCATTTTGTGTCAAAATCCTTTTGCAAGCGGAATGAATGTAAACCTACATGGCGCCAACCACGTGACGTGTCTCAGCTGAAGCCGAAATACCAACCCGGAAGAGAAATGTACGGGTATGTGCTATCGACAACCGCTGTCGGATACTTCAAAATAGCAGCTGACAGAAAACCCGATCACGTCACATTTCATATTCTACTGTAAAAGTGGACACTTCTATCGTTTACTAAAGGTAAGACGTTTATTCATTGTAGTTTTTATAGGTCACCGTGTTACCTTGTCTTCAGGTGGGTGATTGGGTTTGGGGCATAGTCGTACCTGAATATGTAGCACGCATTTTATCACTGTTGAAGTGAACGCACTTCGATTAGGCGTATCGATCATATCATGTGTGTATCACAGCACAAGCTGTTTCAGGTATATGACGAACAGGTGTGCTTCGCGAAGCATAAACCTACTGACGATATACATAGGTAGTTATTTAATATTCCCTGCTATTGTGTGTATAGGACGACCTAGTAGGTTGAGCTCTCAAGCTGACGGTGTACATTCACCCTGCTGTATTTAAGACGACCAGCTAGGGTTAGTTCCCAAAGCTCGATAACATTAACAGGCTGTCTTAAATATTGACGACGTTCACGCGTTGGGAGTAGGGGCCGCTACTTGCCAAGATCCCACCAACCTGCCACAATGCCACAATCACCACACACCGATGTCAGTCTGTGTCGATCGATATGGAAACTCGCTTTTGTTTACCCATATATAAATATGTGATAAGCAGCAGAACTGGTCCGCTTTGAACAAACCACAGCAATAGGTATACAATAGAAGAGATAGGGACACAACAATTTTGGGTCACCGTCTTCACTCGCTGTCATATACATGCGTCGCTATACACAGTGTGTATATTCACGTTCAGTATAGCTGAATATAGTACGATAGGCTGATGGAGTCAGTTAAACTTCCTAACGCTGACGCACATATGGGCAGCCTCGTGTGAGTACGAGTTAGGGTCCGTGTCAGACACGAAAGTTATAGTCTATAGTAAAGTGGGGCTGTAGAGCGTAACGTCAGTATACTCATGGGCTGAAACAACGGAACATGCAAAAGAGGAAGCATTCGTTGGACAGTCACGAGAATTGTATGTGCGGTGCCACATCGGGCTAATATCATACACCATGTTTATTACATGTACATTCAAAAATATTCTACAAGTAGGATGGCAGGACTAGAGTGAGTGAGTGAGTGAGTATGGTTTAACGCCGCCTTTAGCAATATTCCAGCAATATCACGGCGGGGGACACCAGAAATGGGCTCCACACATTGTACTTATGTCGGGAATTGAACCCGGGTCTTCTGTGTGACGAGCGAACGCATTAACCGCTAGGCTACCCGATCGTTCCGACTGACAGTTATGTTTCTGTGGCAATAAACAGCCAATCCAGCCCAGAATTTCTTGCTGTTTCTTTCATTATTCCCCCCTCCCGCCCCCATTTTTTCCCGTACCTAGTTTTTGAGGAAATAAGAAAACAATATTTGAAATATATTTGACCTATCGACCTGGATTTGGGGACCGAAGTCCGGAAGTAAACAAACCCCAAACAACATGTCTGGCCTTGTTTACAGAATTGTGTTGCTTACACTCTGATTGCATCAGTTGCAGTCTACATACAGCGAAACCCCTTAAGTCGAACTTCGTTAACTCAGTATATAGTAAAACAATGTTACTTTATGGTACCTGCGTAATCCTTATTGCCACAACGGTCCGTTATAGACACACAGCTTGCATCGAACTATAGATAACTCGAAATATCGGTTAAGTCGAAGTGACTTTATTGTAACGCCAGTATGTGCCCATGTAGACACAGCGCTTGTATCGAACTGCGGGTGACTCGGCAAATGTGGATTGTCCCCCGAGTTCGAATTAACGAGGTTTTATTGTTGTTTTACCAGTGAAGACATGTTCGATTACAATGATTACGCATCCCCATGTCTCCATGCCTCCACAAGCAGGATGATGAAAAGGTACTGGCGGCGTGAGTGAGTGAGTGACTAGTAGTGAGTGAGTGAGTGAGTGTCAGAGCCAACGCCTTAACCACTAGGCTACTCCATCACCATGATAATAATGATGACGACGATCACGATCACGACGACGACGACGACGATTACGATTGCAGTGGGAAGACTGAAAATGAAATTGACATTTAGTTACATAATTTGTTTTCAGTCAGGTGTGTGTGGAGTCATACATTAGCTCTTAACAATAATACGACCCGTGAAGATCCGGGGTAGAATAGGTCTTCAGCAACCCATGCTTGCAGTAAAAGGCGATTATGCTTGTCGTAAAAGGCGACAAACGGGATCAGGTGGTCAGGCTCGCTGACTTGGTTGATGCATGTCATCGATCCCAATTGCGTGGATCGATGCTCATGATGTCAATCACTGGATTGTCTGGTCCAGACTCGATTATTTACAGACCGCCGTCATATAGCTGGAATATTGCTGAGTGCGGCGTTAAACAACAAACCAACTAACAATAATATAGATTATGTTACACTCCGTAACATCATACACAGAAAATAATGTTGACCCGTACCCTTCGCCCCTCTCTAACAACCGTAGCTGTTAGCATACCTGGGTAGATTTCGACAACAGATACACGTGTACCCGTAGGCCTGTACTGGCCTTCCGACTCGCGTGTTACCTTGAAGCCCCCCGTTGTCCTTTACCTGATAAATACATGATAATTTAGATCTGAAAACCGCTGCAACCAGGAAGCTGTAATCGTATACTGTCACTTTGTGACTGTCTCGAATGTGTGAGTTTAACGTCTCTTTTAAAAAAAGTATTTAAGTTATATCACAGCATGTCAACTTGATGTGGGAACAAAGTACAAAGTTCTCACGAGAACAGGTATAGGGCTGACAACTGTAGAAATATAATCGGGGAGATCCCGGATTCGAACCCACGAACATCAGTTCCTGGCACTCCTAAGGGACGCAACTCTGCACAGCAAATAAATAACCAGGACGATCGCGAATCTAGGTTTCATAGTAGGCTGGATCACCCGTGAGCCCGTTTAACCATTCGTGACCAACTCGTGTTATTCCGGGACAAGCCGAATAGCGACTCGTGCCCCTCTCATAGCCATTTTTGCGACCGGGTTCCGTCTTAGCGCAAACGGGCATACCTAAAACAATTGTCAACTCGTTGCGGAATGGTTCACATATATTTCCCCATATATTATATATATTTCAGATGCAATTTAAAGCACATCTGGACATGCGGAATTATACAATATCATTGAACACATTTAACTGTGTCTTGGGTATATTTTTAGATGCAAGACATATGGAAAATCAAAAATTATTTCTGAGGGATTCTTTGATGAACAACTTGAAATCAAACGCGCATTCTGAATGGTTTGTCGTATTTTCGCACATAACCTTCATCGATAAGGGGACGAGTCTTCTTGCAGGTTACGGAAAGGGGCGAATGGCTCATTGTACAGTGGAGTGATGGGGCCTTATATAACTGCACCTGTGAACCAATTAGCCGACTCGGTCGTTGGTAGTCCAGAATACTGGTGATCGTAGTTGCCAGAACGATTGCGCAATCCTGTTCGTGTCAAGACAACGCTTTTCTATAATCTATAGATTACCGTTAACGCCCTACCGACATACTCGTTGTGTTGGACGATGCTTATTGTGTGATGGCGGGTGCTACTGGTAGGCCAGTACATGCTTACCCTTTTCGCGAACACTTGGTGTGATCATTGATTTTCAATGATCGATTCATATAAATTTTCACCGCTGTTTTGGCCTTTACACCCAATGGAATCTGTTTCGTGGGATAATCGAGACTTGTTATTCTCTGGCGTTCACGTTTTATATTTAATATAAAGAGTTGACTTCCGGAGGGGAGAACATGTTGTTTGTTTGTTTGTTGTTTAACGCCGCACTCAGCAATATTCCAGCTATATGACGGCGGTCTGTAAATAATAGAGTCTGGACCAGACAATCCAGTGATTGACATCATGAGCATCGATCCACGCAATTGGGATCGATGACATGCATCAACCAAGTCAGGGAGAACATGTAATTTGAATGCGTTACGTTTCTATAGGTCGCCATGTCAAACTGGGGTAGGCGGTATTAATTCTTCTTATACTGACAGAGAAAACCTGGCCATATAGGTTTATGGTACGGCTGTCTTGCACTTATTCAGCAGAATATTCCATGAAGCGATCGTAGTGCTAAAGTGATAGTTACTTCCATATTTTGACATAGTCAGACTGTCCTAGTGCTACGATCGCTTATTGGAACGAGACCCTCGTCCATACGCATCGCTATATACTCACACATCAACTGATGCAGATCCGGGTTCGAATTTGTCATCAGCAACCCATGATTGACGTAAAAGGCGACTATGCTTGTCGTAATCAGGCTATCAGGTGGTCAGGCATATCACACAGCAATATTCCAGCTATATGACGGCGGTCTGTAAATAATCGAATCTAGACCAGACAATCCAGTGAATTGACATCATGAGCATCGATCCACGAAATTGGGATCGATGACATGCATCAAGCAAGTCAGCAAGCCTGACAACCCGATCCCGTTAGTCGCTTGTTACGACAAGCATAGTCGCAGGAATGGGTTGCTGAAGAGCTATTCTACCCCGGATCTTCACGGATGCCCCAGAAGTAACATGTAGATAAACTGATGACGGTGACAACGAAGAAAGGATCTGATTACGGCTACCGCTGACATAGCCTGTTATACAACCAGGAAGTTGGACTATACGACCTGAGACTGAGATGTGTAGAGTCGTGTGACGCATGATGCGTACATCACAGTCTATGTAGTAGTGACGATCACAGGAGCTGGACATGCCCCCGATCGGAGGCCCATATGAAACAGCAGCAGCAACCATGGGTGAGTTAATCAAGAGGACTTTTCACCCCGCTTGATGTTTGCTTCCTGTCTATTGGGTTAGCCATGTAAAAATATCACTTGTAATCGGTTAGTCTCTCTTACGGTCACAATAGCATATAATTTAATATGACAATCAACCGCCCCATGTCATTCTCATCTAATTTAACGCACCAGGACTGAAAAAAGATACTTAAGAGTATCTTAACACTCGAGCGTTCCTTTGTAGGGCCTCGCTCCACAGAGCGATTTTAACCCTACGAACCGTGAAGATTCGTGAAGAATTGGTCCTCAGCAAACCACTGTGTCGTAAGGGGGTCTAACGGGATCGGTTGGTCAGGCTCGCTTACTTGGTTGGTGCATGTCATCGTATCCCGATTGCGTAAGTCGTTGCTCATGATGTCAATCACTAGATGGTCGGGTCCAGATTGTTTACAGACCGCTGTCATATAGCTGGAGTATTGTCGGGTGCTGCGTTAAACAACCAACAAACAAATCTTGGCGCTACGACTGCCGGAAGTCTATGCCGATGTATCGGAGTAACGATCGCCTTAGTTTTGTCTCCAAGACCCTAGAGAATATATTACAAATGGAGTCCCACTCAAGTATAGAATGATTTCGTGAGTGTAGATTGCCTTAGCTGTTAAGGATTGTTCTGGGTTCCATTTGGATATTATTTTTTATTAATTTTATAGATATATATTTTTAAATAAGATAGAATATTTCTGGGACTTAATGTCAGTCTACGATAGCCTTAGCGCTGAGATTGCTTCGTGAAAGAGGCCCAGACTTTTTAATTTAGCATAACTTTAATTACTTCTCTAGACTGCTTGATTATGTGTCTAGATTTGTCAGCACCATACCCGTGCTCGTGGGTTTCACCGAAGTGGTAAACGTCTGAGAACTGCATCACTTCGGGCTTTCCTCCCACATTAAGCTGACACGCCGCGATATAACTGTAATACTGTTAAAAGCGGCGTTAAACCCAACTCATAATAAGAGTTACGTAAAAAGGAAAAGTAGTTATGCAAAAGTAAATGTGAAGATTGTATAACTAAACATTTAAATTCCAGATGGACTAGTGTAGATCTCCCTAGCCAACTATGACAAGAACAATCTACATTTAGTCCTGTCACGTGGGGATTCCGGGTTAACATTGGTCCCCAGCAACCTATGGTGGTCGTAAGAGGCGACTAATTGGTTCGGGGATTCAGGCTCGGTGACTTGGTTGATTGTGTGTTATCGTACCCCGATTGTATCAGGTGGTCAGGCTCGGTGACTTGGTTGATTGTATATGATAGTACCCCGATTGTATCAGGTGGTCAGGCTCGGTGACTTGGTTGATTGTGAATGATAGTACCCCGATTGTATCGCGTGGTCAGGCTCGGTGACTTGGTTGATTGTGTGACATTGTACCCCGATTGTATCGGGTGGTCAGGCTCGGTGACTTGGTTGATTGTGTGACATCGTAACCCGATTGTATCAGGTGGTCAGGCTCGGTGACTTGGTTGATTGTGTGTCATCGTACCCCGACTGTATCGGGTGGTCAGGCTCGGTGACTTGGTTGATTGTGTGACATCGTACCCCGATTGTATCGGGTGGTCAGGCTCGGTGACTTGGTTGATTGTGTGTTATCGTACCCCGATTGTATCGGGTTGTCAGGCTCGGTGACTTGGTTGATTGTGTGTTATCGTACCCCGATTGTATCGGGTTGTCAGGCTTGGTGACTTGGTTGATTGTGTGACAACGTACCCCGACTGTATCGGGTGTTCAGGCTCGGTATCTTTGTTGATTGTGTGACATTGTACCCCGATTGTATCAGGTGGTCAGGCTCGGTGACTTGGTTGATTGTGTGACATCGTACCCCGATTGTATCAGGTGGTCAGGCTCGGTGACTTGGTTGATTGTGTGTCATCGTACCCCGACTGTATCGGGTGGTCAGGCTCGGTGACTTGGTTGATTGTGTGACATCGTACCCCGATTGTATCGGGTGGTCAGGCTCGTAGACTTGGTTGATTGTGTATGATAGTACCCCGATTGTATCAGGTGGTCAGGCTCGGTGACTTGGTTGATTGTGTATGATAGTACCCTGATTGTATCAGGTGGTCAGGCTCGGTGACTTGGTTGATTGTGTGTTATCGTACCCCGATTGTATCAGGTGGTCAGGCTCGGTGACTTGGTTGATTGTGTATGATAGTACCCTGATTGTATCAAGTGGTCAGGCTCGGTGACTTGGTTGATTGTGTGTTATCGTACCCCGATTGTATCAGGTGGTCAGGCTCGGTGACTTGGTTGATTGTGTGTTATCGTACCCCGATTGTATCGGGTGGTCAGGCTCGGTGACTTGGTTGATTGTGTATGATAGTACCCTGATTGTATCAGGTGGTCAGGCTCGGTGACTTGGTTGATTGTGTGTTATCGTACCCCGATTGTATCAGGTGGTCAGGCTCGGTGACTTGGTTGATTGTGTGACATCGTACCCCGATTGTATCGGGTGGTCAGGCTCGGTGACTTGGTTGATTGTGTGACATCGTAACCCGATTGTATCAGGTTGTCAGGCTCGGTGACTTGGTTGATTGTGTGTCATCGTACCCCGACTGTATCGGGTGATCAGGCTCGGTGACTTGGTTGATTGTGTGACATCGTACCCCGATTGTATCGGGTGGTCAGGCTCGGTGACTTGGTTGATTGTGTGTTATCGTACCCCGATTGTATCGGGTTGTCAGGCTCGGTGACTTGGTTGATTGTGTATGATAGTACCCTGATTGTATCAGGTGGTCAGGCTCGGTGACTTGGTTGATTGTGTGTCATCGTACCCCGGTTGTATCAGGTGGTCAGACTCGGTGAAATGGTTGATTGTGTGACATCGTACCCCGATTGTATCAGGTGGTCAGACTCGGGGACTTGGTTGATTGTGTGACATCGTACCCCGATTGTAACAGGTGGTCAGACTCGGGGACTTGGTTGATTGTGTGACATCGTACCCCGATTGTATCGGGGATTCAGGCTCGGTGACTTGGTTGATTGTGTGACATTGTACCCCGATTGTATCGGGTGGTCAGGCTCGGTGACTTGGTTGATTGTGTGTCTTCGTACCCCGATTGTTGATCATAATATCAATAACTGGATTGTCTGTTCCAGATTGTTTACAGGCCGCGGCCATCTAGTTGGATTATTACTGTGAGTGGCGTAAAACAAAAACTAACAAAAGGTTCAAAGTAGGAGGTGAAAATAAATGTGGGAGGTATATTTTCTGACATGAATGGTCCGCAATAGAGTGAAAAATAAGTCTAAACTGTCTTTTTTTCAGATGCTTTCGAATTTGTTTTTTTATCTGAAATGCGATTCTAAATTAATTACTTTAAAAATGGTTTTCGGTCGCTTTGCAGTTGTATCACGGCGTGTCAGCTTAACGAGGAAGGAGATCATGCAGGAGATGCGGTTTTATGAAGTTTTTAACATAAGTCTCGACTTTATTCTCCTAATTACAACTTTCAGAAAAAAACAAGAACAAATTTGTTCGGTTTTGACCCCAAATCGTTCACCAAGCGCTGAAGCACTTTTTGGGAAAAGGAGGTGTGCGGAATGGGATTATAACTTGACATTCAAGAGCTAAAAATGAGTGCCGATTCTTCGAGAAGACATTTGCGTTGACAGTTATTTTTAAAGTTTAGCGGAAATGATATAGCTTTGCGATACAAGTAGCCTTAAAATACCCGGTAACCTATTAAACTGCCTAATGCCAAAAGCACTTAAATGCTTCACAACAACAAGCAAAACACCTGAATGAAGTGATCTTTAACGGTTCTACGAGATATTTGTTTTGAAACACAATTCTACTCTATTCAGGATGGAAGCATCCTCTGTTTCCGTGAAGTGTGTCAGCGCCTGGGGAAACAGCAACCGGATCAAACAATACCAAAGAATATCATATATTTCATTTTCTTAGATTTAGGGTAATTGTGTAACTTAATTAGATATATGAACGAAACTGTAACCCTTCTTGAAACAGATGCGTAACTCAATGACTACCATCAAACAATCTCAGTGTTTGTTTGTTTGCTTGTTTCTTGTAACGCCGCGGTCAGTCATTTTCCAGGTATTTGACGGCGGCCTGGATATAATCGAGTCTGAACCAGACAAACCAAACAGTGACTGATAAAAGGAGCAACGATCCACGCAGTCTGAGTACGGTGACAAGCACATTCGCCTTTAAGCTTGCCGTAAATGGCTACTATGCTTGTCGTAAGAGGCGACTATGCTTGGTTGATGCATATCATCGTATCCCAATTGCGTGGATCGGCGCTTATGATATCAATGACTGGATTAACTGGTCCAGACTGGAGTATTGTTGAGTGCGGTGTTAAACAACAAACAAACAAACAAAGATATTCCATACAGTAGAACCTGGTAAACTGGCGTTACCCGTAGTTCCAGACAAGCGGAGTGTTGATATCAGACATAGTACGTTAGGGATTTTGCCGGTAATATAAAGTTACATCGTCTTGTGCGATATTTCGAGTTAAAAGAGTTCGATTATCGACTTTTCACTGTACTTTGATTTGGACTTCCATCAGATTCAGGGGCGGTCGGGTAGCCTAGTGGTTAAAGCTTTCGCTCGTCACGCCGAAGACCCGGGTTCGAATCCCGACATGGGTACAATGTGTGAAGCCCATTTCTGGTGTCCCCCGCCGTGATATTGCTAGAATATTGCTAAAAGCGACGTAAAACCAAACTCACTCCATCAGATTCATGATCAGTGTAGCTTTAAAGGTCATGGCCGGGTAAAAGTCCTGATATTTGATGAAAGTGGTTCTCAGCGGGTTGTCTGGAATGTGAAGGTCATTATTCCCAGTACCGAGCGATATTTGTCAACTGCAACAGTCCCTGTTCAGTGGATGACATCTCCTCTCAAGTTTTATCTGACAAATATCACCTGTGCCATGCCCCTGCTCTGGGTTACAGTGGCACGATCTTCACTGAACCTTGTGTTTGTTCTCGGTTGAAGGCGTTAATATATCACTTCCCAAACGTATAGGAACGCAGAGATATATTTATTGTGACAACAAATCGGGAGATATGTTTCTTGGGACAAGTCATGTACAGATAATAGATTTTGGTTTCTGTATTTCAACATGAAGATGTCCCTTTCTGGTCAAATATATTTCTTCAGAATACTTATACGAGATACGGTTATATAAAAAATGTCTCGATTATTATATGGAAATGTAAGGTATTTTTCCAGATGTATATCTGAGATACAATTCTAAGACAACTTCACTGGATATATGTCTTCTTATAATTGGGGGGGGGGGGGGGGGGGGGGGGGGGGCACGGATGGCCCAGTCGTCTAAAGCGCCGCGATTCGCTGTGCAGAGTTGCGTCCCTTTGGCACGCCAGAAACCTATGATGGTGGGTTTGAATCCCGGTTCGCCCCGATTATGTTTCTAGGTTTGTCAACACCATACCCGTACTCGTGGGTTTCACCGAAGTGGTAAACGTCTGAGGCCTGCATCACTTCGGACTTTCCTCCCACATAAAGTTGCCACGCCGTGATACAACTGGAATACTGTTAAAAGCGGCGTTAAAACCCAACTCACTCACTCACTCACTCACTCTTATAATTGGGATATCTTTAGCAAACGTTTACGCTTCTGTTTTGAAGGTAGTATTTTACATCACTAAAACACAATACCTGTGAAAACTATGGGAAGTGATGGTATAAAGCTCGTTTCGTGTCAGAGATGGTTCTTGTCGAATCGGGGCGGTAGGGTAGCCTAATGGTTAAAGCATTCGCTCGTCACGCTGAAGACCTGGGTTCCATTCCCCACATGGATACAATGTGTGAAGCTAATTTCTGGTGTCCCCCTCCGTGATATTGATGGTATGTTGCTAAAAGCGGTGTAAAACCATACTCACTCACTCACTCTTGTCGAGTCTAACTTGATCAGATATATTCATTTAATATCAAGATTTTGTATAAACATAAACCTTGTACGCTGTGTATCATTTATCAAAATGATAAATATATTTTGATACCGTCGACGGTAAAAATCACTTTGACAATGAAATAATCAGATGGATTTTTGTGTGACTAATACCAACGATACCGATCCAAACAGCAGGGTGATTTAAAAAAATCCTGTACAATGTTTTGTATTAATATTATTTTTCGACCTACTGTCCAAATAATTCACCATCAAAATACATAAACCTAACATATAAACAAATCTGAACCCAGCAAGTTGGGGTTTGTCGCCGCTGTGTGTTATATTAGTTTTACCTTTGTGTATACACTTCGGAGGTCCATCGCCAGTGAAAACACAAGACCGATTTGTGGTATGGTCGTGGCGTGCGTCTATTTTTAGTTAATAAATGAAACTATGCCCTTGAAATTGACAAATAGGTGCCTTACTTCGTGCAAGAACTTTGTGCTGACCCTACATTTGGCACTGAAACAAGGAGCAGCTAGATGGTTGCAAGGTAATGAGAGGGCAGCGGGCCGTTTGTGTGACGTCATCGGAGCCGTCATTGGTCTGAGCACTTGCTCGTTTCCCTCTAGATGGAAACAGGCCGTGGTTTGATTCGTTGGTTAAAAATAGCTACTACCGTATTTCCTCGATTTCTTGCGTTTAATCGCAAAGATAATGATGCGGAG
Source organism: Haliotis rufescens (assembly GCF_023055435.1). NCBI lineage: Eukaryota > Metazoa > Mollusca > Gastropoda > Lepetellida > Haliotidae > Haliotis > Haliotis rufescens. Next base: position 6,044,196 of record NW_025963802.1, read on the forward strand.
AATTCCGTGCATTTAAAACTACCCAGCGTTTAATAGGGCCCGGCATTTAATCGAGGCCACGGCGTTTATTCGAGTCTCCCGTTTCTTCGAGATTACCGGCGTTTATTCGGGACTCCAGGCGTTTATTCGAGATGCCGGCGTTTATTCGAGATGCCGGCGTTAATTCGAGGAAATACGGTACACCACTACGGCTCCTATGTAACCACGGGTGATGAAGAAACGAAGTGTACACAAAACCTATGAAGGGTTGGAAGTTTACCTTTACATATAGAACCAGACTGCCACAACAGCCGCCTTTCCTGATCCACGTGGAATTTGTTCTCGGCTACTGCTGCTGATCTTCACAGTGCATGGTACAAGGCTCGTTACAATTTCGTGGTGTCTTAAACGAGTATTTTATCAATCGCTTGCCAATTTTGAGAACATGCTGACGGTAATTATCATATCAAGTAAATTTATATCCTTAACAAAGATACATGTTATCGTATATTGGGTAGGTTTCTCAACAGGATAAAGCCAACCAATAACAATTGTATCCGTTGGGGTTAATTACGGATAAATATGCAAATGAAAATGGTCAGGTAGGTAGACTACTTTCAGTGTTTACATACAAAATAGGCGTCGTCCTTGTCTATCGGTATGGAGTCTGTCTGGAGAAATTAGTTGGATAAATGTTATCATTTTCAAAATAATAGTCTAATATACCGAAAATCGGCGTCAAACTGCAGCTTGGGGTCTTTTCCCGATTGTGAAATTGTTGGATTTTGTCGAAATGAGTCCTATATTTCAGTTAGTTTCATTGTGTGACTGCGTGGGACATCTGACTGCCTTTTGTAACGTTGTGACTCTTCAACAAATGTGACGTCTCATAGACTAGAGTAGCTTCCCTTCGATAAGGGCAATTACTCTGGCGGGAGGACAGATGGAATGCCGCGAAAGTATTCTTTGTGCTTTAAAAAAATCTTTTTAAAAATTTGCCAGATTGGTAATTAAGTTGTTAAAGAACAAGTTTCAGATTGACCTGTTGTCATTGTCATTGTCCGACTGACTAATCACGTAGCTTGTGACGTAATATAGTAATGCGCACCAGGAAAATTTGCATGTTAAGATATAATGACAAGTCCAAATGTGATTGTTCAACAATATGTGCGAGAGATTTATCTCGAATTTCAGAATTAAAGTTCCTGTATTGGGAATATTTTACAATGAAATCTCGGGTTTTAACCTATATTTCGCCTGTTTTTCCTGCACGCACATACACGTCGCCATATAAGTGCAATACTCTTGAATGCGACGATAAACCCTATTTCTCCTCACCTGAAATGTACACAAGGTATGAATGAATAACACCCCTTTCTATTTTTTAAGGAAATAATGGAACATTGCTGCGTCACTCTATTGTTCGGTTGTAACAATAGTGACGCGGCAATGTGTTTTGTGTGACGGATGAGCGATATGTTACTAAAGCATACGTCTGTCACCATGGACACGGAACAAATTTGGCACACATAGAACGTCAGCTTTAAAACTGTGACATATTTATGCATCCTGGCAGATTTCTGATACACGGGATCTAGGATTTGTATGCTTAATTATTAATTTCGAGTGACCTAACTCATTTCTGACATTCGGGAGCTGCTCGGATTTAAGCTGAGTAACCAGTATTGATCACGGATAGTTGAGAGCAGGACCAGAAATATATCTCTACATATAATGCAACATGTCTACATGAGAAACAGAACAGCCACGTACATTGCTCAACATCCAACTATGAGGTGAGGTGAGGTGAGGTGAGGTGAGGTGAGGTGAGGTGAAATTGGGTTTAACGTCGCGTCCAAGATTATTGCACTTATATAGCGACGTGCATGCACGTGTATGTGTGTGTGTGGCTGCTTGTACTAGTCCGGACTGATGCCGATTTATAGTGCTAGCTCACTGAGATACCATGCCGCAGTTTAACATGAATACCCCACTCAGACACAGTATACTGACTCCGAGCCGACCAGTCCTTGTTTTAGCCCCTTAATGCCGAGCGCCAGACAGGGTAACAACAAGTACAATCTTTTAACGTCTTTTTGTATGACGCGGCCCGGGATCGAACCCTGGACCTTCCGCTCTCCGGGCGGACGCTCTACCACAAGACCACGGAGGCGGTCTCCAACTATGAGAGAGTTACAAGTGTTGTATTCCTTTACGAAGCTTATAGTGTACATTTTCTGCAAAACAACCGTGAGAGCTTTTTTACTTCACACCGCTGAAATTATTCCTGTATTATGCATGTACAACAAGAAAGTTTAAAATAACGCATAGAACATCAAGCAGATGTATGCAAAAACATCATCAAAGTTGCATTATTGATTCTTAAATACAGTCAAACACCGTTGCGTCGAAGTTGAAGTACTTCGAGTTATCCAAAGTTTGACACAACAGTATATGTTAAAAAAAGAAGGAATACGCAGGGACGAAGATTTTAATTCGAGACATACGTAAGTTCGACACAACGGTGTTCGACTATAGTTATATCAACAATGGAAAGTTACATTTCCGTGACGAATATAAGAATACGTACATGTACATGTATATACTATCTAAGACTAGTTAATTAAATTCATGATTGAATCAATAAATTTAACTAATTGACTTCAACGATGACGTCACTTGGAGGCTTCTTGCCACTTCCCAGGCGTTGAGTAGGAATGAACACTTTGCCGTATAATTTCGTGTAAAAATAAATTGGTTCAATGAAGACCTGGGGTAAGAAATGAATTTGCAACCTCATGACACCCATCTTGTTTGAACTGTAAATTTGTGCCGAAATATGCAAACATTGATTTTCAAAGATGAGATGATAACTTTGGAAAAAATCATTGTTTTACTATATACTGAGTTAACGAAGTTCGACTTAAGGGGTTTCGCTGTATGTAGACTGCAACTGATGCAACCAGAGTGTAAGCAACACAATTCTGTAAACAAGGCCAGACATGTTGATTGGGGTTTGTTTACTTACGGACTTCGGTCCCCAAATCCAGGTCGGTAGGTGAAATATATATTTCAAATATTGTTTAAAAGTGGGGGCGTGAGGAATAATGAAAGAAACAACAAGAAATGTCTGGGCTGGATTGGTTGTTTATTGCCACAGAAACATTACTGTCAGTCGGGGCGATCGGGTAGCCTAGCGGTTAATGCGTTCGCTCGTCACGCCGAAGACCAGGGTTCGATTCCCGACATAGGTTCAGTGTGTGAAGCCCATTTCTGGTGTGATACCCCCCCCCCCCCCCCCCCCCCCCCCCCCGTGATATTGCTGGAATATTGCTAATAAAAGCGGCGCAAACACATATTCACTTATTCTACGTCTTTAATCAAAGTTAAATCCTCCTCGACACACACGTTGACATATAGATAAGTCTAGATGCTTCCTCTTCTAAAGTTGTCAGTATATATTATACACTGACGGTAAGATTAAAACTCAAACAGACGACTAAAATGTCGATATGATCGACAGGTGACCCCCTCGTCAGCTCTTGTATGTTTGATCAAGGCTAGATAATATCTAGGAAGCCGTCTTGATATTGCTGAGATACAATAGAAGCTCCCATGTTCTCCCAAGCCGAGCACATCGACCTGTGTTGTGTCGGCGTTCACCAGCCTTAGGCCACGCCTTTGCTAGGCAAAACCTTTTATTTTTCGGTTTACCGACATGGAGACGAGGCCAATATCAGTAAATATTATAAAAACAAGTTTAATTTCATGAATTATATCCTCGATATATATATATATATATATTTTTAAGAAAAATAAGAATATACAACTCCGAAAAAACATCTATTAATTTTTCATATAATAATTGATCAATGTATTGTATGTTGTCTGTCACTGAAATCCTCCTTCATGTCATAAAGAGAGCAAACCCGTCTCAAAAGTTAATTCATATACGATTTTATTCAAAATATTAAACATCCTGCTCATATTAGCATCATCTCTTACCCACTAGACTGACCGAATAGATCAACATTTGATCTCCAATTTAAAAAATACTTATTTATATTTTTATTCGGACACAAAATAATTGGTTAACCGTTAACCATGCAAGTATTAGAGTGTGGCCTTAACACACACCGAAACTTGACAAAGAATGTACGTGAAATACCAAGCGTGTCGTAGGTGGCTGAGATTAATGTACGTGTTGTATTGTGTCTCCTATTCACGTCTAGCTAGGGAGAAATAATAGGTTCAGTCCGCGACAAAGCCAGTTGTAGTCTTACAATAAATTATTAAAACCCAAAGGAGCACTATTAATAGCATGTTTGAGATGGTATCACACCCTTTCGTCCTGCGGCTGGTATCCAGGTTAGGGGCAGGTAGTGAATTAGTAGAGGGCTCTTAATGTTTAAATAGGCATAATGGATATATTATTATCACTAACCGAGCATAACCGGTTGTGCGGTTTTCATTAAACACATCGTTCCTGTTCTTATCCTTACTTAGTACTCCAACTTCTATATGCCTATCAAAGAAGTCCATGTTCAGGGTCAGTGATCTGAACAATCTGGCGCGGAAGTTTGACTTTTATCATAATTGTGTTCCTGATTGTCATACACGAGTGTTGTCGCGGAGATCAAGCCCAGACATACAAGAGGTGAGCGGAGATCTAGCTCAGACATACAAGAGGTGAGCGGAGATCTAGCTCAGACATACAAGAGGTGAGCGGATATCCATCTCAGACATACAAGAGGTGAGCGGAGATCCAGCTCAGACATACAAGAGGTGAGCGGAGATCCAGCTCAGACATACATGAGGTGAGCGGAGATCCAGCTCAGACATACAAGAGGTGTGCAGAGATCCAGCTCAGACATACATGAGGTGAGCGGAGATCCAGCTCAGACATACAAGAGGTGAGCGGAATTCCCAGCTCAGACATACAAGAGGTGAGCGGAGATTCAGCTCAGACATACAAGAGGTGAGCGGAGATCCACCTCAGACATACAAGAGATGAGCGGAGATTCAGCTCAGACATACAAGAGGTGAGCGGAGCTCCAGTTCAGACATACAAGAGGTGAGCGGAGATCCATCTCAGACATACAAGAGGTGAGCGAAATTCCCAGCTCAGACATACAAGAGGCGTTGAGAGATCCAACTCAAACACACAAGAGGTGAGCGCAGATCCGGCTCAGACATACAAGAGGTGAGCGGACATCCAGTTCAGACATACAAGATGTAGCGGAGCTCCAGTTCAGACATAAAAGAGGTGAGCGGAGCTCCATCTTAACGTCAGGGCGTTTCTTCTGAACGGCACATACTGCTCGCGTTCGTCCAAACACACGACCTGGATGGACGATAGTGATAATATGGGAAGTTTTTGGATCAGTAGTGCGTAATACCAAGCATTCATTAACTCGACGAAGCATACTGCGTATGAGACTCCCTTTGGCGATTTGAGGGAGTCGGCCCCACTACTCTTCCAGCGGCTGGCTATGTTCAGCCAACGTGGTCGGCGGCCTATGACGTTGACGCTCACGTCTCCCTGTCATGACCCCGGCGTATTTAGTGGGGGAAAGGTCCGGGCTCATTGCTGACCATGGCTGTCTATGGATATTGTGCTGCTGGAGGTGAGCATTGACGATTCGTGCACGGAGATCACGGGCGTTATCGTCCTGAAAGACAAAACGTCAACCCAGAAGCCTTGCAAACGGGACAACAAAGGGTGTCAGTATGCCGTCCCGATAGTACTGTCCAGTGACAGTTCCTTGCACGATATGATACCGCCCCACACCATAACCGATCCACAGCAAAATCTGTCAGGAGGTCTCAGGTTGGCATTGGTCTGACGTTCCCGTTCGACGTCGCCAGACACGCCTAGGCCCACCAAGGAAGTACATAGTGAACCTGGACTCTTTTCATAACACGTGACCAGCGACGATTACCCCCGTTTCAACGTTGTGTACACCATTGACGTCGATTAGCAATATGACGGCAAAAAGTGTGGCCGTCTTGCATGGAGATGAGCTGCGTGTAGACGATTTCTAATCACCTGAACCGTATCTCATACCTCAGTAGCCTGATGAAAGTTTGCAGCAACTTGATGCGATCGATCCTGTATTCTTGTCGTTGACCTGGGACGCCCTGAACGGGGTCCATCGTCAACATTTGGGTTTTTTGGCATCTGTTCCAGTCTGCTAATCATAAACTGTGAAATATTGAACGCATTGGCCACTGCACGCTGACTTCTGCCAGTTTCCAGCATGCCAATAGTCCGTAGACGCTCCACGCGTTGCAAACGCCGCATCACTAGTTCATACATAAACAATGAACGGAATCAAGTCACTCATAAGATAAGACAAAAATAACGGTCCACGGAGATTAATATACCTTCCTTGAAAGTGTCAAAATCAAGAATGACATACAAAACACGTATGTGGCGCTACTGCTTGAGGGCACATGCAAACTATAGGATGTGTTTTGCTGTTGATTTTTACAGACAGAAACGTTCTTGCATAGTATGTTTGTCGCCACTTTGTTCTAATACTTGGTATTTAAAAATATATATTTCTATTCGGTTTATTCAAATATAACTGTAAAGTCACAGGCCCATGGTATATATATTTCATCATCCCCTACTATTTGTGAAGAGTAGATATGTATAATCGAGTCTAGACCAGATAAACAATTGGCAGACACTGTGAGCAGCGATTACACCGTCTGGATAAGTGAGTGAGTGAGTGAATATGGTTTTACGCCGCTTTTAGCAATATTCCAGCAATATCACGGCGAGGAATCGAACCCGGGTCTTCAGCGTGACGAGCGAACGCTTTAACCACTAGGCTACCCGACCGCCCAGTCTGGATAAGATGACAGGCAATGACTCAAATCATCGTGCCTCACCACCCGATCCAATTAGTCGCCTCTTCTAACCTGGAATCCCTACAGGTTCGCGACAGTTGTGAGTCATTTATGAACGATCAAGTACTTTTTCCTTTAAGCCAAAGGGGCGGTGGGTAGCCTAGTAGTTAAAGCTTTTGCTTGTCGCGCTGAAAGCCCGTGATCAATTTCTCACATAGGTGCAATGTGTGAAGCCCATTTCTGGTGCCCTTGTCGTGATATTGCCCCAAACTCACTCACTCAAGGACCCGTGAAGATTCCGGGGTAGAATAGGTCTTCAGCAACCCATACTTGCCGTAAAAGGCGACTATGCTTGTCGTAAAAGGCGACTAACGAGATCGGGTGGTCAGGCTCGCTGACTTGGTTGCTACATGTCATCGATCTAAATTCCGTGGATCGATGCTCATGATGTCAATCACTGGATTGTCTGGTCCAGACTCGATTATTTTACAGACCGCCGTCATATAGCTGGAATATTGCTGAGTGCGGCGTTAAACAACAAACAAACAAACAAACAAACAAACAAACACTCACTCAAGCCAAGGTGTGTACAAGGGATTTTGTTTGGACACTTGATATATTTCCTTACTGCTGCAAAACAAGATATTCTTTTAATTAAATCCATGAGCCTCAATGTTTTTAAAACCAAGCTTGCAACAATGGCAGACACATTTTTTTAAACAATACACTGAATATCAAGTGGTCTTAACGTAATGCGGTGGTATTTGGCAGCATACGCTTTACAGTGACGTAATGAAATATCACTACTCAAACTCAGTCCGAAGTTTACGTATGTAGCGGAAATAGACGAGTATAGCCGAATGCCAAAATATTTTACAGAGAATACACTCTTTGAAATGTCTAATAAAATGAAGAAAATGGACACAAAACTCATCTTGACAGCCTTTACAGTAAGTACTGACACAAATCCTATCACGATAAGCACCCGAGTTGTATCTTCGCAAGGAAAAAAAGTACTATATGTCGTCAGAGGACATGAATGTTTTTTAGTACGATTTAATCATGGTTTGCTTACTCTGAATGTTTGAACATTACACATACGCACACAAAACACATCGTGTTGCTCACGTTGCTTGGGACGATGGCGGTGTTTTGTTACCGCAATATAGGCATGGTGTTCAGCATTTCCTTGTATATATCGATTGTAACCAGGGCGTGCCTTTTAAGATTAAAACACACTCCCTTCGAGATATAAGGTGTTATCTTTTGGTTTATTGGGACTGTGCAGTGATTAATTCCTTTATGTGTGTGTGTGTGTGTGTGTGTGTGTGTGTGTGTGTGTGTGTGTGTGAGAGAGAGAGAGAGAGAGAGAGAGAGAGAGAGAGAGAGAGAGAGAGAGAGAGACAGAGACAGAGAGAGACAGAGACAGAGAGAGGCAGCTTGGGTTTTATACTCCCCAGGGAGCTGAGAGTGATAAGATCGAGCGCACACTGATCCATTGACCGGAGTAATGTTAGCGCTTTGCGCATACACATTGTGTAAGGAGTTTAGCGCAATATAATAATAATAATAATAACAACAACAATAATAATAATAATAGAGACATTTGTACCTATATACATACGAACTAAATATAAAAACGTACGTTTATCAATATCGGGAATTGTCGCCGATCAATAGCGTTTTCCACCATTGAACACTTTCAATACAGGACAGGAACCATTTCTGATAAGAAATTCAATATCGACGCACCATCTGTAGCCACAACAATGCAGGGGTACATGAGTGTGTGATTCGTGAGGAAGTCCCTGTGTTGTTGACCTTTGGCGTCGCATTTCAACACAACGGGCAGGAAACAAAAGTATTATATCAACTTTCCTCTATTCCCTTCGAAATGTGTTCCCAATACAAACGTACGTAAGTTGTAATGCAAGCTGTCGGCAAGATAACACCAACAATGGAAGCGATGGGTTCAACCACGTGTAGCTTCAACAGCCCATTGTGAACCATATACCTGATGAGGATTCATCATAAATATCATCGAAAGATGGAAAACTCGCTTAATTAAGCTCCTCTGATCCGACAGAGAAGTAACATAGGTCGATTTTTGTTTGGGCTATCTCTGCTCATAATCTAAGTTGGTTCCATGTGCCACAAAAATTGGTGGCTTCGTGACGTTTATTTGGTTTGTATAAGACATTTATTTTTGTCATATAGTGTGCCTCTGACACCTGCTAGCTAGGCAGATTATCGAACAATCGCACAGGTGGTGATACAAGCAACAAAATTGGCACGAACAGTCTCCGTGGGTTTCTTATTCGAGAAAATCCAAGATGGCCGTCAATGATAGCGTGATTCGGTACAGAGTTCCACACCGATTAACCTGAACATTAATGACATAATGAGCTATTTATTCGTGTATCAACATGCTATTAAATATACACTAGTATGAATAGTGCATGAAGTCTATGCTTTGATCTGTTCATGTTGGTTTTTTAATATTTAAAATACGACTATTGACTTTCATGTACAGTATACTATGGTTATAACGAACTCAAAAGGACTGCTAAACTTAGTTCGTTATTGGCATACATACAGAACATATACAGCAAATAGCCGAGACAAAATAAAACAACAGTTAGTTATATCCGTCACTTCGTTATAAGCGCGTTCGTTATAAACGTGTATCCCTTGGTTCTTGTGGTGAAAGCATGTGTTTTTTATCTCCTCTCCTCAGAGCTGAATTGGCTGAAAGCTACACGCTGGTCCACAAAAGGGTTTAATTGAAAGATTTCTCATGACTTCATATGAAGAAAATTTTATCCTGTTTTTATAGACTGTTGGTAGGCCTCTTAATTATCAAGGTTCAGGTTCAGGCGGAGACCTGTAATGCGGAAACGTACACCACGCTGGTCGATGTTTTGATGTAGGACCCGAGCATGGCGTTCATGTTCTTAAAGAATGAAGTACGAGGCCCCGACAAAGGCCCACTGGACATTTTAGAACTACTGAAAAATGGCATACTGTTACTCGACAAGTTCATATGACTGGCAGCTAGACATTTAGATGTGAAGGTATGGCTACCATGAACAAAATGGGGCAATTTACTTTAACTTCCAGAGAATGTATATCTATGGACAAGTCATATATGAATTCATTACCATAAGTGTTTGCTGCCTTGATCAATGAAACTTGTTTATTACTGTGCAAACACGGTATCCCTTTGCTATGAATTTGCGTCACGTGTTAGTTTACATCTTCCAGCCTTTTGGTATGTCTCGATGACTGTCTTTAAAGGGTTCCCGATAAGTAGTATCAGCTCGCGCATAAATCGTGTCAATCTATGGAGATTATGTTCCCAGATTATGTAGATGAAAATTCATTTTTTATATTTTTTGTTTGTAGTATGAAAGTTTGATCAGGGCTTTGATTACTGTCGGGTACCCGTAAAGCCGAATATGAGGGAAGTCAACGATGGAAGTATAATAACTAGAGTATCACAGTTTCGATTTAAAAAATAGTTTAGAATATTTATAAGAATACATTATCATTCAACAATGCAATATAAAAATGGGCTTATAGATCACCAGCAACCAAAGATAGGCCACCATACTAGGGACCGTGTGACCCGTGACGGTCCGGGGTAGAATAGGTCTTCAGCAACCCATGCTTGCCGTAAAAGGCGACTATGCTTGTCGTAAAAGGCGACTAACGGGATCGGGTGGTCAGGCTCGCTGACCTGGTTGATGCATGTCATCGATCCCAATTGCATGGATCATGATGTCAATCACTGGATTGTCTGGTCCAGACCGCCGTCATATAGCTGGAATATTGCTGAGTGCGGCGTTAACAAACCAACCAACTAGGGATCGTGTACATGCAGCTGTGCGGGTGTACTTGCTCATATCAGAACTTGCAAGTGCAAGAAAGACACAGGAGACTAGTTGTCGGCCATATTGAACAAGTCTGCTTATTTTCTTACCAATATTTCTAAACTTTTCGGAAATTCGCCATCTCCGGTATTTCAATAAGTGCCATTATACCTTGCTCTTTAATGCTTCAAGTCTCAATATTTATGAACAACAGAAAACACAATTGGTTGTTATAAAACACAATTATTCTGTTGTCCCAAAAACGATAAACAAGGGCGTGAAATGAGTCAAGTCTTTGAAAGGCATTTAGAAGTGATACACACAAGGAAGAGAATTTATAGGTGTCAACTTCTTTATTATGAGGAACACAACGTTTCGCGGTATATACTTACTCCTTCATGGGAGCATATATATGTACCTGTAAGAACAACAAAAGTAAAAAGTGAGAACAACAAAAGTAAAACGATAACAAAGGTTAAACTTAGCAAGGAAAGCCAAAAGATTGGCGCTGACAGGTGATTAGCAAAGGGCAAATGGAAGCTAACACTTAACAGTTAATTAACGCTGATATGTGATAGCGATGGAAACTGGAAGCCAGGATTTATATAATCACTGATTGGTAATAGGCAATGGACAATGGGCAAACGGGAGGCCGGGGGTTAAATTATCACTGATTGGTAATAGGCAATGGACAATGGGAAAACGGGAGGTCGGGGGTTAAATTATCACTGATTGGTAATAGGCAATGAGCAATGGGCAAACGGGAGGCCGGGGGTTACATTATCACTGATTGGTAAAAGGCAATGGACAATGGGCAAACGGGAGGTCGGGGGTTAAATTATCACTGATTGGAAATAGGCAATGGACAATGGGCAAACGGGAGGTCGGTGGTTAAACTATCACTGATTGGTAATAGGCAATGGACAATGGGCAGACGGGAGGTCGGAGGTTAAATTATCAGTGATTGGTGATAGGCAGTGGACAATGGGCAAACGGGAGGTCGGGGGTTAAATTATCACTGATTGGTAATAGGCAGTGGACAATGGGCAAACGGGAGGTCGGGGGTTAAATTATCACTGATTGATAATAGGCAATGGACAATGGGCAAACGGGAGGTCGGGGGTTAAATTATCACTGATTGATAATAGGCAATGGACAATGGACAAACGGGAGGTCGGAGGTTAAATTATCACTGATTGGTAATAGGCAATGAACAATGGGCAAACGGGAGGTCGGGGGTTACATTATCACTGCTTGGTGATAGGCAATGGACAATGGGCAAACGGGAGGTCGGGGGTTAAATTATCACTGATTGGTAATCAAACGGGAGGTCGGGGGTTAAATTATCACTGATCGGTAATAGGCAATGGGCAATGGGCAACTTGGAGGCCGGGGGTTAAATTATGAGTCGCATAAATCATGTCTCTATATGAATATCAAATCCCATTTATAATCAGATCTTCTCTACCTCGGAAGGTGGTTCTGGCATGTTTCGTAATGGAACGTTCGAAAATCTTTCTTTAGCATTAGCGAGAACTGGGATCTTATTGTAATGAGATCGAATATCCCTATACAGAGCCATAAACAAATAAGGAAGTCACGATTTCGAGCAACAACTATGTGGCGTAAAGGATATAAATCCGTGCTCTATGAGGCAAATAGATGTGACAGGCCTTCTTATTATCATCCTCGCTTGACAAGTGTATTATATTTCCATTCTGCATTTAAGTACCCTGGACCAGGATGTAAAAGTGGTAATTATGTAACGAAATGTCTCGACTGCACGGTCTGGTATTTCTTACTTCTACATCCAATACAACAAAAACAAAAGATGCCAAGAACATTCTATGACAACTACACCATCTATGTAAGTGTTAATATTTCGACGTTTTTAATGATTTTATCATCGAGGTCAGCTATATCTCTAACCTAACCATCTGATTTGCTGAATTCAAAACGGCTCGTGACAAATGTTTCTTGAAGGATGTGTTCAGTGTTGACGTCATCTAAAGCTGAAATTTGAATTTTCTGCTCGACCTGGGTTGTCGTATTTTGTGGCATCAAATAAACACTGGAAGAAAGAAAGACCATAAGTTTATTGTAAAATATGAATATATAATCTGACTATCAAAACTGATGCATGGAAACATATTTCTATGTACAAAGATGTTTTAAAATGTTTTACTTAACTTTCCGATTGTCTGAATCAATACTGAGTTCGCTTACTAAATTTGCACACATGCGAATCACCTTTGCACAACATCAAAAGCTAATGTAAATGTACCAACGTACGAGGGGTGTTCAATAAGTTTTGTAACTTCAATATAAGATCAAGTCGCAGAATATCACCCCACCCCACACCCCAGACTTGGCCCCCAGTGGCTATTTTCTGCTCCGGCAAATGAACTCTGCCCTATGTGGAAGACGCTTACAGGATGACGAGGACATTAAGGCTGCCACAGAGGCGTGGTTAGAGGGCCAATCTGCGGATTTCTATAAAAGTGGTATTAAAAGCTTGAAGGACAAAGGGAATAAGTGTATTGAGGCGAATGGAGATTATATTGAAAAATAAAAGTGCAAAAGATATTCTGCGACTTGATCTTATATTGAAGTTGCAAAACTTATTGAACACCCCTCGTATGTGGAAGTTTACACACGTACATGTTTATGTAAATTTAAACATATATGATAATTCATGTGCAAATGGGTCTTGAGTCGGTATCCTGTTACGAGCTCCAGCACATAAGGTCTCAACTTGGAGTGGGTGGGTGAGTGAGTGAGTGAGTGAGTGAGTGGGTGGGTGGATGAGTGAGTGGGTGATTGTGTGGTTTAGTGAGTGAGTGAGTGAGCGAGTGAGTGAGTGGGTGGGTGATTGGGTGGGTGAGTGAGTGGGTGAGTGAGTGAGTGAGTGAGTGAAATCGTAACGCCGTCATATAGCGACACCTTTCTGTTTATATATAACACTGTAGTACTTACCGTATTCCATCAGGAGCATGTGCGGTCCTCATGAACCCGACGGACAAATTATGTACCTATGCATATATATCCAATGTACAACTATGTTTATATCCCATCAACACCTATATGTGTATATGCCTGGTAGGTGTAAAAAGAAAGCCACATTTGTACCTTACAATAGGTTAATTATATACTCAGCCGCCAAAAAGGGGATACAGGTGTCCATTAGTCCGAGGCGCCGAAATTCGGAGTGCGAATATCTTCACATCCCTACATTTAGTAGTCCAAAACATGATAGTATTGAAAGGAAAAATGTCTCATTTTCATTCTGTGCAGAGTTCCGTCCTTTCCGGTATTCAGTGTTCGGGGTATCTAATCCCAGATGGGCTGCGACAATGTTGCTAGTTTTGCCAGGCATCACTTCGGGCCTCCCTCCCACATTAAGCAGACACGCCGTCATATAACTGAAACACCGTTCACGGCCGGCAATGTTATACCATCACTCCCCCTAGCTCCATCCCAAATTGGATGATTTTACAATATCACCTGCAGGCTAAAATATGCATACTCGTACCCCCGTTTTTAATGATGGCTAATATGAAACAAACTAGAAATGGTTATTCCATTCCGATGTATTTTGATACGGGTAACACAGTTGTGTTTTTTACCTTAGGTATAGGCGTGTGTGTTTCAGCAACTGTTTTCATCCTAGTAACGTTTTGATGACGTTTGTAATATTTTGGTCAAATCCAATTTTCAAGTGAATACTTTCTTTTGCCGTCGTTCTTTGCATGGCATGGGAGGTTAACAATATATATAATTTTCTAGATAACTGGGGATTCGGTGTTCCCAGCAGTCTAAAGCGCGACAATTCGTTGCACTGAGTTATGTCCCTTAGGCATGCCAGAAAACTATAATCGGTGGTTCGAATCCCGGATCGCCCCGATTACGTTCCAGGTTTGTCAGCATCACGCCCGTGCTCCTGGGTTTCACTAAAGTGGTAAACGTCTGAGACCTGCATCGCTTCGGGCTTTCCTCCCACATTAGTGAGTGAGTGAGTATGGTTTTACGCAGCTTTTAGCAATATTCCAGCAATATCACAGTTTCACACATTGTACCCATGTGGGGGATCGAACCTGGCTCTTCGGCGTGACGAGCGACCGCTTAAACCACAAGCCTTCCCCCACCTCCTACATTTAGCTGTGGTATAATGGCATTGATAGACTCTCGTTGTCTCCACAAAGACATTTTGCCACCTTGTTTAACTAATTTGTACCATGAAACTTCAAAGAACAACAGTGTAAGGCAACTATATTGCGACCACAGGAACTCGTTATTGGTCAGTATATATAAAAACATATACCCCTATTTTTAAGTAGAGAATTCTGATATCGGGGTATATATTTTTCTTTACTGACCAATAATGAGTTCCTGGAATTGCGACTTGTACAACCGCTTCTTAGCACGCCTGCTAGTTGCCTACCCTACTGTATGTAGTATTAGCACGAAGTACTATTGGTAATTTCATACTTACAGATCGGTCAGGACATTTCCTAAAGATCCTAGTTAATGACCCTAGTTTGTTACTATTTATTAAGACAGGCAATTCTCGTTTCAGACTCACCTGTCCCAATACCGAATGTCGTGACTAATTGCAAAAGACCATCACGTGCCTGCATCTGTTGCGTGGTAACCGCAAGCGCAAATCTGTGAATAATGGAGCTGGCGATTAGCAGACGATATCCGGTCGGCACGCTGACATTCTGTGTCATGTTTTGTATCTATGTTCGTCAAGTGTCGTGTAGTTATATGGCTCCAAGCCAAAGCCCCCAAAACTTGCAAGGAAGCAGTCAAGCGACTACTACGGACGAATGTCAAGGCACTTGTGACTCGATCTCAGAAGAACGGTGTGAATCATTCGGAGTGTGTTCTTTGTCGTGTCGCAGTGGGTCAAGGACTTCATTTCCTAGTTTGACCACATTAACGGTTAATAGTGAGTGTAGTGACCCACAGCAAGTCTCTGGCCCTGCTGGTGTTGATAGGCGGAATGGTAACTACTTTACCAATTCCAGTGATAGTACACCTTGTAATGTCAACACGACGGTGAACGCTGGTTCTTCACCAGAAAACTTTAGTATTTCTTTCTGGATACAAGGAACGTGTTCTCCTAGCTGGTAAGTATACTGATGCTCCCCGCGCACGCACACAGACACACGCACGAACGCACACGCATGCCTCCCCATACCCAATCCCTAGAACATTAAAAATACAGCAGCCACGCAGAAAAGAACTAACTAAAAACGTGTGGTGACTCCGTGGATTATATACAACTGACCTAAAAACTATAATCTGTCATCAAGAGTGAGTGAGTATTGCTTTACACCACTTTTATCAATATTTCAGCAATATCATGGTGGGGGACAACAGAAATGGGCTTCACACATTGTACCCATGTGGGGAATCGAACCGGGACTTCCGCAATGAGCTAATACCTTAACCACTAGGCGCCCACTGCCCCGTCATCAAGAATTCTTAACCAAACACTATTAGTGCAACATCATGTCTATTCAACTGTTCATGGGACGGTATCTACATCTAGAGTTTTCTATTCATCACACCCAAATATGTCACTGTTTCACATGAACATAACACTTATTGGTAGGAAGTCCTGATAAAGAATCACCTGAGTCTGGCACACCTGAGGGATGCAAGCAACTCTTAATGAATTGTGCATTTTATTCAACTGGGCCAACTGAACCCGCTCCATGATACTCTTTACTAGTATTGACAGTATCATGAATTATGGCAGTTGCTCTTGCATATTATTCCTGTTCTGGTTTCAGCACTGTTCTGAGGGTTGGTGGTACCCCAGAGCTCACAGTGAAGCTTGATAGGAACAGCCTAGTTGTGAACTCCCACCGTGTGACTGTGGCACCATCTGTCACAGAATCAGACTTTGTCCATGTTGTTCTTACAAAGGTAGGTGTAAACAGTCTGATGTCCGGTACAGACTTCACCTGTCATCAGGGGCATCTTCACTGGTGTGAGTGAGTTGGGTTTAACACTGCTTTTAACAGTAGTCCAGTTACATAGTGGCGTGTCAGCTTAATGTTACTTTTACCAGTTCGCCGAAACCCATGAGCAGGGGTATGGTGCTGACAAACCTAGAAACATAATCAGGGTGAACCGGGATTGGAACCCATAATCATAGGTTTCTGGTGTGCCCAAGGGATGCAACTCTGCACAGCGAATCGCGGGTCTAGATTCATGACATGGCAGACCATAATCTATAACCCATGCCAGTGGTCGATACTGTGAGCAACACTCCATGCCAAGGGTTGATAGTGTGAGCAACACTCCATACCAGTTGTTGATAGTGTGAGCAACACTCCACGCCAGGGGTTGATAGTGTGAGCAACACTCCATGCTACGGATTGTTAGTGTGAGCAACACTCCATGCCAGGGGTTGATAGTTTGAGCAGCACTCCATGCTACGGATTGTTAGTGTGAGCAACACTCAACGCCAGGGGTTGATAGTGTGAGCAACAATCCATGCTACGGATTGTTAGTGTGAGCAACACTCCATGCCAGTGGTTGATAGTTTGAGCAGCACTCCATACCTGTGGTTGATTGATAGCACAATCAACCATCCATGCCGGGGGTTTATAGCAGAATCAACCATCCATGCCAGTGATTGATGGCACAATCAGCCATCCATGCCGGGGGTTTATAGCAGAATCAACCATCCATGCCAGTGATTGATGGCACAATCAGCCATCCATGCCAGTGATTGATAGCACAATCAACCATCCATGCCAGTTATTGATAGCACAATCAACCATCCATGCCAGTGATTGATAGCACAATCAACCATCCATGCCAGTGATTGATCGCACAAACAACCATCCATGCCAGTGATTGATAGCACAATCAACCATCCATGCTTGGGGTTGATAGCACAATCAACCATCCATGCTAGTGATTGATAGCACAATCAACCATCCATGCTAGTGATTGAGAGCACAATAAACCATCCATGCTAGTGGTTGATAGCACAATCAACCATCCATGCTAGTGATTGATAGCACAATCAACCATCCATGCTAGTGATTGATAGCACAATAAACCATCCATGCTAGTGGTTGATAGCACAATCAACCATCCATACCAGTGATTGATAGTGTGAGCAAACATCCATGTGATTGAGTTTTTTAGGGTAATAGGGTAATCCATTTTAGACCTGACATTTGAGCCATGACAAGATAAGTATTGTACGCAAAATCATTATCTATGTATATTTTTCCTGATAGTTTTATCATGTATTTTAGAGGGAAAATCATTTGGTCATTGGATATATTTCAAATTATTTTATTTTTGCAATAAGATAATGTATTGTAAAGGGATTGTATTATCCATTTATGTGTTTGAATAGGAACAGATGTCATGTTTCTCAAACCATGTTTCTCGTCAAAGTAGACACAATTTATGGATAGCAACTTCTTTAATACTGTAAAGGCGGCATTTCGATATAGATCCTTAAACTGTTGTCAAGTAAGATCTGTGGTATAAGGATCTATACCAAACGTCGCCTTTACAGTATTAAAGAAGTTGCTATCCATGAACTGTGTCTACTTCCGTCAACTTCTAAGTAATGCGGATCAAACAATTCATGTTTCTCGTGTTTCAGAGATCTGCTACGATGTTTGATGTGTATATAAACAATACTAAAGAAACTGTGACAGGAACACCTACTTTGCGAGGTAGCACTCTGGTGCTTGGACCTGAAACAGGTAGATGTTGTTTGGTGACAGTATATTTACCTTAAAATGACAAAAAGTATTCATATTTCCTGTTGTTTCAAGTTATTGTTGAGGTACTTTTGAAATTCTGTTTACAACAGCTTTTCAGTAAAGCAGTTTGCATCTGACTACAAAAACAACCAAATATCAAAAAGGAATAAGAATATTTGAGGTTTTCATGAGGCATGAGGATTAAAAAATCTTCAATAATCTAGAATTCAGAAATGAATGCGATGTTGAGGTAATAGTGTTTTCAGGTTATTGTTTACAGATTTAGAGGTTAGGTAGGTCAAAATAATAGTACAGTTGTGCCTTATAAATAGTTATTGTGTTTAAATTATATTTGATGTGAGTTGTTTGGGTTATTAAGGATACAATCTCATTAATCTCAGATCTTTTACTCCAATCTGATGCCTCTTTTATCATATCAGAGCAAAAGGCCTGGTTGTAGTCCAATAGTCAAAGATTGATCAATCATGCACATGTAACTTTTGTCTATATTTATGTTATTTTCCTGATTGTGGCTTTTGGCTCTGGTTGGTTAAATCCATAAGGTGAAGGACTGAAAGAGTGTTGACTGAAGACATATGTATTCATGACCTTGCACAAATGTTAATGTCCAGAATGTGAAAGTGCAGAATGTTAATGTCCGTAATGTTAATGTCCAGGATGTCAATGTCCGTAATGTTAATGTCCAGGATGTCAATGTCCGTAATGTTAATGTCCAGAATGTTAATGTCTGGAATGTTAATGTCCAGGATGTTAATGTCCGTAATGTTAATGTCCAACATGTTAATGTCCAGGATGTCAATGTCCAGGATGTCAATGTCCGTAATGTTAATGTCCAGAATGTTAATGTCCAGAATGTTAATGTCCGTAATGTCAATGTCCAACATGTTAATGTCCAGGATGTTAATGTCCAGAATGTTAATACCCGGATTGTTAATGTCTGGAATGTTAATGTCCGTAATGTCAATGTCCAAAATGTTAATGTCCGTAATGTTAATGTCCGTAAAATTGATGTCCAAAATGTTGATGTCCAGGATGTTAATGTCCGTAATGTCAATGTTCGTAATGTTAATGTCCGTAATGTCAATGTCCGTAATGTTAATGTCCAGAATGTGAAAGTGCAGAATGTTAATGTCCGTAATGTTAATGTCAAGGATGTCAATGTCCGTAATGTTTATGTCTGTAATGTCAATGTCCGTAATGTTAATGTCCGTAATGTCAATGTCCGTAATGTCAATGTCCAAAATGTTAATGTCCAGAATGTTAATGTCAATGTCCGTAATGTTAATGTCCGTAATGTCAATGTCCAAAATGTTGATGTCCAGGATGTTAATGTCCGTAATGTCAATGTATATTTGATGTGAGTTGTTTGGGTTATTAAGGATACAATCGCATTAATCTCAGATCTTTTACTCCAATCTGATGCCTCTTTTATCATATCAGAGCAAAAGGCCTGGTTGTAGTCCAATAGTCAAAGATTGATCAATCATGCACATGTAACTTTTGTCTATTTTTATGATATTTTTCTGATTGTGGCTTTTAGCTCTGGTTGGTTAAATCCATAAGGTGAAGGACTGAAAGAGTGTTGACTGAAGACATATGTATTCATGACCTTGCACAAATGTTAATGTCCAGAATGTGAAAGTGCAGAATGTTAATGTCCGTAATGTTAATGTCCAGGATGTTAATGTCCGTAATGTTTATGTCCGTAATGTTAATGTCCAGGATGTCAATGTCCGTAATGTTAATGTCCAAAATGTTAATGTCCAGAATGTTAATGTCCGTAATGTTAATGTCCGTAATGTCAATGTCCAACATGTTAATGTCCAGGATGTAAATGTCCAGAATGTTAATACCCGGATTGTTAATGTCTGGAATGTTAATGTCCGTAATGTCAATGTCCAAAATGTTAATGTCTGTAATGTTAATGTCAGTAATGTTGATGTCCAAAATGTTGATGTCCAGGATGTTAATGTCCGTAATGTCAATGTCCGTAATGTTAATGTCCGTAATGTCAATGTCCGTAATGTCAATGTCCATAATGTCAATGTCCGTAATCTTAATGTCCGTAATGTCAATGTCCAAAATGTTGATGTCCAGGATGTTAATGTCCGTAATGTCAATGTCCGTAATGTTAATGACCAGAATGTCAATGTCCAAAATGTTAATGTCCAGGGGTGTTAATGTCCGTAATGTTAATGTCCGTAATGTTGATGTCCAAAATGTTGATGTCCAGGATGTTAATGTCCGTAATGTCAATGTCCGTAATGTTAATGTCCAGAATGTCAATGTCCAAAATGTTAATGTCCAGGGGTGTTAATGTCCGTAATGTCAATTTCCGTAATGTTAATGTCTGTAATGTCAATGTCTGTAATGTTAATGTCCGTAATGTTAATGTCCGTAATGTTGATGTCCAAAATGTTGATGTCCAGGATGTTAATGTCCGTAATGTCAATGTCCATAATGTTAATGTCCGTAATCTTAATGTCCGTAATCTTAATGTCCAGGATGTTAATGTCCAGAATGTCAATGTCCGTAATGTCAATGTCCATAATGTCAATGTCCGGAATGTTAATGTCCAGGATGTTAATGTCCAGAATGTTAATGTACGGATTGTTAATGTCCAGAATGTTAATGTCTGGAATGTTAATGTCCGTAATGTTAATGTCCGTAATGTTGATGTCCAAAATGTTGATGTCCAGGATGTTAATGTCCGTAATGTCAATGTCCGTAATGTTAATGTCAAGGATGTTAATGTCCAGAATGTTAATGTCCGTAATGTCAATGTCCAAAATGTTAATGTCCAGGATGTTAATGTACGGATTGTTAATGTCCAGGATGTTAATGTCCAGAATGTTAATGTATGGATTGTTAATGTCCAGGATGTTAATGTCTGGAATGTTAATGTCCGTAATGTTAATGTCCATAATGTCAATGTCCAAAATGTTAATGTCCAGGATGTTAATGTCCAAAATGTTAATGTCAAGGATGTCAATGCCCAGGATGTTAATGTCCAGAAAGTTAATGTCCGGATTGTTAATGTCCGGAATGTGAATGTCCGTAATGTTAATGTCCAGGATGTTAATGTCCGTAATGTCAATGTCCAAAATGTTAATGTCCAGGATGTTAATGTCCAGAATGTTAATGTACGGATTGTTAATGTCCAGGATGTTAATGTCCAGAATGTTAATGTATGGATTGTTAATGTCCAGAATGTTAATGTCTGGAATGTTAATGTCCGTAATGTTAATGTCCATAATGTCAATGTCCAAAATGTTAATGTCCAGGATGTTAATGTCCAAAATGTTAATGTCCAGGATGTCAATGCCCAGGATGTTAATGTCCAGAAAGTTAATGTCCGGATTGTTAATGTCCGGAATGTGAATGTTAGTGTTCAGGATGTTAATGTCTGGAATGTGAATGTTAGTGTCCTGAATGTTAATGTCCAGAATGTTCATGTCCAGAATGTTCTTCTCCTGTCAGGTTTGTCTTGCTTAACAACGGTATAAGGATCTATACCGAAACATAGCTTTTTACAGTATTAATGAAGTTGTTATCCATAAAATTGTGTCTTCCTTGTCATCCATCAACATCTAAGTAATGCCTATCAAACAATTTTTTCCTGTCAGGTTTGCTAGGGACTGATTTTCTGCTGCTGCTGGATGGGAGGTTCTACAATGACGGGCTGACTGAGAGGTGGGTTGTGTGGGGCACAGGGTCATAGTCCTTTTCAGAGCTCTAGATACGCTTTTGCTTATTTGCTATTTTCCCCAGGGGTTTGATTTTGATTGGGTATCCACAATTTTTAGAGTGTATTCAAATTGATAATACCCACCTGTTTCTTGACATTTGGGTAATTTAGATTGAAAACCTGTTTCGGAAGAATCCCTGTAAGTCATTTAGAACCAGATGAGGAGTAGTATACCCGTCTGCGCTTGCTTTCATCTCCCTCTCCGGGAAGCCATATTTGTTTGCAAAACCCAACATTGTAAGAAAGGTGGCTTTTTGTAATCTCCAATCAGTGACTGTATAAGATACAACATGTACATAGACTTCAGTATCTATCAGTATGTCTGTCGCAGAATGTTTTCCGAATGTAACTGTCTGTAAGTGAATTTGGCGATCAGCTGATACACAAGCATTTTATCTGATTGTTATTTATGCAATCGTTTTATTTAATAGTTGTAATAAACCTATTAATTTTATTTCAATAGGGTATTTTAAGTTTTTGTTGCTTATTGGATTCGATTTGTCTGCGTATTTCAGTTTATTTAAAGCGTAGTTTACGCAAATGCGCAGCTTATCTCGAGCCCTGCATGTACCTATAAAAAAGTTTTAGCCACACAAAATATTGTATCCTGTATGCATAAAAATTGAATGCAGATTATTTCCACTGTCAATGCAAAAGAGTATCGAGATTGATAGAAACCAACTGTATTGGAGCGTGTATTGGATTTATCTCATGGTAATGTTCTCATGAGATATGCTGTGTTTGTTGTTTAACGCCACACACAGCAATATGCCAGCTTTTGGACGAGGGTCTGTACAATCCAGTGATTGATGTCATGAGCATCATGAGCATCGATCTACACACTGGGATATATATGCATCAACAAGTCAGCGAGTCTGACCTCCCTATCACGTTAGTCGCCTCTCATGACAAGCATGGGTTGCTGTAACCTATAGTCTTACGAAGAATATTTAAAAATTCCAGTAATATCCTCTGTATCATATCAAAACATTACTATCATGATGGCATATATGTATCTGAATGTATTGAATCACCACACATTGAATCTTACTGTCTTGTTCCTTATATTGTGTTTTTGTCACCAGAGAAATTGAAGAGCTCTATACTGGTACCTTCCCAGTGGAGTCATTAGAGTCGGACTGTCGTTGCCCTGTGTCCGATCCGGATATATCAACTGATGGGCTTAACTGTTCAGGTGGAACTGGAAGTCCTATCAAAAGATTAACAAAAACACTCCATGGCATTGATGATGTACTGAAAAATGCTTCATTCAATTGGGCCTCCAAAGAAACTGGAGATGTCACTGTCATGATAGATCTGAAGAACTCTTTCCAGGTAAGCTGTTTCAGACATGTCGTCTATGAATTAGTCTACCATCTAGTCTCTGACATGAACATATCGTACAGAAAAAACAGTTGTTCAGTTATCTTAATAAAAATATAATAAAAGGGAGCCCAGTGACTCTCTTCATTTTCAGATACTGCAGTAATCTAGACTTGCCAAACATTATAAACTTGTATGGGCTGTATTAGATATATATTTGTATCAGGGTCTGTAAGACAGACTATCAATGAGTGTGTGAGTTTGTGTTTAATGTCACTATGAGGGGAGCTGAAATGGGGTTTAACTTTGCATCCAATATTGTTGCACTTATATAGCAACGCGTGTGGCGACTTATGTCGACTAATACTGCTAGCCCACTGAGATACCATGTCACCGTTGAACATGACTGCTACACTTTGACACAGTGTACTCACTCCGAGTCGACCAGTCCTTGTTTTAGATCCTTAGTGCCGAGTGCTAGACAGGGTAACAACAAGTACCATCTTTTAACGTCTTTTGGTATGACGAGAACTGGGATCAAACCCTGGCCTTCCGCTTTCCAGACGGATGCTCTACCACAAGACCACAAACGTCACTATGAACAGCATTTCAGTCACAGCATGCACAGTCATGCAGGTCTAAGATCATCTTCCAGATGCAAGAGAGTTAACTGACTTTAAAAGTCCAGTTTCCATCCTTGCCGAACTAGCCTGGAATTACTGGGCTCAATCGTAGCGCCACCAGTGGCTTTTACCAGTTTTGTCCCTTTTAAGCCTCTCCTAAGGACCAATCAGATTCCATCACTTGCGTTTGCTTCACTTAATATGGTGGCACACAGTCAGAACGATCTGATCGATAATCAAGATCTATATTGTGATAAAACGATTCTTACATTGCGAAATGCATCAAATCACCTGAGCACCTTGATTGAAAACATGAAAAGATTCGGAAAATATCTGCTGACAACGAGTTGGTGGTGCACATACTTTGCAAATCCTGCAATCGATCGAAATCTGCACGACAGTTTACGAACCGGATGTCGATTTTGGTGCACGATTTTGATTGGACTATGCAAACACTGCAAAAAATGTAACTCCATAATACCAGTCTAGTTCGGCAAGGGTGGAAACTGTACTTTTTTAGTCAGTTAACTCACTTGCCTGTGATGGTCTTAGATGTTTACAGCAAACTGGTTGGTGCTGAGAAAGAGATCCAATCATAGGATCCTGGCACACCTAAGGGACACAACTCAGCACAGAACATTGTGGCGCCTTTGACGACTGGGACACCCATGCCCATGTATTGACTTCACATTTCCACACCTCATAATAATTAGTGGTATTGGCTTCCACACCCCTGGTCTTTCTGCCTTCAATGATCTTAAAGAGTGTCCAAGTCATCCCTACGTTGTATACCTATACTACTCAAAAGAAGTTAAGGACAACCTTTCTTTTATATTACTATTGATACAATAGGGGTTATCTATTTTTAGACATGGTGCCAATTAGTGCAAGGGGGGAGGGATCCATGTTTTCATTTTGGCTTGAGGTGGGGTCACAGATTTCAACTTCCATCACGTTCGGGTAAATATTAAATGTAAATTGGAAGTAATCGTAATTATAACTGCTGCAATAGTTTAGACAGAAAGTTTATAAGTGCTACATCTATTAAAATATTGTAAGGTTATTAAATCTTTGTTGATTTATACATTTGTGTGTTCAACATGTAATTTTAGCTGGCGAACTTGTGTACAAACTGCGAGTCTTCGCTCTAGCCGATATATTTTCTCACGGGTTCATAATTCTATATACACCGATTCACAAAATGGCGCTTCCCTGTTGATGGCAACATATAACGATCAATATGAGATTAAAAAAACAAGAGAAACAGCTTCCCACATTATGAAAGTGGATGACTGGTTTGTTAAATCTTTATTAGAAATAATAATGACTTTTCCAATATAATTACAACGTTTTTCATCTTATATTTTTGAATATCTGCAAGTACCGGCACATGTCTTGCATTCCGACTTCGCAGTGTTTTTTGCCTTTCACTTCCTGGTTCGGCTTATCTGCAGGTCATATCATTTTCTTTCGTATTTCAAAGGTCAAGTTAACATCTCGGCTTATCTACGGGGTCAACTTATCCGCTGTCATATATGGTAGTCGTAACTTGTTTCGGGTCGCCGATACTTACTATTAACACGAGTCTGCTCTGGCCCAACTCGTAAATAATCCCAACAAGGCTACCCAGGGGCGTTATGCTATAGTTAATTTGTCATGGTTGTACAGAGAAATTAGAAGCCTTGATGCTGACTGGCCCAGTAGAAAGTTCATCCAGATGGGAGCTCAGATCTTCAGGAAGGTGTTATGTGGAAGTAAAAGATCTGATTTTAATGAGACAAAATTATTTTCTTTCTTTAGGGACTTGTCATTTATTAGGGGGCTCAGAGGTTTTTGATACACTTATGTACTGCAAATAATAACCCTCCCCTAATGCTTGTCATTTTTTTATGACCCTCCATGAAAAGACAAAATGCAAAAACACTTTATATCTTGTCGTTGGTTCTGGCTGAGGATGTAATTGAGAGGACTGAGGCGGTGAAGATGATTTAGAAGGATTTATTGTCTGTAAAAGATATGGATGACATCAGTATTACTTGATGTCCAGTCTTAGGAAACAAGAACGTCTCTCCTTGTATGTGGTGTGACAGAGAGTCTGGAAAATACAAATATTTAGCATATGACAAAATGATATCAGAATATATTGTCTAAATACAGTATTTTAACATTGATACTCTGAGTAGGTAGCTAAATACAATTTTCTGAAGCTGTTACTTTATATAGATTGGATGTAACAATGAATATTTTTGGCGGCACACGTTAGGTGTAATGTCACAACATTAAAAAGTAACATATTTATGATATTTTCTATAATAAGGAAATATATACATGATAGAAATGGAACTTAAACATACCTTTCACTCACAATCCTACTCACTGGATGGGGCTTTAACTGTGTGTTTGAATAAGTAATCTTGTGCAATGCGATGCCTCTTGACCGAGTAGGATATTCACAAATGATTACATTTATAATTTAGATTCCAGGATCACAATTGATTCTATTGATTAGCTTACCATAAGGAAATTAAGAAAGCAGATAAGGGTGGCGTGCCAAATGACATATGACAGTGTCCACGTCACACCCCAGGGATGTGCAGGAGATTCTGCTGGTAAGACAACCAGGGGTAAGAGTGAGAGAACAAGAAAACAGAGATGAGTCATGGAATATTAAATATATTTGGCAACAACTTTATTATAAAATGTTCATTTTTTCATGACCCTTGGCTCACTAAATATACAATATTTATTCCAAATACAGGATATTTACCATCCTGAAACACTCGCTTGATAACACTTCTGTATCCTTATACAGCCTCTGTGTATTGCAATATATCACCCCTGTCAATACTCAGTCCTTGTCGTATGACTGTTACAGGTAACAGAGGTAACTGTAATGTTTAGTGCTAACGGATCATCACCAACAACGACAGAATGGAACTTTGAGTCAAACGGGACGAAGAATCAAGTTAACTCCTCTCTGTACACAGTTAGCCGCACCTCCTGTAAAATAAAGAGGTACCTTGTCTGTTTAGTGTGACTGAATATACGGCCATATACGGTAATACTTATGCATCATTAATGTTGAGGCTGCCAACCCCCTTTGGGTACGCAGGATTCTGCGGTCTGTTTAGAGGGTATTTTGGACTTAGCAGTGTGGTACATGGTATAACATTGTATTTGGTACGCAGAATCATTTTAAAAAAGATTGGTGCGCGTAGATATTTCCTTTATATATTTTATTTTTTCTATACATTATTATTTTCAGTAATTTAACTTAAAATCCCACCCTGTTATGACCTAGGAAGTGTTCTATAGGTTTTTGTTTCTGATTGAGATTCTTTGTAGAGTGAATTGTGTCATGTGGTTTTGAGATTTGTGACAGGCAGTATTCGGGATTCAGAGGAGAGCCAGTAAGCCTGAGGGTGAAAAATGAGATGGTATTCAGGCTTCAGGGGAGGAGGAGGGGGTTGGCACCCTCAGTGTTGGTTAGAGGGAGGGAGGAAACTTCCTATGTCTCGTTAGTGTATTGCATGAACAGCAATAATTTCCTTACAGGTGAGATATCTCAAAATGAAAGAAAGTGTCGTATTGTGACCACCTGATCTGGCTCTTACAACAAGCATGACAAACTGGGGACTAGACTAACATTTAGTCTATGAAAACTTATATTACACAATATCCTTCTTGACTATAAAAAAAGAAGAAATTCCCTATGCTGATTTCATAAAGAGCTAGCTAGAGCTGGCTAGACTTGCTTTTGTATACTTTTCTAGATGTGTTTTTTTTCATAAAATAAATATATTCCACAGTCATGGTGCAGGACTAACTGGGGACTAATCTCGCTCAGTTGTCATTTGGACAGTCTAAGATAACTCTTGCACAGAGTGGTGGAAGTTGTATCCTGGATGTATATCACCTAGGTGCTCACAGTGATGGTGCTTTGTTTTTTGTTTGTTGTTAAACACTGCACTCAGCAATATTCCAGCTATATGACAGTGGTATGTAAATAATCAAGTCTGGAGTCACTCTGATCAGGCAATTCAGTGTTGTTGCAATGTGGTAACAATTTACATAGTTATTTACTAACCATCAATTCTATTTTTCAGTACCCCACCACGAAACTATGAAGCATTTGGTAAGACAATAGCTGAGAAAATCGAAATGAAATTCAGTGGTAGATCCTCTGGAACTGTTCAAAACCTGATCATCACAAGCATCACCATCTTAGGAAAGTGAGTGTCTTTGTCATTGAAAAACGTGCGGTCAGTGAGTGAATAGTGATTGAGTGAATAGCGAGTTTGTTGGATGAGTAAGTGAGTGAGTGAATGAGTGAATTTGGTTAATTGACGGCATGAACAGTATTTCAGTTACATCGCGGCATATGAGAGGAACGCTGGTGCTGGTCTTCGAACTTTGCCTCTGTGGTGAAATCCACGAGTGCAGTTATGATACTGACAAAATAAGGATTGTTATTAAGCTTTGATCATGCGACCTTTCTATTGTGATGGGAACTATTTGTTTGGTACAAAATCCCAAATCCTCTTAGCACAGTGAAATTGCAATTATTCCAACAGCATAGTTCCAAGTGAAATCGGCCTAAATGACAATTTTCCACATTAACCCATGAGTCCAGCACTAAAAAATCATCATCAGTCCGGACAAGTACAAGCAGCCACTCACACACGTGCATGCATGTCGCTATATAAGTGCAATAGTCTTGGACGCGACGTTGAACCCCATTTCATCTCACCTTATACGTCAAGCTAGACTGAGTTATGACATGGTACAGAATTATATATAATAGGTATATATACTCGTATGTGTGATAATTGTTGTCAGATGTCGCTATCACAGTATGATAAAGAACTTGTGATCCATAAACTTTTGTCTACTTTGTTATCCGTCAATTTCTGAGAAATGCTTATCCAACAATATAGGGTGTTGACTGGGTGAGGTTTCACTACAGGCTAAAAAAACATAGAAGTCTTGGTTCTCAAGCACCGCCCGCATCGTCCAAAAGTCTGTCGCACGTTTCGTATATATTTCCATTTTAAATTTTTAAAAAAAATTCTAATACTTAAAAACAATGCAATCCAAATGCACGCAGTTACTTCCCTTTACATGCACACTGCTTTACTGCCCATCTCGTGTTATGGTCATGGCGGCAATCGGAGTTTGCATGCTTGTTTATATAGGGAGGCCCTTTCCCAGGTTGATGGTACACAAATATTTATCTGGTGACATACTAGTTTGAACAAACAACATAAACAAAAAAAACACTGTCTGCGCGCACTATATATTCAAAAGTCATTGCCTGAGAACCAATTCTTTTATTTTTTTAAGCCATATATGAATGTTGTAATCCACTGTTGCCCCCAGGTGTGACTGCGACGGGTCAGCCACAGCTTGTTCACTGACCACAGGAGCGTCCAGTTACACGTGTACATGTCGGACTCAGACCGAAGGTGACCACTGCAGGTCGTGTGTCAATGGCTACTACAGAGAGGAGACTGGGTTCGGATGTACCGAGAGATGCGACTGTCATGATGATGGCAAAAATGTTTCCAGGAACTGTGAAATAGTAAGAGAAATTTATTTAATTTTAGATGGTTATTTACAGATTAATGTAGGAAATAGGTGCTGTCATGGATTATATGTATGTGATATAGGTGAGTGATAAAATATTGACAAGGAGCTCTCTACATAATTGAGTGAGTATAGTTTTACACTGCTTTTAGCAATATTCCAGCAATATCATGGCGGGGGACACCAGAAATATGCTTTACACATTGTACCCATGTGGGGAATTGAACCCAGGTCTTCAGCATGATGATCGAATACTTTAACCACTAGGCTACCCCACCAGCCTTTTCAACTTAAATTCTTGTAGGACAGATGATCCACAATTCCGAGGTTATTCTTTGTTTTACTCCTAGTCTAATGTCTGAGAAAAGTAAGAACAGTGAGGCTTTTCTCATCTCGAGTGGCATCAGCTCTGTGACTCTGTTGCTGGAACATAAAATAGTTCGGGGCGTTGAAACAATGGATGATGTCAGCTATTTGCTACATTGTGTTCTCAAGACATCACATTGTAGTGAGTCTCATTGGAAACAATTTAAACGTTTGAACAAATGGAACGAAGTATTAGCATGATACAGTTTATTGTTTTGGTTGCAGGTTGGAGGGACGTGTTTATGCAAGTCGAATGTGGAGGGTGTGCGGTGTGACACCTGTAAACCACTCACATATAATCTCTCTAGGAGTAACACTGACGGTTGTACCAGATCATCCTGTGATGCTCGGGGGAGTTCCTCCTGCAACAATGAAACTGGGGAATGTGTCTGCAGAGACAATGTCATGAACTCTAACTGTTCGGAATGCAATGAGAAGCACTACTGGACGAACCTGAATGGGTGTTTGCCATGTGCGTGTGATACTAGCGGAACTACCGAGAATAGCAGTTTTGTCTGTAATGTTGAAACTGGCCAGTGTGACTGTAAACCAAATGTTCAAGGTAAGACAGTGATATAACTTACAGTAATGCTAGTTTTTATTCCATGTGATGCACAGCATTTGAAATTATGTGTGATGGTCGAAGGTTCTTGTCATAGTCTTCATCCAAAAAATGAGAGAATTGGAGGGTCCTTAGATTCAGCTACCATTGTCAATATCCACAAGCACCATATGGTTTGCTCTGTGAAGATCCAGGTGGGAACTGGCTTTCAGCAACATATATTTGCCGTAAAAGGTGACAAATGGGATCAGGTGGTCAGACTCGTTGATGCATGTTATCGTATCCAAATTGCGTAAATATCAGTGCTCATAATGTCAATCATTGGATTGTCTGATCCAGATTTGATTAATTACAGACCACTGTCATATAGCTGGAATATTGCTGAGTACATATTAAGCAACAAACAAACAAACAAACAAACAAACAAACAAACCTCAGGGTTCTTAATTGCCACCTTATGAAATATGGTACTCACAGAGGGTTCAGAACTCCAGCCAGGGGTAGAATAGGTCTTCAGCAACCCATGCTTGCCATGAAAGGCGACTATGCTTGTCGTCAGAGGCGACTAACGGGATAGGATGGTTGGCTCACTGACTTGGTTGATGCATGTCATCGATGCCAATTGCGTGGATCGGTGCTCATGATATCAATCACTGGATTGTCTTGTCCAGATTGGATTATTTACAGACCGCTGTCATATAGCTGGAATATTGCTGAGTGCAGCGTTAAACAACCAACCAACCAACCAACCAACCAACCAACCCATGAGGGGATCCCCAGTAACCTATGCTTGCTGTAAGAGTCCAAGTTCTCACACTCTAGGCTTGGCTTATTGACCTCATAATGCAGCTTGTTACTCCTTCTTTCAGTCACTGGTTTGTACGGAAGACCATTAAGGTCACAAAGTTATTTTTTTATCTTGAGAATTCAAGATCTTGTCTGGCAACAGTGCCAGCTCAAAGCAGAAAGTGAAGTCTTGGGAAGTCCTCTTGCTGCATTCAGTTTATCTTGAAATTTCTCGACAGTATCTTGAAGTGATCTTTCTTATTTCTTGAAGTTTTAAGATACTATCTTGAATTTTCAACTAAGTATTTTGAATTGTCAGCTAAGTATCTTGAATTTTCAAGATTATATACACAGCATGGCCCTAATGTGCTTCGGTAGGTATTAGGGCTGGGACGGGTAACTCGGGTACTCGGGTCATGTGGGTATTGAGTAGGACCCGGGTAACCACAGGACTACTAGGGCCCGTGGTTAGTCATGTGATATATTGTTGCATGACAAAAATTCACTATAACTACATGGTTACACAAGTCACTGATGTTCGCACTTCTTCATGACTATGAACGCATTCCTTCTGACTTATATACAGGTATGTTTGAATAAAGATAAAACTTCAGGCAACTTCAGTGTATGCATGATCAGATCGTTTTATACGTGTACATGTATCTAGATACATTTTGCTCGGGCTACTGTCAAACTTTTACCAATCGGACAGTTTGTACCTATCTCTTAAGACCTACAGCGGGTACCCCGGTGGGGTCGGGTAATAGGGGTGTGGGTATCCGGGTACATGTAGTAAATTTGGATTCGTCCCAGCCCTAGTAGGCATGTCTGGTCCTCACCTGATTATTTACCAGCCACTATAGTCGGAATAATGGTGACCTAATCTAAACACTTGCATATTACATCACAGATATTTCTTTGACATCATTTTCAATTCTACTTTTATATGTGAGTTTGTTGTGGTACTGTTTCTCTCCTTCAGAACGTCAGTGTGGCGAATGTAAGGATGGGTTCTATGGACTCAATAAGGCCAAAGCTGATGGATGCACCGCCTGTGGATGCAACGCTCTGGGGTCAAGTAACAGCACCTGTGACAAGGGGCCGTCGGGGCAGTGTCAGTGTGAAGAGGAGGATTACACCAACAGAACTTGCGTAAGAGATGACAGCTATCCTGGCTAATATTATTGAATGTGCTATCAATAAGTTTTACAGTTTCGCTGCATTTTTTATTTTTTCTATAGCTTTTTCTAATATATGTTTGTGATAATTTGGAATATAAGTTGTCTTTTATCTTTAATTGATGATTATATTTTTGGGGAAATTAATCAAAACATCTTAATAATTTTGTTTTGATGTAATATGCTTCGTATATTTGGAAACATTTCAAAAGTTTAAGGTCAGATAAAAAATTAATTCTTTAAGTTTTGAGACATACCCCCACAAAAACCTTAATTGTGAAAGGTTGACACACCCATGGGATTTAGCAATACAAACACCAACACACCTTGCAAGGAAGCTTTTTTGAACTGACAATCATTCTTGTATTTAATTCTTGTTATACCTAAACTATTAATGAAGATGCTGTAAAAATGTGAAAATTAGAACTGTTATTTATTTGCTTGAACTGTTAAACCCTGAAAAGTTAATTTCTGTCACAATAAAAATGCCAGCAGACACTCACCCACCCCACAACAACTCACAACACAATCCTATATCAGAAATTTAATAAAAACAATACATTAATTGTAGCTTTTCTATGTCCTGGTAGGGAAGGGTGTTTTCACCTAAAGGAGGTAGAAATCCAATTTTACAAAGCTAAATACAATTTTGAATACGAAATTTCATTTAACATGTTAAGGCTTAAAAAAATAAAAGAATTGGTGCTCAGGCAATGTTTTTTGAAAAAATAGAGCGGGTGGGCTGTGTCTTTTTTTCTTTTTTGGGGGGTTGTTCAAACTTATATAAGTATGTAACCAATAAACAGTTGTGTAATCAATAAACAATTGTGTACAATCAATCTGGGAAAGGGCCTCCCTACATAAATGTATTCCTTGATGAGTAGAATACTTGAATACAGTATTTGACTACCGTTGGACTTGGAATATTTAAGGTTTAAAAAAAATAAATATTTAAATGGAAATAAAAATGAAATGTGCGGCAAACTTTATGATGATGTGGGCCTTGCCTGAGAACCAAGACTATTAATTTTTTTAGCCTAACCAAAATCAACTGCAGGATCAGTTATATATGTTGAAGATTCTCTCATCAAAATGTCTTTGATCTGGTTATCACTGAAAACAAGACACTGTGTTAGTGAGTTATCATGAGCATTAAATATGTACATAAGTTTTGTAATGATGCTATATACTAAAAACAACTGTTAGAAAAACTTTAATGGTAGTTATTCATAAAATATACTTTAATGCACAAAATATCAAATTATAATATCATTGCAATGTTCTAAATCACCTAAATATTAAACTTGCTCTCGCCTTCCTAGGAACATGCTCGATCCCTGGGAAGTCTATGCATGCTCACCATTGTATATATATATATTTGTTAGCTACTTATATATATGATGTTCATGTAAATAAATCTGTGTATATTGTACTAGTTGTCTCTTGTTCTACCTGGCTAAGCTACCCCTTTAAGGCAGAACATGATAGAGTTCACGGAGATTCATTGATTGCTAAGGGACCGGTCATGTATTACACAGGGGTTGGGTTGGGGTGAGGTGTCAGAGGTTTTTTGATTCTCTAATGTACTGAAAATAATGACGCTACCATAGTGCTTGTCATATTTTTGGATGACCCTCCCTGTGTCATTGTATATTTTTTTGCCAAGACCCTCCCTGAAAAGAGCAAATAGAAAATTACTTTATATTTCATTTTGAAATATCCATTTTTTCATGACCTTCCCCAAAATATATGTATTAATTTTACAACCATCCCCTTTCATATTCTTGGGTGACCCTCCCCTGATTCCCTCTGACTTACCTAGACCTGCTCTAAATGACCAGTCCCTAAACAGCTGATAAAACCAAACATTAAACAAATTCTGCAGAAAATCAAAATTCCTCAGAAAGCAGAGAACTCAGCAACTCAAAGAGGTTTAAGGAACTGAAATGTAGTCCCATGAATTAGAAGATAAGTAAGGCTTTTGTTTCTGATGTATTTTCAGACACCATTTGTGACAAGTGTGTCTCCCCAGTTTGGTCCAGAGATTGGTGGCACCATGGTGACAATTAGGGGACATTACTTGACAAACAGTAACGTTACCATAGGAACCCCACAACCTCTTATTAATAGGTGAGAGTCATTACTTTAGTTAGTTTACAGAGATGGAATTTAACCAAGAACGTCTACTTAACCAAATGGCGATTACATGCAGCTACACTCCCAAAATTCTACTAGCCCATTGGGTACATGTACTTTTAACATGACCAAAATTGGTCTGGAATTTCAGGCTGGCGCTAATGTCCATCCCTGGGTTAGTGTGCATAAGGCAGGAGTGACCCAGTGCTCAATAGCACTGTAATTCTCTGTGACCCTTGTCCGTCAGCACCGTACCTACATGTATGTGTGGTACAAAAAAGAAGCGACAAAACCATTTAGATAATCAAAAGAGTCTGACTATGGCAAAAGCATGTGTTTATGAATCACTATCAAATAGTGGTGACACCTGGTGTTCACGAAAAGGTGAGAGTATCCTGTCTCACTGGTGGCACTCGTCACAAACACATGCAAGGGTCTCACTCACTGACTCACTCCAACACACTCACTGACTCACTCACTGACTCACTCCAACACACTCACTGACTCACTCAACTCACTGAACTCACTCACGGTGGCCCACACCCACTCACTCACTCACTCACTCACTCACTCACTCACTCACCCACGATGTTTAATCCCCCATGTCTTTATTCCAATAGTGCAGGGGCGGTCGGGTAGCCTAGTGGTTAAAGCATTCGCTCGGCATGCAGAAGACCCGGGTTTGATTCCCCACATGGGTACGATGCGTGAAGCCCATTTCTGGTGTCCCCCACCGTGATATTGCTGGAATATTGCTAAAAACGGCATAAAACCATAAAACTTACTCACTCACTCACTCCAATAGTGCAGATACTGTTCATGACATGCAGGCCCCCATGTACTGTTACCCCTCGTTGTGTTCCAGATCAGACACTCAGCTTATCTTCCGGACCCCAGGACGACCTACAGGAGCTAAGCCTGTGTCTCTTACCTGGACAGGTTCACCTTTAAATTACATTTATGTATTTACCTACAAACCCGACCCTTCTCTGTCTGCGGATAATCCCTCCTCTGCAACAGCAGCTGAAAGGTAATGTTTCTCTCCATAATGATATCAGTGGTGCTGTTGAAAATAACATTAAATACTTATAGAAAAATATAACTTTTTTTCATTTACTCTCTAATGTATATTGTCAAGTGACACCTCCCCCAAATGTGTCCCCAAATGTGCCCCCAAATGGGGCAGTAATATTAACAGCTATTCTACACTGAAGTAAGTGTAATCCCATCATTACTATCCCACAAAATGTCAATATCCATGCCACGAAATCCTCACTGTGATCACCACATGTCATTATGTATAAGTCACAAGACAGAGTGACTGGGGCAAAAACAGTGTAAAAATCTAATCCACACAAGTTCTTTTCAGAGAAAATATTCACATGCTAATTCTATACGGCAACTCACTGGTACTCGCATCAACCAGTATCTCTATACAGTCTATTGCATGTAGTAATCACTGAGTACCCATGTATTTAGACAAACAAGACAGTCAGGCTTGTTATGCTTGCCTTATAAACTGTCTAAATGTTAGAAATGCCAGAAGAAAACAGAAAGAAATTGTGATACCTTATAGTAATAGGTCTTTCAATTCAACTGTGAAACCTCAAAGTAGGTTTGTAAAACTTCAGTTGTAAAACGTAGGTCTTACAATTTATATGTAAAACATCAGATCTCACTTGAAGGTAGTACTTCAGACACAAGGTTACTATGAGATAGGAAGATACTTTCAGCACAATAGGCAACAGTGGCAGGAGGTCTATAATGGCGTCTATTTCTAAGAACATGTAATTTGAATTAGGCGCAAAAGGAAGCTATGGATTCAGGGTATTTACAATACGGTGGAGATACGGATAGTCAAGGAAGTGCTAGCATATGCACAATGTGTAATGAATATGTTTTCGAAAATATATGTCTTTCATAGGAGTCTACTAGGGCTGGGACGGGTAACTCTGGTACCCGGGTAGGGCATGGTAGGGTGGGTACAGAGTAGGACCCGGGTACCCATAGGACTACCCGGACCCGTGGTTTGTCACGTGATATATTGTCTAATGACTAAAATTATCTGGAACTCTATGGTTACACTACAAGTCACTAATGTTCGCTTTTCGTTCTGACTATGCACCCATTCCTTCTGATTTTTCATATGGTTGAATAAAGATGTAACTTAAGTCAACTTCAGTGTATGCATGACCAGATTGTTTAATACATGTATCTAAATACGTTTTGCCAGGGCTATGCTATAAATATTCCCAATCGGACATTTTGAGACATCTCCTGAGACCTACAGTGGGTACCCGGGTAGGGTAGGGTAATAGGGGGGCGGGTACCCGGGTAGTAAATTTGGACTCGTCCCAGCCCTAGAGTCTACATCACTTAAAATTTTTTGACAAGTGTGTGGACAAATATGATTACCGGTATACGTAAGCATTAATTTTTCTCCACAATCTCTTGAGAATTATCGTCAACCATTTATGTAGGCGTATGTCTCAAAACGTAAAGAATTTCATATTTTGGTCGACCTTTAACTTTTGTTTTCTCTCCAGTGGTGGGTGTTACATTACACTAGCTGGGGAGAATCTCAACAGCGTGGCCAAACCACAGATGATGGTCAATGCCTCTGGACAGGAATCTTTTTCGGTAAGGACGACACATTGGGGACCCACAATCTAATATTTTTTGGGGGAACTGGAACTATTGTTTGAGGCAGCTTCATCACACACCAAACAAATACTGTGAAAAGAGGAAACACTTTTTTTAGAGCAACCAGCGTGCTATTTATTTTCGGGGTAAAACCTGAGAAGAGATATGTATTCTTTTACTGTTTTTGTCTGAATATTTTATTTTTAAACAATCCCATGTCTCACGCACATGCACATGCGCACATAAGGACCTGTTGTCCCCCAGGATCCACATAGGTTCAAGGCGAAGGACTAACGAATCCATCTGACATTTACTTTTCTTGCCCCAAACAGGACTGTGAGCCAGAATCTTCAGGGAAGCATATGAAATGTGCAACTCCTGCAGTAGTCGGTGCCAATATGAGCGCCGTCCCTGTGTATGTCATATTGGACAGCGCCATCGTGCAGGAACAGCTAAATCTCACGCCCACACAGGCTGCAAAGGTTAATGACAAAGGTTTCATGGAGTTTGCGCCACCATTTGAAAAAAGTATAACAATTACGGTAAGTTGCATAACACATGAAGACCTTGTACACGTTTTGTACTGGGTACCTTAGAAAAGACAATGAGCCACATTTACTTTAAGACAGAGTGCCGATATACACCATAGTGAAGGAATCTACAAGGAGCAAAATGTGACATTGTGTTGCATGATGTATCAACTTACAGGGATACAGTACTTAGAGAAATCCACCTCTCACATCTCCCTGTTTTCCCCTCCCCTCCCCATCACCATCCCCCTGTTACTCCCTCCCCTACCCCTTCACCATCCCCCTGTTACTCCCTCCCCTCCCTATCACCATGCACCTGTTACTCCCTCCCCT
Source organism: Haliotis rufescens (assembly GCF_023055435.1). Classification (NCBI taxonomy): domain Eukaryota; kingdom Metazoa; phylum Mollusca; class Gastropoda; order Lepetellida; family Haliotidae; genus Haliotis; species Haliotis rufescens. The sequence goes on from NW_025963802.1 coordinate 6,082,488, forward strand.
CCCCATCACCATCCCCCTGTTACTCCCTCCCCTCCCCATCACCATCCCCCTGTTACTCCCTCCCCTCCGCATCACCATCCCCCTGTTACTCCCTCCCCTCCCTATCACCATGCACCTGTTACTCCCTCCCCTCCCCATCACCATCCCCCTGTTACTCCCTCCCCTCCCCATCACCATCCCCCTGTTACTCCCTCCCCTCCCCATCACCATCCCCCTGTTACTCCCTCCCCTCCCCTTCACCATCTCCCAGCTTCCACTCCCCACCCCTTCACCTCTCCCTGTTTCTCCCTCCCCATCCCTCCACCATCTCCCAGCTTCCACTCCCCACCCCTTCACCATCTCCCTGTTTCTCCCTCCCCGGCCCCCCTTCACCTCTCCCTGTTTCTCCCTCCCCATCCCTCCACCATCTCCCAGTTTCCACTCCCCACCCCTCATCCATCTCCCTGTTTCTCCCTCCCCACCCCCTTCACATCTCCCTGTTTCCACTCCGCACCCCTCCACCATCTCCCTGTTTCTGCCTCCCCACCCCCTTCACATCTCCCTGTTTCCACTCCCCTCCCATTCACCATCTCCCTGTTTCCACTCCGCACCCCTTCACCATCTCCCTGTTTCTCCCTCCCCACCCCATCACCATCTTCCTGTTTCCCCTCCCCTACCCCTTCACCATCCCCCTGTTACTCCCTCCCCTCCCTATCACCATGCACCTGTTACTCCCTCCCCTCCCCATCACCATCCCCCTGTTCCCCCTCCCCTCCCCTTCACCATCTCCCAGTTTCCACTCCCCACCCCTTCACCATCTCCCTGTTTCTCCCTCCCCGGCCCCCCTTCACCTCTCCCTGTTTCTCCCTCCCCACCCCCTTCACCTCTCCCTGTTTCTCCCTCCCCATCCCCTTCACCTCTCCCTGTTTCTCCCTCCCCACCCCCCCTTCACATCTCCCTGTTTCTCCCTCCCCACCCCCTTCACATCTCCCTGTTTCTCCCTCCCCGGCCCCCCTTCACCTCTCCCTGTTTCTCCCTCCCCATCCCCTTCATCATCTCCCTGTTTCCCCCTCCCCTCCCCCTTCAACATCTCCCTGTTTCCACTCCGCACCCCTCCACCATCTCCCTGTTTCTCCCTCCCCATCCCTCCACCATCTCCTAGTTTCCACTCCCCACCCCTCATCCATCTCCCTGTTTCTGCCTCCCCACCCCCTTCACATCTCTCTGTTTCCACTCCCCTCCCATTCACCATCTCCCTGTTTCCACTCCGCACCCCTCCACCATCTCCCTGTTTCCACTCCCCTCCAATTCACCATCTCCCTGTTTCCACTCCCCACCCCTTCACCATCTCCCTGTCTCTGCCTCCCCACCCCCTTCACATCTCCCTGTTTCTGCCTCCCCACCCCCTTCACCATCTCCCAGTTTCCACTCCCCACCCCTCATCCATCTCCCTGTTTCTCCCTCCCCACCCCCTTCACATCTCCCTGTTTCCACTCCCCACCCCTTCACCATCTCCCTGTTTTTTCCTCCCCACCCATTCACCATCTCCCTGTTTCCACTCCAGACCCCTCCACCATCTCCCTGTTTCTGCCTCCCCACCCCCTTCACATCTCCCTGTTTCCACTCCCCTCCCATTCACCATCTCCCAGTTTCCACTCCGCACCCCTTCACCATCTCCCTGTTTCTCCCTCCCCACCCCTTCACCATCTCCCTGTTTCTCCCTCCCCACCCCTTCACCATCTCCCTGTTTCTCCCTCCCCACCCCCTTCACATCTCCCTGTTTCCACTCCGCACCCCTTCACCATCTCCCTGTTTTTTCCTCCCCACCCATTCACCATCTCCCTGTTTCCACTCCCCACCCCTTCACCATCTCCCTGTTTCTCCCTCTCCACCCCTTGACATCTTCCTGTTTCACCTCCCCACCCCTCCACCATCTTCCTGTTTCTCCCTCCCCACCCCTTCACCATCTCCCTGTTTCTCCCTCCCCACCCCTTCACATCTCCCTGTTTCTCCCTCCCCACCCCCTTCACATCTCCCTGTTTCCACCCCCCACCCCTTCACCATCTCCCTGTTTTTTCCTCCCCACCCATTCACCATCTCCCTGTTTCCACTCCCCACCCCCTTCACATCTCCCTGTTTCCACCCCCCACCCCTTCACCATCTCCCTGTTTCCCCCTCCCCACCCCCTTCACATCTCCCTGTTTCTCCCTCCCCACCCCCTTCACATCTCCCTGTTTCCACCCCCCACCCCTTCACCATCTCCCTGTTTCTCCCTCTCCACCCCTTCACATCTTCCTGTTTCACCTCCCCACCCCTCCACCATCTTCCTGTTTCACCTCCCCACCCCTTCACCATCTCCCTGTTTCCACTCCCCACACCTTCACCATCTCCCTGTTTCTTCCTCCCCTCCCCTTCACCATCTCCCTGTTTCTCCCTCCCAACCCCTTCAGCATCTCCCTGTTTCTTCCTCCCCACCCCTTCACCATCTCCCTGTTTCTCCCTCTCCACCCCTTCACATCTTCCTGTTTCACCTCCCCACCCCTCCACCATCTTCCTGTTTCACCTCCCCACCCCTTCACCATCTCCCTGTTTCCACTCCCCACACCTTCACCATCTCCCTGTTTCTTCCTCCCCTCCCCTTCACCATCTCCCTGTTTCCACTCCCCACCCCTTCACCATCTCCCTGTTTCCACTCCGCACCCCTCCACCATCTCCCTGTTTCTGCCTCCCCACCCCCTTCACATCTCCCTGTTTCCACTCCCCTCCCATTCACCATCTCCCTGTTTCCACTCCGCACCCCTTCACTATCTCCCTGTTTCTCCCTCCCCACCCCATCACCATCTTCCTGTTTCCCCTCCCCTACCCCTTCACCATCCCCCTGTTACTCCCTCCCCTCCCCATCACCATGCACCTGTTACTCCCTCCCCTCCCCATCACCATGCACCTGTTACTCCCTCCCCTCCCCATCACCATCCCCCTGTTACTCCCTCCCCTCCCCATCACCATCTCCCTGTTACTCCATTCCCCTCCGCATCACCATCTCCCTGTTTCCACTCCCCACCCCTTCACCATCTCCCTGTTTCCACTCCGCACCCCTCCACCATCTCCCTGTTTCTGCCTCCCCACCCCCTTCACCATCTCCCTGTTTCTGCCTCCCCACCCCCTCCACCATCTCCCTGTTTCCACTCCCCTCCCATTCACCATCTCCCTGTTTCCACTCCGCACCCCTTCACTATCTCCCTGTTTCTCCCTCCCCACCCCATCACCATCCCCCTGTTACTCCATTCCTCTCCGCATCACCATCTCCCTGTTCCCCCTCCCCTCCCCTTCACCATCTACCAGTTTCCACTCCCAACCCCTTCACCATCTCCCTGTTTCTCCCTCCCCGGCCCCCCTTCACCTCTCCCTGTTTCACCTCCCCACCCCCTTCACATCTCCCTGTTTCTCCCTCCCCAACCCCCCTTCACATCTCCCTGTTTCTCCCTCCCCACCCCCTTCACCATCTCCCTGTTTCTCCCTCCCCGGCCCCCCTTCACCTCTCCCTGTTTCTCCCTCCCCATCCCCTTCACCATCTCCCTGATCTCCCTCCCCACCCCCCTTCACATCTCACTGATTCTCCCTCCCCACCCCCTTCATCATCTCCCTGTTTCCCCCTCCCCTCCCCCTTCACCATCTCCCTGTTTCCACTCCGCACCCCTCCACCATCTCCCTGTTTCTCCCTCCCCATCCCTCCACCATCTCCCAATTTCCACTCCCCACCCCTCATCCATCTCCCTGTTTCTCCCTCCCCACCCCCTTCACATCTCCCTGTTTCTCCCCCCCCCCCCTTTCACATCTCCCTGTTTCTCCCTCCCCATCCCTCCACCATCTCCCAATTTCCACTCCCCACCCCTCATCCATCTCCCTGTTTCTCCCTCCCCACCCCCTTCACATCTCCCTGTTTCTCCCCCCCCCCCCCCCCACCCCCTTCACATCTCCCTGTTTCCACTCCCCACCCCTTCACCATCTCCCTGTTTTTTCCTCCCCACCCATTCACCATCTCCCTGTTTCCACTCCAGACCCCTCCACCATCTCCCTGTTTCCACTCCCCACCCCTTCACCATCTCCCTGTTTTTTCCTCCCCACCCATTCACCATCTCCCTGTTTCCACTCCAGACCCCTCCACCATCTCCCTGTTTCCACTCCCCACCCCTTCACCATCTCCCTGTTTTTTCCTCCCCACCCATTCACCATCTCCCTGTTTCCACTCCAGACCCCTCCACTATCTCCCTGTTTCTCCCTCCCCACCCCTTCACCATCTCCCTGTTTCTCCCTCCCCACCCCTTCACCATCTCCCTGTTTCTCCCTCCCCACCCCTTCACATCTTCCTGTTTCACCTCCCCTCCCCTTCACCATCTCCCTGTTTCTCCCTCCCCACCCCTTCACCATCTCCCTGTTTCTTCCTCCCTTCCCCTTCACCATCTCCCTGTTTCTCCCTCCCCTCCCCTTCACATCTCCCTGTTTCTCCCTCCCCTCCCCTTCACCATCTCCCTGTTTCACCTCCCCACCCCCTCCACCATCTCCCTGTTTCCACTCCCCTCCCCTTCACATCTCCCTGTTTCACCTCCCCGACCCTTCACCATCTCCCTGTTTCCACTCCCCACCCCTTCACCATCTCCCTGTTTCTTCCTCACCTCCCCTTCACCATCTCCCTGTTTCTCCCTCCCCACCCCTTCACCATCTCCCTGTTTCTCCCTCCCCTCCCCTTCACCATCTCCCTGTTTCACCTCCCCACCCCCTCCACCATCTCCCTGTTTCTTCCTCCCCTCCCCTTCACCATCTCCCTGTTTCTCCCTCCCCTCCCCTTCATATCTCCCTGTTTCCACTCCCCTCCCCTTCACATCTCCCTGTTTCACCTCCCCGACCCTTCACCATCTCCCTGTTTCCACTCCCCACCCCTTCACCATCTCCCTGTTTCTTCCTCACCTCCCCTTCACCATCTCCCTGTTTCTCCCTCCCCACCCCTTCATCATCTCCCTGTTTCTCCCTCCCCTCCCCTTCACATCTCCCTGTTTCTCCCTCCCCTCCCCTTCACATCTCCCTGTTTCTCCCTCCCCACCCCTTCACCATCTCCCTGTTTCTCCCTCCCCACCCCTCCACCATCTCCCTGTTTCACCTCCCCACCCCTTCACCATCTCCCTGTTTCTCCCTCCCCACCCCCTTCACATCTCTCTGTTTCACCTCCCCACCCCCTTCACATCTCTCTGTTTCACCTCCCCACCCCTTCACATCTCCCTGTTTCACCTCCCCACCCCCTTCACATCTCTCTGTTACACCTCCCCACCCCCTTCACATCTCTCTGTTTCACCTCCCCACCCCTTCACATCTCCCTGTTTCTCCCTCCCCACCCCCTTCACATCTCTCTGTTTCACCTCCCCACCCCTTCACATCTCCCTGTTTCACCTCCCCACCCCTTCACCATCTCCCTGTTTCCACTCCCCACCCCTTCACATCTCCCTGTTTCTCCCTCCCCACCCCCTTCACATCTCTCTGTTTCACCTCCCCACCCCTTCACATCTCCCTGTTTCACCTCCCCACCCCTTCACCATCTCCCTGTTTCCACTCCCCTCCCCTTCACATCTCCCTGTTTCACCTCCCCGACCCTTCACCATCTCCCTGTTTCCACTCCCCACCCCTTCACCATCTCCCTGTTTCTTCCTCACCTCCCCTTCACCATCTCCCTGTTTCTCCCTCCCCACCCCTTCACCATCTCCCTGTTTCTCCCTCCCCTCCCCTTCACCATCTCCCTGTTTCACCTCCCCACCCCCTCCACCATCTCCCTGTTTCTTCCTCCCCTCCCCTTCACCATCTCCCTGTTTCTCCCTCCCCTCCCCTTCATATCTCCCTGTTTCCACTCCCCTCCCCTTCACATCTCCCTGTTTCACCTCCCCGACCCTTCACCATCTCCCTGTTTCCACTCCCCACCCCTTCACCATCTCCCTGTTTCTTCCTCACCTCCCCTTCACCATCTCCCTGTTTCTCCCTCCCCACCCCTTCATCATCTCCCTGTTTCTCCCTCCCCTCCCCTTCACATCTCCCTGTTTCTCCCTCCCCTCCCCTTCACATCTCCCTGTTTCTCCCTCCCCACCCCTTCACCATCTCCCTGTTTCTCCCTCCCCACCCCTTCACCATCTCCCTGTTTCACCTCCCCACCCCTTCACCATCTCCCTGTTTCTCCCTCCCCACCCCCTTCACATCTCTCTGTTTCACCTCCCCACCCCCTTCACATCTCTCTGTTTCACCTCCCCACCCCTTCACATCTCCCTGTTTCACCTCCCCACCCCCTTCACATCTCTCTGTTACACCTCCCCACCCCCTTCACATCTCTCTGTTTCACCTCCCCACCCCTTCACATCTCCCTGTTTCTCCCTCCCCACCCCCTTCACATCTCTCTGTTTCACCTCCCCACCCCTTCACATCTCCCTGTTTCACCTCCCCACCCCCTTCACATCTCTCTGTTTCACCTCCCCACCCCTTCACATCTCCCTGTTTCACCTCCCCACCCCCTTCACATCTCTCTGTTACACCTCCCCACCCCCTTCACATCTCTCTGTTTCACCTCCCCACCCCTTCACATCTCCCTGTTTCTCCCTCCCCACCCCCTTCACATCTCCCTGTTTCACCTCCCCACCCCATCACCATCTCCCTGTTTCACCTCCCCACCCCCTTCACATCTCTCTGTTACACCTCCCCACCCCCTTCACATCTCTCTGTTTCACCTCCCCACCCCTTCACATCTCCCTGTTTCTCCCTCCCCACCCCCTTCACATCTCCCTGTTTCTCCCTCCCCACCCCTTCACATCTCCCTGTTTCACCTCCCCACCCCCTTCACATCTCTCTGTTACACCTCCCCACCCCCTTCACATCTCTCTGTTTCACCTCCCCACCCCTTCACATCTCCCTGTTTCTCCCTCCCCAACCCCTTCACATCTCTCTGTTTCACCTCCCCACCCCCTTCACCATCTCCCTGTTTCACCTCCCCACCCCTTCACATCTCCCTGTTTCACCTCCCCACCCCTTCACATCTCCCTGTTTCTCCCTCCCCACCCCTTCACCATCTCCCTGTTTCACCTCCCCACCCCTTCACATCTCCCTGTTTCTCCCTCCCCACCCCCTTCACATCTCTCTGTTTCACCTCCCCACCCCCTTCACCATCTCCCTGTTTCACCTCCCCACCCCTTCACATCTCCCTGTTTCACCTCCCCACCCCTTCACCATCTCCCTGTTTCACCTCCCCACCCCCTTCACATCTCTCTGTTTCACCTCCCCACCCCCTTCACCATCTCCCTGTTTCACCTCCCCACCCCTTCACATCTCCCTGTTTCTCCCTCCCCACCCCTTCACCATCTCCCTGTTTCTCCCTCCCCACCCCCTTCACATCTCTCTGTTTCACCTCCCCACCCCCTTCACCATCTCCTTGTTTCCCCTCCTGTTCACCAGTACTTTGATATTACTTTGACAGGGTGAGAGAATTGGCAAGGACTGTCCCAGAGACGACTACAGCGTTATCATTGGAGATAATGTTGACTGCCCCATCACCAGTTTGTCAGAGACCAGCATCGAGTGTGAACCACCCAGCTCCCCACCCGTCACTACAACTACTGACACAAGAAAGTACAAGATGAGGGTAGGAACACCTAGAATGTCCTCAGATCAGCATTAGAAATTGGCGCTAGTCCTGTACATCGTCCTTGCCAAACTGCCCAGTAGTTAAGACATCATAAGGACTAGTAGAAGTTTGCCATTACTAAAGGTTATCATTGGTTCGAATCCCGGTTCGCCCCGATTATGTTTCTAGGTTTGTCAGCACCTTACCCGTACTCGTGGGTTTCACCAAGGGGTAAATGTCTGAGACCTGCATCACCTCGGGCTTTCCTCCCACATTAAGCTGACATGCCGTGATATAACTGGAATAATGTTAAATATATATATGTCACTATATGTTATCATTATAAGGACTGTGGACTAAAACTATCGCTGCAGATGGTTTCAGACTGTGCAGGTAATTCTCAATACACTTCTGTTTGTTCAAACTTTAGAAGAATTTTGTTTTGTGTGTGAGCCAAAACTAGAGGCCGAAGTGGGTTTAATTATAAGCCAACATTAACAAAACGCTATATTTGAATTAAGAAAATGTACAAATTTATGCATAACAACTTTTGGTATATTGCATATAATACGTTTCGAAGTATATTCTTACACTGTTATGAAGCTGGAGTGAATACAACCAAGTGATGAGAGGTAGATATGCATGACTGAAACATGGCTATATGCAACAAAGCCGGAGTTGTTATCCATAAAGTTTGTACGTTTTCCTACTTACTCACCAGATTCTAGAATGCCAATCAAATAGTTGTATTTGAGTGAGTGAGTGTGTATGGTTTTACGCCGCTTTTAGCAATATTCCAGCAATATCACGGCGGGGGACACCAGAAATGGGCTGCATACATTGTACCCATGTTGGGAATTGAACCCGGGTCTTCGGCGTGATGAGCGAACGCTTTAACCACCAGGCTACCCGACCGCCCCTAGTTGTATTTGAATTCTTCATTATTGTAAAATTGTTGTCTAAAGTCAAATGGCCAAAAACAATGTGTCTTAAATTATGGTAGAAATGGACTCTTGTTCCATGTGGGGAATCAAACCAGGGCGTTCATAGTGATGGGCAAACACATTCACCTCTGGGCTACCTCACTGCCCTTAGTTTGAGTGGAATATTTAGAATGTATTTCATGCTGATTGGTTGTGTTTTGTACTTGATATAGCAGTAAGTGCATCTTCCCAAGGCAAGAGAGTTAACTGACTTTAAAAGTCCAGTTTCCAACCTTGCCAAACAGGGCTGCAATTTCTGGGCGTAGAGCCACCAGTGGCTATTACGAGTTATGTTTCATTCTATGCCTCTCCTATTAGATTCCACTTCTCGTATCACTTTCATTTGCTTCACACAAAATGGCGGTGCCCAGTCAAGATGATCTGATTGATAATCAAGATCTAAATTGTGATAAAACAGGTCTTACATCGCGAAGTGCATCAAATCATGTGAGCACCTTCATTAAAAACATGAAAAGATTTGGAAAATATCTGTTGACGAATTGGCAGTGTACATGCTTTGCGAATCCTGAAATTGACCGAAATCTTCATGACAGTTTATGAACCGGATTTTGATTTCGTTGTGCTATTTTGATTGGACTATGCATGGACTCGTTAGTTCAACCAAAATGTAACTCCATAATACCAGTAAAGTTTATCAAGGGTGGGAACTGGACTTGTATTGTCAGTTAACTTTCTTGCCTCAGGGAGATGTATAGTCTGCTTGTTTTGTATATACTCATCCTACTGATAATAAAAATGTGTTGTTTGTATTTTTCAAATGCCACTAAATTTGATTTCATGAACTTAAGTATTTTGGTTTCCTTTGAAACCAGGTGTTTATTGGAGTTCGAGAAGTGGAAGTGGGAGAAATCTACTACAAACAATTCTGGCTGACGGAGTATTTTGTCTACATCATGGTGGGAGGTGGCCTGTTTATTATAGCTCTAATCGCACTGCTCATCTGCATCTGTGTGTGTCGACGTCGTCGTCGCCGCCGCAGCCACAATACCCAAATTAGTGAGCCATTGAAGAATATCACTCCCCTGACACAGGACAATGGTAAGAAACTTGTCCTCCATATTACCTTCAGTGAATGAGTGAGTGAGATGGGTGTTTAATTATTTTTGCAATATTCCAGCCATACCATGTCAGCCTGACATGGTGTATATAAATACAGAATTATTATCCCCTGCCACGAAGTGGAAGGGGGATATAGGAATGGGTCCTTCCGTGCGTCACGTTTCATTTCCGGAGCAGAAGTTAAAAACCATGAGACATATCTTAACCAAACTTGGCACATAGATAGGTCTAATGGTGAACTGGTGCCTTTTGATAGTTTTGGATTTAAAAAAAATAATAATTCAAGTTTCCATGGCAACAATTTTGAAAATGACATTAGTGCTCCTTCCAGGAACAGATCTTGAAAAAACATACAATATTTCTTCACCAAGCTTGGCACATACATAGGTCTAGTGGTAAACTGGCGCCTTTTGGAAGTTTGGGATTTTTAAAGAAAATATTTTTCGAGTTTCCATAGAAACGACTTAGAATGAAAATGGCGGTAGTGCTCGATTCCGGGGCAGATCTTGAAAACCGTACAATATTTCTTGCCTTGCACATAACCGGACATGTCATATTTGTGGGGGATATGAGTATTTCATGCTATTATGTTATTATTGAGTTATCCAGGGTGAAATATCTCCATTCTATAATATAATATATGATAAGTACTAGAGGTGAATATTGGTCTGGAAATCACTATTGCGATAACTATTGATATTGAAAGAAACTATTGCGATTACTGTTTTATTTTAAAAGAACAAGCACAGGATCATGCTTCAATTCAGGAATGTTTTGCTATTGTGTTGGGGAATTATGATTTAGAGTATTGAAAATATTGTATGTAACATTGCTACAGAGCCCATATACCTAGGGACATGGTCACTGATTGCTATCATTGCTTTGTCTATTGAAAAGTACCTTGCAATGTATTGACAGCATTAAAGAATGGTAGGAATAATTTGACTCACAGGCTTTTAAGTTAACCTTTTTAAGTGTATTGAGATAGATGACATAAGTCATGTGATTTTACACACATATTTAACAGGCTTTGGGATATATATTATTGGGTTTTTTTCTTTTTAAAAAAATACATATTTTAGAGAACTACAGTAAACTTTGGTATATGCACACCCAATTCTTTCATATTACTATAGTTAATTACTTTAGTAATATGAGGAACTGGGTGTGCTTTAACTTCTTTTGAGTAGTATATTTTCATGTGTACTCTTTATTTTTTAGTGTGAGTACCACTGAAAACAAGTCAGCATGAGCATCCAAAATTAGGGTTATTCAGCTAATTGGAACCACATACTCTTTGTAGACTTAAGGACATGTTGAATACTGGTAAGCTGATCATTTAAATAGATGATATTTCTCTGCTTACCTGTGTTGCTTCAGATACAAGGGGCAGTGATGAACATGAACTGATACAGCCCGCACGGCCCTACACCCCCTTCCCCAAAATCAATCGCTATAGCAACCCAGCGTTTGATGGCACGGATGCTGAGGAACATGACAAGGATGAAGTGGTCAACACGGAGTACTTCCTGCACCGCGTAGAGGAGGGCATCCGCAGCAAAGTACAGGCCTGTGTCATTGGCAAGAAGAACTTTGCTGTTGGCAATGTGTGTTTTGCTAAAGGTGGGTGCGAAAGTTGATGATAGAAGTTGGTGTACAAGTACAGGTTTATGTGCAAGTTGATGTACAAGTTGATGTACAAGTCGATGTACAAGTCGATGTACAAGTTGATGTACAAGTTGATGTATAAGTTGATGTACGAGTTGATGTACGAGTTGATGTACGAGTTGATGTACGAGTTGATGTACGAGGTGATGTACGAGGTGATGTATGAGTTGATGTGTGAGTTGATGTACAAGTTGATGTACAAGTCGATTTACAAGTCAATTTACAAGTTGATTTACAAGTTAAAGAACAGGAGTTAAAGGTAAAGATACTTTCCGACAGGTTGAATGTTCTTTGACCGACATGATGATGAAGATGTCACACTTATTTGTAGGAACCCATGCCAGGTTAGTAGACGGAGCCTTTACTGCCCGGTCCAAGGTAGAACCCATGGAGAAACTCACCATCAAGATGTTGAAAGTACCCTTGCCAGGTGAGACAAAGTTACACGTCTTTGTTGCAAGGTGAGAAACAAAGTTACACATCCTTGTTGCCAGGTGACACACAGCTACACGTCTTTGTTGCCAGGTGACACACAGTAACCCGTTCTTGTTGCCAGTTGAGACACAGTTACACATCCTTGTTGCCAGGTGACACACAGTTACACTTCCTTGTTGCCAGTTTAGACACAGTTACACATCCTTGTTGCCAGGTGACACACAGTTACACATCTTTGTTGCCAGGTGAGACAAGGTTACACGTCTTTGTTGCCAATAAACAATATCTGATTGTCATATGTTTGGTCCCCAGAGTCTGGCGTACTCTCCCCACTGTACACAACAGCACTGAGAGAATGTCTGCGCTTCAGACCCTATGATGACGAGTACTTGTTGACCATCAAGGGAATCGGACTGGACAAGAAGCGGTTCTATATTCTCTACCCTTATATGGAGAACCGGACACTCAAAGACCATATTGTAGACACAAAAAGGGTAATGCTAATAAAATATTTTTTCTAAACCAAAGAACCAATATATGCATATGTGTATGGATCTGACAAGTTTTAGGGGGTAAGTATAGGGCTCTGAAGTACTTCTTGCTTGTTTAGCTCTAAATTGTCTCTGGCAATGTCAGTTATTTTTTCCTAAAGATTAGAATTTAGAAACTTTGGCACTTTATGAGCAGATATCTTATTCATCTGTAAATGTTCATGAATAATAGTTTGAATGGATCCATGGCTTAGAGCTATGTCTTCCTCAAGTTCAGGAATGGTAATACATCTATCTGACAGTATAAGTTTTTCTATTTCCTTGATTGAATCTTCATTGATGGAAGTTGAGGGACGTCCAGACCTAGGGTCGTCATCAAGGCCTGTTCTCCAAGCCTAAAACATAGCTGCCCAACGCGAAACAGTATCCCCATACACTTGTGACATGCAGTCATGAACTTCTTGGGGAGTACTTTCTCTAAAATAAAAAACTTGATGACTTCTTGGTACTCATTCTTTTCCATTTCTGTGCCCATTTGAACCCCTATCACGTTCACTAATATACCCACGGCCTCAACAGACCAAATACACTTGCAATGAACTATTCAAACAATGTACCTGTGAAGATCCGGGTTAGGTCTCCAGCAACCCATGCTTGTCGTAAGAGGTAACTAACGATATCTGTTGGTCAGACTCGCTGACTTGCTTGATGCATGTCATCATATCCCAATCAATGCTCATGATGTCAATTTACAGACCGCCGTCATAAAGCTGGAATATTGCTGAGTTCAGCGTTAAATAACAAAGAAACAAACTCAAACAATGTACTACGTTGACTAGTTCACTTTGTTATGGCCCATAGTTGAAAGTTAGCCAGGCTTTACCAGCTCTCATTGGACAGTGCTCAATAATAACATCAGGAGTAGAGGTACATGTACTGATCTGTGGCCTACTATCCCATGTAGGACTTCATGCTGCGGCAGCTGCTGGAGTTAGCTGCCCAGGTGTGTGAGGGCATGGACTTCCTGACTAGCAAGGATGTGGTGCACAAAGACCTGGCTGCCAGGAACTGCATGTAAGTAACAGTGGCAACCAGTACTGCATGTAAGTAACCATGGCAACCAGTACTGCATGTAAGTAACTGTGGCAACCTGAGTACTGCATGTAAGTAACTGTGGCAACCTGAGTACTGCATGTAAGTAACCGTGGCAACCAGTACTGCATGTAAGTAACCGTGGCAATAAGTACAGCATGTAAGAAACCATTGGCAACCAGTACTGCATGTAAGTAACAGTGGCAACCAGTACTGCATGTAAGTAACAGTGGCAACCAGTACTGCATGTAAGTAACTGTGGCAACCAGTACTGCATGTAAGTAACAGTGGCAACCAGTACTGCATGTAAGTAACAGTGGCAACCAGTACTGCATGTAAGTAACTGTGGCAACCAGTACTGCATGTAAGTAACTGTGGCAACCAGTACCACTTGTAAATAACCGTGGCCACCAGTAACACTTGTTAGAAACCGTGGCAACCAGTACTGCATGTAAGTAGACCTGGACAGGGAAATGTATCACACACTGATTGTTTGTAATGTGTCATGTGAGGTGTCACACTCTGATTGTAATGTGTCATGTAAGGTGTCTCTGATTGTAATGTGTCATGTGAGGTGTCACACTCTGATTGTAATGTATCATGTGAGGTGTCACTCTCTGATTGTAATGTGCCATGTGAGGTGTCACACTCTGGTTGTAATGTGTCATGTAAGGTGTCACTCTCTGATTGTAATGTGTCATGTAAGGTGTCACACTCTGATTGTAATGTGTCATGTGAGGTGTCTCTGATTGTAATGTGTCATGTGAGGTGTCACACTCTGATTGTAATGTGTCATGTGAGGTGTCACTCTCTGATTGTAATGTGTCATGTGAGGTGTCACTCTCTGATTGTAATGTGTCATGTGAGGTGTCACTCTGATTGTAATGTGTCATGTGAGGTGTCACTCTCTGGTTGCAATGTGTCATGTGAGGTGTCACTCTGATTGTTATGTGCCATGTGAGGTGTCACACTCTGGTTGTAATGTGCCATGTGAGGTGTCACACTCTGGTTGTAATGTATCATGTGAGGTGTCACTCTCTGATTGTAATGTACCATGTGAGATGTCACACTCTGGTTGTAATGTGTCATGTGAGGTGTCACTCTGATTGTTATGAATCATGTGAGGTGTCACTCACTGATTGCAATGTGTCATTTGAGGTGTCACTCTGATTGTAATGTGTCATGTAAGGTGTCTCTGATTGTGATGTGTCATGTGATGTGTCACACTCTGATTGTAATGTGTCATGTGAGGTGTCACACTCTGGTTGCAATGTGTCATGTAAGGTGTCTCTGATTGTAATGTGTCATGTGAGGTGTCACACTCTGATTGTAATGTGTCATGTGAGGTGTCACTCTCTGATTGTAATGTGCCATGTGAGGTGTCACACTCTGGTTGTAATGTGTCATGTAAGGTGTCACTCTCTGATTGTAATGTGTCATGTAAGGTGTCACACTCTGATTGTAACGTGTCATGTGAGGTGTCTCTGATTGTAATGTGTCATGTGAGGTGTCACACTCTGATTGTAATGTGTCATGTGAGGTGTCACTCTCTGATTGTAATGTGTCATGTGAGGTGTCACTCTCTGAGTGTAATGTGTCATGTGAGGTGTCACTCTGATTGTAATGTGTCATGTGAGGTGTCACTCTCTGAGTGCAATGTGTCATGTAATGTGTCACTCTCTGATTGTTATGTATCATGTGAGGTGTCACTCTGATTGTTATGTGCCATGTGAGGTGTCACACTCTGGTTGTAATGTGCCATGTGAGGTGTCACACTCTGATTGCAATGTGTCATGTGAGGTGTCACTCTGATTGTTATGTGCCATGTGAGGTGTCACACTCTGGTTGTAATGTGCCATGTGAGGTGTCACACTCTGGTTGTAATGTATCATGTGAGGTGTCACTCTCTGATTGTAATGTACCATGTGAGGTGTCACACTCTGGTTGTAATGTGTCATGTGAGGTGTCACTCTGATTGTTATGAATCATGTGAGGTGTCACTCTCTGATTGCAATGTGTCATTTGAGGTGTCACTCTGATTATAATGTGTCATGTAAGGTGTCTTTGATTGTAATGTGTCATGTGATGTGTCACACTCTGATTGTAATGTGTCATGTGAGGTGTCACACTCTGGTTGCAATGTGTCATGTAAGGTGTCTCTGATTGTAATGTGTCATGTGAGGTGTCACACTCTGATTGTAATGTGTCATGTGAGGTGTCACTCTCTGATTGTAATGTGCCATGTGAGGTATCACTCACTGATTGTAATGTGTCATGTCAGGTGTCACTCTCTGATTGCAATGTGACATGTAATGTGTCACTCTCTGATTGTTATGTGTCATGAGAGGTGTCACTCTGATTGTAATGTGTCATGTGAGGTGTCACTCTCTGATTATTATGTGTCATGTAAGGTGTCACTCTCTGATTGTAATGTGTCATATAACGTGTCACTCTCTGATTGTAATGTGTCATGTGAGGTGTCATTCTCTGCTTGTAATGTGTCATGTGAGGTGTCACTCTCTGATTGTAATGTGTCATGTAAGGTGTCACTCACTGATTGTAATGTATCATGTGAGGGGTCACTCTCTGAGTGCAATGTGTCATGTAATGTGTCACTCTCTGATTGTAATGTGTCATGTAAGGTGTCACTCTCTGATTGTTATGTGTCATGAGAGGTGTCACTCTCTGAGTGTAATGTGTCATGTAAGGTGTCACTCTCTGATTGTAATGTGTCATGTGAGGTGTCACTCTCTGATTGTAATGTGTCATGTGAGGTGTCACTCTCTGATTGTAATGTGTCATGTGAGGTGTCACACTCTGATTGTTATGTGTCATGTGAGGTGTCACTCTCTGAGTGTAATGTGTCATGTAAGGTGTCACTCTCTGATTGTAATGTGTCATGTGAGGTGTCACTCTCTGAGTGTAATGTGTCATGTGAGGTGTCACTCTGATTGTAATGTGTCATGTGAGGTGTCACTTTCTGATTGTAATGAGCCATGTGAGGTGTCACTCTCTGATTCTTATGTGTCATGAGAGGTGTCACTTTCTGATTGTAATGTGCCATGTGAGGTGTCACTCTCTGATTATTATGTGTCATGAGAGGTGTCACTTTCTGATTGTAATGTGTCATGTGAGGTGTCACTCTCTGATTGTAATGTGTCATGTGAGGTGTCACTATCTGATTGTAATGTGTCATGTAAGGTGTCACTCTCTGATTGTTATGTGTCATGTGAGGTGTCACTCTCTGATTGTAATGTGTCATGTGAGGTGTCACACTCTGATTGTTATATGTCATGTGAGGTGTCACTCTCTGAGTGTAATGTGTCATGTAAGGTGTCACTCTCTGATTGCAATGTGTCATGTAATGTGTCACTCTCTGATTGTTATGTGTCATGAGAGGTGTCACTCTCTGTTTGTAATGTGTCATGTGAGGTGTCACTCTCTGATTATTATGTGTCATGAGAGGTGTCACTCTCTGATTGTAAAGTGTCATGTGAGGTGTCACTCTCTGTTTGCAATGTGTCATGAGAGGTGTCACTCTCTGATTGTAAAGCGTCATGTGAGGTGTCACTATCTGATTGTAATGTGTCATGTGAGGTGTCACACTCTGTTTGCAATGTGTCATGTAATGTGTCACTCTCTGATTGTTATGTGTCATGAGAGGTGTCACTCTCTGTTTGTAATGTGTCATGTGAGGTGTCACTCTCTTATTATTATGTGTCATGAGAGGTGTCACTCTCTGTTTGCAATGTGTCATGAGAGGTGTCACTCTCTGATTGTAAAGCGTCATGTGAGGTGTCACTATCTGATTGTAATGTGTCATGTGATGTGTCACTCTCTGTTTGGAATGTGTCATGAGAGGTGTCACTCTCTGATTGTAATGTGTCATGTGAGGTGTCACTATCTGATTGTAATGTGTCATGTGAGGTGTCACACTCTGATTGTTATATGTCATGTGAGGTGTCACTCTCTGAGTGTAATGTGTCATGTAAGGTGTCACTCTCTGATTGCAATGTGTCATGTAATGTGTCACTCTCTGATTGTTATGTGTCATGAGAGGTGTCACTCTCTGTTTGTAATGTGTCATGTGAGGTGTCACTCTCTGATTATTATGTGTCATGAGAGGTGTCACTCTCTGATTGTAAAGTGTCATGTGAGGTGTCACTCTCTGTTTGCAATGTGTCATGAGAGGTGTCACTCTCTGATTGTAAAGCGTCATGTCTATAACTTGTCATGTCTCCCTAGGTTGGATTCTGGAGGGAGGGTGAAGATCACTGACGCTGCTTTCTCATGGGACTTTTATCCAAATGAATACATGTATGACAACCAGAGAGATCGGTACTTGCCAGTGCGCTGGATGGCACCGGAGAGCCTCAGTACCGGCTTCTATGACAGCAAGTCAGATGTGGTCAGTGCTCTCATATTTTTTGTTCTGATGATGTTTTGTAGCATGTGCATGAGTGAGTGAGTAAGTGAGTGAGCTAATGTCAGCAATACTCCATCTATTCCATGGCTGCCTGTCAATAATGGAGTCTGGACCAGGCAACCTAGTGACAAACAAGGATCACACACAATCACAAAACTGTGCCCCTGGTTCTGTCTCCTCAAAAGAACCGCGGAGCTTATTCTAAAGATGCAGATTCTAAAGAGAGAAAGTGAAGAAAATGTATGAAATGTCAATCCTAGACAGAAACTTCACTAAACAAAGCCTATTGTTTAGAGGACGTAATGTCATCAATTTGTGACATCATGAACAATAGGTGACGTCATATCATATTTTTCTCAATGTCATATGGCTTCAATAGACCAATACACATGTGCAAGTATCAGAAAGTTATTACACATGATCATTCTACCTTTATAGGTAATATTATTTTGCCGAGGCTAGGGCGTTTACTATAAAGTCCAGTTCCCTCCATTGCCAAACTAGCCTGGAATTCCAGAGTCTTTTGCATAGTCCAATCAAAACCGTTTAATGAACTAGACACTTGGTTTGTAAACAACATGGATTTCAACATGCAGATTTTGGCCGACTGCAGGATTTGCAAAGCATGTGTACTGCCAACTGGGCATCGACAGATATTTTGCAAATCTGTTCATATTTATATTTAAGGTGCTCAAGTGACTTGATGCACTTTGCGGGTAAGTTTTATTACAATATAGATCTTAATTAGTGATCAGATCGTCTTGACTGGGCATCACCATTTTGTTTGAAGCAGTGACCATATTCCGATATTGGTATATGGTCTCTGTTTGAAGCAAATCCAAGTGATATGAGAGATAGAATCTGATTGGTCAATAGGAGGACATAGAAGGGACATAACTCATAAAAGCCGCTGGTGGTGCTATGATCGAGCCTGGAAATTCCAAGCCTAGTTCGGTAAGGGTGAAAATGGACTTTTATAGTCATTTTTACATGGAAAGATGAGGTAATATTTAAATAATGATCTTTTAGACTAAGTATATGCATCCTCTTAAAGCAAGTGGTTTTTGCTGCAGTGGTCATTTGGTGTCCTGATGTGGGAGCTGATGACGCGGGGGCTGCTGCCGTTCCAGGACATCACGGACGAGAAGCTGCAGGACTGCATCCTGGACGGCTACCGACTGGGCAAACCCCAGATGCTCACCGAGGACCTGTACGTGGAGGCCTTGTGGCAATGAGCCCTTGCAATTAGCTGTCCTTTTGTTACACAAGTCTTCTAGCATTTAGACTAGATCTTTCTCTTTAAGGGGGCATGGGTAGCCCAGTTGTCTAAGGCACCGCGATTCGCTGTGCAGAGTTGCGTCTCCTGGACACGCCAGAAACCTATGATTGTGGGTTCAAATCCTGGTTAGCCCCGATTCTGTTTCTAGGTTTGTGAGCACCATACCCGTGCTCGTGGGTTTCACCGAAGTGGTAAACGTCTGAGACCTGCATCACTTCGGGCTTTCCTCCCACATTAAGCTGACACGCCGTGATATAACTGGAATACTGTTAAAAGCGGTGTTAAACCCAACTCACTCTTTCTCTTTACAGTCAAGTCCCGTTAATCCAACATTGATGGTTGCATATGATTGTGTCGGATTAACGAGTATGTCGGATAAACGAAATTAAGTAGTATCAACGTTTGTGATCGAAAATTGGACAACTACACGAAAGACAACGATTGTACGGACTGTATGACTTATTCAAAATACTTTATAAAGCATAGTCTGAACATAGTCGCAACTTTGAAACTGGTACGGCAAAACTTAAGAAAGCTGCTTTCTAAGTTGCTAACATTAACTTCCTGTTAGTCATTTCATTGGTAGGTCATAGTTCGCGAAAGGTTGTTCTGATGTGACCTGTAATGGGATGTCCTTGCCGATAGCGAGAACTTGTATCTGATTTTAATGAGATTGAGGTAATCTAAGCATGTGATTAATCCTGTTTTCTTTGTTTAAAGTTTTAATTGTTTTTGTTAAGCAAGTTTATCTCTACAGCCATTGTAACATGCAGCTACAAGCCAATTCGTCTCGTAACAAAAGACGGGTTGTGTACTCGCAGGCAGATGACCATGGAGTACGCTGATCACTGTGTCGGATTAACGAGACTGATAAATGAGTGATTCGGTAATTCGTTGCAAATTAGGTGTGTTGGAGTCGGAGTGCGAGACTGTCGGAATAACGGGTCTAGATAGCACTGATTTAATCGGTTCCCATCATTAGTGTCGGATAAAGCCGATTGTCTGATTAACGAGTGTCGGATTAACGAGACTTGACTATATATTGTTGCAAGTAGTTATATCTTTTAAAAAAAATTCATCATTCAAATTGTTCACAGTCGCTTGATGGATTTAGACATTATATTTCTTTAAATGTTTAAGAAGCTTCTCCGAAACCATGAGGCCCAGTAGGCTAGAACTATGTGGTGAGGTAAAATGGGGTTTAATGTCACTTTCAAGTTTAGACACTTATATATAGCGACGTGCATGTGTGTGTGCATGCATGCGTGTCTTCTTATACTTGTCCGGACTAATTAGTGTTTACTAAGCCCACTCAGGTAGCATGCTACAGTTCAAAACGAAAATACCCGATTTACACATAATATGCTGACCCTCAGCCATCCAATACTTGTTTTCCCCCTTAATGCCAAGCACCAGGCAGAGAAAGCCATCTTTTACCAAGTTTTGGTATGACACAGCTTGGGGTGGAACCCACTGGGCAGGTGCTCTATCCACTACACTATGGTTGGTTGGTTTGTTGTTTTACGCCGCACTCAGCAATATTCCAGCTACATGACAGCGGTCTGTGAATAATTGAGTCTGGACCAGACAATCCAGTGATTAATATCATGAGCATCGATCCAACCAATTGGGATCGATGATGAGCATCAACCAAGTCAGCAAGCCTGACCACCCAATCCTGTTGGTTGCCTCTTATGTCAAGCATAGTCGCCTTTTACGGCAAGCATGGCTTGCATGGAGGTGGTTACAACGTGGGGGGGGGGGGGGGGGGGTTTCTGCAAGTTTCTGCATCAGCATCAGTTCATTGTTTGAGGAAACTGATGCAGCATTAGAGGTTCAACCCTCTGGCTAAACCCACAAGCATGGATATGGTGCTGACAGATCAAGGATTACAATCAGGGTGAATATGGAATCCAGAGTATCTAGGCAGAGCTAAGGGACACAACTCTTCACAGCAAGATGCTGTACCCTATGTCAGTAGGCATTCTGGACCCCATTAGCATTTCCCACGAGGGATTCTGGGCCCCAATTATTAATGGTAATGATAAGGAGTGGCAGTGCAGGGGAGTAAGAAATTGTCTTCATGATGATGATGATGATGATGATGATGGTGATGATGATGATGATGATGATGATGATGGTGTTGGTGTTGGTGATGATGATGATGATGATGATGGTGTTGGTGATGATGATGATGATGATGGTGTTGGTGTTGGTGATGATGATGATGATGATGATGATGATGATGAACGCTTGTGTCTTACAGATATGAGCTGATGAACTCTTGCTGGCATGTGGAAAATGAACAACGGCCGTCGTTTGTACGAATTCAACAGGAAATCTCGTCCTCCATGACAAACAGTCAATCCACAGATGAGAGCCTGTATGTGAACCAAGAAAGCATCGGCAATGTCTACGTCAACAACGATGAAATGCAACAGATCCGCAACACCATCGGCAATTATCGCTAGGCGACTTGATTAGAGAGCTTCATGGGACATTTATATACACCTTAAGATACATGAAATATGCTCAACCAAAAAAGGAAATGCAATTCCTTTAGGGCTGAGACGAGTCCAGATTTACTACCCGGGTACCCACCACCCTATTACCCGATCCTACCCAGGTACCCGCTGTAGATATTTAGAGATAGGTACAAACTGTCCGATTTGGAAAAGTTTGACCGTAGCCCTGGCAAAAGGTATTTAGATATACGTGTAAAACGATCCGGTCATGCATACACTGAAGTTTACTGCATGAAGTTTTATCTTAATTCAAACATATAAAAGTCAGAAGGAATGGGTGCATTGTCAGAAAGAAATGGGAACATTAGTGACTCTAGTGTAACCATAGAGTTTTAGATAATTTTTGTCTTTCAACAATATGTCACGTGACTAACCACGGGTCCGGGTAGTCCTGTGGGTACCCAGGTCCTAGACAGGACCCACCCGACCCGAGTACCCGAGTTACCCGTCACAGCCCTAAACTCCTTTGCCCTGCAGTTAATGAATGCTGATATCCTCCTTGTTCTTCAGTCTCAGACTGGTATGAGAGGGATGCTTTTTGTTTATTTGTATGTTTGATCTCATTTTAGACGTTGATCTGTTGTCAGTCACCATACCTCGATCACAATATTGATCATATTGATTACAGATATTGAGGTGTGTTTACTAAGGAAGGAATGTGGACCTGAATATTTTGTTATTTCATTGTCATAGCATTGGTTTAATAGGGAAATTAAAATTTGGTGTTTACTATATTTACAGCAACAAATTTTCTTTTTAAAGAGAAGATTATCTGTTAGTGTTTCATTTGTGGCAGTCGATCTGTAAACAGAAAATTAAGAAATGAATTTGTATAAATTCCACCATGGTCTATGAGTTGAGAATCTGTTCACAGTGTAGTGATTCGTTACACCAATATTGTGACCGTAGGTGTCAGTTATGTGATACCCTTCAACCTCAGCCACTTATTCTTACCACTCCTTGGTTCCGGGGATGATGTAGCTCTCTCAAAGTACAAGTCAGATTTGTTGCTCAAAGTCCATTTATTCGAGACAGAAATCTTGAATACTACACACAATAGGTCCTCAGATGTGTTTCTGTAGCCTGACGTATTTATACACAACACATACCTAGGAGATGCATAGAAGAGTCTGCTAGAACTTCTTATCAACTCTAAATTCTAACACTTTTTTTTATCCGTACTTCCAATATACAGAGAGAACCTCCCTGGTCATAAGTGAGTCTCCAGGTCTTCGCTCCACTCTCTGACTAACAAAATAATATCGATGATAATTTCAGCTCCTCCCACTAAAATAATGTTTAACGTCATGCGAAATGAGTCCTAATGCTTATCTCCATAGTAACCAATTTCCCTTTCCTCAAGTGGTAGATTTAGTTTGTGCTATCAATCTCTTCTTGTCTTTAGAAGACAGATTCTTATTTTCCAAAATACCGTATTCAGTTCTATTGATGTGATGACAAAGATATTGCTCAAAGGAACATTGTCGTGTAGGCTGCAACAGAAAGATTACTTTTTCTAGCTACAGTCCCTCAAAATTAGAAAGCTCTTGGCATGAGACTGAGTTCAACATATGCATCATTATTACAATCACTGTATTCGACGTAATAAGCGCCCACGCCAATATTTGTTAATATATTGGCTAGTGAACCATCCCAATTAGCACCCCTTCCGATTGATCACAAGACACAAGACTTATTTGTTCGTGTATAATACGCACCAATGTGTTATATGCACCCTTGATTATGGGCAATTAAATTCTGGAAAATATATCTGTTGTGAATAAGATGCACAGACTTTTCTTTTGTATCATTTCAGGCTGTCAGCATAAACCACAAAATTTTCGATTTTTCAAATGTTTTTTTTTCCACTAAAATTAAAGTTTAATAAGAAACCCCTACTTCTAATTTTTAGAGCGCCCTGGGCGCTTATTACGTCAAATACGGTAATTATGGTAGGTCATATATACATGTTCTCATAAATTGCGCACGTTTAGTACTTGTGTTATTAACTATCTTAAATGAGATCATATCATTTTTGTGTTATGTTTCGGTGTATATTTTATATTTTTACAAGCTTTAAGGAGTGTTGTTTGTGTGACATTGTCCATATACTAATATAGTAACCATGTGTTGATATCAAATATCACGTGTATTGGAATGGTCAATTTGTGATTTGTAATAGCTGATTTTCATAGTCACAAGCATACAGTAAATATTCTGTGCCAAATAAGTTTCAGCAGTAATATGGCTGATGATTCAGAGGTCTTTTCAAAAGCTGAAAAACTATTAGTAAATCTAGAACCTGCAAGAAATAGAAAGAAAAAATATTCCAACATCAACAAGATCTATCTTATAATTTGCATTAACTTTGAAATTTGCCATTTTTCTCTTGAGCCAAAAATTTTCCTCCTACATGAGCCTTGTAGACTAACTTTTCCTTCCCACTCGTACGTGTTGAATGTGGGTATTCAGGATTAACAGGAAAACATACTACTCAACTTTAGATAAGATTTTGTAACGATTCCCAGAGACAATAATTTATCGAACTGAGAACCTAAATGAAAATGTGCATGACAAACAGTCATATAGCCTATTTCATGTGTCAAGTGAACGAGATATTTTCACAAGTGTCCACGAGTGAAAATATCTCCTTTTCCACAGTCACGGGATGAGAGAAACATGATATTTCACGAGAGTTGTCTACTGGAAAATTAATTATTTCATGACAAATGTAAAACCTTGAAATCTAAATTCTCCCTACCTAACACACAGGGATGGGTCACCACCCCTTGTATTAGCGACCAGAGAAGTAGTTTAGTGTTTGCAAAGTCATAAAAAATATAAACAAAAGTAACAGAAACTATTTAGGGTCGTGAAAACTCGGTATCATACATACAGATATGATTTTATACAAAATCAACTTATACAAAAAATATTCGAGACCACTTTTGTATGCGAAAGAATACATGATGGTCAAGTATAAAAAATGGCGCTGTGCGAAACCAAAATTTACAGTTTATAATGGAATATTTTCAAGAGAATATCAAACGCTATGAGGCAATATTAACTCAATAAATGACCATCTATCCTTATCTTGCCTTGTCAGTGTGGAACTAACATAAAAAGTAATTCAACAGTTTGTGAATAGGTCAGACAGTTACGATAAAGGGAGACAATTTGAGGGGAGGCCACTCTTGCATGACAAAAGTTCCGTCAAAGTGTTATGTTCACTGCAGTGAAATATCAATTGTTATGTTCACTGCAATGAAAATATCAATTTTCTCAACTTCAGAAAACTCAGTCTTTCACACCGAAGTATGTAATAAAGTATCATTTAGTCCCCACATGAATATTGAACTGATGAATGTTGAGTAGCAGAATACAGTGGAGTAAGTAGGTATCACAGCTGTACTTTCCAAGGTGTATTGGTCGATACTCTGAGGAAAGCATGTTGTAACTAACTTAAACCCTTCACATGTGAGGTAACAAATATTTACTTTTTCAATTAAAAAATGTGATGTTTACAAATACACAGCAGACAAAAGTTCATTTAACTATTAAGTGATTCTTCCACCACTCAGCCATAGTGAAACATACATATTCTTTTGACTATTTATTCAAGTCTGGAATCAGTAGAAATCATTGTAAGTGAGTGAGTGAGTGAGTATGGCCGTTTTTAGCAATATTCCAGCAATATCATGGCGGGAGAGACCAGAAATGGGCTTCACAGATTGTGCCCATGTCGGGAATCGAACCGGGGTCTTCAGCATGATGAGCTAATGCTTTAATCATTGTATAAACAAGCATGAAATACTTATTTCCCCTGCCCACATTACATCCGGTTGTGTGCAGGCAAGAAATATTGTACGGTTTTCAAGATCTGCTACGGAAATGAGCACTATTGCCATTTTCAGTCTAAGTCAAAGTCATTGCCATGGAAACGTGAAAAATATTTGTTTAAAAAATCCCAAGCGATCAAAAGGGAACTGTTTGGACAGTAACGTTTACATGTGTGTGGCTTTGTTCTCCAATAACAAACAACAGTTCATTTGATCAATTATTTAATAAGTTACAAAGTTACATTTGTTTTATTCTAAATGTTATTTCATGTGTTCTTAATGCCATTCTGTTGAATATGTAACCCCAAAAATAACACATGCCTAACACAACCCTTCCACCTTGTATACAAGATCAGTCTCATCAATTGGTATGTCACTGCATACTCAGTCTGGAGACACCCTCTGACTGGTCCTCCATACTGTAAAGAATTGTACCAATCTCTGAGTTCTCCTTGCCATAACAGATTGAATCTATTGATGCATATACTATCAAAAAACTTTGTAGCATCCATTGACTCATCATATCATTTAGACATTTGTGTAATCATGTTTGTAATCAAGTTTACCAGAGCATTGTCAGATGATAGTTTAGGATGTCAGCAGACTAGTTTTGTTTGTTTGTTTGTTTGTTTTCTGTTAAAGCCGCACTCAGCAATATTCCAGCTATATGACGGCGGTCTGTAAATAATTGAGTCTGGACCAGACAATCCAGTGATTGACATCATAAACATCGAGCCATGCAGTTGGGATCAATGACATGCATCAACCAAGTCAGCGAGCCTGAACACACGATCCTGTTAATCGTCTCTTACGAAGAACAGTCGCCTTTCCTATCAAGTTTGGGTTGCTGAAGTCATATTCTACCCTGGATCTTCACGGGTCCTGTGGACTAGTACTTGGGTAGGTGGTGAAGATGTTTGCCTGAGTGCTGTGATGTCCTATGTCACATGTCCCATATTAACTCTCGCATACTAATGAAGGGGTTTTGTGGAGAAGTTTTCTTGCAGAATTAATATTTATTTTGTACATATATTTTAATAAAGATCTTATTTTCTTGTAAATTTCTTGTTAGTTTCATCTGCCATGAGTGTGTGTATGGTTTAATGCTGCCTTTAGCAATATTCCAGGGCTTTGTTCCCCTAAGCGATCTTAAGCCTATGTAACAGCTATGATTACTTTAGCGCTAACATTGCTTTGAGGAACAGGCCCTGCAATTTAACAGCAGGGGACAGCAGAAATGTTACATCCATGTTGGGAATCGAACCTTGGCCTTTGGTGTGTTGAGCTAAAGCTGTAACCACTTGGCTACCCTCCTGCCTCCCAGATATACGAATCTGTGCTGTCCTTGAATAGTGACAACAGAGTGAGTTCTGTGTAGCAATGCTTTGAATAACATCTTAGTTACATTACCACATGCCAGCCTAGTGTAGGAAAGTCGGTAGCTATTCAACTGAGAAATTTACCATTTTAGTGGAACCCACAGGGCAAGTTAGGTGTGGACAAACCAAGAATCATCAGGTCAAATCTGGGACTCAAACCCAGACCTGCACATCCTGGCAGGAATAAGAAACACAACTCTGCAAAGCAGTACCTTATTGATTGTCAGCAGAGTACCGTATTTTCTTGAGTATAGTGCGCACCCGAGTATAATGCGCACCCCCATCTAGCGGATTCAGTATTTAGGAAAGAAAGAATCGAATAATAAGCGCAGAAAAAAATTACACCGTACCCCTTCAGCGAATTCCGGTAAACGAACGGGTGATGAGAAACTTGGTCAGAACAAATTTGAAATTAGAGATAAAAAAATCACCAGACATGTTGATTTACCGTTTAAATGTTCTGCTAGGCTAGGGATTAAGATTACCGTGTGTATTTTCTCGTCACCTGAGCCGGAAACAGCAATCAGCTGTACACACATTTTCTTGGAATCTAACTGTGATTCGGTCAAGACACACCCAATGATATAACTTTACAGGATTTTAATGCAAGTGTAAATGAAGTTAAAAGCCCACAGTCAACACTGTTCCATCTTTAACACAATGGACCAGGCAATCCAGTGACTGAAAGCATGATCAATGATTCATACTACATGTATCAACACGATCACACATTCCCTCAAGTCACAGAGCCTGACCACTCTATCCTTTTTGGTGAGCTCACATGAGAAACAGAGCTTTCTGGGAACCAATTCTACCCTAGAATCCAACAGGGAGTACAGCACAGGTATTGTTCTTAAATCTTGCAGTGGCCTCAATGGTATGACTAAAGCAGTGGCCTCAATTGTTAGTCATATAAAAATTTAAAAAAAAAGATAACTTGTTTTCCTATTGTGTTGGAAATGAAGAAAAACCTCCTCAAACAAGAAGGCCAGTTCGGATTGACAACAAATGCACTCATCATATCAAATATTTTATTTTCTGTTGGTACTGTACAATTTGTACATGACTTGTTAACATGACGATGCTACATGGTAACGTCCATAGCTTCATCCAGCTGCTATGCTATACTTTCAACCAGGGATAACAGTATCCACAGATCTGGAATACTGCAGATCATGAAGGCAGCCAGGTTATTTCGGGGAATTGTGCAAACCTGACACAAATTTCAAGATCGTATTCAGCTTCTCGTTCCAGCCATCTCTGTTCAAATTATCTTTGCTACTCATGCAACAACCAGAATGGGGTCTGTGTCTTTCATCTGGTTTACTTCATTGTGTATCATGATTGTACAATCAAAACCCTACATGGACTATCCTAAGCTCCAAAACATATTTGTAAACTGTAGGACATTCAGGAATACTCAAATTTCATTGAAGTCTGTAAATAAATACAAACCAAACCAATTCAGTGTTCGAAATTAATGGGGTCCTTGAAGTCTTCTATATCATTTGTATCTAGGGACCCCTAAACTTTAAACATGAGGGTTACAACAATGACCCCTTGACTTTCATGCTTAATTTCAAACACTGCTAATGGTTGATAGCATGAACAGAGAACCATGCTGTTGAGGCCTGATAGTGCACAATAAACTGGTCTCACATTGTTGAGGCCTGATAGTGCACAATCAATTGGTCTTACATTGTTGAGGTCTGATAGTGCACAATAAACTGGTCTCACATTGTTGAGGTCTGATAGTGCACAATCAACCGATCACACATTGTTGAGGTCTGATAGCGCACAATCAACTGGTCTCAACTGGTTAAAGGAAGAAACTCCCAAGCTGTGTTCCAGTTATAAATGGCACCATATTTATTTAATCTGGCAAGATTTTGAATGATTCTAAATCCTAACATACATAAGTTTTATACTTATCCTGATGTATGACCTATGACCCTTGGGTACTTGAGTATTGGGTATTAAAGTTAATCTTTAACACAGGGTACTACCAGTAAATCATACCCATCTCAACCAGCTTCTACAAGCATTGACTAGACCGTTCAGTTGCCATATTTCTAATAAGTACACTTGGATTCACACCAAAAACCGGGATTACTTCTCACAGAGGGAAATAACATTTACAAGTAAAGAAAATGCTAAAAGGGAAAGGGTGTAGAGGGTAGGTTTCTAGTCTCTGAAATGAACATATTTTACACAAAAAACAGGTGTTAATTGTCGAATTTAAATATAATAAAAAGGAGCCCTAGAGTCTTCATTTGCAGAGACTGCAGTAATCTAGACTTGCAAACTATTATCAGGTCTCTTTGTACAGCCTCCTTATTATTATCAACTTGCATGGGCTGTATTGGATATATTTGTTTCGGGGTCTGTGTGACAGACTATCAGCTAGATCATGCAGGTGTCAATGATTAGAAAACTCAGTTTGTGCGGCGACAAGGTTTTCTGTGGTGACTGTGTCTTTAGACAACTAAAGCGCAGTCACCAATATTCTGGCCATATCCCAGGAACCTGTAACACCAGTGCTTCATAGCAGACCAGTAACTTATCACTGATATACAAATAATGTATGACCCTCCCAATATTGTTTAGGTTTTTTTCCCATGCCTCCTTTCCCTGACAAAGCAGTAAATCCTTAGAAGCTTGCTCACATTTCTTGATAGAATTGGTACAATTTTCAAAGGTCTGTTAAGTTCAGATGCCAGGTTGAAGTGTATTTTTCTAATACAAAATGTTCTGGGAAAAACATCTGAGATAACAGTAATCCAAAGTTTTAATAAACCCCATCGAACGGAAAGATTACTATATTTTTTTCGTGACCCTCCCCAAAACAGTGATCTTTTTATTATGATTCTCCCTTGATTTCCTCTGGCCAACTCCCCCTTGACAAGCATGGATTGATGGGGTCACATTGCCCCGTCACCATGGTACTGTATCACAAAACAGGATATGAGTCAACATCAAGTTCCTAACAATGCTTAAACAGGACCTGAAATGAATGAATGGAATCCAAAGGCCCCTTGAGGATTTGTGAGGCAACACTGAGATTCTATTTCTGATAATGAAAAAATGATTCTTTTCTTGCCTTCATATTTGTTATAGATAGTGTCGTTTGATTTGTTAAACAACCAATTATGGTGGCAACTCTTTCAAAAGCATAATCTTTTATCTGACATCTCAAATCCATTTCTCCGTATTACCATGGCGATAGTGGTATTGGCAGTCTGTGCTAAAAACGTTCGAGTCTAGAACCCCAAAATGGTTGAAAGCATCATTTCCTGAGTGTTATCTTTTAGGCTATTAATAGCTGAGCTTACTGGACCAAAGAGAATGTCACTAGACTCAGCCTTCACACCAGCATCTAAAGTTTCAAACTGTAAAGGTTCACATATCTGGTTTTGTTTTTGTGTAAAAGACTTTTAAATCTAGACCCTGATAAAACCTTGGGCCACATATCAAAATAGGAAAAAACTGATGATTTGGTGAGTAATTTCAACTACAATCTATGATCATGTTTTAGTGAAGCTCTCCAACTGTTAGTAACAAAATTGTCATGATTCTTATTGATATTCCCCAGATATCTAAAAATTAAGGGGATTCTTGGGGTCCTTGACGTTTGCTGGTGTAATATTCTAATCCAGGACCCCCTTTACCTTTGACTCTTAACTTCACGGTTATATCAAAGACCCATTTTCTTTCATGTTTAACTTCAAACACTTAACCATTATGAAACCCGGCTCAGCCCAGTGGACTGTGCAATGTTTCCATGGCTGTAGGAGTGCATATAACTGTGGATGATCTCATGATAATGGTATTTTCTCACAAATAAACTACTCTCTACTTTGAGCATCTTGAGAAATAATACAACACAGGAGCATGCAATATAACAATAGATGACCAAGGGAAGGACCCTCGACATGATATAATACAAATGAAAATGTCTGCACCATGGTGTGATAAATGTACAATACAGGAGTCGAGGGCTGACACAATACACATGGCTAAATGACACCAGTGCTCCAGTGCTGTGTGGCTGCGAAAAATACACTGTAACCCAATTAATTAGTTGTTTGCATACATATATGCATGGAAACTTGAAAAGTCAAACCCCAATAGTACAACACTGAGCATAATTGCACAATGTGACCTCTTTAGCATGTAAACCAGTACTTCTTCACTCATCTTTCTTCAATGACTGAATGCAGGCATCATGTCTACTGCAGTGAATAATTTACAGAGTTGCTCTCACTTTTCATAAACAGACAGGTATCACTGTTGTGATCTTAAAGTGTGTGTCACATGATTTCCTTTTCAAGGAAGCCAAACACTGGTGGTGGTGAAACTCCATGCCACAGGCAGCACATAAAAAACACAATATTCACTTACCAATGGATACCAATACCAGACGAGACCTTTACGACAAACACCACTTCAGAGTGAGTGAGTGAGTATGGTTTTACGCCGCTTTTAACATTATTCCAGCAATATCACGGCGGGGGACACCAGAAATGGGCTTCACACATTGTACCCTTGTCGGGAATCGAACCCGGGTCTTTGGCGTGACAAGTGAACGCTTTAACCACTAGGCTACCAGACCGCCCCTACACCGCTTCAGAATCAGAGCTAGATTTCAGAATTGGATTTAACTTTCACCAGCTGCAAATTGACATAAAAAACCAAGTTGCACCAAACAAAACCATGTTGCACCCTGGTCCTCAAAATTTATCAAAGTTGAGACAGAGTGGCCTGCTGCCTGTGTCAAATAAATTAATGATGCATTACTGTAAAACGTAATAGCAACATGTGCACAAAATGTTGAAGTACCCAGTCTGATGTCCTCAAGCCCAAGAGGGCATGACAAATTTCACCTAACACAGGGGTTAGTGATGTACTATGGTACACAACACTTAGAGGTACTGAGTGTGTTCAAAGCTCAAGTTTGTGTATGGACAAGTAAGGATTAGTCAGACTCAAATTTGGTGCTTGTTGACATGAGTATAAGGTTGCATTTTTCAAGGATAGGTCGCAATGGTGCATGTTTTATATATAGCTAAATCAAGCCCTAAGATGTCTAACTCATTGGCTCAAAAATACCAGTGACTGGACACATGATTAAAAATTGATGAAAGAGCACAAGGAAATTTGAAATGACAATGATCAAATGGAAGTAAATACTCCATGGCTCAATAACCAAAAAATAATAATAACAAAGACCCGGAGCACTGTGATACAGATCATATAGTGAGGTTGTGAAACTTGTAACATTAGACTGATGAAGTCAATTCCATCATCAAAGCAAAGACGTCTATACGTCTTTGATCAAAGTGACTAACTAGAGACTTGACTTAAATTTGGTAAGCTTGTTTCTATTTAACAAAGGATATATGTATCAAAGGTATTAGATCATCTTCCCGAGGAAAGGGAGTTAACCGACTTTAAAAGTCCAGTCCTAGGTGATCATTATTTGGTTCATTACATCTTTGTCACAATATTCAACATTATCATATTCAGAGTGGACTTGACTATATATATTTCTGAGACTATTTTCAAATATGGTAATGATAAAGTGTTTTGAAAACTTAACACACTCAGGAACATGTCCTTATGCTTATTGCCTGTCTGAATTCAATCAGTTACATACCCGAGAATGTCTCTTTCTAGTACAAGCATTGTTTTCTAGGCATACACATCCTCACAATAAGACACACATATCCTGTCCATAAGCATCACGATGATACCAGTGAATCATTACAGCCCAAGACTTCCGTTCATTAATTTGGTTAATAGCACAGTAGAAAATGTATGTACAATTCTATAAACATGTCGCCGGCATCTGCAGGAAGTCACACCACAATGTCTGTCCAGCTCCTATGTCCCGAGAGTGGTGAGCATCTCTGCAGCTTGTCCTGTGTGGTGAATAACTGGGCCCCCATCGGAGTGCAGCACCTGCGTTTCCTGAAACACCTGGTGATTGTTTTTCCCATCAAGAGGCTTGATGTTGGGTTGGGGGCCGTCCTCTTCTCCACCAACAAACACACCGCCTGACCCTCTCTGTCTGTTCATGGCGTGCCGATGTCGTGATTCGTATAGGTATTTCTATTGACAAGAGAAAAGAGTGACATAAAAAGTTGGTTTACTTGCCTGAATAGTGATAAGACATCATATTTGGATACATATTCTACCAATCTCAATAAATCAAATCTTACAGCTACACAACTAGTGAGTGAGTGAGTGAGTGAGTGAGTGAGTGAGTGAGTGAGTGAGTGAGTGAGTGAGTGAGTGAGTGAGTGAGTGAGTGAGTGAGTGAGTGAGTATGGTTTTACGCCGCTTTTAGCAATATTCCAGCAATATCACGGCGGGGGACACCACAAATGGGCTTCACACATTGTACCCATGTCGGGAATCGAACCCGGGGCTTCGGCGTGACGAGCGAACGCTTTAACCACTAGGCTACCCGACCGCCCCGCTACACAACTAGAGCGTCACTTACCAGATCAGGAAAGTTAGTCAGAATTTGTGATCTAATCAAGCAACCTTGAAAAAGTTACCACAGTGTATTTGTAGCGACATTTATGGGCGGAATGAGTAATTCTGCCAAAGTCATCATCTTTCTCTTGCTTCAATGGGTAAACATTTGAAACGGAAAAGACTGCCATCCATTAGATATTCCAAAATTTTCTTTTGTTCAGTTTTCAAAATTTGATATTTGTCAAAATATTTTTTCAAAGCGTAATCTGGAATCAAAGTCGCCATTTTGAAGCTAATGCCATAAAGACTGAGAAAGCTGCTTTTTGATTGGATAATGTCAACTTCCTGATAGTTATTATATTGACTGGTAAAAGATCGTGAAGGGTCAGTCTGACATGACTAGTAATATGATGTCCTCAAATCTTAAATGTAGCTGTAGCTTGCACTAAGATCTGATTTTAATAAGATTTATATCCCACTAGCATGCCCTCAGTCATATTTATCAATGAAGTTGAAATGGCATTTCTCACCTTTCTGACATTACGTCAGAGGCTCATAGTATACCAGGTTAACTGGGCAAGACAGCAACTCCACTGTTCAGACAAAGAGAAGGCTGTCTGTTCCACTTGTTAGTTCATAGGTGGAACCAGAGGGGGGGTCTGGACCCCCACCCCACCCCTTCTTTTGAAAACCAAATGAAGTATGTTGTAGACAACCTCCCCTCTGAGAGAGGATTTTGATATTTTGGACAAGTCCCTTTTAAACTAAATGTAGTATGTTGTAGAGAATCCTCCCCCTCCCCCTCCCCACAGAGAGGATTTTGATATTTGCTGGATCCGCCCATGAGCTTGTGATTTGATATGTGTTAAACATTGACTCATTGAGTAACCCACCTGTCTCTCCTTAGGGATCTTCCCTAGAGATTCCAGCTTGGCTCGGGCCTGTCTTCGTTTCAGTATCCGATGGTACTGTTTGGCGTTCACATACAGTGGCTCATCCCCTGACTCGGAACCAGGCTGCAAGGTTAAACCAGAAGGTATTTTATGTCTATAAAAGTTCCTACAAGTCTAAGGCCAAACAAAATGAAAAGTATCATGTTTCTGGTCTTACAGAAAAGAGGGTCAGTAAGGTCTTAGATGTTTACCACTTTGGTGAAACCCACAAGCACAGGTCTGGTGCTGACAAACTTATAAATGTGATCAAGAACTTCAGGGATTCGTACCCATAACCGTAAGTTTCTGGTGGGCCAAATGACATGAATCTGTAAGGGAATTGCAGCGCCTCAGACGACAGGGACACCCCTGCCCCGCTAATGGTTTCACAGCTTGTTGTCACAGGCTAGTATGTTGATTTCATATTTCATATACTCAGCAGTTATCTATGTCATAGTGAAAAGTTGTTAATTGATTGATGGAGTGAAAGAGTGACTGACACAGCCACCCATCACACAAACTCACAGTGAAAATGTTGTATACATACCATAGGTAGCTGCTGACCCCCTGTTTGTTGTGATGGGAGATTGATTACTTGAATACCTTGAACAAAACAAAACCAGTTAAGTCTCGAAGCGTAGTATTTGACAAAACCAAAACCCAACTACTTACAACAGGAACAGTGATACTTAAAAAGTTACTTGTTCTGAAACATGTTTTTCTCTTCGACAATTAATTATTAATGATTGTGAGCAATTCTACCCAATTTGCAATATTATTGCAGTAGTTAATTTATAATGGATCGTAATGGCGCACGCTTACTAACCTATAAAATATGTCATACGCAAACTGTTTCTTGTTCTTTGTTCAACTCTTATGACACATCATTTAGGATTGATCGATGATAATTGTCATTACCAAGTTTGGTAAACAAAGTACCTGTCATCAGCAACTGAAGGGTGGGCAATTCTATATTGTGGCTATTTTGTGGTATGAAACCGGGGGTGAAACGATACAGGGAGGTCGTGATATGATACTTATCGCATATTTTCGTCAAATCTCGTGGAAACTTGTTGACTATAAATATTTCAGAGCAGGTGCAAAGGGAAAGGCTAGCTGTAGAAGCATTATTAGTAGTTAACTGGAAACACTTATTACAACACATTTTGCAGTATTTGATAGAAAAAAATGCTTGGGGGTCATGAGTAGTAAACAATTTATTTTAACAAGTATATTGTCTTGTATCGATACAGTAAAAAAATTTATCATATTGTCGCATGAAAACTCACGATGCACTGGTGCACTGTTGCTTTGTTTCACTCCAATATGATATGTGTGGAATATGTGCTTTACATCACTTCCTGCTTTGGATTATGCATAATCTGTATGCACAATTTAGGTCATCTTCCCGAGGCAAGAGAGTTAACTGACTTTAAAAGTCCAGTTTCCACCCTTGCCGAACGAACTAGGCTGGAGTTACTGGGCTCGATCGTAGCCCACCAAGTGGCTATTACCAGTTATGTCCCTTTTAAGCCCCTCCTATGGACCAATCAGATTCCACCTCTCGTATCACTTGCGTTTGCTTCACACAAAATGGTGGCGCCCAGTCAGGACGATCTGATCGATAATCAAGATCAATATTGTGATAAAACGGGTCTTACATCGCGAAATGCATCAAATCATGTGAGCACCTTGATTAAAAACATGAAAAGATTTGGAAAATATCTGTAGACAACGAGTTGGCTGTGCACATGTTTTGCAAATCCTGCAATCAACCGAAATCTGCACGACAGTTTACGAACTGGATTTCGATTTCGGTGCCCGATTTTGATTGGACTATGCATAGACTCGTTAGTCCAGACAAAATGTAACTCCATAATACCAACCTAGTTCGGCAAGGGTGGAAACTGGACTTTTATAGTCAGTTAACTCTCTTGCCTCGGGAAGATGAATTTAGGTTGGGTCAAGGGACTTCGTCCAAACAAATGGGTTCTTTATTAGTCCATTACGAAGGAGGCAGGGGTAATTCCACTTCAAAAACATTCCAGAAAGTTAACGTGTATACTCATGAATAGCCATGACATACCGCAACGAGTCCCGTATTTTATCAAGCTATGAAATATTGTGCTTAGATCTGCATACGTAAACAGTCGACAGGGTGTGTGGATTACAAGATGGACTGATACTGCGATAATAAAGAGCCTGGGATCATATAGTGAGTGAGTGAGTTTGTTTTTTCGCCGCTTTTAGAAATATTCCAGCAATATCACGACGGGGGACACCAGAAATGGGCTTCACACATTGTACCCATGTTGGGATTCGAACCTGGGTCTTCAGCGTGACGAGGGAACGCTTTAACCACTAGGCTACCCGACCGCCCCCTGGGATCATATAGAGCCATATCATATATTACTATTCAATTTCAATCCCTAATTTTGTCTAAATCAGTACAGCTTAGTCATATGCCTTACTGAGAGGGGGCCGCTTATATTTTGACTGATTAATATCAAGAATTGACCCAGTATCAGTACTGTGTTGAAAGGCTTACAGCTTTAACATGCAAAAACTTAAACACAACTTCCCATAGGTGTAAGCAAGTGGAAGCATGTCACCATGGTTACCTTGTGGTAGCTGTACTGGTTTGTTGTTGGCATCCACTAACACAAAGGATGTCTGTCCATTGATTGTAACTTGGTTGAGGAACAACATCTGGGGGATTCCCCCTGGGTTGATGGTAGTGGTACCATTTCCTTGTATCACCGACTGCGTGCCTATAACATTGGCTCCTTGCTGGACAACTGATGTTGGCTGGACGATCGTTTGACCAGAAGAGGCGATCACATTGGCAGCATTGGCCACAACCTGGGTGGATGGTGTTGATGCGAGAGAGGTGAACGAAGAACCGCCTTGCGTTGTGTAGATAGTTTGAGCATCTGATACCTGAAGAACAGCAAGTGAGTGAATTGGTTTTTTGGCTGAAGTCAGCATTATTACAGCCATATGATTTGTTTGGTTGTTTGACGTTGTAATGCCGCACTCTGCAATATTCCAGCAAAATGAGGGCGGTCTGTAAATATGTCGGGTCTGGACAAGACAATCGAGTGATTGACATCATGAGCATTGATCCACGCAATTGGGACACGATGACATGTTTCAACCAGGTCAGCAAGCCTGACCACCCAATCCATTTAGTTGCCTCTTACGACAAACATAGTAGCCTTTCACGGCAAGCATGGGTTGCTGAAGACCAATTCTAATCTAGATCTTCACGGGTATCCAGCCAGGGGAAGATGGTCTACAAATACAACTGTATGGGACAGGCAAACCTGTTGTTTGATTGTTTGTTGTTGTTTAACACCGCACTCAGCAAATATTCAAGTTATATGACGGTGGTCTGTAAATAATCGACTCAAACTAGGGCTGGGACGATAAATACACCAACAGTGAGATCTGATATGTATTACGATACCTTGCTCATGATCCGATATGTATTACGATACCTTGCTCATGACCCGATATGTAATACGATACCTTGCTCATGATCCGATATATATTACGATACCTTGCTCATGATCCGATATGTATTACGATACCCTGCTCATGATCCGATATGTACTACGATACCTTGCTCATGATCCGATATGTGAGTGAGTGAGTGAGTTGGGTTTAACGCCGCTTTTAACATTATTAGTCATATCACGGCGTGTCAGCTTAATGTTGGAGGAAAGACCGAAGTGATGCAGGTCTCAGACGTTTACCACTTCGGTGAAACCCACGAGCATGGGTATGGTGCTGACAAACCTAGAAACATAATCGGGGAGAACCGAGATTCGTACCCACAATCATAGGTTTCTGGCGTGCCCAAGGGACGCAACTCTGCACAGCGAATCGCGGCGCCTTAGACGACTGGGCAACCCGTGCCCCCGATCCGATATGTATTACGATACCTTGCTCATGACCCGATATGCATTACGATACCTTGCTCATGACCCGATATGTAATACGATACCTTGCTCATGACCCGATATGTAATACGATACCTTGGTCATGATCCGATATGTATTACGATACCTTGCTCATGATCCAATATGTACTACGATACCTTGCTCATGATCCGATATATATTCCGATACCTTGCTCATGACCCGATATGTATTATGATACCTTGCTCATGATCCGATATGATCCAGATGGTCTAGACGTACCTGTATGACCCCAGGCTGGCCATGGAGCTGGGCTACCTGCACCCCATCCTGTGTGATGTACTGGATGCCCTGCACATGTTGGACAGCCTGGCCGTCTTCAGGGTTGACCGTGACTGTGAGGGGCTGCTGGCTGTCTGCCTCATAGACTGTGTACTGCTCAGCCTCTGCCATTTCTCACTGCTCAACAAACAAACAGTGCTTGACGTTAAGGTAATCCTTGAGCTTACCTGACATAGCATTTGAAGCTATGGACCCCCTAAATTTATGTGTACTATTAGATTTACGACAAGAACCTCTTGAATTTAATGCTTAATTATGAATGCTGTAATGCATGCAAGCATAAACACATACATGTCTGTACGGATGAAGATGGTTATATAATATGACATCACAGCCGATCCTGATCGCATGCAGACTAGTTAATCTGTTGGTGAGCATTAGATAGGCTTAAACGTCACACAAAATTGTCGCATTATAACAAAAATCTGATGAAACTTTTTCCACAGACAGAAATGTGTGCATTTGCTCATAGTTTCACAAAAATCAAAGTTATTGGCACGGTTAACAGTGTGCACGCAATATTTAAGAAATAAACATGAAAAATATGTCAGTTAGTGGTCAATGACCAGTACTCATTGGGATTACATTTAAACTTAAAGAAAACTGACAGTCCACTGGATCTATATACTCATCATACAACATATTAAAGACCAACAGAGAACTCATTTGCCATTTGATCTTCTCTGCAACAATACACTATCAAACTTGTCCTCTTGATCAACTTCTAACATGAATGATAGCATTTTGGCCTAACAGGCCCAATACTTAGTATTCAGCTGCTTCAACAGAAGAGCAGAACATCATGTTAGGCCTCGTCTGAGAAACCTAGACAGTACACTAGTACGTCACTAAGCTAATTTCATCTATCGCAATGCTGACTGGATGAAAAGGCGTGAGTTTTTGGTTTGCAAAATTCTCTTAAATTGGAAGTTAGTTTTAGAGAGTGTAGCGGTTAACTCCATTCTCATGTGCGTAACGGTACAGTGACGAAAGTGCAAAACAAGAGAGACCTAGATTTGGGTGCCGACATGACTGAATGGATGCCGTTTTGTCTGACATGGCGAAGGCTCGAATGGTTGAGAAAACCGTCCTCACACTTCACCTTCGACATCTTAGAGAGACAACTGGGGTTAAATACCTTCAACAAGCATCCAATGAGACTTGTTACTCTTTACTGGCTAATAGAGTCTATCAGTGACCAATCAGAAAGGAATATTTGGATTTACCAATGCATGGGCTTCCCCTGTGGTTATAAATATGGCGCAGAATTTGAGCACACAAATTGATGACGTATCAAGGAGGAAAACATATTTTAATTAGCTTACTATTGTCATCTTACTTATGTGGGTATTTTCGTATGTAAATTCCCAAAATTCAATGGTGTTAATTTTCAAAAAGATGTTATTTTGGATTTTTCAATTTGTCTCTCAACTTCCGGTTTCGTCGCGTCGTAGGAACGTTACCGCCTTTGTGATACCGGTGTGAGTGTAGGCTTGATTCGAAAATCCGCTGTTATCATCATGAGTAAGGCACATCCACCCGAGTTGAAAAAGTAAGTATATGGACATAAAGTGGTGTCTGGACTGTGTAGCTAATTTTCACTGTCATTTGCCTTTGTTTGAAAATAGACGGTATTGAATCGGTTTGTTTACATCCAGAAACGGGCACCTGCTGAAAAAAGGATGAGTTCTCAGGATACGATTTTTCACAATAGGAACGAATATTGTATTGTTAAGAATTGTGGATGCCGAATAAAGAAATAGACTGTCAATGTTATGTCCTGTATGCACTTGTATGCATATTCACAAGCTTATACAGTAATTTAGGCTCAAGTTCAATCATGAAGCCTCGCCTTTTTGAAAAGTTGAATATTTACGATTAGGGTGTACGATTCCACGCGTACAATTACTGGGCTCTTCTTGTACTAGTTATCAAAGTATTATGCCTTACTTCGACTCAGTATGTAGTATCAATAAGCTATGACAGATTGGTTGCAAAACCTTTAGACACAAAAAATGGTAGCACGTTGAAATAGTCTCCACATGTTGACATGGTTAAGAATACCGTATTCGACATAATAAGCGCCCAGGGCGCTCTCCAAATTAGAAATAGGTGTCTCTCATTAAATACTATTTTGGTGAAAAACAACAGTTGAAAGATCTAAAATTTTGTGGTTTATGGTGTCAGCATGAAACGTTTTTATACGACAGATTTATTTTTCCAGAATTTTATTGCCCATAATTAAGGGTGCATATAACAAACGTATTATGCACGAATAAATAGTCTTGTGTATATTTATCAATCGGAAGGGGTGCTTATTGGGATTGTTCACTAGCAAATTTATTTACAAATAACGCCGTGGGAGCTTACTAGAGCAGGGCGATTATTACGTCGAATACGGTATCCATCAATGATCTTGTGGAACATGTAGCTGTTTTTATATTAGTCATGGTTTGTCATGTTGTTATTTGGCTGAGAAAAATAGACTTGTTATTGTTTGCTTTATGACTGGCCACAGACAGGAAATGTCAGTATCTGAAAAGTATACTTTGTGTGAACTAAATGAATTGGTTACATTGGAGGAAAGTCAGCTCTACCATGACTTATGGATAGAAATCAAGATAATGAAAATAGCACTTTTTACAAGAACCCTGTTTTTGAGACATGTCCACAAAACATAATCCTTGAATGTTGCACCTAACTGTGCTTGTGGGTTCACGTAAGTGGTAAAATCTAAGAGTTGCATCACTTATTCTTTCGTCCCACATTAATCTAACACCTTGAAGACTGCCTCCAGTGTCTAGTGGATAGAGCATCTGCATCTGGGCTACTAACGTGCCAGACTAGTACAAGCAGATGCACAGCGGTAGAGACATCATGAAAATCAACACTTTTTGATACCTTAAACCTATTCCATTGGTAGAGAGTAACATTTTTAGTCCACTAATATTTACAATAAGATATAGCAAAACCCTTAAAAATGGCAAATTTCTACTTGTCCTTTTGATTCCTTTACTATTAGGCAGTTTAGCAAGGACAACAGGACTAGTGCCAATTTCTAACGCTGATGCACAGCATGCATGCGACTTTAAACCCCATTTCATCTCGCCTTACACAATTTATTTACTCTCAAATCCAGTTAAAGGCAGTGATAAACTGGACTCCTTTACTTGAGTATCAATCATTTCTTTAACTCTAAAAGTGTAAGCTAAACTTATTTTTTTGTATTTTACAGGTACATGGAGAAGAAGCTTCAATGTAAGTATAATATACCATTGTCAAATCAAGAAGTTGTGTTCTTTTGAACAAGAACACAAAGCCATCAGCATGTCTATCCATCTGTTTTCCGTTTTGGTGCAGAACTAATCCGTTGAATATTTCTTGGATTATTGCTGAGTGCGGTGTTAAACAACAAACCAACAATGTAACATTGCCCTTTGAACACATTCAATACCTGTTAGGATATTTTCCATAATAAGTCAATACTATTGGCGATGTGGTTTTGTGACAAGTAGTGCCGTATATCGCTGTGTATAAGGCGACCCCACGTATAAGACGACCCCCCTGTACATGCCTTCAAAATCAACCCAAAATCCTATACTCTGTGTATAAGGCGACCTGGAATGAAGCACATCACAAGTGCGCACACAAACCTTATATATGCAATAAAAATATGTTTATCTTGCGTTGTTTTTTTCTACAATGATAGGTCGCGTGTGTAACTCCAGCACACGTCGCCATTTTGTGTTTACACGGTTCGACACCAAATTAGTGCCCGTAAAATAAAATTCATTTCTGAAGTAATAACATATAAGAGACAATGGTGAGTAATTTAATCGCCAATTAACTATGTTGTAACTAACTAGGCTTATGTTTGCTTCACATTCAGCGTGTTTATTCCACAATCACTTGTACACACCGTCTCCAACACTTGTTAATACAACTGTAAAGAGGGAATTGATTTCAGCTTCACCGGTTATCACATGTTAAGTCACATGTGCAATATGCAAATGCTTACCGGTACTTCCGGCTCTCTACTCACGGATGTTGATTGTTTTACCGTGTCAGGTG
Source organism: Haliotis rufescens (assembly GCF_023055435.1). Lineage (NCBI taxonomy): Eukaryota > Metazoa > Mollusca > Gastropoda > Lepetellida > Haliotidae > Haliotis > Haliotis rufescens. The sequence goes on from NW_025963802.1 coordinate 6,125,063, forward strand.
GTTTGACAATCTGCATCGAGGCGAGGGTCATTTCAACTTTATTTGCAGAAATTATTAAACTTTATTCAAGGAAAAGAGATACAGATCATGTTTATGTATGGAAATAGTTATTGGAACAGTTATTTAGGACGAAATGCGAAGTTTTATTGTCAAATGCTGGGCTGGCTATCGGACGCCGGTTGACATCGCCAGTGGAAAAAAATGTGAGATCTTCGACTCCGTGTATAAGACGACCCCCCCTTCTTAACCCCCTCATTTTAGGTACGAAAAACTCGCCTTATACACAGCGATATACGGTATATTGACGGTGTGGTTTTGTGATGTCTATTGGCGGTGTGGTTTTGTGACATTTAGTATATTGGCAGTGTGGTTTTGTGTGACATTTTGTATATTGGAGGTGTGGTTTTGTGTGACATGTAGTATATTGGCAGTTTGGTTTTTGTGTGACATTTATTATTGGCAGTGTGATTTTGTGTGACATGTAGTATAATGTCAGTGTGGTTTTGTGTGACATTTAGTATATTGGCAGTGTGGTTTTGTGTGACATTTAGTATATTGGCGGTGTGGTTTTGCGTGACATGTAGTATATTGGCGGTGTGGTTTTGCGTGACATGTAGTATATTGGCAGTGTGGTTTTGTGTGACATTTAGTATAATGGCAGTGTGTTTTTGTGTGACATTTAGTATATTGGCGTTGTGGTTTTGCGTGACATTTAGTATATTGGCAGCGTGGTTTTGTGTGACATGTATTGGCGGTGTGGTTTTGTGTGACATTTAGTATATTGGCAGCGTTGTTTTGCGTGACATTTAGTATATTGGCAGCGTTGTTTTGCGTGACATTTAGTATATTGGCGTGTGGTTTTGTGCGACTGTTAATGGTTGTATTGTTTTCTTCCAGTGAAGCTGAATGGAGGCCGACAGATCACTGGCATCCTTCGAGGGTTTGATCCCTTTATGAATCTTGTGGTGGATGAGGGTACAGAGGAGACCAAGACTGGAGAGAAGCGACCAATCGGAATGGTGGTATGTTGATTCCTTGCTCCTGTTATGGTATTTAGTCCCATCGCTCTATATTAAAAGAAATGCCCTTGAAAAAGTGAAGGTTGTGTCGATTGCGATTGCTCTTACATTGTTTTTTATTATTCTTTTATGTTTATCAATACCTCTGTGGGGACCTAGGCTAGAATGTGTTCCCATCTCCTCATTGCTAATTGGCAACTAAATTATAAACTTGTGGGGTTCCAGTTTAGAATTGGTCTCCAGCAACCTCTGCTCACCTCGTTGGTGACCTGGTTGAAGGCGTATCTACATACCCTGGTGGTGGTTCATTGATCATAATATCAATCACTGGTTTGTCTGGTTGATTATCTGCCTGCTGCGTCATTTAGCTGGAATAGTGCTGTGGGTAATGTTCAACACTCAAAACAAAACAAGACCCTCAATTTCATTTGATGCATTTTGAGACCTAAAATAACCTTGCCACCCATCAATCGGTTAAATTTCAATTCCTATCACTATTGTTGATCATTATCAATAAAGGGGTGGTCGGGTAGCCTAGTGGTTAAAGCGTTCGCTCGTCACGCCAAAGACCCGGGTTCGATTCCTGACATAGGTACAATGTGTGAAGCCCATTTCTGGTGTCCCCTGCGGCGTGATATTGCTGGAATATTGCTAAAAGCGGCATAAAACCATACTCACTCACTCAATATCAATAAACACGTCTCCTTTTTCCATTGCAGGTTGTTCGTGGAAACAGTATTGTCCTGCTTGAGGCTCTTGACAGAATATGATGACTGTATTCCGTGTGTGTTCATGAACTTGATAACAGGATGGAAGGACACTGAGTGAATGAAGCAGTGATACAAAGCAGATGCTACAGATTCTGGTGTTTGCCTACAGCAGTGGTTTGCAATCAACATAAGAAGATCTTGTCAGTTAACATGACGTCTGGTTGCAAGTGGATGAATGTTTTTTGTTTATTTCTTTCATCAACAAAAATGTCATCTTCGTTTTTAAAAACTCATTTATGTAAATAAACATTTGTGTATAGATGAATTGTTTGTGCTTTATTAAACAGTGATCTTGGAGTCTGGATCAGAACAGATCCCCATTTCCTCATGTTTGGCGCCTCGGGTAGCCTAGTGGTTTAAGTGTCCGCTCGTTACGCCAAAGGCCTGGGTTCAGATTCTCCACATGGGTACAATGTGTGAAGCCCATTTCTGGGGCTCCCCATCGTGATATTGCTGGAATATTGCTAAAGAGGGCATAAAACCATCCTCACTCTGCTTCATGTGAGCAGCAACAAATGAGAATAGAACAGAATTTATTTCATATAGTCTGGCCATGTGAGGTCAACAGTACAGATGAATAGATATCAGGCACATTGTGACAACGCTTCAATTTGTTTTGGTTTTGGAATTTCTAATTTGAAACATTTTTTTCCAAGTTAATGAGAATAGGGATGCATTATGTGACGTGGCGGATTGTCATTGTGCCCAAATGTATTGTTCATTGTTGATGCTATTAACAATTGGTTTGCCTGTCTTGGAGTATATGCATGTTCAGTTTGTGCCAAAACGTTCCGAGTCTATTAATATGGAATTTCATTAGCTGAATCTACTTGACCAAACCCACTTTTACAGACTTAGCCTTTGTACCTAGAGGAGAAGTCACAGACAGTAAGCTGTTGGGAAACAACTCGCTTACACAAGGGTAATAACAGGACCTGTAAATTAAGGCAAACCTGTGGTCGACATGAACGCCATTTTTGATGTTGATACTGATCCAAAAACAAATGATTATATAGATACCAAGTTTACATTTGTTACCGATGGACAATATGAAGGCAGATATTTAATGTTTGTTTGTTGTTTAACGCCGCACTCAGCAATATTCCAGCTACATGACGGCGGTCTGTAAATAATCAAGTCTGAACCAGACAATCCAGTGATTGACGTCATGAGCATCGATCTGAGCATTTGGGATCCATGACATGCATCAACCAATTCAGCCAGCCTGACCACCCAATCGGGTTAGTCGCCTTTTACGACAAGCAGTCACCTTTTACAACAAGCATGGGTTGAAGGATCAATCCAGTTGATATCATAGTTAACTTTATTATTTGCATTTAGATAGTAATGTGTAACCTATGCACCTACAGCTATGGTAATACTTTTGAGTTGTCGACACTAGACCCATGAAGATCCGTTTAGAATAGGACTTCAGCAACCCATTCTTGCCATAAGAGTGGACTATGCTTGTAAGAGGCGACTAACGGGATCCAAATTGGATCTATGCTCATGATGTCAATCACTGGGTTGTCTGGTCCAGACTCGATTATTTACAGACCACTATTATTTTTCTGGATAGTGTTGAGTGTGGCGTTAAACAACAGACAAACAAACAAGGAGGGGTGCCAACTGGCCCTGGATGAGCATATGTCTTTGACAGTTCGAGAACTTTTGGATGATATCTTGACAAGATTCTCTGGCAAGGAGAATGTTAGTCTAGATGGGTCCCATACGTTTAGTGTATCTTATCGCTGTCCGGCTCAATGTGTGCAGGGGCGGTCTGGTAGCCTAGTGGTTAAAGCGCTCGCTCGTCACGCCGAAGACCTGGGTTCGATTCCCGACATGGGTACAATGTGTGAAGCCCAATTTTGGTGTCCCCCGCCGTGATATTTCTGGAATATTGCTAAAAGCAGCGTAGACCATACTCACTCACTCAATGTTTTCAATGCACATAGTGCTATAGAAGGGGACGGATCGTCCACTGAACTGACCATTAGCCGTATCTGAGGGAAAGTAATGGAAAGGTTCGAGTCCCATTCACTGGAATTGAATCCTTGGTGTGCAGCACCACGCCTCTGCTCGAGTTTTCACCCAAGATGTACATGTATATTTACGACCTGTATCTCTAGGATATTCTCCGATAGTATACTACTTTTATGCCTTAATATTACAGACATTCTATCATATTTGTTAATAATGACACAGTTAAACTATCCAACTCTCTTTATTTAAAGGGGGCATGGGTGACCCAGTCGTCTTAGGCGCCGCGATTCGCTGTGCAGAGTTGCGTCCCTTGGGCACGGCAGAAACCTATGATTGTGGGTTCGAATTCCGGTTCGTCCCGATTATGTTTCTAGGTTGGTCAGCACCATACCCGTGCTCGTGGATTTCACCGAAGTGGTAAACGTCTGAGACCTGCATCACTTCGGACGTCCCTCCCACATTAAGCTGACACGCCGTGATATAACTTGAATACTGTTAAAAGCAGCGTTAAACCCAACTCACTCAATCACTTTATTTAATATTGAGTAACAGACCCAACGTATCACATGGTTACATTAATTTAATTCACAATGATAAGTATATAATCCTTAGTGGTCACAGTTTAAGGACTTCCAGGTTTGGGATCATCTTTTAGGCTCTATCTTCCTCTCTTGAACTCCGATGCCCCCCTTTTAACAGTTACAAAGAAAGGGGCATCATTCCCCATAGACCCGTGAAGATCCGGGGTAGAATAGGTCTTCAGCAACCCATGCTTGCTGTAAAAGGCGACTATGCTTGTCGTTAGAGGCGACTAACGGGGTCGGGTGGTCAGACTCGCTGACTTGGTTGATGCATGTCATCATATCCCAGTTGTGTGGATTTCTTTACAGATCACCGTTATATAGCTGGAATATTTCTGAGTGTGGCGTTAAACAACAAACAAACAAATCATATGTATGTGACATGCATATAAATGCCACTGGTCCCCCCAAAGCAATACGGGGCGATGGAGTAGCCTAGTGGTTCAAGTGTTCAATCGTCACGCCGATGGCCGGGCTCGATTCCCCACATGGGTACTCTATGCGAAACCAATTTCTCGTGTCCCCCGCCGTGATATTGCTGGAATATTGCTAACGCGGCGTAAAACCGCGCAATCCCAAAGCAACACAGGTGAGTCAGGCCCCTGTCATCATGCTTGTATTGATCTTTCTTGCGCATGCAACTCTCAAAACACGGCTATATTGTCTGCAGGGACAAGCTCTCGACTGTGTGGTTGTATCGATCGAGATGTTATTCTTTTCATCATAAAGGACTTCTGAAGAGCATATCTGTGTGTGTGTTCTCATTGGCCAACGATTTGCTGTGCTTTTGTGGCGTGCGTTAATGTACTTTGGCAGCATATATATTCTTTTTATGTATGCTAAATCTGCCGCCATCACGACTGAGTAACATACTTGTGAACATTTTCTCTTACGATCACCTTATATATGTTGGTGAACAATTTTGAACTTCATGCATCTCAATACGTGTACCCCTTCCAATGTATTGGCGTTCTTGCTCGGATCAGTTTAAATAAAATACCATATAACACATATAGTGGAACGTGCCTCAAGTTGATGGGAAATATGTCATGGGAAATCACACTCCACTCGCATGCAGAGGCACATTGGTTAAAAATAGAATACCCATTAATGACTCGGGTGCGTTATTTTGACACTGAATATTATTCAAGCAAATGAAATCCCTTCAGCTGAACAAGTAATCGTAAGTGAATGTTGCTATGAAGCGGAGATCCACGACCTAACAACATAGGTGCATGTGCACTTGTATAATACTCCTGGAAATGTATAGACTGGTATTTTGAGCTCTATGCGAATGCTCACTATATTTGCATAATCAAATCGTGAATTTAATATATTGGAATCGGAGACATATCTTATGACATGATAATTAATTCAAACGTTTATGTTGCATAAAAGCATAAATATTACAGGCTGTATGTTACTCGAGACGTTGGAGACAGACTGTCGATATCACCTAGCAAATATGCACCTAGCCGTGTAGATACCAGGAAGAGGAGGTTCCCAGTGGTGCCATAATAATCATATTGTCGGCGATGGTGTGGACCGTTGGTCGTTTGTTCGTATGGCAATTTCCGGTTCAGATTTTGGGCACCTGTATATAGCGTAATGATTAGCTGCCATGTTCATAATACCAGCGGGAAAAAAGTAATCCTTCAGTGCATATTCATGAAGACGCACAATTTGGATGTTTGCGTGTTTGTTGGGAGCGTGATATTCACACACGTTTATTTAATGTGAATAGCACACAATGATTGTGTGCTCATATAACAGTTTTGTCAGGAACGCCTACCTTGCTGTAGACAGCATCTATGGTTCAGAAGACAAGACTGGGCGGTATGCCGATAACAGATGAGTCAAGGTTTCATCTGACCCGTGAAGATCCGGGGTAGAATAGGTCTTCAGCAACCCATGCTTGCCTTAAAAAGGTGTCTATGCTTGTCGCAAGAGGCGGGTGGTCAGGTTCGCTGACTTAATTGGTTGATGCATGTCATCGACCCCAATTGCGTCGATCGATGCTCATGATTTCAATCACTGGATTGTCTGATCCAGACTCCATTATTTACAGACCACCGTCATATAGCTGGCATATTGCTGAGTGCGGCGTTTAACAACAAACCAACCAACCAACCAGGTTTCATCTGGACAGCTCGGGTGGTTGTGCTAGGTTTTACAGGCGTCCTTGGGGACGTTTTAGCGACGCGTGCGTTACTCAACGTCGTCAGTTTAGGAGTGGAAATGTAATGGTATGTTGTGGGATCACAATGGGCGTACGCCATCAGGACGCCTTCGTTCGAGATCATGTTCTTCCTTTGTGCAAATACAGGGACGTAACGTCACGTTGTAGCAGGATAATGCCAGTCCACATGTTGCACGTGTTGTAACATAGTTTTTAAGGCAGCATAACATTGCTGTACTGCCATGGCCTCGTCTTTTTGTCCAGACCTATGTGGAACGTAGATGAGATATTGACTCCATAAATGAACATCTTTTTTTTGCCTTGAAAATAACGTAACGTAAAAAGGTCGGCCATCTGTGTACGGGCTAAACACTTACCAAGCTCCTCACAGCAATACCTCGTACACGGAGCTAGACTGTAACGAAGGTGTCACGCGCTGGGAAGGAGCTTGGACACTTGCGAAAAGGGGGAGATAATTTGCGGTGAGGTAACTCTTGTATGGCAAAGGTTCCGTCAAAGTGTAATGTTCAGTGCAGTGAAATATCACTTTTCTCCACTTCAGAAAACTCTGTCTTTCACACTGAAGTATATGTGATGCTTACCACAATCGTAGCGCTAACGTCGCTTCGTGGAACGGGGCCTTTTGACCCTAACTTTGTTCCCTTTGTATCAGGGCGCCATATGGGTGCTGACAGTGTATAGACAATGTGTTCATACTGGTATATCACTACAGTTAAAATTCACCTTTCCATCGTGTAATAAAATGGGGACATATGCATGATGTAAAGGGTATATATTGACAATCTACCGCTTTAAAGGGAAGTAAGCGACTATATGCTCCGCGGTTGCCTCCCTTAGATGTGCTTTAAGATCTGCTGGGTTTGCGTTCGAATCTGGTATCGAAGATTCGGTTCAGCATCACAATAATCATGCTGGTTAGATTAAAAGTGGTACACGTCAAAGACCTGCTTAACTTTAGACTGTCCTCTTACATAAGGCTGACACGTGATATAACAACAACAACAAAGCAGAGTTAAACTCTCTCGTTCACTCACCCCGTCGTGTCTCCGGGTTAGAATAGACCCCGGGCAACCTATGCGACCAAATGATTCCGCTAGTCAATTTCGGTGATTTGGTCGATTGCGTGTCAATGTATACCCCGTTCCGAATACCAATCTCTGGGTTGTCTAGTTCAGACTCGTTTATTTACAGACCGCCGTCATATAGCTGAATTATTGATGAGAGTGGCGTTAAACAACAAAGACCCGTTCACTCTTATTGTTCGCTGCAATAGTTCGGTGCGTGCACGTATATATATCGTATATATTGTTATGTAGAGATGCGTTTAGTTACGACTTGAATGTCAGCATGACCCAGACAACCTTTCAGCCGCCCGTTTCCCATACATACATGTCGGCAACATTTAGAGCTGCGTGAGCAGGATGGGAAGGATAGTCTGGGTTGCTAAAAACCCCGCAAATTGATCAACGTTACCGCCCCGAGCAAGGGATGTGCATGGAAGTGCGAATCTTGATGCAAACAATTTCGGCTGACCTGTCCCTCTTTGGGACTTTGGGACTGGGTTATACATATCTATTGTGGGTTCTAGCATCGATAAGAATTCTGTTTTCGTATTGATATGATTTCAGAAATTGATAGAATTTCTGTGACTGCTTTGTGCACATACGTTCGAGTAGTTGACCATCTGTCAGAAACCGAGTTAATTTGTGAACACACAATGCCCCTTTGAAAGTGGTCAAATGTAACAAATGTCATATTTGGGATAACACTTTCTTAGTTTATTTGTTTTTGTTTTGTTTTTGGTTTTGGTTTTTACCGGAATTCGAACCCACACTAAGTTTATTTGGCCTTCGCTGGTGCATTTCTCGACTTAAGGAGATATGATCTATGGCAGAGAGCTGCAATTCTTTCTTTAAACCAGACAGGGTACTGGCATGATCTTCACATTCCAGTAACAAGTAAGTGATCGATTCAGGTTGATTGCAAGATGGGCATACCTTGTCATAGTGCTTTCTGTAATCGAGTCTGAGGCGCGAAATGGTTAGGTCAACTTTCCTTTCTTTTGAGTATGATATGTCCAAAATAGAGCATCTAAATATAGTAACTTCCACACCACTGTTTGTTTGTTTCATGTTGTTTAACGCCGCACTCAGCAATATTCCAGCGGTCTGTAAATAATCCGAGTCTGGACCAGACAATCAAGTGATTGACATCATGAGCATCGATCCACGCAATTGGGATACGATGACATGTATCAACCAAGTCAGCGAGCCTGACCACCCGATCCGGTTAGTCGCCTTTTAGAACAAGCATAGTCGGCTTTTACAGCATGCATGGGTTTCTGAAGACCTGTTCTACTCCGGATCTTCACGGGTCTCCACACCACTGCTTACATTAGATAGTAATACATTCCTGACACCTAATTATTGTCAAAACACAATGCTATGAACTTCTTATGAATATTTTTGAAGGCAAAATTAGGCCTGTATTTTGGTATGGTTCTGAAATATGGGGTGCTAAGTATTACACGCTGCAATTGAAAAAGTTCACACTTCACATTTCAAATGTTTTCTAGGTGTTTGTAAGTTTGCCTCAAATAAGGCAATCCTTGGTGAAACAGGCCGTAGTAATATCTTTGTAGCCAGCCAATTAAGGGTAATTAAGTATTGGATTAAGTTACTTAGAATCATGCCTGATAGATACCCATATCAGTGTTACAAAATGTTAAAGGTACTTGATGATAATTGAAAAAATAATTGGGTTTCAGATGTGAGAAATCTATTATTTGTTAGTGGCTTTGCATGTGTATGGATTTCTCAATTTCCATTTCTGAATCACTTTATCTCAGCAAGTACAGCAAAGTAAAATCATTGCTACAAACTGAAAGATATTTAACTTGTTTAAAAGATAAAAGTTTAATCAGAGCTTATTGTAAACTTAGAATTTCATTGCATAATTTGTATGTAAATATATGTCGCAGGTCCAAAGACGGTGATATTGTGAACTCTATTTGTACAAACTGTTCATCCGGAGAAGTAGAGGATGAATACCATGTCTTACTTACATGTGAAACGTATTCCCATTTAGGGTATAAATTTCTCCCCATGTTGCAAGGTACTTTTAAAGACCGTCAGTTAATCTGCTAAACTCTGAAAATCCTGATATGATCCATGTTGTTTCTGTATTCTTAAAACATATCTTTAAAATGAGGAATGACATCATTTAAAATCTGATCATGTACATCACGTGACAATGTTAATATCCAACCTGCGTTGTACTATGGGCCTTGATGCCTAAAATACTGAATAAACTGTCTGTCTGTCTGTCTGTCTGTCTTATGAATATCAATGGAAACAATGTACTACAATTGCAACATTGGTTAACAATAAATTACACTTTCATGTAATAATATTATATATTTGACACGGGTAGCATAGGCAATATTACATGCTTCTTTGAGAGGCATTTAGAAGTTGGAGTGCTTAGTAAGGATAACATAATATATGGATGAACAACTTCTTTATTACAATTAGGAGCGACGTTTCGGTGTATGTTCTAACACCGTTATCATGCGAGTGCTAGGTTAGAACCTACACCTACATCGAAACGCCGAAATTGTTATAAAGAAGTAGTTCATCCATGTATATTATCCTTACTTCATATTGCATGCATCGTACCAATGCGTATCTTACAACAGGTGACGTACGTGCACATGACGTCACAAGGATAGATGGCAGTGGTAGAAACTAACAGTTCTACTCCACTTGTCCTTATAATGATAACATATAGCAAAACCCTTAAAAATGGGAAATTTATGCTGGTCCTTGTGATACCTTAACTATTGGGCAGTTTGGCAAGGGCTATACAGGACTAGTGCCAATTTCTAACGCTGGATGGGGGTCGCAATTTCACAGGACACAGTAATGAGTAGAGTGAAGCAAGTATTTTCAAGCGCATAGTCTCGTTTATAATCCGCTTCCGTCTAACTACCCTCGCGGGCAATCATCGTGTGAGGCGCCTTTTGCCTCGCTGATAACGTTGCTTATGAAGCAATTCACGATGCGATGGCCCAGATGGATTTCGGAGCAGCCCCACCCAACCTTCAGGTTTCTATACAGGGTTTGAGTAAGACAGAGACAATTCAAACATACAATGCTATTTTATACTGTGCTAAGCAAAGACAATTTAGACATACAGTGCTAGTGATATTGTCCTAAACAAAAACTGATATACATTGTTACTAATAAAGATTTCTTTATATATTTATATGTTTATTTTTCTACATAATCTTATATTCCTTGTATATAAGTTCGCTCATATATAGCTCACTTTCTAATGGATCACTCTATTCTAATACTTAGGTAAAATAGGGTAGACCAATCAGTGCATTCAGCCATGACCTATATGTTGTTTTAAGGTATATGACAAATGGGGCGTATAACCAATGGGAGGTAACCGCTTGCACAGACACAGTTGTTAGTTGCGTAACATTCACCTCATTACAAAACACTACAATAATCCAATCCCGGAAGCATTTGTACATTCTGTGTTAGTGGGAATTTTCTTGTGTTGTCTTTACGCGCAATTATGAGCTAAGGCTTACAATTTGTAAAACTAACACTGGCAATAAATCGTAAATTAAGGCTGACGTTGACAAGCGCGTCTTTCAAATAAGAAATGACAGATCAATTGAATGACAAATTACTTTGATATTGTTGGGGGTTTTTAACACAAAAACTGTAGTTAACATTCCCGCCTTTGTCAACCCCCGTAACTTTTTCAGACGTTCGTCAAATCGCCTTTTATCAAGGGCGGCCCGGTAACGCATTACAAAAAGACATCCTCATGTATTTATCATCTTGGGTATCTAACACAGCGTGTTATATCTCCATTCTATAATGGTAAATATTTGTAAATATATGATATAGCTAGAGATATATAGGATAAACAGGACAATCGAGGATGCAGTATCATACGGACTAAAGATAAAAGAAGTATAGATTTTATATATTACCTTTTATTCACAACTGGTCAATTACTGTGTGTGCACACAGGAGATATTTTTATGCATTATACTGTGGGGTATTCATATACGAAGATAGTAAATCCATGTGAAATCCAATGAAATCATTGTCACAGTAAACTTACGTTTTGGGTTCCAAGTGTGTAAACAATATAAAATAAAGTTCTATTAAATAGAGCTGGGTTTAACGCCGCTTTTAACATTATTCCAGTTATATCACGGCGTGTCAGCTTAATGTGGGAGGAAGCCCGAAGTGATGCAAATCGCAGACATTTACCACTCCGGTGAAACCCACGAGCACGGGTATGGTGCTGACAAACCTAGAAACATAAACCGGGGCGAACCGGGATTCGAACCCACAATCATAGGTTTCTGATGTGCCCAAAGGGACGCAACTCTGCACAGCGAATCGCGGCGCCTTAGACGACCGGGCCACCCGTACCCACTATTAAATAGAAGCGACAACACCCCTCTCCATAATCATAAGAAAGAATAATCCTTTGTACGATTCCGACTTTATAATAAGCATGTGTTTATGATGACACCAGGTCAGCTTATCCCGCCCGACGACCGTCTCCGTGGTCTAGTGGTAGAGCGTCCGCCCGGAGAGCGGAAAGTTCGGGGTTCGATCCCCGGCCGCGTCATACCAAAAGATGGTACTTGTTGTTACCCTGTCTGGCGCTCGGCATTAAGTGGCTAAAACAAGTACTGGTCGGCTCGGAGTCAGTATACTGTGTCTGAGTAGGGTATTCATGTTAAACTGCGGCACATGGTATCTCAGTGGGCTAGCACTATAAATCGGCATCAGTCCGGACTAGTACAAGCAGCCACACACACACGTGCATGCACATCGCTATATAAGTGCAATAATCTTGGACGCGACGTTAAACCCAATATCACCTTCACCTTATCCTGCCCGACCGGTGGAACCCGCCACACGCACACGCAAAAACAAGTTAATTGTTCACCTGAATACACCTAGGAACATATGGTACAAGTCTAATAGAGATTGGCATCGGATATAATTTGGTCATTGAGCTGATGAGTAAAATTTAGAAATGTCGTCACATATGTCACCATAAATACTGTGGGGAAGATTTACTGAGGCCTTGAATATTGTAGCCCTGATCAAACAACTAGTTTAATGTACTGAACAGAGACAATGTCTTTGGAGACACAAGTCTACATCAACAACTATAGATATAGATCTGGTTACATCTATATTTACACGATGTTACTTATGTTGACAAGCGCTCACCAATGGTCACAACGAAACAAATAACTTAGTTTTCATTGATAATAATTTCCAAGTTGTCCACCTATCGTAACAGAGCTACGTAACTTAAAATTAGTTAAGTATTTGAGTTGCATATAGAAGTGATACACTGAAGGATCTTGGAATGCTGTTGGCGGTATGTACTAAAAAAAACCCCTTAAACAGTATATGATGTTAATTTATAAGCAGGGTAGGTAACTCTGCACTGCTGGTAAACTTTATTATATGAGGAACATAACAACAAACAACTGGGTGTTCCTCATAATAAAGAAATTGACATCTATAAATTCTCTTTCTTAAATTTAATTGAGAAAATATCGGATAAATTTTAAATAATTATGTGTAGATTCCCACTCTCATGTTTTAAGTCGGTCCGACTAAATAACGCCCAGGAGCGTCCGGGCAACGTACAACGTACAACGTCAGGGAGCGTCCAGGCAACGTACAACGTCAGGGAGCGTCCGGGCAACGTACAACGTCAGGGAGCGTCCAGGCAACGTACAACGTCAGGGAGCGTCTGGGCAACGTACAACGTCAGGGAGCGTCCGGGCAATGTACAACGTCAGGGAACGTCCGGTCAACGTACAACGTCAGGGAGCGTCCGGGCAGTGTACAACGTCAGGGAGCGTCCGGGCAACGTCGGGGAGCTTTCGGGAGAGGGATACTGAATAGTAAAGCTATATAGATCTATATAATTGTGATATATAATATTAATAAGGTGCGATTAATGTGCAGTTATTGGTTTAGATTGATGGAGTACAGCAGATACGGCCAAAAGTTGGAAAGTTTTAAAAAATAAGTTTTTAGATATGGGGCTTTGTTGGTCTTTGATATAAAACCTTTTAAGCGTGGCTTTGCTTTGTAGGAATTGTGGTATTTTGTTGATATTATTACAACATATAGGTTTGTGTTGGGCCCCGGAAGTAATTAAAAATGATCTGATGTCTTAAATTCTGTGATTTATTGAGGCCATTCCACATATTAAAAACAGTAATGTGTTGTGGCTGTAGTGCATGTGCACTCATGCGAGACCATAAAATATATGTATTTTATGGTCTCTGGAGGACTTTAGTAGTTGATGACGATCGATATGAAGAGGGTTAACGCTCGGGAAATACAAGAATTCGGACACTCATTTCGTAAAGTCAGCATGACACAAATATCTCACGCCATTAACAGTGGATATTCACACGATCGAACCCAACTGAGAAAGACATGTTGATTTCACTGTATTATTTAACTCTCAGACGTTATAGGATAATAATATATCACGAGTCAGTCTGATTTGAGAGTTATTTTTACAATTATATTCTCCCTCTTTTATTTATCGGCTATGCATAAGAAACGCTTTTTGTTCAATGTAAATGTAATAATAGTTCTTATTTTACAACAACTGTCGTGTATCGTTGCTTGAATTTGGTGTAGAGCTAATGCTGTCTTGTTAGGCCATGTATATATAGGCCTACACATGGGCGGATACAGCTTTTTTGAAAAGGGGGGTGCACAATTAAGATCTATTTATTGTCTTTGGTGGTAATTTATACAGAATATATATATTTTTCGAAATAAAAAGGGGGGGGGTGCGAACCCCCGCACCCCCCTCTGTGTCCGCCCATGCTATATATGTGTTCCATTTACAGTACATTGTGACAGCCAGTTCTGTCACGAAACACGCCAATGGCAGTGCAAACCGGTTTTATCCACTTTTTTTTACCCACAGTACATTAGCATGCACCAACACTATGCCAAACGGGTTTTCATTGGTTGAGAAGAATCCGTGTAGCCAATAAACGTCTTTGTGTCATCCGGATAGTCCGTATTACCCACAATTCAGCGGAGTAATAATTATTTCACGAGTAGAAGCGAAAGAAAGTGTGGTTGCTGATGGTTAAAGGGAGCTCAAAAATTGGTTCCATAGCGAGCAGATGTCAAAAGGGTGGATATCAGCGCCAACTACGATCCAGAATGACGGGGAAAGAAGTTGACGATAACAGCACGGACGATGGTACATTCGTGTCCGGTGTTGTGGAAGGTGAGGCAATATTCGACCTTGGACTGCCAGAAACATATTGTTTCTTCTCAGTAAATCCTTACATTTCGTGAAACTGTGTCTTAAATATGAAGGATTGCGATTAGGACACACATACGAAGCATTACATTGGAAGATGTGGTCATTCTGTGATCAGAAAATCTAATTCTCTTTTCATCCGGGGCACTTGTCACATTCCGACGGTGAAAACAAAATGGCGTCTTGCTCCTGCTGAAATGAAATACGGGACTGATTTTTATCAACGAATATTTTGTAAAATTTCACCACTATCTTGCTTTCACTGAAATATGGGAAATTTTACTAAATCAACCGCTATACTACTGTGTAGAAGTTTAAACACTGGAAGCCCCTTTCAATGAATCCATGATTCTAGGAACTACCTTTATTTTTAGCCTAGGCCTATAGCCTTTTGAGACCGTTATTGGCTTTGTTTCATTAAACAATTACAAGGAAAACGTTTACCTCGAACAGAAAAAATATCCTACAAATGATTGTGTGTCATGATGAATAAGCCTACAAATATTTATTTCTGTAGCTCGAAAATGAGTGCTTTTGGTTCTTATTCACAAGTTGGAATATCCTAGCATATCTCTTTCCCTCTTTCCAAACGGTTAAGGCGGTATTGCTGATATGTTTGGGGAAGGGTGAATGAAAACAAATTTGTATGCTAATACTGGAAGCTGATGTTTTCAACAATAGAAATCAGCTCTTTTCCAGCAGAAAAAAATTGTGACCTCCATTGTCTTGTCTGTAAACTTCTGTGGCAATTGAGTGACATCGCCTGTTTTGAACAGCGATTGATACTTTAGTAGTGGAGTTACATGGAAGTTCTCAGCATCAAAACTAAAAGTAATTGAAGGATTCAGTGTTAGAAATTGGCACTAGTCCTTGCCAACTGCCCAATGGTCAGGTATCACGACACCTAGTAGAAAATTGGGAAAGGCTTCCAGGTTTTATGCTTTGTTTCTTAAGTTGTCCTGAACTGATAAAGTCTAGTCATGTTCCAGGTCCATTTTTAATTTTGAAAAACTTACTTGTATGAGCTATTTTCGTTAACAGGTTTCTATGGCAAACCATGGAGCACAGATCAAAGGAAGCTGCTTTTTGCATGGTAAGAACTTCAAAGTAGCTTTGGAAAATTAATATTTAATAGTTGAATTGTGAACAAAGCATAAACAGGTTTAATACCAAGTAGTCATGAGTGTGATGAAGTTAGCATATCGTCAATCAATGTTGAAATAGGTTTATAGCAGATCAATTAATGACAACAGGTTAATCATGTTAATGTCTAATGATATTCAAAATTAATGATTTTGTACAGATGCAAAACAATTGATATTATTTCAGTGAGCATGGGAAAGAAACTGAAGTCAATATTTATTTGTACTTTATTGTTAATTTAGATTATGTTTTTGGGAAACCATTGATGTTATGTATTTGGCAGCATGGAACCAGACAATGGTTGAACTTTTGTAATGTTTTTGTCTTTCAGGATGAACAAGATGGGCTTGAACACATACATGTATGCCCCAAAAGATGACTGTAAACATAGGGCTTTCTGGAGAGAACTATATTCTGTTGAAGAAGCTGGTAAGTAACAATGTACTCAAAATTGGGTAATGAAAGAATATGACGGGGTGCTTTGTTTCATGTTTGCTGCTAACTAAATATTACTCAACATCCCAAGCATCCCTGAGTTGACGGCAAAAGGGTCACTTCACAGCTGATTAACTAAAGGTGTAAATGTCACATGTACAATGATCTCAAGAGACTTTACAGCATGGAGAGCATCTTAAAACTGACATACGCAATGAGTGTTGATACACAACACTTCGTATCAGTAGCTATTGCATAAACACTATACGTTCAGAATTGGGCATTTAATTCTGTGTCATATATATATATATATATATATAAGAAACTTGAAAGCCATTGTAGTTTTGTGTCTCTATTTGCAATATGATGATGCATAAACATTGCAAATTTGTTTGCAGACCATCTTACAAATCTGACTGAAGCTGCTCATCAGAACAATGTGAATTTTGTGTATGCCATCTCACCTGGCCTAGACATCACATTCTCCAGCACAAAAGATATTACATGCCTGAAAAGGAAACTGGAACAGGTAATAGTATGAAATGTTCATAAATGTCAAATGTCACGAGTCCTGTTAGTGAGTTTAATCCCTTAAATCATACTTTAAGTAGTGAAATGATTTTCTGTAATCAATATTTGACTGATTTCATACTGTATGATCTGACAACCAGAAGTATGGTTAGAAAGTCTCATTGGACCAACTTGCTTGATACAAATAAAAGCAAGGACTTGTAGGACCTTTGGTGAATGTTTGATTACAATCAATACGTTTGAGAAACATTTATCACAGATGAAGTTTATTAACAATTGTGAGACTTCATTATTTGGTTCATTATGTTTCAGGTTTCAACATTTGGTTGTAAAGCATTTGCGATCTTATTTGATGACATTGACCCTGAAATAAGCGAAGCAGACCGGAGTGTGTTTCCATCCTCAGCATTTGCTCAAGCCTCTGTTACAAATGAAGTATATGAGCATTTGGGCCAACCAAAGTTTTTATTCTGCCCTACAGGTGAGTAGCAAAGACTGAACATTCATTAGGCTCCACTTCGGATACAACTTTAAGATAAGCATGATTATTGCTGTATGCTAATTTGAATCCCAAACTCTTGATAAATGTTTCTTACACATTTCATGAATGTGTGAGTTAATCTGAACTGAATGTGTGTTTCAGAGTACTGTGCTTCCAGAGCAATACCAAATGTGTTAAGTTCAGACTACCTAACAACTATTGGTAGCAAGCTGCTCCCAGGGATCAATGTCATGTGGACAGGTATGTTATTGTGTTGATTACCTTGTCTGACCTGTTAGAATAGATCACAGTATGCTATGCTCTGTCAGGGATAGTAATTAACCATGTAAGTCTACTTGCCGCAATAGTGATAACATTGAGGAACACAAACAAGGTGTTAAAAATTCTACCAGCCCTTGGGTACCTTTTTTGAAACTGGCTCAGTGTAATGTTTATTTCAGTCTCTGCTTGTCATAGAAGTTGATAATCTTGGTTACGGTGTGTGACCTAGAGGATGGTGTCATCTTGTCAGTGGTTTGTCTGACCCTAACTGGGCATCTTGCGTCCCCAGTATTATATGAAGGATAATATTCCCGAGTAGTTATCAGACATTTGGTGGTAAATCATAATAGCCCCAAGGGTAAGGTTTAAAAATATAACATTTTTTAAAGGTCCAATCTCACACATACATGTTTTTATCCTCCTCCATATCCTGGTGTGCAAACAATCCTAAACAAGTTCCCCCTTCTAAAAACTGACCGTACCATCCCAGCCATAGCTATGGAAACCATCCCCAAGGTAGTCCGTTCGGGACACTGGATATGCACCTGTGGTGCCTTCGATGTTAAAGACAAAGACTTTAACAGACAAATATTCTTTTCTTCCTTTGGGAATTCAAGAACCTGATCTGTTAGAACCAAATTGTATGAACTCAAATATTTATTTCATTTTCAGGACCTAAGGTGATCAGCAAGAAACTCAGTATTCAGTCACTTGAAGAAGTTGCTTCTGTCTTGAAGCGTCCACCTGTGATATGGGACAATATTCATGCAAATGACTATGATCCAAGAAGGATATTCCTTGGACCATATGATGGTCGGTCACCTGAAATCATTCCATACCTGAAGGGTGTGATGACAAATCCAAACACCGAATTTGAAGCTAATTACATAGCGTGTCACACATTGGCGCAGTGGTGCAAGTCCAACATGGACGGAGTGAAAAAAGACATCATATCGGGTAAAGCAATCTTTGTGTTTCGAAGTTGTTTAAAGCAAGTACATATTCAGTGGTCTAATAAGAACATTTTTAGTGTTTTTCTCTGAACACTTCCATTAAGACAACAATGATGTGAGTTTCACCACTTAGTTTCAAGTGGAGAAAAATGGGTGGGCTCATTGTAAATCCCCACTGGCAATATCTGAATTGATAGAAAACAAAATCATCTACTATTACATTAATAATGTGAATTTAACTTAGTCTTTTTTTTGCATCACAGGTGACAGATTAAGTCCTGTGGCTTCTGACATCAAGTTGGAGACAGAAAGTGATTTCAGTTCAGATGAGGACATTCCAACAAGGTTTGATACTCGGTACCAACCCAGACAGGCACTGAAGATAGCTCTTAACGAGTGGTTGATAGAGTTCTCAGCAGGACGCCTCCCTCCTAAGCGCCCATCCCCACCTTTGATGCCCATTTCCAATGTTGTGGTCAGCACATGTACAGCGATAACGCCAACAACGACAACATTTGAATCTGAAGACAAAACTGTTTCCTTACCAATCCCTCCACTGAATTCCATGGATTCCAACATGGCTGAAGTAGACAATGTCTCATACATGCAGCCATCAATGAATCCCGTGAACAGTCTTGTTGATGTGCCCATATCGGATTCAGAATTTGTGGCTGACAATTCAGAACTTGAACCCATGGATTGTGTTCCTACAGGGATCAGTGCAATACCCCCTAATGTCCATTGTATTCCCAAAAATGAATCGTCAGAATCTCTTATGCAGATTGAAGTGACTGCTTTGGAAAAGTGTGAGGAAAGAAACGCTACAGGCATTACAAATTGTGAAGAGGTTGTGGAAACATCTAGTGGTGTTGAATTTATATCACCTGGTGATCTAACCTTTGACAACATTTCATTGCTTGTGGATTTGTTCTACACACCTTTTGAATATGGGTCCAGGGGTTGTGAAATGATGCATGATCTGTACTGGCTTAGGGCAAATGCTCATGTTATCTCAAGTGCTAATGGTGCAAAGAAAATCAGAGATCAGGTAAAATGTGTTTTTTTTTACCTTACATTTCTATGCAAATGATATTATGTGATTTTCATTGCCATATTTTGCAATTGAACAAACCTTATTTTGAAATTGAACATGTCGATTTCAAGAGTTGGAAGTGTCATTTAACCTACGGAAGGTCTGTCTATTTTGCCTCAACATGTACTTGTTCAACCCTTTTGTCACCATTTATTATTGTGGTTTTCTTCAGAGTTTGAAGTATTTTAGACTTTCTTGTATATAGGCATGGCAATACACTATACAGATGTCCTCAGACAAGTTTGTATTTCTGATTATCAATGTTTTGTTTCAGGTAACAAGCTGGTTTGAAGTTGCAAGGAGGTTTGAGGATGGTGTTGGAGCTGTTTTAGAGTTGTATGATCGCCTTATGGCCATCCCCAACAAGTCCCTCTTGTCCGACATCTTCCCGTACCTGTGGGATCTACGGGGAGTGCTACAGACTTGTTGTGCTTACGTCAAGTGGATGGGTAATTGTCAATTTTTATGTACACATGACATTGATATGCATGGTCCCTCTGGCTGACAAAATTGTAACCTTGTCCTGTTCTTGAGCCTCAGTATTATTAAAAGCAATGTCTGGTTTTATTTTGATGTCCATTATGAACATCAGCTTGTCGTTTTGAATGTTCATTTTGTGGTTTATCTTAGTTTTCTGATGGAAGAAGCTTGATAGTACACCACATGGCATCCATGTTTCAGATCGGTTCATTTTCTAGGACATTGACAGACTGTATTCAAAAATGTAATAAGATGTTATTCAGATTTGGTAATGGCCAGAGAATGTCCAATCAATAGTTGATATCATGAAAATATCTCATTCAAAAGTCACTGGTATCCTGTGCTTGTGAAGTTTTGAGTTCAAAAGTAGACCATGTTACGCTAAAAATTATAACCTACATGGGAAGGTTAATACTTTATCATAATATTGTGGCTCTTGGATGCTGATACTAAGTAACAGCCATTTTTTATGTGTAATTCCTCAAATAAACAAGGTCTTCAATGTTGTCAACATAGTGACAACTTTTTCAGGCATTATCTTTTACCCTGTTTGATTATTTTAGTAACGCAGTTCATTTATTTTAGGAATTCATTTCCTGGCTTTGTGTGTCTAGTTCTGACATGTTTTGTGAAATACTTCCAACCTTATTTTTTTCCAACCAATATTTTAAGGGTTTAAGAAATATGCAACCTAAGGGAATGCTAAAGTGAACAGGATTTGAAGATAATGCCTTGTAGGACAAATAAATACCATCTTTTTGAGGACTAAATTGTCTTCTAATTGATAAAATAAATCTCAATTGGTGAGTAAGGGAGTCAATTAAATAAACTGGCATTTAGTCCTTACTTTCAGTGCGGATGACCAGTGATAGGCACATACTAATGTTCTGTTTGCTTGTGTTCTTTCAGGAGGTGGTCGAGTTCCATACATGGCTGTGTGTCACTTGCAAGGATCTCTAACATGTACGCATTCTATGTGTTTGGGTTTGGGCCGACACTCTTCTACTGCAGTTAGCACTTTGTACAGCTTTCCAAGGCTCACTAATCATTGTTCATTTACACAGGTTCTGCATGATGTTTGATTTTCTTTATATATGAACATGGCATCTCCATTTCACCAATAAGTTCACAAACTTCCAGGTGTTTCAGTGTGGGCTATTCAAGAGGAAATCTTACATAATGTTATCTTGTCAAAAACTTGCTTGTCACTTGGGAAATGCTTTCTAACAAAGTAAAATGCAAATATTGGTAATCTTTGAGTTTGGTATATTATTACATTTGTTTTGTAGAGTATATGAAACACCTTGAAGCTAGGGCCTTGCTGAAATGGAGATGGTTTCAGATGCAGATATTTGCTCTCGGATTGGAGAGTTTTGAATCCAACTTCAGTTTCATATGTGTGATGAATATTTTCAGTTTGTATCAGTGCCCTCAATTGTCTTGATTTTTATCAGAAAATTGAGTGACCTTTTTTCGATGATTGCAGATCTCACTACTTCAATTCTAGTGAGACTATTAAAGACTGTCTTTGAGCTTTTGATATATTCTCATACAGATGTAGTTGAATTTGGATTCCCATGTCTTCTCATCTTGCCTAGTCAGAGGTTTGCAAACATGGTACAAAATATTGAGGTTGATAAGGCTTTCAGATTTAGTTTGGTTGGGTTATTTTTGTCTGAATTTGTGGAAATTGTTTCATTCCTTTCAAATGAAATGTCATGTTTCATCGACAATTCCATGTAGTTTAGTACATTTAGAATATGTATTTGCAAACCTATATCGCTAAGAAAGCTGTACAAAGTTCCGTGACATTATCATGTCCCTGGACATAAAATAGCATGCAAGTACATCTTGTTCAAGTAGCAACATCGATGAATTGTATCGTCGAGGTAACTATTGAACTTGTAAGGTAAGATGTGTAAATGTAAAATAAAGTAAACCATATCCACCTTCTTCCAACCTGAATTGGTTTTGTCAGGACACTAATGAGTTCTACCTATTTCTTTTTTAACAATAATAGGGCTTACAAAAGGCTATAAGGAGGTATTCGTTAGTGGAGACCAAGAACCCTGGGTCTTCAGAGGCGGTCTGCAGGCAGAGTTCCAAGTATGTATATCCAGGAAGCTTGTTGCCACATGCGCTGGATGCACAACAATCATCATCATGGTGGTTTCCCCATTCCGAGTCCCAACTAATATCTTCTCTCCAATTTCAGCTGATCTCTGCGGTTGTTGCACTTTTATCTCAAGTTTAATTCTTGCTTCCTTTACAGGTTGCGCTGCTGCTCGCGCTATGAGCAAGCGTCACAGCTCAGATGGCTTACAATCACATGCCAAATTTAAAGCTTTTCTTAGAATTCAATTTGTTTCTTGTCAATATTGCAGAATATTTTTTACAGCTAATGCTCAATTCGAGCAGTTGTTTCAGAAATTGCTTGTTTTAAATCCATAGCAGTTGGATCACTTTTATACATGTCTGAAATATTCTGCAAATCAAGAGTCAACTTGAATTTGTAATCTAAAGTTTTGTACCATTGTGTACACCATGAAATGTTCAGAATTTTTTCTTACTTTTATTTGTTTTTGCAAAAGAATTCCCCTTAGTTTGTACCCCCACTATGCAACATTGGGGAATTTGGTGTGTAAACTTAGATATATGGCAGAAGCAATTTACATTTACATACTTGTTAGCACTTGAGAAAACCTCTTTATCATGTGATTGAAACTTTTATTGACCCTTCCACTACCATATTGTCATTTGATGGTAGTGTTGTTGATCATGGCAGAATGTTACTAACAGTGTTTGAATCTGTCTAAAGATAATCTGGTCAGCTCAGTGACTGCTTTTGAAACTGGATATACTAATGCCACGATTCAGCAAAGAAACTACTTTATTAAAATCATTTCAAACACTGTTGTACGCCATCAAATGTTTCTATCTCCATACAGAGGTTGATAATTCTAGTAACGTGAAAAACAGAAAATTTTCTGAACATAATTTCTTCAAGTAAACGGTTTCCAGTGGTGTTATTACCATGTGCTAATAGATGTCTTTCATTACAGAAAGTGCGCTGCGATAATGCTTGGTTTCTTTCATAATCCATGAAAGTTGGACAATCTGAATAATTTCACTTCTAGTGTCTTTGGAATATATTTTGATTTAATTGCACCTGACAATATTTTGTAAAGGCAACATAGATATTATCTTTACATAGCTTGTTCCCAATTTCATACAAAAATGTTACCATGGTCAGACCCAGCCATGAGGTTTTCACTTCTCCCAGATCATTTACAAGTTCAATGTTAACTGTTAATGTTGGATTTAGTTAATCCACTTGTTCTTGAACTTTTAGTAGATTGTCACGTTTATGGACAATCTACATGGACATGGACATTCTTTGTCATCACAGATATTACAAATTGCTAAGAAGAAAAAAATCCAGCTTGAGTTTTTACCTTTTGTAGTTCTGTTATGTACTCTCAAGCTTTCCCAACCCTATCATTAGAATATCTTCCAAAGACAAATGTCAGTATCTTGACACCTAAATATTATGGCAATGAAAGATGCATTGAACAAATGTTGAAAATGTGTAAGAAAAACCCTGATTTTTGTCCCAGTAATTATTGAACTGTCTAACTTTCATTGTGGTTAACATTTAGCAAGATTGTAAAAACTTGAGATAAAGTGCAAAAGCAACAGTGAATCAGCCTGAAAGACGGAAGAAATGCTAATATGATTTGAATGTTGTAGGCTCTCAGCCAACAAGTAAGTGATAAGTAGTTTGCCTGTGTTTAAATAAGAAGTAATATTATAAGGTAAATATAATTTTTCAATTGTTTCCTGAATCCAGTTGAATCTTGATGTACAGCACTGTAAACTTTATAAGGTATGGCTCAAATCAGTAAATGGTAGTAAACTACAGCCACTTGTCAATGCTGTTTTTCAAGTCAAACATCTGGCTTCAGGAATGTCATGCGCTTGCGAATTCTTGTCCTTATTTGAATCTGGATCAGTCTTTGTTCCTGGCTAGATCCTTACATAACACCCTTCTGATCTGTTCACAGCGAATGTTGCCGATTGACACTGCTCATGATCTATTCTTCATGACTGCCCCTGACAGTTTTGTCAAGAAACAATATGTCTATAGACCTTACCATCCTCGTGATAAGGTGAGTTCATGGTAAACAGCCAATATATGCAAAGATAATTTTTCTCCCCTAATCGGAATAGGTAAAAGGTATTAAACACCCTGAGAATATCAAAAAGAAATTTGTGAGCAAACCTATTGGATAGATGGCAGTTGGATTCTTGGAAGTTCTGTCTTTGCCATAAAGTTTTCTTTCTCGTTTATCTTTCCTGGATTCTGAACCAAAATGAGTGTTGTTTACTGCTATGTTATTTGGTCAAAGCTGACTAAGGGTAGCTTCTAGGGTCAAATTATTGTTTCTTAGAGTACATCCAATCTCAGTAAAAACGATCATGCTTCAGGATCAAGTGTACCAAGTGTGTCTGAAGACTTGTGACGACGGCATGGATGGCACCGATGTCTTCCCAGACAATCCGCAACTCATGGGAGACAGGTACGAGAATCAATGTGCAAACGTCTAGCTAATGTCTGAAATCTCTTTGATCTATTGTAATGTTTCAATGTCGAACATATGCCTTTGGATTTTCCATTTGGCTTTCCTCCACAGAGGTTTCCAGTCCTTTGGGTCATTAAATAACATGCCTATTAATGGTCAGTGAAGACTCTAAATATAATCACCTATATAATTCTGTACCCAAACAATGCTCATGGGTTTCTCCCCAACATTAGGTTGTATGCAAAAATATGGTGAAATGTAACTTTTGATACTGACTTATTTTTTAATCTTATCCTAACTCTCACTATGCATTTCATTAATTTAACAGCAGTTGTGATGGTAATGACCCATTAATTCCAGGTTGCTCGGAGGCCTAGTCACCAATTGCCCTGAATACTGCTTTGTTGTGGAGGATGAAGAAGGAATCTGTGGCTATGCCCTGTGTGCCCTAGACAGCAAGCAGCTCCACCAGAAGACCAAGATTGACTGGATACCCTCCATGTGCCAGAAGTACCCCAAACCTGACAAGGATGAACTTTCACCAGCAGATGTATGTATACACTGCACTACTGAACAGACCTATTGAGTACTTTATGCTTCCCCCTTAGTCTCATCAATGCTTTTCTAAAGGTTATGCTGCAGATTCTTTGACCCTAGTACCCCATAATTCTCATAAGAGCTTATTAGAATGACAGATTACAAAGTGTCATGTCCTGATCTTGTAGTATTACCCTCAAGCTCAGGTTTGCCTGTTAAAGGTGGAGGCAGGCAAGCTTTTTGTGTCATACTTTATTACTGAAAAATATATCGTTATGACTGGTTATAAAAAGATTTATACACCCAATATATGTTTCCTTTCGTTTTCGCAGGAACTGATCTTAAGCTTTCACAATGAGCAGCAGATGATTCCGGAAGTTCTATACAAACGGTACCCATCATTACTGCGTGTTGATGTCCTGCCCAACAGAATTGAGGACCCTGCAGTACCTAAAAGACTTCTGGCCTGTGCCCTTTGTGCTGTGAAAACCAGTGGTTCCATCGGTGTACACTGTGAACTAACAGTAGGAGATAAATACATGATGGATTGCTACGCAAAACTGGGTTTTGTACCAATAACAGGACCAGACTGTTTGTCCGACGATGCTATCTTTCTTGGACGGATTATCTAAACTGTGATACTCTTATGGCATCAAGGCAGGGTATTGCCTTCAATGGACAACTAATGGCTGACTGCCTTGCATTTGGCATTCTGTTCGACATAGCACCTTTTCTGAAAGGAACTTCAGCCAGTACCACCAATTACCATAAAAAGGGTAGTGATTGGTCTTATGCTTCGAAGCTGGGCTTCAAAGTGTTTTATCATGTGCAAATTGTGTTCCTGACTCCAAAAATAGATCTGACATTCGAAAGCCCTCTTGGGATATTTTCTTTTGCAAAGGAATCATTTTTCTTTTGTGTATATTTTGAGAATAGCTGTGCTTATCTATTTTGATTGGCATCAGTAGAAATTAAGAATGTAAGTCTTCGGCGGAGGAACTAAGCATGATTTTGAAGTACACTGTATAAAACATTTCTCCTGTGAAATGAGTGCTATGGTCTCAAGAAAATATCACCATCAGTATATTTTACTTCACTATCAGTATTTTCAAGGAATTTGGAGTTTCAGTAGTGCCACAATTAAGTTCACTGATCACTTCATTTCCAGTAAAGGACTGACTATATCACATTGACTGTTTTGTTCATTTTCTAAACAGGAAAATACTGTTCTGTCGTGCCTGAACTTATCTTTAAAGTATTTTATGTTCACTGGCTCATTATCCCCAAATCTTTCTTTTGCGACAATTCATTTGAGAGAAGTCCAAATACTCTGTAGTGCTCCATCAATGTCTTGGTTTTTATACAGCATGAGTGAATTCATATATTAATGTGAAACTGTATTTTGTTGATCCAAAATTTATAAACATTACCTGCTGTTTAAGGATATGAGGGTTGACTTAGAAATCTGTTGTATACAAAGTGTAAAATGGTGAAGTATTTGTTGATGGTATTTTCTTAGTCCTATTTATGTATTGATAATCTCTGACAACAGCCAAGCTGCTCTGTGTTTGTTGCCCTGTTGTAGCCCAGTCTGGTAGACTACATACACTACCAAGTAGTTATGGTGGTCCAACAATGAAACCATGTTGTAAGTAATGGACACTTAACTTTATTAATGACTCGGCTGTGGATCAAAGAAATAAAATGATGAAATATGACCATGTTTTTTTTCTCCCTACAGTAGCATGGATAAAATTGTTGACTGAAAGCCTGTGTCTCTGGACCAGATATTTATATCAAATACACACATACTGGATGATTGCTGTTTGAAATATTTACGAATATACAAAGTGACTTAACCATGTTATGTTCACCTCTTCCCAAGATTCAATTCTTCATCCGGACAATTTCAGTGAAAAACCTACCTGGATTGACAGGGTTTCACTGCATCTAGGAAATATTGTCTACTTTCTTCAACAGTCCTGTTATCAAGTAGGGACTGCTTAGTGAGCTTGCTTCAATTTGAAGTCTGCAGCTGCTTTTTATTCCCCGCCGGGCCAGAATGGCCAAAGGGGGATTATGTCGTGGCACAGTCCGTCCGTCCGTCCTTCTGTCCGTCCCACAGTGGGTACTAAGCTTGTGAAGTCATCAACTCCTACAGTTTCCAGAGAATATCCCTGAAACTCTACACACAAGATATCGACGTGTTGATGATACGCATATCGCAGCCCCGTTACGTTTCGACTAATTTTGACAGAGTTACTGCCCCTGTTTTACGGAGCTTCATTTGCCTTATTGTGAGAGAGGCTACTTACCTTGTGAAATCAAGTCCTTCTACAGTTTCCAGAGAATATCCCTGACACTCTACACACAAGATGTCGACATGTTGATGATACGCATATCGCAGTCCTGTTTCCTATCGACTATTTTTGACAGAGTAACTGCGCCTGTATTACGGAGCTTCATTTGACTTGTTTAAAAAGTTCATGTGGGGGATGTTGTGCTCTCAGAGCGCTCTTGTTTATACCATGCACTTCCAACAGCCATCACACCTCCTACCTCCTATATGCCCTTCGAGAATTCTTTCTTTTTTAAAGTGGTAGAGTGTTCGCCCAGAGAGTGGAACGTCAGGGGTTTGAATCCCGGGAAGGACGTTAAAAAGATTGTACTTGTTGCCCTGCTGATTTCGACGTTAAGGGGCCAAAACAATGACTGATCAACTCGAATCGTATGCTGTGTCTAAGTGAAGTATTAGCGTAACCTAAAGCCTGATCATTTATAATTGGAAATTGACAAAACTTGAAATACATATCCTCTTGACATTTCATGGTGGAGATTGAAGATCAAAGCAATAAGCTGGAAGTGCTCGACTCTTTGATGAAGCAGATTTGTTTCAAAGGTGTACTGCATTGGGCATGTGAGGTCACCTGTCACCTGATTTAATTCGAAATGGTTAATGTTAAGTACTTCTGATGTGCTCCTTTTGCATGTAACACACCTTTTTAAGTTCATATGAGAGCTTTTCTTCACTTTAGTAAAATCTGTATATACTTTCAACATTTGACAAGGACCATACCTTTGACTAAGATGACTTTTTTGGCCCTTAGTAAATGTATATAGAAAGAACACAGAATGACCTTGTTTTTAGCTCATTTGGCTGCAGCAGACGAATCGAAACAGCTATACTCAGCAATTTCTTTTACAAAATGTAATAAAATTTGGTATATGTGTAATAGCATGTGGTGTTCAACAACGCCTGCTTTTAGCGATATATTTCATTTGCTCTTGATTTGACATTTACACATCGACCAGACTGAAAGCTGAAATTTCTTATGACATATAAATTTGGTATATATACAGTTAATAGTGGGTTTCAACACGTTGCGTTTTGAGTGATGTTTTATATTTTGTTCTTCATTTGACCTTTGCACCTCAAACTGCTTTTCCTTGCACAACATTCTCGGAAACCACTGGGTCACTGAAGCGGAAACTTCACACTCTTGTCCCTACCAAAGATGACCCACCAATATTTGTTCAAGACGTTCGAATACCATTTACAGTATGGCCGCCACGGCAGCCTTACAGGCGACCAACGGGACCCAGTGACTTCAATCATTTGTCCGGTCCGGACCCGCTTATTTACATACCTCAGTTTATATATCTCCGGCGTTTGACTGAAAAACAATACAAAATAAACCCAAAATAGATTTTACGGAAATACTCATTGTCCAATCAAAATGTGTTTTACGTTTTAATATTGATTAAAATGCAATACAGGACGAGATAAAGACATGGTTTTCTCACACCTCTATCTGTGGGGACTCCAAGTAAGAATATACTCCCAAGCATTGGATGTCTCATCTACTGCAATATGCCTTGATCGATGTTCTTCTGTAAAAAGGGTTTCATGCGTCCCGCGTTAGATTTTATACCACGAGCCGGAGGCGCAGAGCCTGACCCTCTGATAGGTTTAGTCGTGAGCATGTACCTTGGTTCTAATCCTCTAAATCTCCTCGGCTCGCATTTGCGTAAACCTTCATGAACCCCTTCATACATTCAAGTGGTCCTCGCGATCGCAAGTTACTCGCCCTTGATTTTTCATTTGCCAATTTGATTGGCTACGCTACTCAGTCTAACGGACCAATCAGAATGTGAGTTACAAACTAGCCTCAATGCCGGATTGGCGATATCAACATCATGATGGCCAGTCTCATTAATAACGATAGTTCAACAATAGAAAACTGATTTACATGCAAAAGAAAGCCCTCAAAATATTTCTTTGATGGGAAGGATGACTTCATGGTTTTTAGTTTTTACTATACTAAATCAGAGTCAGTTGTGCCTGAGCAACCTTCAGTGCAGATCAACAGATATCTGGCAGCTGTGATTAGATGGTATTGTGTTAGATTTTTATGTCTTTAAACGTTCATCCATCCAGTAAATAAAAAAGGAGCCTTACCTTACCAGAATTTATTACAGCTTTAAGGCCAGACTGAGCATACATGTACATGAAATGACTGTGGAGTGCCTAGCTATTTAATAAAAATATATAACGTTACTGTAGAAGTTTATTGGAAAACATGTGGTTTTGTGCAACTCTAGGCAATAAGAGTTACCCCCCTTACCCATTCCTTTCTCCAAGCTCCTTCCCAGCGCGTGACACCTTCGTTACACTCTCGGTAGTATAGAGAGCTCCGCGAACGGGCTATCACTGTGAGGAGACTGTTCCTTTCTCCTTATCTCGGTTGAAAGGTCTGTAAAATGTTGATGATAATCAAGGGCGGGTAATACCTGATTTTAAGAACTACGGGAATGGGTCCAGGGGCTACTGTCGCATTTCAACAAATTTCACTTTGAACAAATTGACAATGCATGTAAGTCTCAATGTCCAAAATTATCATCGCTTCAGGCGGCTAGAGAATAAGAGAGATGGACCTGTTTTCGTCACTCCCGAAACAAATATACTGTTGTGAATAGATCAAGGATATTTATTACAATAAGATGGACTGTGTAATCAAGGGTGATAAGAACACAACTGTGCCTACTTGTGATGTTGGTTGGTTTGTTGCATTCACCCTCGGCGTTGCGATCTTTGTTGGGTCTGACGGCGATGTCCTTTTAACTAGATTGACCTACATGTTAGAAATGAGTGTCAATGAAGACTTTTAATCACGTCATAAAAGTATGGAGGTTGACACAAAGATTTACACCTTGTGTAGCATATAACCTCAGATAGGATTCGAACCAGGTCGCCAATCCCCGATATTAACATACAAATGACAATTATTCTCATCTCTGACATTATAAAAGAGGTGTGTCTCACATATGCCACCTATTGCCTACTGTTTGTTGTTTTACACTGCACTCAGCAATATTCCAGCTGTACGGTAGCGGTCTTTTAATAATCGAGTCTGGACAAGAAAAAAACAGTGATGGCCATTAAAACCAACGTCCCACGCCGCTATGGTGCGATGGACAAGCATTCAAGTTATCGAGCCTGACCACACGATCCATTTGGTGGTCTACTACGACCACCGAAAGTGAGGATAATAGCCATATATGAATCTCCCTGTTAAGAGAAATAGAACAATATTTACTCGTTATTTGGCAACACTCAACATTTATATGTACTGTAAACTCCTTTTATAACGAACACGCTTATCACGAAGTGACGGATATAACGATCTGATGTTTTTGGTCCCGGCTATTTGCGGCATCCTTTAGTTGAAACGCTTATAACGAAAGACAAAAATTAGTCCCTTTGCGTTCGTGATAATCGTTTGATTACTCAGGAAAAATAATGACCCCTGTTACCACGAACGAGTAAGATTACAGCGACACCTGGTTTAACCCGAACTTTCTCAACTCGATATATCGTTTAAGTCGATGTAACCGAATACCCCAGGCAGAACTCATATCGATACGATTGTCTAATATCAGGATTCGATTTGCCTCGAAATATGTATAACCCAATAAATATGTTCAATGGTACGGGAACATCGAGTTAATGAGGTTTCACTGCAATAACATCGAGTGTCATATCAACATACAGGTGTCATTGACACGGTACATATACCTATGTAGCGGGTCTTCACACGGGCCAGCGTCGGAGATGGACATACAAGGTCTGGCTGAAAAGTTCTAAGCCTAAGTGGGATATCTCAATCGGATTGAAACAAACTTTTGCCACCAGCAAGTACAATCATTTAATGAATCATAGACATAAGAACTGCAACTGTAGTGTTATTATTGTCTTTGTACCAGACCATCTTGTGAACCTACCCATTGAAATCACCAGAAATGGACAAAACTGGCTATAGGGCAGTCATCAAGTACTTGCAACTGAAAGGAAGGCCTTCAACAATAACCATTCCGGAAAACATTACCCGGGCGCATGACATGGTGATGGCTGATCGACGATTGACCCGTCGACATATTGCCAGTGTTGTGGGCATCTCTCATGAGAGGGTTGAGCACATTTTCACCAACGAGTTGGGAATGACACACAAATCGGTGGTTGCCATGTCAGCGATCCATGATTGTGGCTTCGAACTCATTGACCATCCCCCTTATTCACCCGATTTGGCCCCGTCAGACTTCCACCTGTTTCCCAAAATGAAAAAGGAACTAGCCGGTCGCCATTTTCCTAGTAATGATGATGTCATTTCCGCTGTGAATGACTTTTTTAGGGTGGCTGAAGAAAATTTCTTCTTGACCGGCATCCAGGCCTTGCAGAATCGCTGGCAAAAGTGTGTAAACATGGAAGGGGAGTATGTGGAGAAATAAATGAAAACCACCGACTTGGTACGGGTCTTTCACAGTTTGGCTTAGAACTTTTCAGCCAGCCCTCGTAGCAAACGCAGCACCGTTTCGTTGAGAACATACACGTGGCACTTATTTCCCTCACACAGTCAGTTTGCAAAGTAGCTATATATAGTGACACATGTAAAACCAGGATGTCAGTATACAACGTAGCTATATATAGTGACACATGTACAAGCAGGATGTCAGTATACAACGTAGCTATGTATAGTGACACATGTACACCCAGGATGTCAGTAGATAACGTAGCTATATATAGTCACACATGTACACCCAGGAAGTCACTATACAATGTAGCTATATATAGTGACACATATACACCCAGGATGTCAGTAGACAACGTAGCTATATATAGTGACACATGTACACCCAGGAAGTCAGTATCAAATGTAGCTATATAAAGTGATACATGCACACGAAGATGGTGGTATACAACGTAGCTATATAAATTGACACATGTACACACAGGATGTCAGTATCCAATGTAGCTATATAAAGTGATACATGCACACCGAAGATGTTGGTATACAACGTAGCTATACATAGTGACACATGTACACACAGGATGTCAGTATACAACGTAGCTATAAATAGTGACACATGTACATACAGAATGTCAGTATCCAATGTAGCTATATAAAGTGACACATGTACACACAGGATGTCAGTATCCAATGTAGCTATATAAAGTGATACATTCACACCGAAGATGTTGGTATACAACGTAGCTATATAAATTGACACATGTACACACAGGATGTCAGTATCCAATGTAGCTATATAAAGTGACACATATACACCGAAGATGTCAGTATACAACGTAGCTATATAAAGTGACACATGCACACGCAGGATGTCAGTATCCAATGTAGCTATATAAAGTGATACATGCCCACCGAAGATGTTGGTATACAACGTAGCTATACATAGTGACACATGTACACACAGGATGTCAGTATCAAATGTAGCTATATAGAGTGATACATGCACACCGAAGATGTCAGTATACAACGTAGCTATATATAGTGACACATGTACACACAGGATGTCAGTATCCAATGTAGCTATATAAAGTGATACATGCACACTGAAGATGTTTGTATACAACGTAGCTATACATAGTGACACATGTACACGCAGGATGTCAGTATACAACGTAGCTATAAATAGTGACACATGTACACGCAGGATGTCAGTATACAACGTACCTATAAATAGTGACACATGTACACACAGGATGTCAGTATCCAATGTAGCTATATAAAGTGATACATTCACACCGAAGATGTTGGTATACAACGTAGCTATACATAGTGACACATGTACACACAGGAGGTCAGTATCCAATGTAGCTATATAAAGTGACACATGTACACCGAAGATGTCAGTATACAACGTAGTTATATATAGTGATACATGCACACCGAATATGTTGGTATACAACGTAGCTATATATAGTGACACATGCACACGCAGGATGTCTGTATACAACGTAGCTATACATAGTGATACATGCACACTCAGTTTGTTAGTATACAACGTAGCTATACATAGTGACACATGTGCCCAGGATATCAGTATACAACATAGCTATATATATTTGTACAAATACATAGGGGATTTCAGTATACAACGTAGCTATATTTAGTGGTACATGTACGTTTGTATACACAGGATGTCGGTATACAACATAGCTATATATAGTAACACATGTATACACAGAATGTCAGTATACAACGTAGTTATACATAGTGACACATGTACCCAGGATGTCAGTATACAACGTAGCTATATATAGTGACACATGTACACGCAGGATGTCAGTATACAACGTAGTTATACATAGTGACACATGTACCCAGGAGGTCAGTATACAACATAGCTATATATATTTGTACAAATACATAGGGGATTTCAGTATACAACGTAGCTATATTTTGTGGTACATGTACGTTTGTATACACAGGATGTCGGTATACAACATAGCTATGTATAGTAACACATGTACACACAGGATGTCAGTATACACCGTAGTTATACATAGTGGCACATGTACACACAGGATGTCAGTATACAACGTAGTTATACATAGTGACACATGTTCACACAAGATGTCAGTATACAACGTAGTTATACATAGTGACACTTGTACACCAAGGATGTCAGATAATATTGAAGATATATATAATGATGCATGTGCACCCAAGATGGTACATGTACATGTACGTTTGTATACTGAGAATGTCGGTTTTACAACATAGCTATGTATAGTAACACATGTACACACAGGATGTCAGTATACACCGTAGTTATACATAGTGGCACATGTACACACAGGATATCAGTATGCAACGTAGGTATAAATAGTGAAATATGTACACACAGGATGTCAGTATCCAATGTAGCTATATAAAGTGATACATGCACACCGAAGATGTTGGTATACAACGTAGCTATATATAGTGACACATGTACCCACAGGAGGTCAGTATCCAATGTAGCTATATAAAGTGGTACATGCACACCGAAGATGTTGGTATACAACGTAGCTATATATAGTGACACATGTACACACATGATGTCAGTATCCAATGTAGCTATATAAAGTGATACATGCACACCGAAGATGTTGGTATACAACGTAGCTATGTATAGTGACACATGTACACACATGATGTCAGTATCCAATGTAGCTATATAAAGTGATACATGCACACCGAAGATGTTGGTATACAACGTAGCTATATATAGTGACACATGTACACACATGATGTCAGTATACAACGTAGCTATAAAAAGTGACACATGTACACCCAGGATGTCAGTATACAACGTAGTTATACATAGTGACACATGTACACCCAGGATGTCAGTATACAACGTAGCTATATATAGTGACACATGTACATCCCTGATGTCAGTATACATCATAGCTATGTAAAGTGTTACATGTACATCCAGGATATCAGTATACAACGGAGCTTTATACGGTGGCACATTTTCACCCAGGATGCCAGTATACATCATAGCTATGTAAAGTGTTACATGTACATCCAGGATATCAGTATACAACGGAGCTTTATACGGTGGCACATTTTCACCCAGGATGCCAGTATACATCATAGCTATGTAAAGTGTTACATGTACATCCAGGATATCAGTATACAACGGAGCTTTATACGGTGGCACATTTTCACCCAGGATGCCAGTATACATCATAGCTATGTAAAGTGTTACATGTACATCCAGGATATCAGTATACAACGGAGCTTTATACGGTGGCACATTTTCACCCAGGATGCCAGTATACATCATAGCTATGTAAAGTGTTACATGTACATCCAGGATATCAGTATACAACGGAGCTTTATACGGTGGCACATTTTCACCCAGGATGCCAGTATACATCATAGCTATGTAAAGTGTTACATGTACATCCAGGATATCAGTATACAACGGAGCTTTATACGGTGGCACATTTTCACCCAGGATGCCAGTATACATCGTAGCTATGTAAAGTGTTACATGTACATCCAGGATATCAGTATACAACGGAGCTTTATACGGTGGCACATTTTCACCCAGGATGCCAGTATACATCATAGCTATGTAAAGTGTTACATGTACATCCAGGATATCAGTATACAACGGAGCTTTATACGGTGGCACATTTTCACCCAGGATGCCAGTATACATCATAGCTATGTAAAGTGTTACATGTACATCCAGGATATCAGTATACAACGGAGCTTTATACGGTGGCACATTTTCACCCAGGATGCCAGTATACATCATAGCTATGTAAAGTGTTACATGTACATCCAGGATATCAGTATACAACGGAGCTTTATACGGTGGCACATTTTCACCCAGGATGCCAGTATACATCATAGCTATGTAAAGTGTTACATGTACATCCAGGATATCAGTATACAACGGAGCTTTATACGGTGGCACATTTTCACCCAGGATGCCAGTATACATCATAGCTATGTAAAGTGTTACATGTACATCCAGGATATCAGTATACAACGGAGCTTTATACGGTGGCACATTTTCACCCAGGATGCCAGTATACATCATAGCTATGTAAAGTGTTACATGTACATCCAGGATATCAGTATACAACGGAGCTTTATACGGTGGCACATTCTCACCCAGGATGCCAGTATACATCGTAGCTATGTAAAGTGTTACATGTACATCCAGGATATCAGTATACAACGGAGCTTTATACGGTGGCACATTTTCACCTAGGATGCCAGTATACATCATAGCTATGTAAAGTGTTACATGTACATCCAGGATATCAGTATACAACGGAGCTTTATACGGTGGCACATTTTCACCCAGGATGCCAGTATACATCATAGCTATGTAAAGTGTTACATGTACATCCAGGATATCAGTATACAACGGAGCTTTATACGGTGGCACATTTTCACCCAGGATGCCAGTATACATCGTAGCTATGTAAAGTGTTACATGTACATCCAGGATATCAGTATACAACGGAGCTTTATACGGTGGCACATTTTCACCCAGGATGCCAGTATACATCATAGCTATATAAAGTGTTACATGTGCATCCAGGATATCAGTATACAACGGAGCTTTATACGGTGGCACATTTTCACCCAGGATGCCAGTATACATCGTAGCTATGTAAAGTGTTACATGTACATCCAGGATATCAGTATACAACGGAGCTTTATACGGTGGCACATTTTCACCCAGGATGCCAGTATACATCGTAGCTATATAAAGTGTTACATGTACATCCAGGATATCAGTATACAACGGAGCTTTATACGGTGGCACATTTTCACCCAGGATGCCAGTATACATCGTAGCTATATAAAGTGTTACATGTACATCCAGGATATCAGTATACAACGGAGCTTTATACGGTGGCACATTTTCACCCAGGATGCCAGTATACATCGTAGCTATGTAAAGTGCTACATGTACATCCAGGATATCAGTATACAACGGAGCTTTATACGGTGGCACATTTTCACCCAGGATGCCAGTATACATCATAGCTATATAAAGTGTTACATGTACATCCAGGATATCAGTATACAACGGAGCTTTATACGGTGGCACATTTTCACCCAGGATGCCAGTATACATCGTAGCTATATAAAGTGTTACATGTGCATCCAGGATATCAGTATACAACGGAGCTTTATACGGTGGCACATTTTCACCCAGGATGCCAGTATACATCGTAGCTTTATAAAGTGTTACATGTACATCCAGGATATCAGTATACAACGGAGCTTTATACGGTGGCACATTTTCACCCAGGATGCCAGTATACATCATAGCTATATAAAGTGTTACATGTGCATCCAGGATATCAG
The DNA here is from genome assembly GCF_023055435.1 of Haliotis rufescens. NCBI lineage: Eukaryota > Metazoa > Mollusca > Gastropoda > Lepetellida > Haliotidae > Haliotis > Haliotis rufescens. Next base: position 6,162,692 of record NW_025963802.1, read on the forward strand.
TATACAACGGAGCTTTATACGGTGGCACATTTTCACCCAGGATGCCAGTATACATCATAGCTATGTAAAGTGTTACATGTACATCCAGGATATCAGTATACAACGGAGCTTTATACGGTGGCACATTTTCACCCAGGATGCCAGTATACATCATAGCTATGTAAAGTGTTACATGTACATCCAGGATATCAGTATACAACGGAGCTTTATACGGTGGCACATTTTCACCCAGGATGCCAGTATACATCATAGCTATGTAAAGTGTTACATGTACATCCAGGATATCAGTATACAACGGAGCTTTATACGGTGGCACATTTTCACCCAGGATGCCAGTATACATCATAGCTATGTAAAGTGTTACATGTACATCCAGGATATCAGTATACAACGGAGCTTTATACGGTGGCACATTTTCACCCAGGATGCCAGTATACATCATAGCTATGTAAAGTGTTACATGTACATCCAGGATATCAGTATACAACGGAGCTTTATACGGTGGCACATTTTCACCCAGGATGCCAGTATACATCATAGCTATGTAAAGTGTTACATGTACATCCAGGATATCAGTATACAACGGAGCTTTATACGGTGGCACATTTTCACCCAGGATGCCAGTATACATCATAGCTATGTAAAGTGTTACATGTACATCCAGGATATCAGTATACAACGGAGCTTTATACGGTGGCACATTTTCACCCAGGATGCCAGTATACATCATAGCTATGTAAAGTGTTACATGTACATCCAGGATATCAGTATACAACGGAGCTTTATACGGTGGCACATTTTCACCCAGGATGCCAGTATACATCATAGCTATGTAAAGTGTTACATGTACATCCAGGATATCAGTATACAACGGAGCTTTATACGGTGGCACATTTTCACCCAGGATGCCAGTATACATCATAGCTATGTAAAGTGTTACATGTACATCCAGGATATCAGTATACAACGGAGCTTTATACGGTGGCACATTTTCACCCAGGATGCCAGTATACATCATAGCTATGTAAAGTGTTACATGTACATCCAGGATATCAGTATACAACGGAGCTTTATACGGTGGCACATTTTCACCCAGGATGCCAGTATACATCATAGCTATGTAAAGTGTTACATGTACATCCAGGATATCAGTATACAACGGAGCTTTATACGGTGGCACATTTTCACCCAGGATGCCAGTATACATCATAGCTATGTAAAGTGTTACATGTACATCCAGGATATCAGTATACAACGGAGCTTTATACGGTGGCACATTTTCACCCAGGATGCCAGTATACATCATAGCTATGTAAAGTGTTACATGTACATCCAGGATATCAGTATACAACGGAGCTTTATACGGTGGCACATTTTCACCCAGGATGCCAGTATACATCATAGCTATGTAAAGTGTTACATGTACATCCAGGATATCAGTATACAACGGAGCTTTATACGGTGGCACATTTTCACCCAGGATGCCAGTATACATCATAGCTATGTAAAGTGTTACATGTACATCCAGGATATCAGTATACAACGGAGCTTTATACGGTGGCACATTTTCACCCAGGATGCCAGTATACATCATAGCTATGTAAAGTGTTACATGTACATCCAGGATATCAGTATACAACGGAGCTTTATACGGTGGCACATTCTCACCCAGGATGCCAGTATACATCGTAGCTATATAAAGTGTTACATGTACATCCAGGATATCAGTATACAACGGAGCTTTATACGGTGGCACATTTTCACCCAGGATGCCAGTATACATCATAGCTATGTAAAGTGTTACATGTACATCCAGGATATCAGTATACAACGGAGCTTTATACGGTGGCACATTTTCACCCAGGATGCCAGTATACATCATAGCTATGTAAAGTGTTACATGTACATCCAGGATATCAGTATACAACGGAGCTTTATACGGTGGCACATTTTCACCCAGGATGCCAGTATACATCATAGCTATATAAAGTGTTACATGTACATCCAGGATATCAGTATACAACGGAGCTTTATACGGTGGCACATTTTCACCCAGGATGCCAGTATACATCGTAGCTATGTAAAGTGTTACATGTACATCCAGGATATCAGTATACAACGGAGCTTTATACGGTGGCACATTTTCACCCAGGATGCCAGTATACATCGTAGCTATATAAAGTGTTACATGTACATCCAGGATATCAGTATACAACGGAGCTTTATACGGTGGCACATTTTCACCCAGGATGCCAGTATACATCGTAGCTATATAAAGTGTTACATGTACATCCAGGATATCAGTATACAACGGAGCTTTATACGGTGGCACATTTTCACCCAGGATGCCAGTATACATCGTAGCTATGTAAAGTGCTACATGTACATCCAGGATATCAGTATACAACGGAGCTTTATACGGTGGCACATTTTCACCCAGGATGCCAGTATACATCATAGTTATATAAAGTGTTACATGTACATCCAGGATATCAGTATACAACGGAGCTTTATACGGTGGCACATTTTCACCCAGGATGCCAGTATACATCGTAGCTATATAAAGTGTTACATGTGCGTCCAGGATATCAGTATACAACGGAGCTTTATACGGTGGCACATTTTCACCCAGGATGCCAGTATACATCGTAGCTTTATAAAGTGTTACATGTACATCCAGGATATCAGTATACAACGGAGCTTTATACGGTGGCACATTTTCACCCAGGATGCCAGTATACATCGTAGCTATATAAAGTGTTACATGTGCATCCAGGATATCAGTATACAACGGAGCTTTATACGGTGGCACATTTTCACCCAGGATGCCAGTATACATCGTAGCTATATAAAGTGTTACATGTACATCCAGGATATCAGTATACAACGGAGCTTTATACGGTGGCACATTTTCACCCAGGATGCCAGTATACATCGTAGCTATGTAAAGTGTTACATGTACATCCAGGATATCAGTATACAACGGAGCTTTATACGGTGGCACATTTTCACCCAGGATGCCAGTATACATCGTAGCTATGTAAAGTGTTACATGTACATCCAGGATATCAGTATACAACGGAGCTTTATACGGTGGCACATTTTCACCCAGGATGCCAGTATACATCGTAGCTATGTAAAGTGTTACATGTACATCCAGGATGTCAGTATACAACGGAGCTTTATACGGTGGCACATTTTCACCCAGGATGCCAGTATACATCGTAGCTATGTAAAGTGTTACATGTACATCCAGGATATCAGTATACAACGGAGCTTTATACGGTGGCACATTTTCACCCAGGATGCCAGTATACATCGTAGCTATATAAAGTGTTACATGTACATCCAGGATATCAGTATACAACGGAGCTTTATACGGTGGCACATTTTCACCCAGGATGCCAGTATACATCGTAGCTATATAAAGTGCTACATGTACATCCATGATATCAGTATACAACGGAGCTTTATACGGTGGCACATTTTCACCCAGGATGCCAGTATACATCGTAGCTATATAAAGTGCTACATGTACATCCAGGATATCAGTATACAACGGAGCTTTATACGGTGGCACATTTTCACCCAGGATGCCAGTATACATCGTAGCTATGTAAAGTGTTACATGTACATCCAGGATATCAGTATACAACGGAGCTTTATACGGTGGCACATTTTCACCCAGGATGCCAGTATACATCGTAGCTATGTAAAGTGTTACATGTACATCCAGGATATCAGTATACAACGGAGCTTTATACGGTGGCACATTTTCACCCAGGATGCCAGTATACATCGTAGCTATGTAAAGTGTTACATGTACATCCAGGATATCAGTATAAAACGGAGCTTTATACGGTGGCACATTTTCACCCAGGATGCCAGTATACATCGTAGCTATGTAAAGTGTTACATGTACATCCAGGATATCAGTATACAACGGAGCTTTATACGGTGGCACATTTTCACCCAGGATGCCAGTATACATCGTAGCTTTATAAAGTGTTACATGTACATCCAGGATATCAGTATACAACGGAGCTTTATACGGTGGCACATTTTCACCCAGGATGCCAGTATACATCATAGCTATGTAAAGTGTTACATGTACATCCAGGATATCAGTATACAACGGAGCTTTATACGGTGGCACATTTTCACCCAGGATGCCAGTATACATCATAGCTATGTAAAGTGTTACATGTACATCCAGGATATCAGTATACAACGGAGCTTTATACGGTGGCACATTCTCACCCAGGATGCCAGTATACATCGTAGCTATGTAAAGTGTTACATGTACATCCAGGATATCAGTATACAACGGAGCTTTATACGGTGGCACATTTTCACCCAGGATGCCAGTATACATCATAGCTATGTAAAGTGTTACATGTACATCCAGGATATCAGTATACAACGGAGCTTTATACGGTGGCACATTTTCACCCAGGATGCCAGTATACATCGTAGCTATGTAAAGTGTTACATGTACATCCAGGATATCAGTATACAACGGAGCTTTATACGGTGGCACATTTTCACCCAGGATGCCAGTATACATCATAGCTATATCAAGTGTTACATGTACATCCAGGATATCAGTATACAACGGAGCTTTATACGGTGGCACATTTTCACCCAGGATGCCAGTATACATCGTAGCTATGTAAAGTGTTACATGTACATCCAGGATATCAGTATACAACGGAGCTTTATACGGTGGCACATTTTCACCCAGGATGCCAGTATACATCGTAGCTATATAAAGTGCTACATGTACATCCATGATATCAGTATACAACGGAGCTTTATACGGTGGCACATTTTCACCCAGGATGCCAGTATACATCGTAGCTATATAAAGTGCTACATGTACATCCAGGATATCAGTATACAACGGAGCTTTATACGGTGGCACATTTTCACCCAGGATGCCAGTATACATCGTAGCTATGTAAAGTGTTACATGTACATCCAGGATATCAGTATACAACGGAGCTTTATACGGTGGCACATTTTCACCCAGGATGCCAGTATACATCGTAGCTATATAAAGTGTTACATGTACATCCAGGATATCAGTATACAACGGAGCTTTATACGGTGGCACATTTTCACCCAGGATGCCAGTATACATCATAGCTATGTAAAGTGTTTCATGTACATCCAGGATATCAGTATACAACGGAGCTTTATACGGTGGCACATTTTCACCCAGGATGCCAGTATACATCATAGCTATGTAAAGTGTTACATGTACATCCAGGATGTCAGTATACAACGGAGCTTTATACGGTGGCACATTTTCACCCAGGATGCCAGTATACATCATAGCTATGTAAAGTGTTACATGTACATCCAGGATATCAGTATACAACGGAGCTTTATACGGTGGCACATTTTCACCCAGGATGCCAGTATACATCGTAGCTATATAAAGTGTTACATGTACATCCAGGATATCAGTATACAACGGAGCTTTATACGGTGGCACATTTTCACCCAGGATGCCAGTATACATCGTAGCTATGTAAAGTGTTACATGTACATCCAGGATATCAGTATACAACGGAGCTTTATACGGTGGCACATTTTCACCCAGGATGCCAGTATACATCGTAGCTATATAAAGTGCTACATGTACATCCATGATATCAGTATACAACGGAGCTTTATACGGTGGCACATTTTCACCCAGGATGCCAGTATACATCGTAGCTATATAAAGTGCTACATGTACATCCAGGATATCAGTATACAACGGAGCTTTATACGGTGGCACATTTTCACCCAGGATGCCAGTATACATCGTAGCTATGTAAAGTGTTACATGTACATCCAGGATATCAGTATACAACGGAGCTTTATACGGTGGCACATTTTCACCCAGGATGCCAGTATACATCGTAGCTATATCAAGTGCTACATGTACATCCAGGATATCAGTATACAACGGAGCTTTATACGGTGGCACATTTTCACCCAGGATGCCAGTATACATCGTAGCTATATAAAGTGTTACATGTACATCCAGGATATCAGTATACAACGGAGCTTTATACGGTGGCACATTTTCACCCAGGATGCCAGTATACATCGTAGCTATATAAAGTGCTACATGTACATCCAGGATATCAGTATACAACGGAGCTTTATACGGTGGCACATTTTCACCCAGGATGCCAGTATACATCGTAGCTATATAAAGTGTTACATGTACATCCAGGATATCAGTATACAACGGAGCTTTATACGGTGGCACATTTTCACCCAGGATGCCAGTATACATCGTAGCTATATAAAGTGTTACATGTACATCCAGGATATCAGTATACAACGGAGCTTTATACGGTGGCACATTTTCACCCAGGATGCCAGTATACATCGTAGCTATATAAAGTGTTACATGTACATCCAGGATATCAGTATACAACGGAGCTTTATACGGTGGCACATTTTCACCCAGGATGCCAGTATACATCGTAGCTATATAAAGTGCTACATGTACATCCAGGATATCAGTATACAACGGAGCTTTATACGGTGGCACATTTTCACCCAGGATGCCAGTATACATCATAGCTATATAAAGTGTTACATGTACATCCAGGATATCAGTATACAACGGAGCTTTATACGGTGGCACATTTTCACCCAGGATGCCAGTATACATCGTAGCTATATAAAGTGTTACATGTACATCCAGGATATCAGTATACAACGGAGCTTTATACGGTGGCACATTTTCACCCAGGATGCCAGTATACATCGTAGCTATATAAAGTGTTACATGTACATCCAGGATATCAGTATACAACGGAGCTTTATACGGTGGCACATTTTCACCCAGGATGCCAGTATACATCGTAGCTATATAAAGTGTTACATGTACATCCAGGATATCAGTATACAACGGAGCTTTATACGGTGGCACATTTTCACCCAGGATGCCAGTATACATCGTAGCTATATAAAGTGCTACATGTACATCCAGGATATCAGTATACAACGGAGCTTTATACGGTGGCACATTTTCACCCAGGATGCCAGTATACATCGTAGCTATATAAAGTGTTACATGTACATCCAGGATATCAGTATACAACGGAGCTTTATACGGTGGCACATTTTCACCCAGGATGCCAGTATACATCGTAGCTATATAAAGTGTTACATGTACATCCAGGATATCAGTATACAACGGAGCTTTATACGGTGGCACATTTTCACCCAGGATGCCAGTATACATCGTAGCTATATAAAGTGTTACATGTACATCCAGGATATCAGTATACAACGGAGCTTTATACGGTGGCACATTTTCACCCAGGATGCCAGTATACATCGTAGCTATGTAAAGTGCTACATGTCGTCCAGGATATCAGTATACAACGGAGCTTTATACGGTGGCACATTTTCACCCAGGATGCCAGTATACATCGTAGCTATATAAAGTGTTACATGTACATCCAGGATATCAGTATACAACGGAGCTTTATACGGTGGCACATTTTCACCCAGGATGCCAGTATACATCATAGCTATGTAAAGTGTTACATGTACATCCAGGATATCAGTATACAACGGAGCTTTATACGGTGGCACATTCTCACCCAGGATGCCAGTATACATCGTAGCTATGTAAAGTGTTACATGTACATCCAGGATATCAGTATACAACGGAGCTTTATACGGTGGCACATTTTCACCCAGGATGCCAGTATACATCATAGCTATGTAAAGTGTTACATGTACATCCAGGATATCAGTATACAACGGAGCTTTATACGGTGGCACATTTTCACCCAGGATGCCAGTATACATCGTAGCTATGTAAAGTGTTACATGTACATCCAGGATATCAGTATACAACGGAGCTTTATACGGTGGCACATTTTCACCCAGGATGCCAGTATACATCGTAGCTATGTAAAGTGTTACATGTACATCCAGGATATCAGTATACAACGGAGCTTTATACGGTGGCACATTTTCACCCAGGATGCCAGTATACATCATAGCTATATCAAGTGTTACATGTACATCCAGGATATCAGTATACAACGGAGCTTTATACGGTGGCACATTTTCACCCAGGATGCCAGTATACATCGTAGCTATGTAAAGTGTTACATGTACATCCAGGATATCAGTATACAACGGAGCTTTATACGGTGGCACATTTTCACCCAGGATGCCAGTATACATCGTAGCTATATAAAGTGCTACATGTACATCCATGATATCAGTATACAACGGAGCTTTATACGGTGGCACATTTTCACCCAGGATGCCAGTATACATCGTAGCTATATAAAGTGCTACTTGTACATCCAGGATATCAGTATACAACGGAGCTTTATACGGTGGCACATTTTCACCCAGGATGCCAGTATACATCATAGCTATGTAAAGTGTTACATGTACATCCAGGATATCAGTATACAACGGAGCTTTATACGGTGGCACATTTTCACCCAGGATGCCAGTATACATCGTAGCTATATAAAGTGCTACATGTACATCCAGGATATCAGTATACAACGGAGCTTTATACGGTGGCACATTTTCACCCAGGATGCCAGTATACATCGTAGCTATATAAAGTGCTACATGTACATCCAGGATATCAGTATACAACGGAGCTTTATACGGTGGCACATTTTCACCCAGGATGCCAGTATACATCGTAGCTATATAAAGTGCTACATGTACATCCAGGATATCAGTATACAACGGAGCTTTATACGGTGGCACATTTTCACCCAGGATGCCAGTATACATCGTAGCTATATAAAGTGTTACATGTACATCCAGGATATCAGTATACAACGGAGCTTTATACGGTGGCACATTTTCACCCAGGATGCCAGTATACATCGTAGCTATATAAAGTGTTACATGTACATCCAGGATATCAGTATACAACGGAGCTTTATACGGTGGCACATTTTCACCCAGGATGCCAGTATACATCGTAGCTATATAAAGTGTTACATGTACATCCAGGATATCAGTATACAACGGAGCTTTATACGGTGGCACATTTTCACCCAGGATGCCAGTATACATCGTAGCTATATAAAGTGCTACATGTACATCCAGGATATCAGTATACAACGGAGCTTTATACGGTGGCACATTTTCACCCAGGATGCCAGTATACATCATAGCTATATAAAGTGTTACATGTACATCCAGGATATCAGTATACAACGGAGCTTTATACGGTGGCACATTTTCACCCAGGATGCCAGTATACATCGTAGCTATATAAAGTGTTACATGTACATCCAGGATATCAGTATACAACGGAGCTTTATACGGTGGCACATTTTCACCCAGGATGCCAGTATACATCGTAGCTATATAAAGTGTTACATGTACATCCAGGATATCAGTATACAACGGAGCTTTATACGGTGGCACATTTTCACCCAGGATGCCAGTATACATCGTAGCTATATAAAGTGCTACATGTACATCCAGGATATCAGTATACAACGGAGCTTTATACGGTGGCACATTTTCACCCAGGATGCCAGTATACATCGTAGCTATATAAAGTGTTACATGTACATCCAGGATATCAGTATACAACGGAGCTTTATACGGTGGCACATTTTCACCCAGGATGCCAGTATACATCGTAGCTATATAAAGTGTTACATGTACATCCAGGATATCAGTATACAACGGAGCTTTATACGGTGGCACATTTTCACCCAGGATGCCAGTATACATCGTAGCTATATAAAGTGTTACATGTACATCCAGGATATCAGTATACAACGGAGCTTTATACGGTGGCACATTTTCACCCAGGATGCCAGTATACATCGTAGCTATGTAAAGTGCTACATGTACATCCAGGATATCAGTATACAACGGAGCTTTATACGGTGGCACATTTTCACCCAGGATGCCAGTATACATCGTAGCTATATAAAGTGTTACATGTACATCCAGGATATCAGTATACAACGGAGCTTTATACGGTGGCACATTTTCACCCAGGATGCCAGTATACATCGTAGCTATATAAAGTGTTACATGTGCATCCAGGATATCAGTATACAACGGAGCTTTATACGGTGGCACATTTTCACCCAGGATGCCAGTATACATCGTAGCTTTATAAAGTGTTACATGTACATCCAGGATATCAGTATACAACGGAGCTTTATACGGTGGCACATTTTCACCCAGGATGCCAGTATACATCGTAGCTATATAAAGTGTTACATGTGCATCCAGGATATCAGTATACAACGGAGCTTTATACGGTGGCACATTTTCACCCAGGATGCCAGTATACATCGTAGCTATGTAAAGTGTTACATGTACATCCAGGATATCAGTATACAACGGAGCTTTATACGGTGGCACATTTTCACCCAGGATGCCAGTATACATCGTAGCTATGTAAAGTGTTACATGTACATCCAGGATATCAGTATACAACGGAGCTTTATACGGTGGCACATTTTCACCCAGGATGCCAGTATACATCATAGCTATGTAAAGTGTTACATGTACATCCAGGATATCAGTATACAACGGAGCTTTATACGGTGGCACATTTTCACCCAGGATGCCAGTATACATCGTAGCTATGTAAAGTGTTACATGTACATCCAGGATATCAGTATACAACGGAGCTTTATACGGTGGCACATTTTCACCCAGGATGCCAGTATACATCGTAGCTATGTAAAGTGTTACATGTACATCCAGGATATCAGTATACAACGGAGCTTTATACGGTGGCACATTTTCACCCAGGATGCCAGTATACATCGTAGCTATGTAAAGTGTTACATGTACATCCAGGATATCAGTATACAACGGAGCTTTATACGGTGGCACATTTTCACCCAGGATGCCAGTATACATCGTAGCTATGTAAAGTGTTACATGTACATCCAGGATATCAGTATACAACGGAGCTTTATACGGTGGCACATTTTCACCCAGGATGCCAGTATACATCGTAGCTATGTAAAGTGTTACATGTACATCCAGGATATCAGTATACAACGGAGCTTTATACGGTGGCACATTTTCACCCAGGATGCCAGTATACATCGTAGCTTTATGAAGTGTTACATGTACATCCAGGATATCAGTATACAACGGAGCTTTATACGGTGGCACATTTTCACCCAGGATGCCAGTATACATCATAGCTATGTAAAGTGTTACATGTACATCCAGGATATCAGTATACAACGGAGCTTTATACGGTGGCACATTTTCACCCAGGATGCCAGTATACATCATAGCTATGTAAAGTGTTACATGTACATCCAGGATATCAGTATACAACGGAGCTTTATACGGTGGCACATTCTCACCCAGGATGCCAGTATACATCATAGCTATGTAAAGTGTTACATGTACATCCAGGATATCAGTATACAACGGAGCTTTATACGGTGGCACATTTTCACCCAGGATGCCAGTATACATCATAGCTATGTAAAGTGTTACATGTACATCCAGGATATCAGTATACAACGGAGCTTTATACGGTGGCACATTTTCACCCAGGATGCCAGTATACATCATAGCTATGTAAAGTGTTACATGTACATCCAGGATATCAGTATACAACGGAGCTTTATACGGTGGCACATTTTCACCCAGGATGCCAGTATACATCATAGCTATGTAAAGTGTTTCATGTACATCCAGGATATCAGTATACAACGGAGCTTTATACGGTGGCACATTTTCACCCAGGATGCCAGTATACATCATAGCTATGTAAAGTGTTACATGTACATCCAGGATATCAGTATACAACGGAGCTTTATACGGTGGCACATTTTCACCCAGGATGCCAGTATACATCATAGCTATGTAAAGTGTTACATGTACATCCAGGATATCAGTATACAACGGAGCTTTATACGGTGGCACATTTTCACCCAGGATGCCAGTATACATCATAGCTATGTAAAGTGTTACATGTACATCCAGGATATCAGTATACAACGGAGCTTTATACGGTGGCACATGTACACCCAGGATGCCAGTATACATCGTAGCTATGTAAAGTGTTACATGTACATCCAGGATATCAGTATACAACGGAGCTTTATACGGTGGCACATGTACACCCAGGATGCCAGTATACATCATAGCTATGTAAAGTGTTACATGTACATCCAGGATATCAGTATACAACGGAGCTTTATACGGTGGCACATTTTCACCCAGGATGCCAGTATACATCATAGCTATGTAAAGTGTTACATGTACATCCAGGATATCAGTATACAACGGAGCTTTATACGGTGGCACATTTTCACCCAGGATGCCAGTATACATCGTAGCTATGTCAAGTGCTACATGTACATCCAGGATATCAGTATACAACGGAGCTTTATACGGTGGCACATGTACACCCAGGATGCCAGTATACATCATAGCTATATAAAGTGTTACATGTACATCCAGGATATCAGTATACAACGGAGCTTTATACGGTGGCACATGTACACCCAGGATGCCAGTATACATCATAGCTATGTAAAGTGTTACATGTACATCCAGGATATCAGTATACAACGGAGCTTTATACGGTGGCACATGTACACCCAGGATGCCAGTATACATCATAGCTATGTAAAGTGTTACATGTACATCCAGGATATCAGTATACAACGGAGCTTTATACGGTGGCACATGTACACCCAGGATGCCAGTATACATCATAGCTATGTAAAGTGTTACATGTACATCCAGGATATCAGTATACAACGGAGCTTTATACGGTGGCACATGTACACCCAGGATGCCAGTATACATCATAGCTATATAAAGTGTTACATGTACATCCAGGATATCAGTATACAACGGAGCTTTATACGGTGGCACATGTACACCCAGGATGCCAGTATACATCATAGCTATGTAAAGTGTTACATGTACATCCAGGATATCAGTATACAACGGAGCTTTATACGGTGGCACATGTACACCCAGGATGCCAGTATACATCATAGCTATATAAAGTGTTACATGTACATCCAGGATATCAGTATACAACGGAGCTTTATACGGTGGCACATTTTCACCCAGGATGCCAGTATACATCATAGCTATGTAAAGTGTTACATGTACATCCAGGATATCAGTATACAACGGAGCTTTATACGGTGGCACATTTTCACCCAGGATGCCAGTATACATCGTAGCTATGTAAAGTGTTACATGTACATCCAGGATATCAGTATACAACGGAGCTTTATACGGTGGCACATTTTCACCCAGGATGCCAGTATACATCGTAGCTATGTAAAGTGTTACATGTACATCCAGGATATCAGTATACAACGGAGCTTTATACGGTGGCACATTTTCACCCAGGATGCCAGTATACATCGTAGCTATGTAAAGTGTTACATGTACATCCAGGATATCAGTATACAACGGAGCTTTATACGGTGGCACATTTTCACCCAGGATGCCAGTATACATCATAGCTATGTAAAGTGTTACATGTACATCCAGGATATCAGTATACAACGGAGCTTTATACGGTGGCACATTTTCACCCAGGATGCCAGTATACATCGTAGCTATGTAAAGTGTTACATGTACATCCAGGATATCAGTATACAACGGAGCTTTATACGGTGGCACATTTTCACCCAGGATGCCAGTATACATCGTAGCTATGTAAAGTGTTACATGTACATCCAGGATATCAGTATACAACGGAGCTTTATACGGTGGCACATGTACACCCAGGATGCCAGTATACATCATAGCTATGTAAAGTGTTACATGTACATCCAGGATATCAGTATACAACGGAGCTTTATACGGTGGCACATGTACACCCAGGATGCCAGTATACATCATAGCTATGTAAAGTGTTACATGTACATCCAGGATATCAGTATACAACGGAGCTTTATACGGTGGCACATTTTCACCCAGGATGCCAGTATACATCATAGGTATGTAAAGTGTTACATGTACATCCAGGATATCAGTATACAACGGAGCTTTATACGGTGGCACATGTACACCCAGGATGCCAGTATACATCGTAGCTATATAAAGTGTTACATGTACATCCAGGATATCAGTATACAACGGAGCTTTATACGGTGGCACATTTTCACCCAGGATGCCAGTATACATCGTAGCTATGTAAAGTGTTACATGTACATCCAGGATATCAGTATACAACGGAGCTTTATACGGTGGCACATGTACACCCAGGATGCCAGTATACATCGTAGCTATGTAAAGTGTTACATGTACATCAAGGATATCAGTATACAACGGAGCTTTATACGGTGGCACATGTACACCCAGGATGCCAGTATACATCGTAGCTATGTAAAGTGTTACATGTACATCCAGGATATCAGTATACAACGGAGCTTTATACGGTGGCACATGTATACCCAGGATGCCAGTATACATCGTAGCTATGTAAAGTGTTACATGTACATCCAGGATATCAGTATACAACGGAGCTTTATACGGTGGCACATGTACACCCAGGATGCCAGTATACATCGTAGCTATGTAAAGTGTTACATGTACATCCAGGATATCAGTATACAACGGAGCCTCATACGGTGGCACATGTACACCCAGGATGCCAGTATACATCGTAGCTATATAAAGTGTTACATGTACATCCAGGATATCAGTATACAACGGAGCTGTATACGGTGGCACATGTACACCCAGGATGCCAGTATACATCGTAGCTATATAAAGTGTTACATGTACATCCAGGATATCAGTATACAACGGAGCTTTATACGGTGGCACATGTACACCCAGGATGCCAGTATACATCGTAGCTATGTAAAGTGTTACATGTACATCCAGGATATCAGTATACAACGGAGCTTTATACGGTGGCACATGTACACCCAGGATGCCAGTATACATCGTAGCTATATAAAGTGTTACATGTACATCCAGGATATCAGTATACAACGGAGCTTTATACGGTGGCACATGTACACCCAGGATGCCAGTATACATCGTAGCTATGTAAAGTGTTACATGTACATCCAGGATATCAGTATACAACGGAGCTTTATACGGTGGCACATGTACACCCAGGATGCCAGTATACATCGTAGCTATGTAAAGTGTTACATGTACATCCAGGATATCAGTATACAACGGAGCTTTATACGGTGGCACATGTACACCCAGGATGCCAGTATACATCGTAGCTATGTAAAGTGTTACATGTACATCCAGGATATCAGTATACAACGGAGCTTTATACGGTGGCGCATGTACACCCAGGATGCCAGTATACATCGTAGCTATATAAAGTGTTACATGTACATCCAGGATATCAGTATACAACGGAGCTTTATACGGTGGCACATGTACACCCAGGATGCCAGTATACATCGTAGCTATGTAAAGTGTTACATGTACATCAAGGATATCAGTATACAACGGAGCTTTATACGGTGGCACATGTACACCCAGGATGCCAGTATACATCGTAGCTATATAAAGTGTTACATGTACATCCAGGATATCAGTATACAACGGAGCTTTATACGGTGGCACATGTACACCCAGGATGCCAGTATACATCGTAGCTATATAAAGTGTTACATGTACATCCAGGATATCAGTATACAACGGAGCTTTATACGGTGGCACATGTACACCCAGGATGCCAGTATACATCGTAGCTATGTAAAGTGTTACATGTACATCCAGGATATCAGTATACAACGGAGCTTTATACGGTGGCACATGTACACCCAGGATGCCAGTATACATCGTAGCTATGTAAAGTGTTACATGTACATCCAGGATATCAGTATACAACGGAGCTTTATACGGTGGCACATGTACACCCAGGATGCCAGTATACATCGTAGCTATATAAAGTGTTACATGTACATCCAGGATATCAGTATACAACGGAGCTTTATACGGTGGCACATTTTCACCCAGGATGCCAGTATACATCGTAGCTATGTAAAGTGTTACATGTACATCCAGGATATCAGTATACAACGGAGCTTTATACGGTGGCACATTTTCACCCAGGATGCCAGTATACATCGTAGCTATGTAAAGTGTTACATGTACATCCAGGATATCAGTATACAACGGAGCTTTATACGGTGGCACATGTACACCCAGGATGCCAGTATACATCGTAGCTATGTAAAGTGCTACATGTGCACACCACGGTTGTTAACACAGAACATTATGTTTCAGACAATGTGTAAAATCAGTCAGCGTGTCAATGGACAATGAACAGATTTGTCACTTAATTTGTAAAATGACTAAAATATTTAGACATTTTAGAAATTGTCTAAATGAATCAGATTTAACACATTGAGTGCAACATGTATATTGGTACGTATTCACATTGGGTGTTTGTGTAGATCATGGCAGGTTGCGCATGCGCCTGAATAGCATGTCGCTGAAAAGAATGCTCCGTCACAATCGCGTTAATTATGAGATGATGTTGTGCAAATATAATGTAATGTGACCTTGAAGCAACCTGGAATGGGTATATGTGAGGGAATCATGAACATTATTGAGCGTTTTGCTTAAAATCAAGTGTCCTAAATGTAAACAAATGTGAAGACGAATTTACACAAGTATTGTCACTGCTGACTGACCCAGCGTCCAGGCAATCAACAAACAATGGGCAGCCCGAGCAGGGTCATTGAAGCACTGACCAGTTCTCACAGCAAGGAAGATGGCCTACGATTTCCAAAGTGTGGAGGATACACGCATTGATATTTTCAAATCAATACACAGACGGCTTGGACAACGTGATGGAATTTATTTGGAAAATGAACTGTTTGAAACATACACTGATGATAAAGAAAACGGAACGAAGAGAGGAAGAGTAGACAAGAATAGTCGACGTGATTCCCCAAAATGGACGTCCACCAAAACGTGTTCACAGAGAGCATTCCACGAAGTCGGTGATTGAGAAATGTGCGTCTGGTGTATATTGCATATATGACTTTTTTACAAACACAACCCCCTCCCATATACTGGAAAAAAAACAAGCACTCAGCAATTGCAAGCCCGACCCCCGCACGACCCACATGGAGACAGTTCAATGGACAAACAACGAGGTAAAGATTTTTCTACCCTTATCTATACAACGTCCAATTTTCATTCTTTAAAAATCTGTTGTTCAGAAACTCTAAGCATTGTGGCCGGTTTTGCACAAGTGACCGTGTTGTTTCCACGGAGACATCCTAAGGTATGAAAAGCGCGGCAATATGCTGTCGAAAAACCACGTGGTGACCAATTTTCCTTTGCACAAGACTGATATTTTTGCAGTCAAGACATATAACTCAACCGATGTCTAATATGATTCAATGTTTAGCGTCATGAAAACATTTGTCCCATGAACCAGCGCGTGTTCCTTCACTCAAAAATCATTTCTTTGTTTTGAAGAAACACAACCGTGTAAATACAAATATCACCAAACGTAAGTTATGCTTTTATTAAATATAATATAATAGACACTATGATTTCACAAAAATACATGTTGTAAAACAACCGTGTGATAAAACCTGCGCACTTGTCAACACCTACCGTTGGATATTTATGATCAGTCAGATGTGGTGATTGGTAAAAACAATGAGGGTAGGGGTGGGATACCTCACCTGTTAGGGATAGCTTGGTGTGTCACTTTACCAGTGTAACAGGACAGGCTTTGGGCACATTTAGACACCTGATATTTTCATGACTTTGCGTTGTGATTCTTTTATCAAGAAGATATTGATGCCGAAAATACTAAAGAATGTGTCTACGGTCCCTCCATCTGTCCTTTACGACCTCAGTTCGTTGGATGTAGGGAGGTGTTTCACGACAAAATATAATCAAGTTTCAACAGTTTATTACAGAAAATAAAAAACACACAAAGAAAACAACTGTAACAAAATATAAATGTGAACCCAACAACAGTTTACAAATCAATCAATCCTATTTCTAACTAAAATTTACATTATTAAGCTAAAAATCCTACTTACTTAAACCTTTAGAATAAAACTCAGAAGCAGCCTAAGGCAGACGAACAAACCCCTAACTAACCCACTTTAATAAATAATCACTACAGCATCCTTAACACAGTCTACGAGAACAAACAAACCACCCTTCCAAACCTCCTAACACAATCGGTCAATGTAGCTACATCACATAGCTTACATTATTTCCTAATTAAATCCACCCGTCCAACCCACCTTTATAACTGTTTACCCATGAATTCTAAAGTTGCCACATAATTTAGATCTTTATTGCCGAAAATCACTAGGGATTGGGGAATTGTTCGACCTCCGAAAAGGTAATTTGGTGTGGTCTCCCTCATCTGTAGGGATCTTCCCGATCATGCCAGACAATGAGAGCATTCGCGCCAATCACTTATATACGCGCAAGGACACGAAACCTCTGGGTCTAAACGGTGCAGCCACTGGCTAATCCAGTCTGTCACCAACCAATCGGGGCGCTCTTACCATACGACCCACGACTGAAAACACAAAATCGGCATGCAGCCGACAAACGCACGTGCCCGCACGTGGATCTGAAACGTGCTGTCCCAAAGCGAACTACATATCGGTAAGGAGCTATTAACCACGTAAATGCTACCATCTATCCTACATAATCAGAGGAAATTTCAATATTTCTACACCAGAATAAGGGTAGGGAGTTCGGACATTACCGCAACACCAGATGCACTTTACACCATGCGCATACGCCGCAATGTAACATGTCTGCAGTTTCTAAATACGATGTCTCTACAAATATTGAATGTTTACTGATAAAAGAAGCTGTCATATTACGATTTCGCGACAGAAACCCTGTAAATTCATTTACAAGTAATTGCTGCAGTTTGTCAACATTCATTGTCACTGACCAGTATATCACATAGATGTATCTTTGACGATATTCATCTTTACTCACGTGCTTTCAAAAGCTTTACATTCTCAAGTTCGACTACTTCAAACGTGTAAACCTAATTAAATTGCATTAAACATTATTTTGAAATGAAATGGCGTAGTTTTCGTATTTACAGCTGTTACTTCCGTGTGTTTACCGATTAGCATACAATGCTGACAAAATAACATAGCGAAACAGATGGTCATGAGCGCCCATTGAAAATCTTTATTAACAAAGTATGTACGTAATTTATAGTTTTAATGCCAGAGTAATTTATACGTAATTTAAAGTCATAATGCTGGAGACAAAAAGGTCTTGCCGTGACCTCGCGAAGAGGAAGTAATGAACTATTACTCTGTGAACTCTATGACATAATCTCTGGTGTCTTCGCGAGTATTGTCGGATATGGTCGACACATTTCACTCACTACCCCGAACATAACTCGGTGTCCGTTTGTTGCATAACATTGGACTGAGATGAGTTGACTGTCAGGCCGATATTCCTCTTTTAAACATCAATATACACATATCAAATGTCATATGCCATATGACGCACTACACATATCGTATGACATATCACATATATGATATATCACATGACACATGGCACATACCACATTCAACTTGACACATCAAACTTCTCATGACACATATCACATGACACATGTCATAGATCACTTAACACCTGGCACATCTATATCGCCAATTACCCGTCATCTATCACACATGACGTGATACATGACACAATATCACATTATCCATGATGAAATGGGGTATGAAAAATATTTTATATCAAATATCAAATTACACGTCACACATCACACATCACGCATCAGATTATTACATTTCATACACACTACCCGTAATCTATCGCATGACACACATGACATGACACATAGCGCATATCACATGTATCCACGAGGAATGACAAATATCAAATATCAAATATCACATGACACATATAACATAAGGGGCGATGGAGTAGCCTTGTGGTTAAAGCGTTCGCTCGACACGCTTCAGACCCGGGTTCGATTCCCCACATGGACACAATGTGGGAAGCCCATTTCCGGTGTCCCTCGCCGTGATATTGCTTGAATAATGCTAAAAGCTGCGTAAAACTATACTCACTCACTATAACATATTACATAACATTCAATGTATACCATGATATATTTCGCGTGACACGACACATGAGACGTATATATCACCTATGACATGACACATGACAAAACAGGAATGACACTACACACATCATATGCCAGATGACAAATACCGGACGCCACATATTACGAAAAAACCTTTCGTGGCTCATACCACAGAATATATGACATATCACAGGTAAAATGATACATATCATAAACATATTGCATATCACATGAAACAAGACACATCACGCATATAAAATTAATCACATATCACATAACAAATTACAGAACACATCACAGGATACATGATATATATGGCACATTACTTAATACATGACGCACGACACAGGACACAGGACACATATAAACGAACTCACGACAAACGTCACATGCAACATATCTCCTGATATAAATATCGCAAGACACAGGACACATTGCATATAACATCGCATTACACATATCTCACCTCACATATAAAATGACAAATGTTATACGAAATGAAATATAGCTCATATGATATGACGCATTTGGCACGCATACATGACAAATATGGCCCATCACAAATATCAATCGATCACATCACATATTACAACAAAAAACATTGCATGCTACAGATCACAGGATACATGACACATATGGCACATGACACATCACACATATACAATTACTCACATAACACAAAAAATACATGATACATATCACAGGATGCATGACAGATATGACACATGCCACATCACACATATACAATGACTCACATGACATATCACAAACAACATTGCATGACAGATCACATGATGCATGACATATATAACACATCACATATATACAGTTACACACATTACATGTCATATGTCACAGGATACATGACGCATATGGCATATCACACATATGCAATTACTCCTATCATATATCACAAACAACATTCCATGACACAGATCACTGGGCCCCACGTTAGATTACGCCTGTTTTATTCCTCAATACCTCCCTGGCAGCCAGAAATGTTTGTACCAATCTGGTTATAATATCAGGTAACAAGCCCTACTTTCTGCA
Organism: Haliotis rufescens; assembly: GCF_023055435.1. Classification (NCBI taxonomy): domain Eukaryota; kingdom Metazoa; phylum Mollusca; class Gastropoda; order Lepetellida; family Haliotidae; genus Haliotis; species Haliotis rufescens. Next base: position 6,183,819 of record NW_025963802.1, read on the forward strand.
GGCTGAATTCACTTTGAACTCTAGCCGTGAAAGAACTGAAATAAAAAGAAATATTGAAAGTTAAAAACATGTAAAGAACCATATTTGTTTTCCGAAAATATAAACATCATAATCAAACTTTGCACCAACGTTGGCCCAACGTAGGACCGCCGATCAAAATAACGTTGGCCCAACGTTGAGAGCTAACGTTCGCCCAACGTTAGATTACGCCTGTTTTATTCCTCCATACCTCCCTGTCAGCCAGAAATGTTTGTACCAGTCTGGTTAAAATATCAGGTAACAAGCCCTACTTACAGCAAGCTGAATTCACATTGAACTCTAGCCGTGAAAGATTTGAAATAAAAAGAAATATTGAAAGTTAAAAACATGTAAAGAATCATCTTTTTCAGAAAATATGGATATCAAAATAAAACTTTGCACCAACGTTGGCCCAACGTAGGATCGCCGATCAAAATAACGTTGGACCAATGTTTATAGCCAACGTTGGCCCAACGTTAGATTACGCCTGTTTTATTCCTCAATACCTCCCTGGCACCCTGAAATGTTTGTACCAATCTAGTTAACACATCAGGTAACAAGCACTACATTCTGCAAGCTGAATTCACTTTGAACTCTGACCATGAAAGAGTTGAAATAAAAAGAAATATTCGAAGTAAAAACATGTAAAGAATCAAATTTTTTCCGAAAATATACACATCATAATCAAACTTTGCACCAACGTTGGCCCAACGTAGGACCGTCGATCAAAATAACGTTGGGCCAACGTTGATAGCCAACGTTGGCCCAACGTTAGATTACGCCTGTTTCATACCTCAATACCTCCCTGGCACCCTGAAATGTTTGTACCAATCTAGTTAACACATCAGGTAACAAGCACTTTATTCTGCAAGCTGAATTCACTTTGAACTCTGACCATGAAAGAGTTGAAATAAAAAATATTCGAAGTTAAAAACATGTAAAAAACCATATTTGTTTTCCGAAAATATAAACATCATAATCAAACTTTGCACCAACGTTGGCCCAACGTAGGACCGCCGATCAAAATAACGTTGGCCCAACGTTGATAGCTAACGTTGGTCCAACGTTAGATTACGCCTGTTTTATTTCTCAATACCGCCCAGTTTGCCTGAAATGTTTTTACCAATCAAGTTAAGACATCAGGTAACAAGCACTTCATTCTGCAAGCTGAATTCACTTTGAACTCTGACCATGAAAGAGTTGAAATAAAAAGAAATATTCGAAGTTAAAAACATGTAAAGAATCAAATTTTTTCCGAAAATATACATATCAAAATCAAACATTGCACCAACGTTGGCCCAACGTAGGACCGCCGATCAAAATAACGTTGGGCCAACGCTGATAGCCAACGTTTGCCCAACGTTAGATTACGCCTGATTTATTTGTCAATACCGCCCAGTCAGCCTGAAATGTTTGTACTAATCTATTTGAGACATGACGTAACAAGCACTACATTCTGCAAGCTGAATTCACTTTGAAATCTTACCATGAAAGAGTTGAAATAAAAAGAAATATTCGAAGTTAAAAACACGTAAAGTATAATATTTTTCAGAAAATATGACTTTATAAACCCCGCCCTTTTAGATTGGGGATATCATTAAATACGAAACATCTAAATTGTTATTATTGAAGATGTTTGTACATATTACTGCAGGTCACATCACACATAAATCACATCACATATCGCAAAAAACATTATATGACACAGATCACAGGATACATGCCACATATGTCACATGGCACATCACGCATGTACAAATAATCACATCACAAATCACCCAACAAAAATATTACATGACACAGATCACTGGATACATGACACATATGGTACATGACAGATCACACATGACACATCACACCTAAAAAAAATAATCAGATTGCATATAAAAAACCAAAAAACCAAAAACATTCCATGACACATACCACAGGATACATGACACATATATTACATGGCACATCACGCATATACATATAATGACATCACATATCACCAAAAAAAATTTACATGACACAGATCACAGGGTACATGACACATATGGTACATGGCACATGACACATCACACATATAAAATTAATCACATCGCATAAATAAACAACATTCCATGACACATACCACAGGGTACATAGAACTGAGACGTTGGGCCGCCGGTCAAAACAACGTTGGCCCAACGTTAGATTACGCTTGTTTTATTCCTCAATACCTCCCAGGCAGCCTGAAATGTTTGTACCAATCTGGTTAAATATCAGGTTATAAGCACTATATTCTGCAAGCTGAATTCACTCTGTACTCTATCCATGAAAGACCATGTCAATGAAATGCGCTGTCTTCTGACAGGGTACCTCGGCATACATAGTTTCAAATACGGCCAAGACAAAATGTTTTAGTTACGTGCACAATTTCGTGATACATTATTTACTTTCCAAAACAACTTTCAAGACTATGTGCAAATTGTTCACAAGTGTTTCAACACTCTTAAAAGATATATGATTTTCTCACGAGTTTGCAAATTAAAAACCATCAGACAATAAGCCCGGCACGAATTGAAACATTTAATTTTCCTTGGCCTTACCCCATACATTCAGCATTGAGAGCACTAAGACAGGCAAAATAGTCCATGCATCGGATGTCCTATGATTCATTGCCTTGATCCATTAAAAATATGAAGACATCAATAAAATGACAATAGAAGTCTGGTTTAGGTGACCTTTATTTATTTGTTAAATGACAAAGCAGAACTTTGGCTGAGTGGCTGATGAGCCTTTTCAGCCTTCCCAAATAATAATTTGATGTCTGAAAAAAGTCTCAGCAGTGCTACCTCCACCCGTCCAAGTCATTAAATTGTTACAAACTGCTAAAACTGGGAAGGTGGCATGGACAGTAATACCATGATGCTCTTGGATCATACATTGGCAGACAAGCTTTTAATACTAAAATGAACAAGGGTAGCCTCGACTCATTCATTTTTCAAAGTTCAAAACATGAAACAAATCATATTTGTTCTGATAATACACATATCAAAATCAACATTTGCACTGCACCTCTCATATTTGTATAGAAAGTGTTTCTCACATTTGGAAAGAACCCATGCAGCAGTTCTAAAGTAAAAGGTAGCAAAAACATAGAATTAAAAACAACATTCTGTGTTCAAAACATGCAAAATATCATATTGTTTCATAGAATACATATATAAAAATCAACATTTGCACTGCACCTCTTCTATTAGCATAGAAAATGTTTCTTACATTTGGAAAGAATCCATGTAGGAGCTCTTAAGTAAAAGGTAGCACAAACATAGAATTAAAAAAACATTCTATGTTCAAAACATTCAAGAATTTCATATTGTTTCATAAAATCAACATATCAAAATCAACCTTTGCAATATATCTCTCCAACTGATATCTCAAGTTAAAGGTCGCACAATGTTGAATTACAAAAACACATTCTTAGTCCAAAACATGTACAAAATCATATTGTTTCATAAAATAAACATATCAAAATCAACATTTGCAATGCACCACTTCCATTTGTATAGAAACTGTTTCTCGAATTTGGACAGAATCCATGTAGTAGTTCTCAAGTAAAAGGTCGCACAATGTTGAATTAAAAAAACACATTCTGTGTTTAAAAGATGCAAAACATTAGATTGTTTCATAAAATACACATATCAAAATCAACATTTGGACCGCACCTCTTCTATTAGTAAAGTAAGTGTTTCTCACATTTGGAAAGAATCCATGTAGGAGCTCTCAAGTAGCACAAACATAGAATTAAAAACAACATTCTGTGTTCAAAACATGCAAAAAAATAGATTGTTTCATAAAATAAACATATCAAAATCAACCTTTGCACTACATCTCTCCAATTGATATCTCAAGTTAAAGGTCGCACAGTGTTGAATTAAAAAACTCATTCTAAGTTCAAAACATGTACAAAATCATATTGTTTCATGAAATAAACACATCAAAATCAACCTTTGCTCTGCACCTCTCCTATTTGTATAGACAGTATTCCTCAAATATGGAAAGAAACTATGTAGTAGTTCTCAAGTTAAAGGTCGCACAAGGTCGAATTAAAAAACACAATCTAAGTTCAAAACAAGTAAAAAATCTTATTGTAAAATATACATATGAAAATCAACCTTTCCACTGCACTCACAAAAAAAATGTCTTTGGAAGGACGGACAGACGGATATCCTTGGTATGGCTTTATCAACCCGCCCTTTTAGATTGGGGGTATCATTAAATAAGAAACATCTAAATTTTTATTATTAAAGATGTTTGTATATATTATTGCAGGGCACATCACACATTAACACTTAATCACATCACATATCGCATAAGAAACATTACATGACACAGATCGAAGGGTACATGACACATATGGCACATGGCACATCACAAATATACAATTAATCTCATATCACAAAAAAAATAAATGACACAGATCACTGGATACATGACACATGTGGCAAATGGCACATCATAAATGTACAATTAATCACATATCACGAAAATACGTTATATGACACAGATCACTGGATACAAAACACATATGTTACATGGCACATCACACATATAAAATCAATCACATCGCATATCACAAACAAAAACATAACATGACACAGATCACTGGATACATGACACATATGGTACATGGCACATCACACATCACACATCACACATCACACATCACACATATAAAATTAATCACATTCCATGTAAAAAAAAGAAGAATTCCATGACACCTATCACAGAATACATGACATATATGTCAGATGGCAAATCACGCATATACAAATAATAACATCACATATCACAAACAAAAACATTACATGACACAGATCACTGGATACATGACACATATGGTACATGACAGATCACACATGACACATTACACCTCCCAGGCAGCTTGACATATTTGTACCAATCTGGTTAAAATATCAGGTAACAAGCAGTAAATTCTGCAAGCTGAATTCTCTCTGAACTATATCTGAGGAAGAGCATTTTAATGAAATGCGCTATCTTCTGACAGGGTACCTCGGCATACATAGTTTCAAATACAGCCAAGACAAAATTCAAAATGTTTTTAATTACGTGCACAATTTTGTGATATATTATTTACTTTCCAAAACAACTTTCAAAACTATGTGCAAATTGTTCACAGATGTTTCAAAAGATATATGATTTTCCCACGAGTTTGCAAATTAAAAACCATCAGACAATAAGCCCGGCACGAATTGAAACATTTAATTTTCCTTGGCCTTACCCCATACATTTAAGCATTGAGAGCAACACTAAGACAGGCAAAATAGTCCATGCATCGGATGTCCTATGATTGATTGCCTTGATCCATTAAAAATATGTGATGACAGCAACAAAATGACAATAGAATTCTGGTTTAGGTGACCTCTACCTATTTTTTAAATGACAAGTCAGAACTTGGGATGAGTGGTTGAGGGGCCTTTTCAGTCCTTAAATGAAGAATCAGACGAACTTATCACAGGGATGATCTTCAACCTTATCCAATGTCACTGCTTTTGCCTTGGTAACCGAATAAAACAATGACACAAATATTATAGAATTACAAGGTAAGTGACATATTTTGACACAAAATTGTTGCCTTCCCCCAAATAATAATTTGATGTCTGAAAAAAGTCTCAGCAGTGCTACCTCCACCCGTCCAAGTCATTAACCTGTTAAAAACTGCTAAAACTGGGAAGGTGGCTTGGACAGAAATATCATGATGCTCTTGGATCATACATAGGCAGAAAAACTTCTAACACTAAAATGAACAAGGGTAACCTCGACTCATTCAATATTCAAAGTTCAAAACATAAAAAGGATAATTTTCTCAGAAAATGCACTTCAAAAATCAAACTTTGCACTGCACTTCTCCTATCTGTATAAAAACTTCTCCAAATTGGAAAATTATCCATGTATTTGTTTTCAAGTGATAGGTCACACAAATGTTGAAGAAAATAATTCCAAGTTCAAAACATGAAACAAATAATATTTGTTCCGAAAATACACATATCAAAATCAACATTTGCAATGCACCTCTTCTATAAGTATAGAAAGTGTTTCTCACATTTGGAAAGAAACCGTGCAGCAGTTCTCAAGTAAAAGGTAGCACAAACATAAAATTAAAAACAACATTCTAAGTTCAAAACATGCCAAAAAATTCATATTGTTTCATAAAATACATATATCAAAATCAACCTTTGCACTAAATCTCACCAATTAATATATCAAGTTAAAGGTCGCACAATGTCGAATTAAAAAAACAAAAAAACATTCAAAGTTCAAAACAATTAAAAACAACATTCTCAGTTCAAAACATGTAAAAAATCATATTGTTTCATAAATACACATATCAAAATCAACATTTGCACTGCACCACTCCTATTTGTATAAAAAAATGTCCCTTCAATTTGGAAAGATTTCATGTAGTAGTTCTTAAGTTAAAGATCGCACAATGTTGAATTAAAAAAAATCGTTTTCAGTTCAAAACAAGTATAAAATCATATTGTTTTATAAAATGTACATATCAAAATCAACATTTGCACTGCACCACTCCTATTTGTATAAAAAGTGTTCCTTCAATTTAGAAAGAATCCATGAAGTAGTTCTCAAGTTAAAGGTCGCACAATGTTGAATTAAAAAAACAAAAATACATTCCAAGTTCAAAACAAGTAAAAAATCATATTGTTTCATGAAATACACCTATCAAAATCTAACTTTGCAGTTCACTCACACAAAAGAAATGTCTTCGGAAGGAGGGACAGACGGATATCCTTGGTATGGCTTTATCAACCCGCCCTTTTAGATTGAGGATATCATTAAATAAGAAGCATCTAAATTTTTATTAGTTAAGATGTTTGTATATATTATTGCAGGGCACATCACACATTAACACTTAATCACATCACATATCGCATAAAAAACATTACATGACACGATCAAAGGGTACATGACACATATGGCACATGGCACATGGCACATGGCACATCACAAATATACAATTAATCACATATCGCAAAAAAAGATACATGACACAGATCACAGGATGCAAGACACATGTGGCACAGGGCACATCATGAATGTACAATTAATCACATATCACCAAACAAACATTTCATGAAACATATGTGACATGGCACACCACATATCACACATATACAATTAATCACATCTCATATAAAAAACAAAACATAACATGACCAGATCACAGGATACATGACACATATGGCACATCATGCATATACAAATAATCACATCACATATCACAAAAATATTACATGACAGAGATCACTGGATACATGCCACATATGGTACATGGCACATCACACACATAAAATTAATCACATTGCATATAAAAAAAGACATTCCATGACACATATCACAGGATACATGACACATATGACACATGGCACATCATGCATATAGAAGTTATCACATCACATATCACAAAAAGATTACATGATACAGATCACTGGATACATGACACATATGGCACATAACACATCACACACATAAAATTAATCACATTGCATATAAAAAAGACATTCCATGACACATATCACAGGATGCATGACACATATGGCACATGGCACAATAAATTTACAATTAATCACATATCACGAAAAAAATATTTCATGACACATATCACACATATACAATTAATCACATCGCATAAAAGAGAAGAAACATAACATGACACAGATCACAGGATACATTGCACATATATGATCCATGTTGCAGCTCTCAAGTAAAAGGTAGCACAAACATGGAATTAAAAAAAACATTCTTGTTTTAAAATGTGAAAAGGAAACCTACAGGCGATATATCTCCTGTTTACACTCCACGAAATCCGGTTGAAATGTAGTGATTTTGTACCCATAATTACTGTTGATTGTATACCCAGAATAAGTTTGCATTAGTTTCAAAGATATACGAAAATATTAGTATTATACTTGTTAATTTACAATCATTTTCCTATCAAAACATGACAATCAACTAAGGTTTAATCAATTTTACTGTCCTATCAGAACCAAACACTCAGTTTGAGTTTTGCCAATTGGATTGCCCTCACTCAAGGATCACAGTCAGTCATAATCATAGAGTCATATCATGAAATTGATAATATGTTTTTTTTACATGTTCTGCTCATTTACTATTGTTTGCAATATACATGTAAAAAGAATCATAATTATATAGATCGATTGTTATATATTCATGGGTACAAAATCACGTAGCATTTTGGGTAGAAAATATTTTTACGGTACATCACAATCATTACGTGTATCTTGATTCATCCGTTCTGAGAGGGGCTGTCGGATAGCATAGTGGTTCAAGTGTTCGTTCGTATCAAGTGTCACATTTCTGACACGAATACACCCTGGAAGGATAAGATTTCTAAGAGGACATTTCGAGTCAATGATTACTAAGAATATATTCAATGATACTTCACTGTCAACCCATGCTTGCCATAAAAGGTGAATCTGCTTGTCGTAAAAGGCGACTAATGGGATCGGGTGGTCAGGCTCGCTGACTTGGTTGATGCATGTCATCAATCCCAATTGCGTGTATCGATGCTCATGATATTAATCACTGGATTGTCTGGTCCAGACTCGATTATTTACAGACCGCCGTCATATAGCTGGAATATTGCTGGGTGCGGCGTCAAACAACAAACCAACCAACCACTGTCACAAAGTCACCCTTGGGGCAGAAGAATTCCATTAGGACGGTCACGAAGACATCCTGGAGGTAGAAGATTTCTAAGAGGACATTTCGAGGCATTGATTGCTAAGAAGATATTCAGTGACACTTTATTGTCACGAAGACACCCTGGAGGCAGAAGAATGCCACGAGGACATCTCGAGGCATTGATTGCCATGAATATATCAAGTGACACTTCTCTGTCATTAAGAGACAGCAGAAGAGATCTAATGGGACATTTCGAGGCAATGATTGCTAAGAATACCCCTCGACACCTCACTGTCACAAAGAAACTTTACAGGCAGTGGAGGACATGTTGAGGCATTGATTGCTTAGAAGATACCAAGTGTCACTTCTCTGCCATGAAGACACCGAAGAAGAGATCTAATAGGCCACCTCGAGGCATTGATTGCTAAGAATATATTCAATGACACTTCACTGTCACGAAGACACAGTAGAGGCAGAAGAGATCAAACTGCACATCTAGAGGCATTGATTGCCAAGAATGTATCAAGTGGGACTTCTCTGTCACGAAGACTCCTTGGATGCAGAAGAGTTTCAAGAGGCCATTTCGAGGCATTGATTGCTAAGATTATATTCAATGACACTTCACTGTCACGAAGACACCCTGGAAGCAAAAACGTTTCAAGAGGACATGTCGAGGCGTTGATTGCTAAGAAGAAATTCAGTGGTAATTCACTTTCACGAAGACACACTGAAGGCAGGAATGTGCTAAGAGGACATTTCGAGGCATTGATTGCTGAAAAGATATTCAGTGACACCTTAATGTCACGAAGACACCCTGGAGGCAGAAGCGTTCCATTAATACTGTGACGAAGACACCCTGGATACAGAAGAATTCCATGAGGACATTTCGAGGCATTGATGCTAAGAATATATTCAGTGGTAATTCACTTTCACGAAGACAAACTGAAGGAAGAAGTGTGCTAAGAGGACATTTCGAGGCATTGATTGCTGAAAAGATATTCAGTGACACTTCACTGTCACGAAGACACTCTGGAGGCAGGACAGGGCCAATAAGTCATCTATGAGTTATGATTGCCAAAAGGATTTTCAGTGAAAATTCACTTTCATGACGACGTCCTGCAGCTCATGAAGCAATTGTTTCCTAGAAGATATTCGGTGACAATTCACTGTAAAGAAGACATCCTAGAACTCTTGAACCAATGATTGCCAAGAAGATATTCAGTGGCACTTCACTGTCACGACGACACCATTGAGGCTGAAAGGTGCCTTGATTTCTTCTGGAAACATTGATGTCCAAGAGGATAGTCTGTAACAAATCACAGAAGAGACACAGACGAGTTGCAAGACGTCTTGAGGCAATGTTTGCCAAGAAGCTGTTCAGTGGCAATTGACTGTTACGAAGAAACACTGGAAGCATTAGAGTGCCAACAAGACTTCTGGGGACAGAAAATGACCAAGAAGACCTCTATAGGAATATGTCTGCCAATAAGACATCCTTGAGGCAAAAGGCATCACCAGGAGACTCTCCAGGACCAGGTTTCCCACCTGTCATGGTCACTGGTACCCAAATAAGACCTCTGGAGACCTCGATCTAAGTGTCGGGTATGCTTCTGAGGCACGTTAGGTTCAGAGACTTAACACTGTACTAACCTGTACTAACCCGCACTAACAACCTGCACGTAGGCGCATCACTTTATAGAAAGAAACTTCCAAATTCTTTAGATTTAGGTTCAAAATCTGGGATTCGTTTGGTTGTCAGAGGCAGTGTCAGCCTCTTTGTATCCGCTTAAAGCATACCTGACCACTGGATAACGACGGTCACACACTGGAGGCAAAAGGGGGTCAAGAAGACTTATGAATGCAGTGATGCTGCTAATAAGATATTCAGTGGAAATTGGCTGTCGCGAAGGCACTATGGAGGCAGAAGAGATCAAAGTGCACATTTCGAGGCATTGATTGCCAAGAATTATTAAGTGGCACTTCTCTAGCACGAAGACATCCCGTAGGGAAAACAGTGACATGAAGCATCTTGAGGCAATGAATGTCAAGAAGATATTCAGTGACACATCACAGTCACGAAGACACCCTGGAGGCAGAAGAATTCCATGAGGACATCTCGAGGCATTGATTGCTAAGAATATATTCAATGACACTTCACTGTCACAAAGACACCCTAGAGGCAGAAAAGTTCCATTAGGCTTGTCACGAAGGCATCCTGAAGGCAGAAGATTTCTGAGAGAACATTTCGAGGCATTGACTGCTAAGAAGATATTCAGTGACACTTCACTGTCACGAAGACATCCTGGAGGCAGAAACGTTTTAAGAGGACATTTCGAGGCATTGATTGCTAAGAATATATTCAATGACACTTCCCTGTCACAAAGACGCCCTGGATGCAGAAAAGTTCTGAAAGGAAATCTCGAGGCATTGGTTGCCAAGAATATATTCCTTGACATTTCACTTTTACGAAGACACTCTTGAAGCAGAAGAATTCCATAAGGACATCTCGAGGCATTAAATGGCAAAAGTGGATTAAGTGGCACTTCACTCTCAAAAAGACAGCCTGGAGGCAGAAGGTTTCTCTGAGGACATTTCTATACATTGATTGCAAGGAATACATTCAGTGACACTTCACGGTCACGAAAACACCTTGGATGCAGAAGAGTTCCATGACATCTCGAGGCATTGATTTCCAAGAAAGTATTAAGTGGCACTTCATTGTCACAAAGACACTCTGGAGGCCGAGATTATATTGAGTGGCTCTTCACTGGCCAGAAAGACACACTTGAAGCAGAGAGTTTGAAGAGGATATTTCTAAAGTTAAAAGTCGCACAGTGTTGAATTAAAAAACACACTCTAAGTTCAAAACATGTACAAAATAAAAAAATTCACATATCACAAAAAAATAAATGACACACATCACAGGATACATGACACATACGGCACATGGCACATAATAAATGTACAATTAATCATACATCACGCAAATACGTTACATGACACAGATCACTGCATGCATGGCACATATGTTACATGGCACATCACACATATAAAATCAAACACATCGCATATCACAAACAAAAACATTACATGACACAGATCACTGGATACATGACACATATGATACATGGCACATCACACATCACACATACAAAATTAATCACATTCCATGTAAAAAAAATAAAAAAATTCCATGACACCTATCACAGGATGCATGACATTTATGTCAGATAGCAAATCACGCATATACAAATAATCACATCACATATCACAAACAAAAACATTACATGACACAGATCATTTGATACATGACACATATGGTACATGACAGATCACACATGACACATGACACCTAAAAAAATAATCAGATTGCATATAAAAAACAAAAAAACAAAAACATTCCTGACACATCTCACAGGATACATGACACATATGTCACATGGCACGGATATACAAAAAATAACATCACTTATCACCAAACAAAAACATTACATGACACAGATCACTGGATACATGACACATAAATTATGGTATATGGCACATCCAACATCCCACATCCCACATTGCATATAAAAAATATTAAACAAACCCAAAAACATTCCATGACACATATCACAGCATACATGACACATATGTGACATGGCACATCACGCATATACAAATATAGAATTAATCACATCAGATATCACCAAAAATATTACACGACACAGATCACAGGGTACATGACACATCCAAGAAAGAAGTCAGACGATATGCCGTCGGTCAAAACAACGTTGGCCCAACGTTGATAGGCAGCGTTGGCCCAACATTAGATTACGCCTGTTTTATTCCTCAATACCTCCCAGGCAGCTTGAAATGTTTGTACCAATCTGGTTAAAATATCAGGTAACAAGCAGTAAGTTCTGCAAGCTAAACTCACTCTGAACTCTATCTGAGGAAGAGCATGTTAATGAAATGCGCTATCTTCTGACAGGGTACCTCGGCATACATAGTTTCAAATACGGCCAAGACAAAATTCAAAATGTTTTTAGTTACGTCCACAATTTCGGGATACAATATTTACTTTCCAAAACAACTTTCAAGACTATGTGCAAATTGTTCACAAGTGTTTCAACTTGGGCTGAGTGGTTGAGGAGCCTTTTCAGTCCTCAAATGAGGAATCAGACGAACTTATTACAGGGATGATCTTCAACTTTATCCATGGTCACTGCTTTTGCCTTGGTAACCGAATATAACAATGACACAAATATTATAATATTACAAGCTAAGGGACATATTTTGACATAAAATTGTTGCCTTCCCCCAAATAATAATTTGACGTCTGAAACAAGTCTCAGCAGTGCTATCTCCACCTGTCCAAATCATTAAACTGTTAAAGCTGCTAAAACTGGGAAGGTGGCATGGACAGAAATATCATGATGCTCTTGGATCATACATGGGCAGAAAAACGTTAAACACTAAAATGAACAAAGGTAACCTCGACTCATTCACTTTTCAAAGTTCAAAACATAAAAAATATAATTTTCTCAGAAAATGCACTTCAAAAATCAAACTTTGCACTGCACTTCTCCTATCTGTATAAAAACTTCTCCAAATTGGAAAATTATCCATGTATTTGTTTTCAAGTTATAGGTCACACAAATGTTGAAGAAAATAATTCCAAGTTCAAAACATGAAACAAATAATATTTGTTCCGAAAATACACATATCAAAATCAACATTTGCACTGCACCTCTTCTATAAGTATAGAAAGTGTTTCTCATATTTGGAAAGAATCCATGCAGCAGTTCTCAAGTAAAAGGTAGCACAAGCATAAAATTAAAAACAACGTTCTAAGTTCAAAACATGCAAAAAATTGATATTGTTTCATAAAATACACATATCAAAATCAACCTTTGCACTGCACCTCTCCTATTTGTATAAAAATTGTCCCTTCAATTTGGAAAGAAACCATGAAGTAGTTCTTATGTTAAAGATCGCACAATGTTGAATTAAAAAACAAACATTCTCAGTTCAAAACAAGTAAAAATTCATATTGTTTCATAAAATGTACATATCAAAATCAACATTTAAACTGCACCACTCGTATTTGTATAAAAAGTGTTCCTTCAATTTGGAAAGAATCTATGAAGTAGTTCTCAAGTTAAAGGTCGCACAATGTTGAATTAAAAAAAACAAAAAAACATTCCAAGTTCAAAACAAGTAAAAAATCATATTGTTTCATGAAATACACCTATCAAAATCTAACTTTGCAGTTCATTCACACAAAAGAAATGTCTTCGGAAGGAGGGACAGACGGATATCCTTGGTATGGCTTTATCAACCCGCCATATTAGATTGGGGGTATCATTAAATAAGAAACATCTAAATTTTTATTATTAAAGATGTTTGTATATATTATTGCAGGACACATCACACATTAACACTTAATCACATCACATATCGCATAAGAAACATTACATGACACAGATCAAAGGGTACATGACACATATGGCACATGGCACATCACAAATATACAATTAATCACATATCACAAAAAAAATAAATGACACAGATCACTGGATACATGACACATGTGGCAAATGGCACATCATAAATGTACAATTAATCACATATCACGAAAATACGTTATATGACACAGATCACTGGATACAAAACACATATGTTACATGGCACATCACACATAAAATCACATCACATATCACAGAAAAAATAATTACATGACACATATGGTACATGGCACATCGCAGATATAAAATCAATCACATCACATATCACAAACAAACACATTACATGACACATATGGTATATGTCACATCACACATCACATATATCAAATTAATCACATTGCATATAAAAAAACAACATTCCATGACACATATCACAGGATACATGACACATATGTCAGATGGCAAATCACACATGTACAAATAATCACATCACATATCACAAACAAAATATTACATGACACCGAATATGACAATGACACAAATATTATAATATTACAAGCTAAGGGACATATTTTGACATAAAAAATGTTGCCTTCCCCCAAATAATAATTTGATGTATGAAAAAAGTCTCAGCAGTGCTACCTACACCCGTCCAAGTCATTAACCTGTTAAAAACTGCTAAAACTGGCAAGGTGGCATGGACAGAAATATCATGATGCTCTTGGATCATGCATAGGCAGAAAAGCTTTTAACACTAAAATGAGCAAGGGTAACCTCGACTCATTCATTTTTCAAAGTTCAAAACTTGAAACAAATAATATTTGTTCCGAAAATACACATATCAAAATCAACATTTGCACGGCACCTGTCATATTTGTATAGAAAGTGTTTCTCACATTTGGAAAGAATCCATGCAGCAGTTCTCAAGTAAAAGGTAGCTCAAACATAGAATTAGAAACAACATTCTGTGTTCAAAACATGCACAAAATTAGATTGTTTCATAAAATACACATATCAAAATCAACATTTGGACCGCACCTCTTCTATTAGTAGAGAAAGTGTTTCTCACGCTTGGAAAGAATCATTGTAGCAGCTCTCAAGTAAAAGGTAGCACAAGCATAGAATTAAAAAAAACATTCTGTGTTCAAAACATGTAAAAATTTCATATTGTTTCATAAAATAAACGTATCAAAATCAACCCTTACACTGCATCTCTCCAATTAATATCTCAAGTTAAAGGTCGCACAATGTTCAATTAAAAAAACCAAACATTCAAAGTTCAAAACATGCAAAAAATCATCTTGTTTAATAAAATAAACATTTCCAAATCAATCCTTGCACTGCGCCTCTCCTATTTGTATAGAAAGTGTTCCTCAAATTTGGAAAGAATCCATGTAGTAGTTCTCCGGTTAAAGGAAGCACAATTTTGAATTAAAAAACACATTCTAAGTTCAAAACATGTACAAAATCATATTGTTTCATAAAATACACATATGAAAATCAACCTTTGGTCAGCACCTCTGCTATTTGTATAGAAACTGTTTCTCGAATTTGGAAAGAATCCATGTAGCAGTTCTCCGGTTAAAGGAAGCACAATTTTGAATTAAAAAACATATTCTCAGTTAAAAACATGTACAAAATCATATTGTTTCATAAAATATACATATGAAAATCAACCTTTGGTCAGCACCTCTCCTATTTGTATAGAAACTGTTTCTCGAATTTGGAAAGAATCCATGTAGCAGTTCTCAGGTTAAAGGAAGCACAATTTTGAATTAAAAAACATATTCTCAGTTAAAAACATGTTCAAAATCATATTGTTTCATAAAATATACATATCAAAATCAACCTTTGCATTATATCTCTCCAATTGATATCTAAAGTTAGAGGTCGCACAATGTTGAATTATAAAACACATTCTAAGTTAAAAAAATGTACAAAATCATATTGTTTCATAAAATATACATATGAAAATCAGCCTTTCCACTGCACTCACACAGAAAAATGTCTTTGGAATGACAGACAGACGGATATCCTTGGTATGGCTTTATCAACCCGCCATATTAGATTGGGGGTATCATTAAATAAGAAACATCTAAATTTTTATTATTAAAGATGTTTGTATATATTATTGCAGGGCACATCACACATTAACACTTAATCACATCACATATCGCATAAGAAACATTACATGACACAGATCAAAGGGTACATGACACATATGGCACATGGCACATCACAAATATACAATTAATCACATATCACAAAAAAAATAAATGACACAGATCACTGGATACATGACACATGTGGCAAATGGCACATCATAAATGTACAATTAATCACATATCACGAAAATACGTTATATGACACAGATCACTGGATACAAAACACATATGTTACATGGCACATCACACATAAAATCACATCACATATCACAGAAAAAATAATTACATGACACATATGGTACATGGCACATCGCAGATATAAAATCAATCACATCACATATCACAAACAAACACATTACATGACACATATGGTATATGTCACATCACACATCACATATATCAAATTAATCACATTGCATATAAAAAAACAACATTCCATGACACATATCACAGGATACATGACACATATGTCAGATGGCAAATCACACATGTACAAATAATCACATCACATATCACAAACAAAATATTACATGACACCGAATATGACAATGACACAAATATTATAATATTACAAGCTAAGGGACATATTTTGACATAAAAAATGTTGCCTTCCCCCAAATAATAATTTGATGTATGAAAAAAGTCTCAGCAGTGCTACCTCCACCCGTCCAAGTCATTAACCTGTTAAAAACTGCTAAAACTGGCAAGGTGGCATGGACAGAAATATCATGATGCTCTTGGATCATGCATAGGCAGAAAAGCTTTTAACACTAAAATGAGCAAGGGTAACCTCGACTCATTCATTTTTCAAAGTTCAAAACTTGAAACAAATAATATTTGTTCCGAAAATACACATATCAAAATCAACATTTGCACGGCACCTGTCATATTTGTATAGAAAGTGTTTCTCACATTTGGAAAGAATCCATGCAGCAGTTCTCAAGTAAAAGGTAGCTCAAACATAGAATTAGAAACAACATTCTGTGTTCAAAACATGCACAAAATTAGATTGTTTCATAAAATACACATATCAAAATCAACATTTGGACCGCACCTCTTCTATTAGTAGAGAAAGTGTTTCTCACGCTTGGAAAGAATCATTGTAGCAGCTCTCAAGTAAAAGGTAGCACAAGCATAGAATTAAAAAAAACATTCTGTGTTCAAAACATGTAAAAATTTCATATTGTTTCATAAAATAAACGTATCAAAATCAACCTTTACACTGCATCTCTCCAATTAATATCTCAAGTTAAAGGTCGCACAATGTTCAATTAAAAAAACCAAACATTCAAAGTTCAAAACATGCAAAAAATCATCTTGTTTAATAAAATAAACATTTCCAAATCAATCCTTGCACTGCGCCTCTCCTATTTGTATAGAAAGTGTTCCTCAAATTTGGAAAGAATCCATGTAGTAGTTCTCCGGTTAAAGGAAGCACAATTTTGAATTAAAAAACACATTCTAAGTTCAAAACATGTACAAAATCATATTGTTTCATAAAATACACATATGAAAATCAACCTTTGGTCAGCACCTCTGCTATTTGTATAGAAACTGTTTCTCGAATTTGGAAAGAATCCATGTAGCAGTTCTCCGGTTAAAGGAAGCACAATTTTGAATTAAAAAACATATTCTCAGTTAAAAACATGTACAAAATCATATTGTTTCATAAAATATACATATGAAAATCAACCTTTGGTCAGCACCTCTCCTATTCGTATAGAAACTGTTTCTCGAATTTGGAAAGAATCCATGTAGCAGTTCTCAGGTTAAAGGAAGCACAATTTTGAATTAAAAAACATATTCTCAGTTAAAAACATGTTCAAAATCATATTGTTTCATAAAATATACATATCAAAATCAACCTTTGCATTATATCTCTCCAATTGATATCTAAAGTTAGAGGTCGCACAATGTTGAATTATAAAACACATTCTAAGTTAAAAAAATGTACAAAATCATATTGTTTCATAAAATATACATATGAAAATCAGCCTTTCCACTGCACTCACACAGAAAAATGTCTTTGGAATGACAGACAGTCGGATATCCTTGGTATGGCTTTATCAACCCGCCCTTTTAGATTGGCGGAATCATTAAATAAGAAACATCTAATTTTTTATTATTCAAGATGTTTGTATATATTATTGCAGGGCACTTCACACATTAACAATTAATCACACCACATATCGCATAAAAAACATTACATGAAACAGATCAAAGGGTACATGACACATATGGCACATGGCACATGGCACATCACAAATATACAATTAATCACATATCTCAACAACAAAAAATGACACACATTACAGGATACATGACACATACGGCACATGGCACATCATAAATGTACAATTAATCATATATCACGAAACTACGTTACATGACACAGATCACTGGATACATAACTCATATGTTACATGGCACATCACAAATATAAAATCAATCACATCGCATATCACAAACAAAAACATTACATGACACATATGGTACATGGCACATCACGGATATACAAATAATGACATCACATATCACGAAACAAAAACATTACATGACACAGATCACAGGATACAGGTACATATCACAGGATACATAACACATATGTCACATGGCACATCACGGATATACAAATAATGACATCACATATCACCAAACAAAAACATTACATGACACACATCACTGGATACATAACTGATATGTTACATGGCACATCACAAATATAAAATCAATCACATCGCATATCACAAACAAAAACATTACATGACACATATGGTACATGGCACATCACGGATATACAAATAATGACATCACATATCACAAAACAAAAACATTACATGACACAGATCACAGGATACAGGTACATATCACAGGATACATAACACATATGTCACATGGCACATCACGGATATACAAATAATGACATCACATATCACCAAACAAAAACATTACATGACACAGATCACAGGATACATGACACATCACAAATATGCAATTAATCACATCAGATATCGCATAAGTCAGACGTTTTGCCGTCGGTCAAGACTACGTTGGCCCAACGTTGATAGACAGCGTTGGCCCCAAGTTAGATTACGCCTGTTCTATTCCTCAATACCTCCCAGGCAGCTTGAAATGTTTGTACCAATCTGGTTAAAATATCAAGTAACAAGCAGTCAATTCTGCAAGCTGAATTCACTCTGAACTCTATCCGAGGAAGAGCATGTTAATGAAATGCGCTATCTTCTGACAGGGTACCTCGGCATACATAGTTTCAAATACGGCCAAGACAAAAAACAAATGTTTTTAATTACGTGCACAATTTTGTGATATAATATTTACTTTCCAAAACAACTTTCAAGACTATGTACAAATTGTTCACAAGTGTTTCAACACTTTTAAAAGATATATGATTTTCCCACGAGTTTGCAAATCAAAAACCATCAGACAATAAGCCCGGCACAAATTGTCTGAAACAAGTCTCAGCAGTGCTACCTCCACCCGTCCAAATCATTAAACTGTTAAAGCTGCTAAAACTGGGAAGGTGGCATGGACAGAAATATCATGATGCTCTTGGATCATACATAGGCAGAAGAACTTTAAACACTAAAATGAGCAAAGGTAACCTCGACTCATTCACTTTTCAAAGTTCAAAACATAAAAAGGATAATTTTCTCAGAAAATTCACTTCAAAAATCAAACTTTGCACTGCACTTCTCCTATCTGTATAAAAACTTCTCCAAATTGGAAAATTATCCATGTATTTGTTTTCAAGTTATAGGTCACACAAATGTTGAAGAAAATAATTCCAAGTTCAAAACATGAAACAAATAATATTTGTTCCGAAAATACACATATCAAAATCAACATTTGCACGGCACCTGTCATATTTGTATAGAAAGTGTTTCTCACATTTGGAAAGAATCCATGCAGCAGTTCTCAAGTAAAAGGTAGCTCAAACATAGAATTAGAAACAACATTCTGTGTTCAAAACATGCACAAAATTAGATTGTTTCATAAAATACACATATCAAAATCAACATTTGGACCGCACCTCTTCTATTAGTAGAGAAAGTGTTTCTCACGCTTGGAAAGAATCATTGTAGCAGCTCTCAAGTAAAAGGTAGCACAAGCATAGAATTAAAAAAAACATTCTGTGTTCAAAACATGTAAAAATTTCATATTGTTTCATAAAATAAACGTATCAAAATCAACCTTTACACTGCATCTCTCCAATTAATATCTCAAGTTAAAGGTCGCACAATGTTCAATTAAAAAAACCAAACATTCAAAGTTCAAAACATGCAAAAAATCATCTTGTTTAATAAAATAAACATTTCCAAATCAATCCTTGCACTGCGCCTCTCCTATTTGTATAGAAAGTGTTCCTCAAATTTGGAAAGAATCCATGTAGTAGTTCTCCGGTTAAAGGAAGCACAATTTTGAATTAAAAAACACATTCTAAGTTCAAAACATGTACAAAATCATATTGTTTCATAAAATACACATATGAAAATCAACCTTTGGTCAGCACCTCTGCTATTTGTATAGAAACTGTTTCTCGAATTTGGAAAGAATCCATGTAGCAGTTCTCCGGTTAAAGGAAGCACAATTTTGAATTAAAAAACATATTCTCAGTTAAAAACATGTACAAAATCATATTGTTTCATAAAATATACATATGAAAATCAACCTTTGGTCAGCACCTCTCCTATTTGTATAGAAACTGTTTCTCGAATTTGGAAAGAATCCATGTAGCAGTTCTCAGGTTAAAGGAAGCACAATTTTGAATTAAAAAACATATTCTCAGTTAAAAACATGTTCAAAATCATATTGTTTCATAAAATATACATATCAAAATCAACCTTTGCATTATATCTCTCCAATTGATATCTAAAGTTAGAGGTCGCACAATGTTGAATTATAAAACACATTCTAAGTTAAAAAAATGTACAAAATCATATTGTTTCATAAAATATACATATGAAAATCAGCCTTTCCACTGCACTCACACAGAAAAATGTCTTTGGAATGACAGACAGTCGGATATCCTTGGTATGGCTTTATCAACCCGCCCTTTTAGATTGGCGGAATCATTAAATAAGAAACATCTAATTTTTTATTATTCAAGATGTTTGTATATATTATTGCAGGGCACTTCACACATTAACAATTAATCACACCACATATCGCATAAAAAACATTACATGAAACAGATCAAAGGGTACATGACACATATGGCACATGGCACATGGCACATCACAAATATACAATTAATCACATATCTCAACAACAAAAAATGACACACATTACAGGATACATGACACATACGGCACATGGCACATCATAAATGTACAATTAATCATATATCACGAAACTACGTTACATGACACAGATCACTGGATACATAACTCATATGTTACATGGCACATCACAAATATAAAATCAATCACATCGCATATCACAAACAAAAACATTACATGACACATATGGTACATGGCACATCACGGATATACAAATAATGACATCACATATCACGAAACAAAAACATTACATGACACAGATCACAGGATACAGGTACATATCACAGGATACATAACACATATGTCACATGGCACATCACGGATATACAAATAATGACATCACATATCACCAAACAAAAACATTACATGACACACATCACTGGATACATAACTGATATGTTACATGGCACATCACAAATATAAAATCAATCACATCGCATATCACAAACAAAAACATTACATGACACATATGGTACATGGCACATCACGGATATACAAATAATGACATCACATATCACAAAACAAAAACATTACATGACACAGATCACAGGATACAGGTACATATCACAGGATACATAACACATATGTCACATGGCACATCACGGATATACAAATAATGACATCACATATCACCAAACAAAAACATTACATGACACAGATCACAGGATACATGACACATCACAAATATGCAATTAATCACATCAGATATCGCATAAGTCAGACGTTTTGCCGTCGGTCAAGACTACGTTGGCCCAACGTTGATAGACAGCGTTGGCCCCAAGTTAGATTACGCCTGTTCTATTCCTCAATACCTCCCAGGCAGCTTGAAATGTTTGTACCAATCTGGTTAAAATATCAAGTAACAAGCAGTCAATTCTGCAAGCTGAATTCACTCTGAACTCTATCCGAGGAAGAGCATGTTAATGAAATGCGCTATCTTCTGACAGGGTACCTCGGCATACATAGTTTCAAATACGGCCAAGACAAAAAACAAATGTTTTTAATTACGTGCACAATTTTGTGATATAATATTTACTTTCCAAAACAACTTTCAAGACTATGTACAAATTGTTCACAAGTGTTTCAACACTTTTAAAAGATATATGATTTTCCCACGAGTTTGCAAATCAAAAACCATCAGACAATAAGCCCGGCACAAATTGTCTGAAACAAGTCTCAGCAGTGCTACCTCCACCCGTCCAAATCATTAAACTGTTAAAGCTGCTAAAACTGGGAAGGTGGCATGGACAGAAATATCATGATGCTCTTGGATCATACATAGGCAGAAGAACTTTAAACACTAAAATGAGCAAAGGTAACCTCGACTCATTCACTTTTCAAAGTTCAAAACATAAAAAGGATAATTTTCTCAGAAAATTCACTTCAAAAATCAAACTTTGCACTGCACTTCTCCTATCTGTATAAAAACTTCTCCAAATTGGAAAATTATCCATGTATTTGTTTTCAAGTTATAGGTCACACAAATGTTGAAGAAAATAATTCCAAGTTCAAAACATGAAACAAATAATATTTGTTCCGAAAATACACATATCAAAATCAACATTTGCACTGCACCTCTTCTATAAGTATAGAAAGTGTTTCTCATATTTGGAAAGAATCCATGCAGCAGTTCTCAAGTAAAAGGTAGCACAAACATAAAATTAGAAACAACATTCTGTGTTCAAAACATGCAAAAAACTCATATTGTTTCATAAAATACACATATCAAAATCAACCTTTGCACTGCACCTCTTCTATTTGTTTAAAAAGTGTTCCTTCAATTTGGACAGAATCTATGAAGTAGTTCTCAAGTTAAAGGTCGCACAATGTTGAATTAAAAAAAACAAAAAAACATTCCAAGTTCAAAACAAGTAAAAAATCATATTGTTTCATGAAATACACCTATCAAAATCTAACTTTGCAGTTCACTCACACAAAAGAAATGTCTTCGGAAGGAGGGACAGACGGATATCCTTGGTATGGCTTTATCAACCCGCCCTTTTAGATTGGGGGAATAATTAAATAAGAAACATTTAAATTTTTATTATTAAAGATGTTTGTATATATTATCGCAGGGCACATCACACATTAACAATTAATCACACCACATATCGCATAAAAAACATTACATGAAACAGATCAAAGGGTACATGACACATATGGCACATGGCACATCACAAATATACAATTAATCACATATCACACAAAAAATAAATGACACCTATCACAGGATACATGACACATACGGCACATGGCACATCATAAATGTAAAATTAATCATATATCACGAAAATACGTTACATTACACAGATCACTGGATACATAACTCATATGTTACATGGCACATCTCAAATATAAAATCAATCACATCGCATATCACATATTAAGCTGAATTCACTCTGAACTCTATCCGAGGAAGAGCATGTTAATGAAATGCACTGTCTTCTGACAGGGTACCTCGGCATACATAGTTTCAAATACGGCCAAGACAAAAATCAAAATGTTTTTAATTACGTCCACAATTTTGTGATATAATATTTACTTTCCAAAACAACTTTCAAGACTATGTGCAAATTGTTCACAAGTGTTTCAACACTATTAAAAGATATGATATTCCCACGAGTTTGCAAATTAAAAACCATCAGACAATAAGCCCGGCACAAATTGAAACATTTAATTTTCCTTGGCCTTACCCCATACATTCAGCATTGAGAGCAACACTGAGACAGGCAAAATATTCCATGCATCGGATATCCTATGATTCATTGCCTTGATCCATTAAAAATATGATGACAGCAATAAAATGACAATAGAATTCTGGTTTAGGTGAATTCTATCTATTTGTTAAATGACAAGTCAGAACTTGGGCTGAGTGGTTGAGGAGCCTTTTCAGTCCTCAAATGAAGAATCAGACGAACTTATCACAGGGAAGATCTTCAACCTTATCCAGGGCGGTCGGGTAGCCTAGTGGTTAAAGCGTTCGCTCGTCACGCCGAAGACCCGGGTTCGATTCCCGACATGGGTACAATGTGTGAAGCCCTTTTCTGTTGTCCCCCGCCGTGATATTGCTGGAATATTGCTAAAAGCGGCGTTAAACCATACTCAGTCAGTCAGTCAACCTTATCCATGGTCGCTGCTTTTGCCTTGGTAACTGAATCAAACAATGACACAAATATTATAAAATTACAAGGTAAAGGACATATTTTGACATAAATAATGTTGCCCTCTCCCAAATAATAATTTGATGTCTGAAAAAAGTCTCAGCAGTGCTACCTCCACCCGTCCAAGTCATTAAACTGTTCAAAACTGCTAAAACTGGGAAGGTGGCATAGACAGTAATACCATGATGCTCTTGGATCATACATTGGTTCACTAAAATGAACAAGGGTAACCTCGACTCATTCATTTTTCAAAGTTCAAAACATGAAACAAATAATATTTGTTCCGAAAATACACATTCAAAATCAACATTTGTACTGCACCTCTCATATTTGTATAGAAAGTGTTTCTCACATTTGGAAAGAATCCATGAAGCAGTTCTCAAGTAAAAGGTAGCACAAACATAGATTTAAAAACAACATTCTGTGTTCAAAACATGCAAAAAATCATATTGTTTCATAGAATACATATATCAAAATCAACATTTGGAATGCACCTCTTCTATTAGTAGAGAATTTTTTTCTGACATTTGGAAAGAGTCCATGTAGGAGCTCTCAAGTAAAAGGTAGCACACACATAGAATTATTAAAAAACATTCTATGTTCAAAACATTCAAGAATTTCATATTGTTTCATAAAATCAACATATTAAAATCAACCTTTGCAATACATCTCTCCAACTGATATCCCAAGTTAAAGGTCGCACAATGTTGAATTAAAAAAACACATTCTAAGTCCAAAACATGTAAAAATCATATTGTTTCATAAAATAAACATATCAAAATCAACATTTGCAATGCACCACTCCCATTTGTATAGAAACTGTTCCTCGAATTTGGAAAGAATCCATGTAGTAGTTCTCAAGTTAAAGGTCGCACAATATTGAATTAAAAAACACATTCTATGTTAAAAACATGTACAAAATCAGTTTGTTTCATAAAATATACATATCAAAATCAACATTTGCAATGCACAACTCCCATTTGTATAGAAAGTGTTCCTCGAATTTGGAAAGAGTCCATGTAGTAGTTCTCAAGTTAAAGGTCGCACAATGTTGAATTAAAAAAACACATTCTGTGTGGGAAACATGCAAAAAATGAGATTTTTTCATAAAATACACATATCAAAATCAACATTTGGACTGCACCTCTTCTTTTAGTATAGAAAGTGTTTCTCACGCTGGGAAAGAATCCATGTAGGAGCTCTCAAGTAGAATGTAGCACAAACATAGAATTAAAAACAACATTCTGTGTTCAAAACATGTGAAAATTTCATATTGTTTCATAAAATAAACATATCAAAATCAACCTTTGCAATACATCTCTCCAACTGATATCTCAAGTTAAAGGTCGCACAATGTTGAATTAAAAAAACACATTCTAAGTCCAAAACATGTACAAAATCATATTGTTTCATAAAATACACATATCAAAATCAACATTTGCAATGCACCACCCCCATTTGTATAGAAACTGTTTCTCGAATTTGGAAAGAATCCATGTAGTAGTTCTCAAAATAAAGGTCGCACAATGTTGAATTAAAAACAAACAAAAAAACATTCCAAGTTCAAAACAAGTAAAAAATCATATTGTTTCATGAAATACACCTATCAAAATCTAACTTTGCAGTTCATTCACACAAAAGAAATGTCTTCGGAAGGAGGGACAGACGGATATCCTTGGTAAAGCTTTATCAACCCGCCCTTTTAGATTGAGGATATAATTAAATAAGAAACATTTAAATTTTTATTATTAAAGATGTTTGTATATATGTTTGCAGGGCACATCACACATTAACACTTAATCACATCACATATCGCATAAAAAACATTACATGACACGATCAAAGGGTACATGACACATATGGCACATGGCACATGACACATGGCACATCACAAATATACAATTAATCACATATCGCAAAAAAAGATACATGACACAGATCACAGGATGCAAGACACATGTGGCACAGGGCACATCATGAATGTACAATTAATCACATATCACCAAACAAACATTTCATGAAACATATGTGACATGGCACACCACATATCACACATATACAATTAATCACATCTCATATAAAAAAACAAAACATAACATGACCAGATCACAGGATACATGACACATATGGCACATGGCACATCATGCATATACAAATAATCACATCGCATATCACAAAAAGATTACATGACAGAGATCACTGGATACATGCCACATATGGTACATGGCACATCACATACATAAAATTAATCACATTGCATATAAAAAAGACATTCCATGACACATATCACAGGATACATGACACATATGACACATGAAACATCATGCATATAGAAGTTATCACATCAGATATCACAAAAAGATTACATGACACAGATCACTGGATACATGACACATATGGCACATAACACATCACACACATAAAATTAATCACATTGCATATGAAAAAGACATTCCATGACACATATCACAGGATGCATGACACATATGGCACATGGCTCAATAAATTTACAATTAATCACATATCACGAAAAAAATACATCTCGAGGCATTGATTGCCATGAATATATCAAGTGACACTTCTCTGTCATTAAGAGACAGCAGAAGAGATCTAATGGGACATTTCGAGGCAATGATTGCTAAGAATACCCCTCGACACCTCACTGTCACAAAGAAACTTTACAGGCAGTGGAGGACATGTTGAGGCATTGATTGCTAAGAAGATACCAAGTGTCACTTCTCTGCCATGAAGACACCGAAGAAGAGATCTAATAGGCCACCTCGAGGCATTGATTGCTAAGAATATATTCAATGACACTTCACTGTCACGAAGACACAGTAGAGGCAGAAGAGATCAAACTGCACATCTAGAGGCATTGATTGCCAAGAATGTATCAAGTGGGACTTCTCTGTCACGAAGACTCCTTGGATGCAGAAGAGTTTCAAGAGGCCATTTCGAGGCATTGATTGCTAAGATTATATTCAATGACACTTCACTGTCACGAAGACACCCTGGAAGCAAAAACGTTTCAAGAGGACATGTCGAGGCGTTGATTGCTAAGAAGAAATTCAGTGGTAATTCACTTTCACGAAGACACACTGAAGGCAGGAGTGTGCTAAGAGGACATTTCGAGGCATGGATTGCTGAAAAGATATTCAGTGACACCTTAATGTCACGAAGACACCCTGGAGGCAGAAGCGTTCCATTAATACTGTGACGAAGACACCCTGGATACAGAAGAATTCCATGAGGACATTTCGAGGCATTGATGCTAAGAATATATTCAGTGGTAATTCACTTTCACGAAGACAAACTGAAGGAAGAAGTGTGCTAAGAGGACATTTCGAGGCATTGATTGCTGAAAAGATATTCAGTGACACTTCACTGTCACGAAGACACTCTGGAGGCAGGACAGGGCCAATAAGTCATCTATGAGTTATG
The DNA here is from genome assembly GCF_023055435.1 of Haliotis rufescens. Classification (NCBI taxonomy): domain Eukaryota; kingdom Metazoa; phylum Mollusca; class Gastropoda; order Lepetellida; family Haliotidae; genus Haliotis; species Haliotis rufescens. Next base: position 6,212,063 of record NW_025963802.1, read on the forward strand.
ATTGCCAAAAGGATTTTCAGTGAAAATTCACTTTCATGACGACGTCCTGCAGCTCATGAAGCAATTGTTTCCTAGAAGATATTCGGTGACAATTCACTGTAAAGAAGACATCCTAGAACTCTTGAACCAATGATTGCCAAGAAGATATTCAGTGGCACTTCACTGTCACGACGACACCATTGAGGCTGAAAGGTGCCTTGATTTCTTCTGGAAACATTGATGTCCAAGAGGATAGTCTGTAACAAATCACAGAAGAGACACAGACGAGTTGCAAGGAGACGTCTTGAGGCAATGTTTGCCAAGAAGCTGTTCAGTGGCAATTGACTGGTACGAAGAAACACTGGAAGCATTAGAGTGCCAACAAGACTTCTGGGGACAGAAAATGACCAAGAAGACCTCTATAGGAATATGTCTGCCAATAAGACATCCTTGAGGCAAAAGGCATCACCAGGAGACTCTCCAGGACCAGGTTTCCCACCTGTCATGGTCACTGGTACCCAAATAAGACCTCTGGAGACCTCGATCTAAGTGTCGGGTATGCTTCTGAGGCACGTTGGGTTCAGAGACTTAACACTGTACTAACCTGTACTAACCCGCACTAACAACCTGCACGTAGGCGCATCACTTTATAGAAAGAAACTTCCAAATTCTTTAGATTTAGGTTCAAAATCTGGGATTCGTTTGGTTGTCAGAGGCAGTGTCAGCCTCTTTGTATCCGCTTAAAGCATACCTGACCACTGGATAACGACGGTCACACACTGGAGGCAAAAGGGGGTCAAGAAGACTTATGAATGCAGTGATGCTGCTAATAAGATATTCAGTGGAAATTGGCTGTCGCGAAGGCACTATGGAGGCAGAAGAGATCAAAGTGCACATTTCGAGGCATTGATTGCCAAGAATTATTAAGTGGCACTTCTCTAGCACGAAGACATCCCGTAGGGAAAACAGTGACATGAAGCATCTTGAGGCAATGAATGTCAAGAAGATATTCAGTGACACATCACAGTCACGAAGACACCCTGGAGGCAGAAGAATTCCATGAGGACATCTCGAGGCATTGATTGCTAAGAATATATTCAATGACACTTCACTGTCACAAAGACACCCTAGAGGCAGAAAAGTTCCATTAGGCTTGTCACGAAGGCATCCTGAAGGCAGAAGATTTCTGAGAGAACATTTCGAGGCATTGACTGCTAAGAAGATATTCAGTGACACTTCACTGTCACGAAGACATCCTGGAGGCAGAAACGTTTCAAGAGGACATTTCGAGGCATTGATTGCTAAGAATATATTCAATGACACTTCCCTGTCACAAAGACGCCCTGGATGCAGAAAAGTTCTGAAAGGAAATCTCGAGGCATTGGTTGCCAAGAATATATTCCTTGACATTTCACTTTTACGAAGACACTCTTGAAGCAGAAGAATTCCATAAGGACATCTCGAGGCATTAAATGGCAAAAGTGGATAAAGTGGCACTTCACTCTCAAAAAGACAGCCTGGAGGCAGAAGGTTTCTCTGAGGACATTTCTATACATTGATTGCAAGGAATACATTCAGTGACACTTCACGGTCACGAAAACACCTTGGATGCAGAAGAGTTCCATGAAATCTCGAGGCATTGATTTCCAAGAAAGTATTAAGTGGCACTTCATTGTCACAAAGACACTCTGGAGGCCGAGATTATATTGAGTGGCTCTTCACTGGCCAGAAAGACACACTTGAAGCAGAGAGTTTGAAGAGGATATTTCTAAAGTTAAAAGTCGCACAGTGTTGAATTAAAAAAAACACTCTAAGTTCAAAACATGTACAAAATCAAAAAATTCACATATCACAAAAAAATAAATGACACACATCACAGGATACATGACACATACGGCACATGGCACATAATAAATGTGCAATTAATCATACATCACGCAAATACGTTACATGACACAGATCACTGCATGCATGGCACATATGTTACATGGCACATCACACATATAAAATCAAACACATCGCATATCACAAACAAAAACATTACATGACACAGATCACTGGATACATGACACATATGATACATGGCACATCACACATGACACATACAAAATTAATCACATTCCATGTAAAAAAAATTAAAAAAATTCCATGACACCTATCACAGGATGCATGACATTTATGTCAGATAGCAAATCACGCATATACAAATAATCACATCACATATCACAAACAAAAACATTACATGACACAGATCATTTGATACATGACACATATGGTACATGACAGATCACACATGACACATGACACCTAAAAAAATAATCAGATTGCATATAAAAAACAAAAAAACAAAAACATTCCTGACACATCTCACAGGATACATGACACATATGTCACATGGCACGGATATACAAAAAATAACATCACTTATCACCAAACAAAAACATTACATGACACAGATCACTGGATACATGACACATAAATTATGGTATATGGCACATCCAACATCCCACATCCCACATTGCATATAAAAAATATTAAACAAACCCAAAAACATTCCATGACACATATCACAGCATACATGACACATATGTGACATGGCACATCACGCATATACAAATATAGAATTAATCACATCAGATATCACCAAAAATATTACACGACACAGATCACAGGGTACATGACACATCCAAGAAAGAAGTCAGACGATATGCCGTCGGTCAAAACAACGTTGGCCCAACGTTGATAGGCAGCGTTGGCCCAACATTAGATTACGCCTGTTTTATTCCTCAATACCTCCCAGGCAGCTTGAAATGTTTGTACCAATCTGGTTAAAATATCAGGTAACAAGCAGTAAGTTCTGCAAGCTAAACTCACTCTGAACTCTATCTGAGGAAGAGCATGTTAATGAAATGCGCTATCTTCTGACAGGGTACCTCGGCATACATAGTTTCAAATACGGCCAAGACAAAATTCAAAATGTTTTTAGTTACGTCCACAATTTCGGGATACAATATTTACTTTCCAAAACAACTTTCAAGACTATGTGCAAATTGTTCACAAGTGTTTCAACTTGGGCTGAGTGGTTGAGGAGCCTTTTCAGTCCTCAAATGAGGAATCAGACGAACTTATTACAGGGATGATCTTCAACTTTATCCATGGTCACTGCTTTTGCCTTGGTAACCGAATATAACAATGACACAAATATTATAATATTACAAGCTAAGGGACATATTTTGACATAAAATTGTTGCCTTCCCCCAAATAATAATTTGACGTCTGAAACAAGTCTCAGCAGTGCTATCTCCACCTGTCCAAATCATTAAACTGTTAAAGCTGCTAAAACTGGGAAGGTGGCATGGACAGAAATATCATGATGCTCTTGGATCATACATGGGCAGAAAAACGTTAAACACTAAAATGAACAAAGGTAACCTCGACTCATTCACTTTTCAAAGTTCAAAACATAAAAAAGATAATTTTCTCAGAAAATGCACTTCAAAAATCAAACTTTGCACTGCACTTCTCCTATCTGTATAAAAACTTCTCCAAATTGGAAAATTATCCATGTATTTGTTTTCAAGTTATAGGTCACACAAATGTTGAAGAAAATAATTCCAAGTTCAAAACATGAAACAAATAATATTTGTTCCGAAAATACACATATCAAAATCAACATTTGCACTGCACCTCTTCTATAAGTTTAGAAAGTGTTTCTCATATTTGGAAAGAATCCATGCAGCAGTTCTCAAGTAAAAGGTAGCACAAACATAAAATTAAAAACAACGTTCTAAGTTCAAAACATGCAAAAAATTGATATTGTTTCATAAAATACACATATCAAAATCAACCTTTGCACTGCACCCCTCCTATTTGTATAAAAATTGTCCCTTCAATTTGGAAAGAAACCATGAAGTAGTTTTAAGTTAAAGATCGCACAATGTTGAATTAAAAAACAAACATTCTCAGTTCAAAACAAGTAAAAATTCATATTGTTTCATAAAATGTACATATCAAAATCAACATTTACACTGCACCACTCGTATTTGTATAAAAAGTGTTCCTTCAATTTGGAAAGAATCTATGAAGTAATTCTCAAGTTAAAGGTCGCACAATGTTGAATTAAAAAAAACAAAAAAACATTCCAAGTTCAAAACAAGTAAAAAATCATATTGTTTCATGAAATACACCTATCAAAATCTAACTTTGCAGTTCATTCACACAAAAGAAATGTCTTCGGAAGGAGGGACAGACGGATATCCTTGGTATGGCTTTATCAACCCGCCATATTAGATTGGGGGTATCATTAAATAAGAAACATCTAATTTTTTATTATTAAAGATGTTTGTATATATTATTGCAGGGCACATCACACATTAACACTTAATCACATCACATATCGCACAAAAAAACATTACATGACACAGATCAAAGGGTACATGACACATATGGCACATGGCACATGGCACATCACAAATATACAATTAATCACATATCACAAAAAAAATAACACCTATCACAGGATACATGACACATACGGCACATGGCACATCATAAATGTACAATTAATCATATGTCACGAAAATACGTTACATGACACAGATCACTGGATACATGGCACATATGTTACATGGCACATCACACATAAAATCACATCACATATCACAGAAAAAATAATTACATGACACATATGGTACATGGCACATCGCAGATATAAAATCAATCACATCACATATCACAAACAAACACATTACATGACACATATGGTATATGTCACATCACACATCACACATATCAAATTAATCACATTGCATATAAAAAAACAACATTCCATGACACAGATCACGTGATACATGACACATATGGTACATGACAGATCACACGTTACACATAAAAAAATATCACTTTGCATATAAAAAATAAAAAACCCAAAAACATTCCATGACACATATCACAGCAAACATGACACATATATCAGATGGCACATCACGCATATAGAAATAATCACTTCATATATCACCAAAAAAGTCATTACATGACACATATCACAGGATACATGACACATATGTCACATGGCACATCACGGATATTTAAATAATGACATCACATATCACCATACAAAAACATTACATGACACAGATCACAGGATACATGACACATATGGTACATGGCACATCACACATCACAAATATGCAATTAATCACATCAGATATCACCAAAAATATTACATGACACAGATCACAGGGTACATGACACATCCAAGAAAGAAGTCAGACGTTATGCCGTCGGTCAAAACAACGTTGGCCCAACGTTGATAGACAGCGTTGGCCCAACGTTAGATTACGCCTGTTTTATTCCTCAATACCTCCCAGGCAGCTTGATATGTTTGTACCAATCTGGTTAAAATATCAAGTAACAATCAGTAAATTCTGCAAGCTGAATTCACTCTGAACTCTATCCGAGGAAGAGCATGTTAATGAAATGCGCTATCTTCTGACAGGGTACCTCGGCATACATAGTTTCAAATACGGCCAAGACAAAAATCAAAATGTTTTTAATTACCTGCACAATTTTGTGATATAATATTTACTTTCCAAAACAACTTTCAAGACTATGTACAAATTGTTCACAAGTGTTTCAACACTTTTAAAAGATATATGATTTTCCCACGAGTTTGCAAATCAAAAACCATCAGACAATAAGCCCGGCACAAATTGAAACATTAAATTTTCCTTGGCTTTACCCCATACATTCAGCATTGAGAACAACACTGAGACAGGCAAAATAGTCCATGCATCGGATGTCCTATGATCCATTGCCTTGATCCATTAAAAATATGATGACAGCAATAAAATGACAATAGAATTCTGGTTTAGGTGACCTCTATCTATTTGTTAAATGACAAGTCAGAACTTTGGCTGAGTGGTTGAGGAGCCTTTTCAGTCCTCAAATGAGGAATCAGACGAACTTATCACAGGGATGATCTTCAACCTTATCCATTGTCACTGCTTTTGCCTTGGTAACTGAATAAAACAATGACACAAATATTATAAAATTACAAGGTAAAGGACATATTTTGACATAAATAATGTTGCCCTCTCCCAAATAATAATTTGATGTCTGAAAAAAGTCTCAGCAGTGCTACCTCCACCCGTCCAAGTCATTAAACTGTTCAAAACTGCTAAAACTGGGAAGGTGGCATAGACAGTAATACCATGATGCTCTTGGATCATACATTGGTTCACTAAAATGAACAAGGGTAACCTCGACTCATTCATTTTTCAAAGTTCAAAACATGAAACAAATAATATTTGTTCCGAAAATACACATTCAAAAAAACAACATTTGTACTGCACCTCTCATATTTGTATAGAAAGTGTTTCTCACATTTGGAAAGAATCCATGAAGCAGTTCTCAAGTAAAAGGTAGCACAAACATAGATTTAAAAACAACATTCTGTGTTCAAAACATGCAAAAAATCATATTGTTTCATAGAATACATATATCAAAATCAACATTTGGAATGCACCTCTTCTATTAGTATAGAAAGTTTTTCTGACATTTGGAAAGAGTCCATGTGGGAGCTCTCAAGTAAAAGGTAGCACACACATAGAATAATTAAAAAACATTCTATGTTAAAACATTCAAGAATTTCATATTGTTTCATAAAATCAACATATTAAAATCAACCTTTGCAATACATCTCTCCAACTGATATCCCAAGTTAAAGGTCGCACAATGTTGAATTAAAAAAACACATTCTAAGTCCAAAACATGTAAAAATCATATTGTTTCATAAAATAAACATATCAAAATCAACATTTGCAATGCACCACTCCCATTTGTATAGAAACTGTTTCTCGAATTTGGAAAGAATCCATGTAGTAGTTCTCAAGTTAAAGGTCGCACAATATTGAATTAAAAACAACATTCTATGTTAAAAACATGTACAAAATCAGTTTGTTTCACAAAATATACATATCAAAATCAACATTTGCAATGCACAACTCCCATTTGTATAGAAAGTGTTCCTCGAATTTGGAAAGAATCCATGTAGTAGTTCTCAAGTTAAAGGTCGCACAATGTTGAATTAAAAAAACACATTCTGTGTGGGAAACATGCAAAAAATGAGATTGTTTCATAAAATACACATATCAAAATCAACATTTGGACTGCACCTCTTCTTTTAGTATAGAAAGTGTTTCTCACGCTGGGAAAGAATCCATGTAGGAGCTCTCAAGTAGAATGTAGCACAAACATAGAATTAAAAACAACATTCTGTGTTCAAAACATGTGAAAATTTCATATTGTTTCATAAAATAAACATATCAAAATCAACCTTTGCAATACATCTCTCCAACTGATATCTCAAGTTAAAGGTCGCACAATGTTGAATTAAAAAAACACATTCTAAGTCCAAAACATGTACAAAATCATATTGTTTCATAAAATACACATATCAAAATCAACATTTGCAATGCACCACCCCCATTTGTATAGAAACTGTTTCTCGAATTTGGAAAGAATCCATGTAGTAGTTCTCAAAATAAAGGTCGCACAATGTTGAATTAAAAAAAAACAAAACAACATTCCAAGTTCAAAACAAGTAAAAAATCATATTGTTTCATGAAATACACCTATCAAAATCTAACTTTGCAGTTCATTCACACAAAAGAAATGTCTTCGGAAGGAGGGACAGACGGATATCCTTGGTAAAGCTTTATCAACCCGCCCTTTTAGATTGAGGATATAATTAAATAAGAAACATCTAAATTTTTATTATTAAAGATGTTTCTATATATGTTTGCAGGGCACATCACACATTAACACTTAATCACATCACATATCGCATAAAAAACATAACATGACACGATCAAAGGGTGCATGACACATATGGCACATGACACATCATAAATGTACAATTAATCACATATCACAAAAAAACCCATTTCATGACACATATGGTACATATGGCACATCACACATCACACATATACAATTAATCACATCGGATATAAAAACCAAAACATAACATGATACAGATCACAGGATACATGACACATATGGTACATGGGACATCACACAGATAAAATGAATCACATTGCATTTAAAAAAAGACATTCCATGACACAGATCACAGGATGCATGACACATATGGCACATGGCACATGGCACATCATAAATTTACAATTAATCACATATCACGAACAAACCATTTCATGACACATATGGCACATGGTACATCACACATCATACATCACACATATACATCACACATATACAATTAATCACATCTCATAAAAAAACCAAAACATAACATGAGACAGATCACAGGATATATGACACATATGGCACATGGCACATGGGACATCATGCATATACAAATAATCACATCACATATCACAAAAAAACATTACGTGAGACAGATCACTGGATACATGACACATATGGTACATAACACATCACACACATAAAATTAATCACACTGCATATAAAAAAGGACATTCCATGACACATATCACAGGATGCGTGACACATATGGCACATGGCACATCATAAATGTACAATTAATCACATATCACGAAAAAAACATTTCATGACACATATGGCACATGGCACATGACACATCACACATATACAATTAATCACATCGCATAAAAAACAACAAACATAACATGACACAGATCACAGGATACATGGCACTTCTGACACATGGCACATCATGCATGTGCAAATAATCACATCACATATCACAAAAAACATTACATGACACAGATCACAGGATACATGATACATATGGAACATGGCACATAACACATCACAAATATGCAATTAATCACATCAAAAACCCGAAAAAAATATTACATGACACAGATCACAGGGTACATGAAATATCCCAGAAAGAAGTCAGACGTTGTGTCGTCTGTCAAAACAACGTTGGCCCAACGTTGATAGACAACGTTGACCCAACGTTAGATTACGCCTGTTTTATTCCTCAATATCTCCCAGGCAGCTTGAAATATTTGTACCAATCTGGTTAAAATATCAGGTAACAAGCAGTAAATTCTGCAAGCTGAACTCAATCCATGAAAGAGCATGTCAGTGTCTGGCAGGGTACCTCGGCAAACATAGTTTCAAATACGGCCAAGACAAAATTCAAAATGATTTTAATTACGTCCACAATTTTGTGATATGATATTTACTTTCCAAAACAATTTTGAAGGCTATGTGCAAATTGTTCACAAATGTTTCAACACTATTAAAAGATATATGATTTTCCCACGAGTTTGCAAATTAAAAACCATCAGACAATAAGCCCGGCACAAATTGAAACATTTAAGTTTCCTTGGCCTTACCCCATACATTCAGCATTGAGAGCAACACTGAAGCAGGCAAAATAGTCCATGCATCGCATGTCCTATGATCCGTTGCCTTGATCCATTAAAAATAGGATGACAGCAACAAAATGACAATAGAATTCTGGTTTAGGTGACCTTTATTTATTTGTTAAATGACAAGTCAGAACTTGGGCTAAGTGGTTGAGGAGCCTTTTCAGTCCTCAAATGAGGAATCAGACGAACTTATCACGGGGATGATCTTCAACCTTATCCATTGCCACTGCTTTTGCCTTGGTAACTGTATATAACAATGACACAAATATTATAATATTACAAGCTAAGGGACATATTTTGAAATAAAATTGTTGCCTTCCCCCAAATAATAATTTGATGTCTGAAACAAGTCTCAGCAGTGCTACCTCCACCCGTCCAAGTCATTAAACTGTTAAAGCTGCTAAAACTGGGAAGGTGGCATGGACAGAAATATCATGATGCTATTGGATCATACATTGGCAGAAAAACTTTAAACACTAAAATGAACAAAGGTAACCTCGACTCATTCACTTTTCAAAGTTCAAAACATAAAAAGGATAATTTTCTCAGAAAATGCACTTCAAAAATCAAACTTTGCATTGCACTTCTCCTATCTGTATAAAAACTTCTCCAAATTGGAAAATTATCCATGTAATTGTTTTCAAGTTATAGGTCACACAAATGTTGAAGAAAATAATTCCAAGTTCAAAACATGAAACAAATAATATTTGTTCCGAAAATACACATATCAAAATCAACATTTGCACTGCACCTCTTCTATAAGTATAGAAAGTGTTTCTCATATTTGGAAAGAATCCATGCAGCAGTTCTCAAGTAAAAGGTAGCACAAACATAAAATTAAAAACAACATTCTAAGTTCAAAACATGCAAAAAACTCATATTGTTTCAAAAAATACACATATCAAAATCAACATTTGCAATGCACCTCTTCTATTTGTTTAAAAAGTGTTCCTTCAATTTGGACAGAATCTATAAAGTAGTTCTCAAGTTAAAGGTCGCACAATGTTGAATTAAAAAAAACAAAAAAACATTCCAAGTTCAAAACAAGTAAAAAATCATATTGTTTCATGAAATACACCTATCAAAATCTAACTTTGCAGTTCATTCACACAAAAGAAATGTCTTCGGAAGGAGGGACAGACGGATATCCTTGGTATGGCTTTATCAACCCGCCCTTTTAGATTGGGGGAATAATTAAATAAGAAACATTTAAATTTTTATTATTAAAGATGTTTGTATATATTATCGCAGGGCACATCACACATTAACAATTAATCACACCACAAATCGCATAAAAAACATTACATGAAACAGATCAAAGGGTACATGACACATATGGCACATGGCACATCACAAATATACAATTAATCACATATCACACAAAAAATAAATGACACCTATCACAGGATACATGACACATACGGCACATGGCACATCATAAATGTAAAATTAATCATATATCACGAAAATACGTTACATGACACAGATCACTGGATAGATAACTCATATGTAACATGGCACATCTCAAATATAAAATCAATCACATCGCATATCACATATTAAGCTGAATTCACTCTGAACTCTATCCGAGGAAGAGCATGTTAATGAAATGCACTGTCTTCTGACAGGGTACCTCGGCATACATAGTTTCAAATACGGCCAAGAAAAAAATCAAAATGTTTTTAATTACGTCCACAATTTTGTGATATAATATTTACTTTCCAAAACAATTTTCAAGACTATGTGCAAATTGTTCACAAGTGTTTCAACACTATTAAAAGATATGATATTCCCACGAGTTTGCAAATTAAAAACCATCAGACAATAAGCCCGGTACGAATTGAAACATTTAATTTTCCTTGGCCTTATCCCATACATTCAGCATTGAGAGCAACACTGAGACAGGCAAAATATTCCATGCATCGGATATCCTATGATTCATTGCCTTGGTCCATTAAAAATATGATGACAGCAATAAAATGACAATAGAATTCTGGTTTAGGTGAATTCTATCTATTTGTTAAATGACAAGTCAGAACTTGGGCTGAGTGGTTGAGGAGCCTTTTCAGTCCTCAAATGAAGAATCAGACGAACTTATCACAGGGAAGATATTCATCCTTATCCAGGGCGGTCGGGTAGCCTAGTGGTTAAAGCGTTCGCTCGTCACGCCGAAGACCCGGGTTCGATTCCCGACATGGGTACAAAGTGTGAAGCCCTTTTCTGTTGTCCCCCGCCGTGATATTGCTGGAATATTGCTAAAAGCGGCGTAAAACCATACTCAGTCAGTCAGTCAACCTTATCCATGGTCGCTGCTTTTGCCTTGGTAACTGAATAAAACAATGACACAAATATTATAAAATTACAAGGTAAAGGACATATTTTGACATAAATAATGTTGCCCTCTCCCAAATAATAATTTGATGTCTGAAAAAAGTCTCAGCAGTGCTACCTCCACCCGTCAAAGTCATTAAACTGTTCAAAACTGCTAAAACTGGGAAGGTGGCATAGACAGTAATACCATGATGCTCTTGGATCATACATTGGTTCACTAAAATGAACAAGGGTAACCTCGACTCATTCATTTTTCAAAGTTCAAAACATGAAACAAATAATATTTGTTCCGAAAATACACATTCAAAATCAACATTTGTACTGCACCTCTCATATTTGTATAGAAAGTGTTTCTCACATTTGGAAAGAATCCATGAAGCAGTTCTCAAGTAAAAGGTAGCACAAACATAGATTTAAAAACAACATTCTGTGTTCAAAACATGCAAAAAATCATATTGTTTCATAGAATACATATATCAAAATCAACATTTGGACCGCACCTCTTCTATACGTATAGAAAGTTTTTCTGACATTTGGAAAGAGTCCATGTAGGAGCTCTCAAGTAAAAGGTAGCACACACATAGAATAATTAAAAATCATTCTATGTTCAAAACATTCAAGAATTTCATATTGTTTCATAAAATCAACATATTAAATTCAACCTTTGCAAAACATCTCTCCAACTGATATCCCAAGTTAAAGGTCGCACAATGTTGAATTAAAAAAACACATTCTAAGTCCAAAACATGTAAAAATCATATTGTTTCATAAAATAAACATATCAAAATCAACATTTGCAATGCACAACTCCCATTTGTATAGAAACTGTTTCTCGAATTTGGAAAGAATCCATGTAGTAGTTCTCAAGTTAAAGGTCGCACAATGTTGAATTAAAAAAACACATTCTGTGTGGGAAACATGCAAAAAATGAGATTGTTTCATAAAATACACATATCAAAATCAACATTTGGACTGCACCTCTTCTTTTAGTTTAGAAAGTGTTTCTCACGCTTGGAAAGAATCCATGTAGTAGTTCTCAAAATAAAGGTCGCACAATGTTGAATTAAAAAAAAACAAAACAACATTCCAAGTTCAAAACAAGTAAAAAATCATATTGTTTCATGAAATACACCTATCAAAATCTAACTTTGCAGTTCATTCACACAAAAGAAATGTCTTCGGAAGGAGGGACAGACGGATATCCTTGGTAAAGCTTTATCAACCCGCCCTTTTAGATTGAGGATATAATTAAATAAGAAACATCTAAATTTGTATTATTAAAGATGTTTCTATATATGTTTGCAGGGCACATCACACATTAACACTTAATCACATCACATATCGCATAAAAAACATAACATGACACGATCAAAGGGTGCATGACACATATGGCGCTGGCACATCACAAATATACAATTAATCACATATCGCAAAAAAAACCTAAATGACACAGATCACAGGATGCATGACACATATGGCACATGACACATCATAAATGTACAATTAATCACATATCACAAAAAACCCATTTCATGACACATATGGCACATATGGCACATCACACATATACAATTAATCACATCGGATATAAAAACCAAAACATAACATGATACAGATCACAGGATACATGGCACATATGGCACATGGCACATCGTGCATATACAAATAATCACATCACATATCACAAAAAACATTACATGACACAGATCACTGGATACATGACACATATGGTACATGGGACATCACACAGATAAAATGAATCACATTGCATTTAAAAAAAGACATTCCACATATCACAGGATACATGACACATATGACATGGCACATGGCACATCGTGCATATACAAATAATCACATCACATATCACAAAAAACATTACATGACACAGATCACTGGATACATGACACATATGGTACATGGGACATCACACAGATAAAATGAATCACATTGCATTTAAAAAAAGACATTCCACATATCACAGGATACATGACACATATGACACATGGCACATCATGCATATACAAATAATCACATCACATATCACAAAAAAAATTACGTGAGACAGATCACTGGATACATGACACATATGGTACATAACACATCACACACATAAAATTAATCACACTGCATATAAAAAAGGACATTCCATGACACATATCACAGGATGCGTGACACATATGGCACATGGCACATCATAAATGTACAATTAATCACATATCACGAAAAAAACATTTCATGACACATATGGCACATGGCACATGACACATCACACATATACAATTAATCACATCGCATAAAAAACAACAAACATAACATGACACAGATCACAGGATACATGGCACTTCTGACACATGGCACATCATGCATGTGCAAATAATCACATCACATATCACAAAAAACATTACATGACACAGATCACAGGATACATAATACATATGGAACATGGCACATAACACATCACAAATATGCAATTAATCACATCAAAAACCCGAAAAAAATATTACATGACACAGATCACAGGGTACATGAAATATCCCAGAAAGAAGTCAGACGTTGTGTCGTCTGTCAAAACAACGTTGGCCCAACGTTGATAGACAACGTTGACCCAACGTTAGATTACGCCTGTTTTATTCCTCAATATCTCCCAGGCAGCTTGAAATATTTGTACCAATCTGGTTAAAATATCAGGTAACAAGCAGTAAATTCTGCAAGCTGAACTCAATCCATGAAAGAGCATGTCAGTGTCTGGCAGGGTACCTCGGCATACATAGTTTCAAATACGGCCAAGACAAAATTCAAAATGATTTTAATTACCTGCACAATTTTGTGATATAATATTTACTTTCCAAAACAATTTTGAAGGCTATGTGCAAATTGTTCACAAATGTTTCAACACTATTAAAAGATATATGATTTTCCCACGAGTTTGCAAATTAAAAACCATCAGACAATAAGCCCGGCACAAATTGAAACATTTAAGTTTCCTTGGCCTTACCCCATACATTCAGCATTGAGAGCAACACTGAAGCAGGCAAAATAGTCCATGCATCGCATGTCCTATGATCCGTTGCCTTGATCCATTAAAAAATATGATGACAGCAACAAAATGACAATAGAATTCTGGTTTAGGTGACCTTTATTTATTTGTTAAATGACAAGTCAGAACTTGGGCTGAGTGGTTGAGGAGCCTTTTCAGTCCTCAAATGCATCAGACGAACTTATCACGGGGATGATCTTCAACCTTATCCATGGTCACTGCTTTTGCCTTGGTAACTGAGAAAAACAATGACACAATTATAATAAAATTACAAGTTAAGGGACATATTTTTGACATAAAAATAGTTGCCTTCCCCCAAAAAATAATTTGATGTCTGAAAAATGTCTCAGCAGTGCTACCTCCACCCGTCCAAGTCATTAAACTGTTCAAAACTGCTAAAACTGGGAAGGTGGCATAGACAGTAATACCATGATGCTCTTGGATCATACATTGGCAGAAAAGCTTTTAACACTAAAATGAACAAGGGTAACCTGGACCCATTCATTTTTCATTCAAGTTCAAAACATTCTATGTTCAAAACATGTACAAAATCATATTGTTTCATAAAATACACATATCAAAATCAACCTTTGCACTGCATCTCTCCAATTTAATATAAAAAAGTGGTCCTTAAATTTGAAGAGAACCCATATAGCAGTTCTCACGTTAAAGGTCGCACAATGTTGAATTAAAGAAAGAACATTCAAAACCTGTAAAAAAATAATATTGTTTCATTAAATAGACATATCAAAATCAACATTTGGACTGCAACTTTTTTATTAGAATAAAATGTGTTTCTTACATTTGGAAAGAATCCATGTTGCAGCTCTCAAGTAAAAGGTAGCACAAACATGGAATTGAAACACAACATTCTTGTTTTAAAATGTGAAAAGGAAACCTACAGGCGATATATCTCCTGTTTTCTATCCCATCACTCCACGAAATCCGGTTGAAATGTAGTGATTTTGTACCCATAATTTCTGTTGATTGTATACCCAGAATAAGTTTGCATTAGTTTCAAAGATATATGAAATTGTGTTATACTTGCTAATTTACAATCATTTTCCTATCAAAACATTACAATCAACTAAGGTTTAATCAATTTCACTGTCCTATCAGAACCAAACACTCAGTTTGAGTTTTGCCAATTGGATTGCCCTCACTTAAGGATCACAGTCAGTCATAATCATAGAGTCATATCATTGATAAGAGATCTAAGAGGACATATCGAGGCAATGATAACTAAGAATATATTCAATGATACTACACTGTCACGAAGACACCCTACAGGCAGTAGGTTTCTGAAAGACAATTCGAGGCATTGATTGCTAAGAAGATAGTCAGTGATATTTCACTGCCACGAAGACACTCTGGAGGCACAAGAGATCCAGGAAGACATCTCGAGGCATTGATTGACAAGAATATACCAAGTGACACTTCTCTGTCAAGAAGACACTGTAGAAGAGATCTAATAGGACATTTCGAGGCAATGATTCCTAAGAATATATACAATGATACTTCACTGTCACAAAAGACCCGTGAAGATTCCGGGGTAGAATAGGTCTTCAGCAACCCATGCTTGCCGTAAAAGGTGACTCTGCTTGTCGTAAAAGGCGACTTATGGGATCGGGTGGTCAGGTTCGCTGACTTGGTTGATGCATGTCATCGATCCCAAATGCGTGTATCGATGCTCATGATATTAATCACGGGATTGTCTGGTCCAGACTCGATTATTTACAGACCTACGTCATATAGCTGGAATATTGCTTAGTGCAACGTCAAACAACAAACCAACCAACCACTGTCACAAAGTCACCCTTGGGGCAGAAGAATTCTATTAGGACGGTCACGAAGACATCCTGGAGGTAGAAGATTTCTAAGAGGACATTTCGAGGCATTGATTGCTAAGAAGATATTCAGTGACACTTTACTGTCACGAAGACACCCTGGAGGCAGAAGAATGCCATGAGGACATCTCGAGGCATTGATTGCCATGAATATATCAAGTGACACTTCTCTGTCATGAAAAGAGACAGCAGAAGAGATCTAATAGGACATTTCGAGGCAATGATTGCTAAGAATACCCCTCGACACCTCACTGTCACGAAGACACTTTACAGGCAGTGGAGGACATGTTGAGGCATTGATTGCTAAGAAGATAGTCAGTGACATTTCACTGACACGAAGACGCTCTGGAGGCACAAGAGATCCAAGAAGACATTTCGAGGCATTGATTGCCAAGAATATATTTAGTGGTAATTCACTTTCACAAAGACACCCTGGAGGCAGGACAGGGCCAATTAGTCATCTATGAATTATGATTTCCAAAAGGATTTTCAGTGAAACTTCACTTTCATGACGACGTCCTGCAGCTCATGAAGCAATTATTTCCTAGAAGATATTCGGTGACAATTCACTGTAAAGAAGACATCCTAGAACTCTTGAACCAATGATTGCCAAGAAGATATTTTCAGTGGCACTTCACTGTCACGACGACACCATTGCGGCTGAAAGGTGCCTTGATTTCTTCTGGAAACATTGATGTCCAAGAGGATAGTCTGTAACAAATCACAGAAGAGACACAGACGAGTTGCAAGGAGACGTCTTGAGGCAATGTTTGCCAAGAAGCTGTTCAGTTGCAATTGACTGTTACAAAGAAACGCTGGAAGCATTAGAGTGCCAACAAGACTTCTCGGGACAGAAAATGACCCAGACCTCTATAGGAATATGTCTGCCAATAAGACATCATTGAGGCAAAAGGCATCACCAGGAAACTCTCCAGGACCAGGTTTCCCAACTCCCATGGTCACTGGTACCCAAATAAGACCTCTGGAGACCTCGATCTAAGTGTCGGGTATGCTTCTGAGGCACGTTAGGTTCAGAGACTTAACACTTTACTAACCTGCACTAACCCGCACTAACAACCTGCACGTAGGCGCATCACTTTATAGAAAGACACTTCCAAATTCTCTAGATTAAGGTTCAAAATCTGGGGTTGTTTGATTGTCAGAGGCAGTGTCAGCCTCTTTGTATCCGCCTGAAGCATGCCCGACCATTGGATAACGACGGTCACACACTGGAGGCAAAAGGGGGTCAAGAAGACTTATGATTGCAGTGATGCTGCTAATAAGATATTCAGTGGAAATTGACTGTCACGAAGCCACTATGGAGGCAGAAGAGATCAAAGTGCACATTTCGAGGCATTGATTGCCAAGAATTATTAAGTGGCACTTCTCTGGCACGAAGACACCCCGTAGGGAAAACAGTGACATGAAGCATCTTGAGGCAATGAATGCCAAGAAGATATTCAGTGACACATCACAGTCACGAAGACACCCTGGAGGCAGAGGAATTCCATGAGGACATCTCGAGGCATTGATTGCTAAGAATATATTCAATGACACTTCACTGTCACTAAGACACCCTAGAGGCAGAAAAGTTCCATTAGGCTTGTCACGAAGGCATCCTGAAGGCAGAAGATTTCTGAGAGAACATTTCGAGGCATTGACTGCTAAGAAGATATTCAGTGACACTTCACTGTCACGAAGACACCCTGGAAGCAGAAACGTTTCAAGAGGACATTTCGAGGCATTGATTGCTAAGAATATATTCAATGACACTTCACTGTCACAAAGACGCCTTGGATGCAGAAAAGTTCTGAAAGGAAATCTCGAGGCATTGGTTGCCAAGAATATATTCCTTGACATTTCACTTTTACGAAGACACTCTTGAAGCAGAAGAATTCCATAAGGACATCTCGAGGCATTAAATGGCAAAAGTGGATTAAGTGGCACTTCACTCTCACAAACACAGCCTGGAGGCAGAAGGTTTATCTGAGGACATCTCGAGGCATTGATTTCCAAGAAAGTATTAAGTGGCACTTCATAGTCACGAAGACACTCTGGAGGCCGAGATTATATTGAGTGGCTCTTCACTGGTCAGAAAGACGGATATCCTTGGTATGGCTTTATCAACCCGCCCTTGTAGATTTGGGATATCATTAAATAAGAAACATCTAAATTTTTATTATTAAAGATGTTTGTATATATTATTGAGGGCACATCACCCATTAACACTTAATCACATCACATATCACATAAAAAACATTACATGACACAGATCCAAGGGTACATGACACATATGGCACATGGCACATCACAAATATACAATAATCACACATTACCAAAAAAAAAATGACACACATCACAGGATACATGACACATACGGAACATGGCACATCATAAATGTACAATTAATCATATATCACGAAAATACGTTACATGACACAGATCACTGGATGCATGACACATATGTTACATGGTACATCACTGATATACAATCAATCACATCGCATATCACAAACAAAAAGATTACATGACACAGATCAATGGATACATGACACATATGATACATGGCACATCACACATCACACATATAAAATTAATCACATTCCATGTACAAAAATAAATAAAAATTCCATGACACCATGTCAGATGGGAAATCACGCATATACAAATAATCACATCACACATCACCAAATACAACCCATAACATGACACAGATCATAGGATACATGATACATATGGTACATGGCACAACACACATCACAAATTAATCACATCAGATATCACCAAAATATTACATTACACAGATCACAGGGTACATGACACATCCCAGAAAGAAGTCAGACGTTGTGCCGCCCGTCAAAGCAACGTTGGCCCAACGTTGATAGACAGCGTTGGCCTAACGTTAGATTACGCCTGTTTTATTCCTCAATACCTCCCAGGCAGCTTAAAATATTTGTACCAATCTGGTTAAAATATCAGGTAACAAGCAGTAAGTTCTGGAAGCTGAATTCACTCTGAACTCTATCTGAGGAAGAGCATGTTAATGAAATGCGCTGTCTTCTGACAGGGTACCTCGGCATACATAGTTTCAAATACGGCCAAGACAAAATTCAAAACGTTTTTAATTACGTGTACAATTTCGTGATACAATATTTACTTTCCAAAACAACTTTCAAGACTATGTGCAAATTGTTCACAAGTGTTTCAACACTATTAAAAGATATATGATATTCCCACGAGTTTGCAAATTAATAACCATCAGACAATAAGCCCGGCACAAATTGAAACATTTAATTTTCCTTGGCCTTACCCCTTACATTCAGCATTGAGAGCAACACTGAGACAGGCAAAATAGTCCATGCATCGGGTGTCCTATGATTCATTGCCTTGATCCATTAAAAATATGATGACAGCAATAAAATGACAATAGAATTCTGGTTTAGATGACCTATATCTATTTGTTAAATGACAAGTCAGAACTTGGGCTGAGTGGTTGAGGAGCCTTTTCATTCCTCAAATGAAGAATCAGACGAACTTATCACGGGGATGATCTTCAACCTTATCCATGGTCACTGCTTTTGCCTTGGTAACTGAATAAAACAATGACACAAATATTATAGCATAACAAGGCAAGGGACATATTTTGATATAAAATTGTTGCCTTCCCCCAAATAATAATTTGACGTCTGAAAAAAGTCTCAGCAGTGCTACCTCCACCCGTCCAAGTCATTAAACTGTTAAAAACTGCTAAAACTGGGAAGGTGGCATGGACAGAAATACCATGATGCTCTTGGATCATGCATTGGCAGAAAAGCTTTTAACACTAAAATGAACAAGGGTAACCTCGACTCATTCATTTTCAAAGTTCAAAACATGAAACAAATCATATTTGTTCCGAAAATACACATATCACAATCAACATTTACACTGCACCTCATCTATTAGTATAGAAGGTGTTTCTCACATTTGGAAAGAATCCATGAAGCAGTTTTAAAGAAAAAGGTAGCAAAAACATAGAATTAAAAAGAACATTCTGTGTTCAAAACATGCAAAAAATCATATTGTTTCATAGAATACATATATCAAAATCAACATTTGGACCGCACCTCTTCTATTAGTATAGAAAGTGTTTCTTACATTTGGAAAGAATCCATGTAGGAGCTCTCAAGTAAAAGGTAGCACAAACATTTAATAATTAAAAAAACATTCTATGTTCAAAACATTCAAGAATTTCATATTGTTTCATAAAATCAACATATCAAAATCAACATTTGCACTGCGCCTCTTCTATTAGTATAGAAAGTGTTTCTCACATTTGGAAAGAATCCATGTAGGAGCTCTTAAGTAGAATATAGCACAAACATAGAATTAAAAACAACATCGGTTTTCAAAACATGTGAAAATTTCATATTGTTTCATAAAATAAACATATCAAAATCAACCTTTGCACTATATCTCTCCAACTGATATCTCAAGTTAAAGGTCGCACAATGTTGAATTAAAAAAACACATTCTAAGTTCAAAACATGTACAAAATCATATTGTTTCATGAAATAAACATATCAAAATCAACCTTTGCACTATATCTCTCCAACTGATATCTCAAGTTAAAGGTCGCACAATGTTGAATTAAAAAAACACATTCTAAGTTCAAAACATGTACAAAATCATATTGTTTCATAAAATATACATATGAAAATCAACCTTTGCTCTGCACCTCTCCTATTTATATAGACAGTATTCCTCAAATATGGAAAGAATCCATGTAGCAGTTCTCAAGTTAAAGGTCGCACAATGTTGAATTAAAAAACACATTCTAAGTTAAAAACATGTACAAAATCATATTGTTTCATAAAATAGACATATCAAAATCAGCATTTGCAATGCACCACTCCCATTTGTATAGAAAGTGTTCCTCGAATTCGCACAATGTTAAATTTAAAAAAACACATTATGTGTTCAAAAGATGCAAAACGTTAGATTGTTTCATAAAATACACATATCAAAATCAACATTTGGACTGCACCTCTTCTATTAGTATAGTAACTGTTTCTCACATTTGGAAAGAATCCATGTAGGAGCTCTCAAGTAGAATGTAGCAGAAACATAGAATTAAAAACAACATTCTGTGTTCAAAACATGCACAAAATTAGATTGTTTCATAAAACAAACATATCAAAATCAACCTTTGCACTACAGCTCTCCAACTGATATCTCAAGTTAAAGGTCGCACAGTGTTGAATTAAAAAACACATTCTAAGTTCAAAACATGTACAAAATCATATTGTTTCATAAAATAAACACATCAAAATCAACCTTTGGACTGCACCTCTCCTATTTGTATAGAAAGTGTTCCTCAAATTTGGAAAGAATCCATGTAGCAGTTCTCCGGTTAAAGGTAGCACAATTTTGAATGAAAAAACACATTATAAGTTCAAAACATGTACCAAATCATATTGTTTCATAAAATATACATATGAAAATCAACCTTTTCTCTGCACCTCTCCTATTTATATAGACAGTATTCCTCAAATATGGAAAGAATCCATGTAGCAGTTCTCAAGTTAAAGGTCGCACAATGTTGAATTAAAAAACAGATTCTAAGTTCAAAACAAGTAAAAAATCACATTGTTTCATAAAATATACATATCAAAATCAAACCTTTCGACTGCACTCCCAAAACAAAATGTCTTTGGAAGGACGGACAGACGGATATCCTTGGTATGGTTTTATTAACCCGCCCTTTTAGATTGGGGGTATCATTAAATAAGAAACATCTAAATTTATATTATTAAAGATGTCTGTATATACGAGGGGGGTTCATTAAAGATTTCCCCTAAACCACTTAGGGTTATCATATTTGGTTGAAATTTCGAATTTGTAATGATACATGTATCTATGGGTTATTTCTGAATTTGCAGCACCGAACTAGTAATCTTACCACTTTTACAGGTGTTATGATCGAGTAGGGTGTGACAATGGAGCCAGTAGAATACCGAGCAGTGATTAGGTTTTAATATTTGAAAGGTCGCACACCAAAAGAAACTTTCGATGAAATGAAAGCAACTTATGGGGAAGATGCCCCATCATATGACGTTGTTAAACACTGGCATCGCCAGTTCAAGTGTGGTCGGACAGCTGTGGAAACAGCTGTCATTCCTGGTCGCCCCCATTAGGCCATCGATGAGGACACTATCCATCAAGTGGAGACCGCCATTTTGGCAGACCGACGTATAACTGTTCGCCAGTTAGCACAAGATGTCAAGATCAGTGTAGGGTCTGTGGAAAAAATCATCCATGACAATTTGAACATGCATAAGGTGTCTGCACGATGGATTCCCAGGTTGCTCACACCTTTCCAAAAGCAGGAACGAGTCAATTGCTCAAAGGATCTTTTGGACATGTGCCCCCAAAACCAGGCAAACTTTTTTGACAGACTTATCACACAGGATGAAACATGGGTCCATCACTATGATCCTGAGACTAAAGTTCAGACGATGCAATGGAAGCATGTGGAGTCACCAACTCCAAAGAAGGCACGTGTCCAACCCTCTGCAGGCAAGGTCATGCTCACGGTGTTTTGGGACCAGCACGGAGTAGTGATGATGAATTTCTTGGCAAAGGGTACCACAATTACAGGAGCTTATTATGCTTCACTGCTGCGGAAATTGCAGGACGCTATCAAGCTTAAGAGGCGTGGCATGCTGACCAAGGGTGTCCGTCTCCTGCAAGACAATACTCCAGTACACAACTCTCATGTTGCCCAGACAGAAGCGCGGTCCTGTGGCTATGAAATCCTTCCACATCCTCCTTACTCTTCTGACCTTGCACCATCTGACTTCCACCTCTTTCCAACCATGAAGTCATTTTTGAAGGGAAAACGTTTCACAGATGATGAAACACTGATTTCAGAAGTCAAGTCCTGGTTTGAGACGCAAAATGAGTGCTTTTACAAGCGAGGTCTTCATAGTTGCATAAAACGATAGGAGAAGTGTGTAACTCTTGGTGGTTCCTATGTGGAGAAAGACTAATACCTATGCCAAGTTTCATTCCACTAGGTTCATCGGAAGTGGGTCAGGGGAAATCTTTAATGAACACCCCTCGTATTATTGCAGGGCACATCACACATTAACACTTAATCACATCACATATCGCATAAAAAACATTACATGACACAGATCAAAGGGTACATGATCACATGGCACATGGCACATCACATATATACAATTATCACAGATCACAAACAAAGTAAATGACACAGATCACAGGATACATGGCACATACGGCACATGGCACATCATAAATGTACAATTATCATATATCACGAAAATACTTTACATGACACAGATCACTGGATGCATGACACATATGTTACATGGCACATCACACATATAAAATCAATCACATCGCATATCACAAAAAATAAATATTACAAGACACAGATCACTGGATACATGACACATAAATTATGGTATATAGCACATCCCATATCCCCATCACACATGACACATATAAAATTAATCACATTGCATATAAAAAATATGAAAAAAAGGAAAAACATTCCATGACTCATATCACAGCATACATGACACATATGTCACATGGCACAGCACGCATATAGAAATAATCACATCACATATCACAAAAAAAACCCATAACATGACACAGATCATAGGATACATGACACATATGGTACATGGCACAACACACATCACAAATATGCAATTAATCACATCAGATATCACCAAAAATATTACACGACACAGATCACAGGGTAACTCAACCTTTGCACTACATCTCTCCAATTAATATCTCAAGTTAAAGGTCGCACAATGTAAAATTAATAAAAAAAACATTCAAAGTTCAAAACATGCAAGAATTTCATATTGTTTCATAAAATCAACATATCAAAATCAACATTTGCACTGCGCCTCTTCTATTAGTATAGAAAGTGTTTCTCACATTTGGAAAGAATCCATGTAGGAGCTCTTAAGTAGAATGTAGCACAAACATAGAATTAAAAACAACATCGGTTTTCAAAACATGTGAAAATTTCATATTGTTTCATAAAATAAACATATCAAAATCAACCTTTGCACTATATCTCTCCAACTGATATCTCAAGTTAAAGGTCGCACAATGTTGAATTAAAAAAACACATTCTAAGTTCAAAACATGTACAAAATCATATTGTTTCATAAAATAAACATATGAAAATCAACCTTTGCTCTGCACCTCTCCTATTTATATAGACAGTATTCCTTAAATATGGAAAGAATCCATGTAGCAGTTCTCAAGTTAAAGGTCGCACAATGTTGAATGAAAAAACACATTCTAAGTTCAAAACAAGTAAAAAATCATATTGTTTCATAAAATATACATATCAAAATCAACCTTTCCACTGCACTCACACAACATAAATGTCTTTGGAAGGACGGACTGACGGATATCCTTGGTATGGCTTTATCAACCCGCCTTTTTAGATTTGGGATATCATTAAATAAGACACATCTAACTTGTTATTATTAAAGATGTTTGTATATATTATTACAGGGCACATCTCACATTAAGACTTAATCACATCACATCACATATCGCATAAAAAACATTACAGGGCACAGATCAAAGGGTACATGACACATATGGCACATGGCACATCACAAATATACAATTAATCACATATCACAAAAAAAATAATGACACACATCACAGGATACATGACACATACGGCAATTGGCACATAATAAATGTACAATTAATCATACATCACGAAAATACGTTACATGACACAGATCACTGGATGCATGACACATATGTTACATGGCACATCACACATATAATATCAAACATATCGCACATCACAAACAAAAACATTACATGACACAGATCACTGGATACATGACACATATGATACATGGCACATCACACATCACACATATAAAATTAATCACATTCCATGTAAAAAAAATTAAAAAATTCCATGACACCTATCACAGGATACATGACATATATGTCAGATGGCAAATCACGCATATACAAATAATCACATCACATATCACAAACAAAAACATTACATGACACAGATCATTTGATACATGACACATATGGTACATGACAGATCACACATGACACATGACACCTAAAAAAATAATCAGATTGCATATAAAAACCAAAAAAACCCAAAAAACATTCCTGACACATATCACAGGATACATGACACATATGTCACATGGCACATCACGGATATACAAATAATAACATCACT
This sequence comes from Haliotis rufescens, assembly GCF_023055435.1. Lineage (NCBI taxonomy): Eukaryota > Metazoa > Mollusca > Gastropoda > Lepetellida > Haliotidae > Haliotis > Haliotis rufescens. The sequence continues at coordinate 6,237,911 of NW_025963802.1, forward strand.
TATCACCAAACAAAAACATTACATGACACAGATCACTGGATACATGACACATAAATTATGGTATATGGCACATCCAACATCCCACATCCCACATCACACATATAAAATTAATCACATTGCATATAAAAAATATTTAAAACCAAAAACATTCCATGACACATATCACATCATACATGACACATATGTCACATGGCACATCACGCATATACAAATAATCACATGGATATATCACCAAATAGAACCCATAACATGACACAGATCATAGGATACATGACACATATGGTACATGGCACAACACACATCACAAATATGCAATTAATCACATCAGATATCACCAAAAATATTACACGACACAGATCACAGGGTACATGACACATATGTCACATGGCACATCACGGAGATACAAATAATCACATCACTTATCTCCAAACAAAAACATTACATGACACAGATCACTTGATACATGACACATAAATCATGGTAAAAAGCACATCCCACATCACACATCACACATATAAAATTAATCACATTGCATATAAAAATTTAAAAAAAACCCCAAAACATCCCTTGACACATATCACAGCATACATGACACATATGTCACATGGCACATCACGCATATACAAATAATCACATCACATATCACAAAAAAACCCACCATAACATGACACAGATCATAGGATACATGACACATATGGTACATGGCACAACACACATCACAAATATGCAATTAATCATATCAGATATCACCAAAAAACATTACACGACACAGATCACAGGGTACATGACACATCCCAGAAAGAAGTCAGACGTTGTGCCGTCCGTCAAAACAACGTTGGCCCAACGTTGATAGACAGCGTTGGCCCAACGTTAGATTACGCCTGTTTTATTCTTCAATACCTCCCAGGCAGCTTGAAATGTTTGTACCAATCTGGTTAAAATATCAGGTAACAAGTAGTAAGTTCTGCAAGCTGAATTCACTCTGAACTCTATCTGAGGAAGAGCATGTTAATGAAATAAGCTGTCTTCTGACAGGGTACCTCGGCATACATAGTTTCAATTACGGCCAAGAAAAAATTCAAAATGTTTTTAGTTACGTGAACAATTTCGTGATACAATATTTACTTTCCAAAACAACTTTCAAGACTATGTGCAAATTGTTCACAAGTGTTTCAACACTATTAAAAGATATATGATTTTCCCACGAGTTTGCAAATTAAAAACTATCAAACAATAAGCCCGGAACAAATTGAAACATTTAAGTTTCCTTGGCCTTACCCCATACATTCAGCATTGAGAGCAACACTGAGACAGGCAAAATAGTCCATGCATCGGATGTCCTATGATTCATTGCCTTGATCCATTAAAAAATATGATGACAGCAATAAAATGACAATAGAATTCTGGTTTAGGTGACCTCTATCTATTTTTTAAATGACAAGTCAGAACTTGGGCTGAGTGGTTGAGGAGCCTTTTCAGTCCTCAAATGAAGACGAACTTCTCACAGGGATGATCTTCAACCTTATCCATGGTCACTGCTTTTGCCTTGGTAACTGAATAAAACAGTGACACAAATATTATAGAATTACAAGGTAAGGGACATATTTTGACATAGAATTGTTGCCTTCCCCCAAATAATAATTTGATGTATGAAAAAAGTCTCAGCAGTGCTACCTCCACCCGTCCAAGTCATTAAACTGTTAAAAACTGCTAAAACTGGGAAGGTGGCATGGACAGTAATACCATGATGCTCTTGGATCATACATTGGCAGAAAAGCTTTTAACACTAAAATGAACAAGGGTAACCTCGACTCATTCATTATTCAAAGTTCAAAACTTGAAACAAATAATATTTGTTCCGAAAATACACATATCAAAATCAACATTTGGACTGCACCTCTTCTATTAGTATAGAAAGTGTTTCTCACATTTGGAAAGATTCCTTGTAGCAGCTCTCAAGTAAAAGGTAGCATAAACATAGAATAAAAAAACACATTCTGTGTTCAAAACATGTAAAAATTTCATATTGTTTAATAAAATAAACGTATCAAAATCAACCTTTGCACTACATCTCTCCAATTAATGTCTCAAGTTAAGGTCGCACAATGTAAAATTAAAAACCCCAAACATTCAAAGTTCAAAACATGCAAAAAATCATCTTGTTTAATAAAATAAACATTTCCAAATGAATCCTTGCACTGCGCCTCTCCTATTTGTGTAGAAAGTGTTCCTCAAATTTGGAAAGAATCCATGTAGTAGTTCTGAAGTTAAAGGAAGCACAATTTTGAATTAAAAAACACATTCTAAATTCAAAACATGTACAAAATCATATTGTTTCATAAAATACACATATGAAAATCAACCTTTGGTCAGCGCCTCTCCGATTTGTATAGAAACTGTTTCTCGAATTTGGAAAGAATCTATGTAGTAGTTCTCAAGTTAAAGGTCGCACAATGTTGAATGAAAAAACACATTCTAAGTTAAAAACATGTACAAAATCATATTGTTTCATAAAATACACATATGAAAATCAACTTATGCTCAGCACCTCTCCTATTTGTATAGAAAGTGTTCCTCGAATTTGGAAAGAATCCATGTAGTAGTTCTCAAGTTAAAGGTCGCACAGTGTTGAATTAAAAAACACATTCTAAGTTCAAAACAAGAAAAAAATTCATATTTTTTCATAAAATATACATATCAAAATCAACCTTTCCACTGCACTCACACACAAAAAATCTTTGAAACAACGGACTGACGGATATCCTTGGTATAGCTTTATCAACCCGCCCTTTTAGATTGAGGATATCATTAAATAAGAAGCATCTAAATTTTTATCAGTAAAGATGTTTCTATATATGTTTGCAGGGCACATCACACATTAACACTTAATCACATCACATATCGCATAAAAAAACATAACATGACACTGATCAAAGGGTACATGACACATATGGCACATGGCACATCACAAATATACAATTAATCACATATTGCAAAACAAAAATACATGACACAGATCACAGGATGCATGACACATATGGCACATGGCACATCATAAATGTACAAATAATCATATATCACGAAAATACTTTACATGACACAGATCACTGGATGCATGACACATATGGTACATGGCACATCACACATCACACATATAAAATTAATCACATTCAATCTAAAAAAAATGTAACAAGTTCCGTGACACCTATCACAGACATGACATGACATATATGTCAGATGGCAAATCACGCATATACCAATTATCACATCACATATCAGAAACAAAAACATTACATGACACAGATCACTGGATACACGACACATATGTGACATGGCACATCACTCATATACAAATGATCACATCACATATCATCAAATAAAACCCATAACATGACACAGATCATAGGATACATGATACACATGGTACATGGCACAACACACATCACAAATATGCAATTAATCACATCAGATATCACAAAAAATATTACACGACACAGATCACAGGGTACATGACACATCCAAGAAAGAAGTCAGACGTTGTGCCGTCCGTCAAAACAACGTTGGCCCAACGTTAGATTACGCCTGTTTTATTCCTCAATACCTCCCAGACGCTTGAAATGTTTTTCCAATCTGGTTAAAATATCAGGTAACAAGCAGTAAATTCTGCAAGCTGAATTCACTCTGAACTCTATCCGAGGAAGAGCATGTTAATGAAATGCGCTATCTTCTGACAGGGTACCTCGGCATACATAGTTTCAAATACGGCGAAGACAAAATTCAAAATGTTTTTAGTTACGTGCACAATTTCGTGATGTGCAAATTGTTCACAAGTGTTTCAACACTATTAAAAGATATATGATTTTCTCACGAGTTTGCAAATTAAAAACCATCAGACAATAAGCCCGGCACGAATTGAAACATTTAAGTTTCCTTGGCCTTACCCCATACACTCAGCATTGAGAACAACATTGAGACAGGCAAAATAGTCCATGCATCGGATGTCCTAGGATTGATTGCCTTGATCCATTAAAAATATGATGACAGTAATAAAATGACAATAGAATTCTGGTTTAGATGACCTATATCTATTTGTTAATGACAAGTCAGAACTTGGGCTGAGTGGTTGAGGAGCCTTTTCATTCCTCAAATGAGGAATCAGACGAACTTATCACAGGGATGATCTTCAACCTTATCCATGGTCACTGCTTTTGCCTTGGTAACTGAATAAAACAATGACACACATATTATAGAATAACAAGGCAAGGGACATATTTTGACATAAAATTGTTGCCTTCCCCCAAATAATAATTTGACGTCTGAAAAAAGTCTCAGCATTGCTACCTCCACCCGTCCAAGTCATTAAACTGTTAAAAACTGCTAAAACTGGGAAGGTGGCATAGACAGTAATACCATGATGCTCTTGGATCATACATTGGTTCACTAAAATGAACAAGGGTAACCTCGACTCATTCATTTTTCAGTTCAAGTTCAAAACATGAAACAAATAATATTTGTTCCGAAAATACACATTCAAAATCAACATTTGTACTGCACCTCTCATATTTGTATAGAAAGTGTTTCTCACATTTGGAAAGAATCCATGAAGCAGTTCTAAAGAAAAAGGTAGCAAAAACATAGAATTAAAAACAACATTCTGTGTTCAAAACATGCAAAAAATCATATTATTTCATAGAATACATATATCAAAATCAACATTTGCACTGCACCTCTTCTATTAGTATAAAAAGTGTTTCTTACATTTGGAAAGAATCCATGTAGGAGCTCTCAAGTAAAAGGTAGCACAAACATAGAATAATTAAAAAAACATTCCATGTTCAAAACATGCAAGAATTTCATATTGTTTCATAAAATCAACATATCAAAATCAACATTTGCACTGCGCCTCTTCTTTTAGTATAGGGGCGGTCGGGTAGCCTAATGGTTAAAGCGTTCGCTCGTCACGCCGAAGACCCGGGTTCGATTCCCGACATGGGTACAATGTGTGAAGCCCATTTCTGGCCGTGATATTGCTGGAATATTGCTAAAAGAGGCGTAAAACCATACTCACTCACTCACTCTATAAGTATAGAAAGTGTTTCTCACATTTTGAAAGAATCCATGTAGGAGCTTTCAAGTAGAATGTAGCACAAACATAGAATTAAAAACAACATTCTGTGTTCAAAACATGTGAAAATTTCATATTGTTTCATAAAATAAAAATATCAAAATCAACCTTTGCACTACATCTCTCCAACTGATATCTCAAGTTAAAGGTCGCACAATGTTGAATTACAAAAACACATTCTAAGTTCAAAACATGTACAAAATCATATTGTTTCATGAAATAAACATATCAAAATCAACATTTGCGATGCACCACTCCTATTTGTATAGAAACTGTTACTCGAATTTGGAAATAATCTATGTAGTAGTTCTGAAGTTAAATGTCGCACAATGTTGAATTAAAAAAAACACATTCTAAGTTAAAAACATGTACAAAATCATATTGTTTAATAAAATATACATATGAAAATCAACATTTGCAATGCACCACTCCCATTTGTATAGAAAGTGTTCCTCGAATTTGGAAAGAATCCATGTAGTAGTTCTGAAGTTAAAGGTCGCACAATGTTGAATTAAAAAACACATTCTAAGTTAAAAACATGTACAAAATCATATTGTTTAATAAAATATACATATGAAAATCAACATTTGCAATGCACCACTCCCATTTGTATAGAAAGTGTTCCTCGAATTTGGAAAGAATCCATGTAGTAGTTCTGAAGTTAAAGGTCGCACAATGTTGAATTAAAAAACACATTCTAAGTTAAAAACATGTACAAAATCATATTGTTTAATAAAATATACATATGAAAATCAACATTTGCAATGCACCACTCCCATTTGTATAGAAAGTGTTCCTCGAATTTGGAAAGAATCCATGTAGTAGTTCTGAAGTTAAAGGTCGCACAATGTTGAATTAAAAAACACATTCTAAGTTAAAAACATGTACAAAATCATATTGTTTAATAAAATATACATATGAAAATCAACCTTTGCTCTGCACCTCTCCTATTTATATAGACAGTATTCCTTAAATATTGAAAGAATCCATGTAGCAGTTCTGAAGTTAAAGGTCGCACAATGTTGAATTAAAAAATCAGATTCTAAGTTCAAAACAAGTAAAAAATCACATTGTTTCATAAAATATACATATCAAAATCAACCTTTCCACTGCACTCCCACAAAAAATGTCTTTGGAAGGACGGACAGACGGATATCCTTGGTATGGCTTTATTAACCCGCCCTTTTAGATTGGGGGTATCATTAAATAAGAAACATCTAAATTTATATTATTAAAGATGTCTGTATATACGAGGGGTGTTCATTAAAGATTTCCCCTAAACCACTTAGGGTTATCATATTTGGTTGAAATTTCGAATGTGTAATGATACATGTATCTATGGGTTATTTCTGAATTTGCAGCACCGAACTAGTAATTTTACCACTTTTACAGGTGTTATGATCGAGTAGGGTGTGACAATGGAGCCAGTAGAATACCGAGCAGTGATTAGGTTTTTATATTTGAAAGGTCGCACACCAAAAGAAACTTTCGATGAAATGAAAGCAACTTATGGGGAAGATGCCCCATCATATGACGTTGTTAAACACTGGCATCGCCAGTTCAAGTGTGGTCGGACAGCTGTGGAAACAGCTGTCATTCCTGGTCGCCCCCATTAGGCCATCGATGAGGACACTATCCATCAAGTGGAGACCGCCATTTTGGCAGACCGACGTATAACTGTTCGCCAGTTAGCACAAGATGTCAAGATCAGTGTAGGGTCTGTGGAAAAAATCATCCATGACAATTTGAACATGCATAAGGTGTCTGCACGATGGATTCCCAGGTTGCTCACACCTTTCCAAAAGCAGGAACGAGTCAATTGCTCAAAGGATCTTTTGGACATGTGCCCCCAAAACCAGGCAAGCTTTTTTGACGGACTTATCACACAGGATGAAACATGGGTCCATCACTATGATCCTGAGACTAAAGTTCAGACGATGCAATGGAAGCATGTGGATTCACCAACCCCAAAGAAGGCACGTGTCCAACCCTCTGCAGGCAAGGTCATGCTCACGGTGTTTTGGGACCAGCACGGAGTAGTGATGATGAATTTCTTGGCAAAGGGTACCACAATTACAGGAGCTTATTATGCTTCACTGCTGCGGAAATTGCGGGACGCTATCAAGCTTAAGAGGCGTGGCATGCTGACCAAGGGTGTCCGTCTCCTGCAAGACAATGCTCCAGTACACAACCCTCATGTTGCCAAGACAGAAGCGCGGTCCTGTGGCTATGAAATCCTTCCACATCCTCCTTACTCTCCTGACCTTGCACCATCTGACTTCCACCTCTTTCCAACCATGAAGTCATTTTTGAAGGGAAAACGTTTCACAGATGATGAAACACTGATTTCAGAAGTCAAGTCCTGGTTTGAGACGCAAAATGAGAGCTTTTACAAGCGAGGTCTTCATAGTTGCATAAAACGATAGGAGACGTGTGTAACTCTTGGTGGTTCCTATGTGGAGAAAGACTAATACCTATGCCAAGTTTCATTCCACTAGGTTCAACGGAAGTGGGTCAGGGGAAATCTTTAATGAACACCCCACGTATTATTGCAGGGCACATCACACATTAACACTTAATCACATCACATATCCCATAAAAAACATAACATGACACGATCAAACAGTACATGACACATATGGCACATGGCACATCACAAATATACATAATCACATATCGCAAAAAAAAAATACATGACACAGATCACAGGATGCATGACACATATGGAACATTGCACATCACAAATGTACAATTAATCACATATCACGAAAAAAACATTTCATGGCACATGGCACATGGCACATGGCACATCACACATAAACAATTAATGACATCGCATAAAATAAGCAACAACATAACATGACACAGATCAGAGGATACATGACACATATGGTACATGGCACATCATGCATATACAAATAATCACATCAAAAACCACAAACAATATTACACGACACAGATCACAGGGTACATGATAAATCCCAGAAAGAAGTCAGACGTTGTGTCGTCTGTAAAAACAACGTTGGCCCAACGTTGATAGACAGCGTTGACCCAACGTTAGATTACGCCTGTTTTATTCCTCAATACCTCCCAGGCAGCTTGAAATATTTGTACCAATCTGGTTAAAATATCAGATAACAAGCAGTAAATTCTGCAAGCTGAATTCACTCTGAACTCTATCCATGAAAGAGCATGTCAGTGTCTGGCAGGGTACCTCGGCATACATAGTTTCAAATACGGCCAAGACAAAGTAAAAAATGTTTTTAGTTACGTGCACAATTTTGTGATATAATATTTACTTTCCAAAACAATTTTCAAGACTATGTGCAAATTGTTCACAAATGTTTCAACACTATTAAAAGATATATGATTTCCCCATGAGTTTGCAAATTAAAAACCATCAAACAATAAGCCCGGAACAAATTGAAACATTTAATTTTCCTTGGCCTTTCCCCATACATTCAGCATTGAGAGGAACACTAAGGCAGGCAAAATAGTCCATGCATCGGATGTCCTATGATCCGTTGCCTTGATCCATTAAAAAATATGATGACAGCAACAAAATGACAATAGAATTCTGGTTTAGGTGACCTTTATTTATTTGTTAAATGACAAGTCAGGACTTGGGCTGAGTGGTTGAGGAGCCTTTTCAGTCCTCAAATGAAGAATCAGACGAACTGATCACAGGGATGATCTTCAACTTTATCCATGGTCACTCCTTTTGCCTTGGTAACTGAGTAAAACAATGACACAAATATAATAAAATTACAAGGTAAGGGACATATTTTTGACATAAAAAAAAGTTGCCTTCCCCCAAATAATAATTTGATGTCTGAAAAAAGTCTCAGGAGTGCTACCTCCACCCGTCCAAGTCATTAAACTGTTCAAAACTGCTAAAACTGGGAAGGTGGCATGGACCCATTCATTTTGCAAAGTTCTAAACATTCTACATGTACAAAATCATATTGTTTCATAAAATACACATATCAAAATCAACCTTTGCACTGCATCTCTCCAATTAATATAAAAAAGTGTTCCTTAATTTTGAAGAGAACCCATATAGCAGTTCTCACGTTTAAGGTCGCACAATGTTGAATTAAAAAAAAAACACATTTAAAACTTGTAAAAAATATTTTTTTATAATAAATTACACATTTCAAAATCAACAGTTGGACTGCCCCTTTTTTATTAGAATAGAATGTGTTTCTTACATTTGGAAAGAATCCATGTTGCAGCTCTCAAGTAAAAGATAGCACAAACATGGAATTAAAAAAACACATTCTTGTTTAAAATGTGAAAAGGAAACCTACAGGCGATATATCTCCTGTTTACTATCCCATCACTCCACGAAATCCGGTTGAAATGTAGTGATTTTGTACCCATAATTTCTGTTGATTATACCCAGAATAAGTTTGCATTAGTTTCAAAGATATACGTAAATATTAGTATTATACTTGTTAATTTACAATCATTTTCCTATCAAAACATTACAGTCAACTAAGGTTTAATCAATTTCACTGTCCTATCAGAACCAAACACTCAGTTTGAGTTTTGCCAATTGGATTGCCCCCACTCAAGGATCACAGTCAGTCATAATCATAGAGTCATATCATGAAATTGATAATATGGTTTTTTTAAGTGTTCTGCTCATTTGATATTGTTTGCGATATACATGTAAAAAGAATCATAATTATATGGATCGATTGTTATATTTTCATGGGTACAAAGTCCCTTAGCATTTTGGGAAGAAAATATTTTTACGGTACATCACAAACATCACGTGTATCTTGTTTCATCCGTTCTGAGAGGGGCTGTCGGATAGCATAGTGGTTAAAGCGTTCGTTCGTATCAAGTGTCACTTTTCTGACACGAATACACCCTGGAAGCATAAGATTTCTAAGAGGACATTTCGAGGCAATGATTACTAAGAATATATTCAATGATACTTCACTGTCACGAAGACGCCCTGCAGGCAGTAGGTTTCTGAGAAGACATTTCGAGGCATTGATTGCTAAGAAGATAGTCAGTGATATTTCACTGCCACATAGACACTCTGGAGGTACACGAGATCCAGGAAGATATCTCGAGGCATTGATTGACAAGAATATACCAAGTGACACTTCTCTGTCACGGAGACACTGTAGAAGAGATCTAATAGGACATTTCGAGGCAATGATTGCTAAGAATATATTCAATGATACTTCACTGTCACAAAAGACCCGTCACGATTTTGCTGAAATATTGCCCATGTGACGTTAAATCTTAACTCACGCACTCACTCACAAAAGACCCGTGAAGATTCCGGGGTAGAATAGGTCTTCAGCAACCCATGCTTGCCGTAAAAGGTGACTCTGCTTGTCGTAAAAGGTGACTCTGCATGTCGTAAAAGGCGACTAACGGGACCAGGTGGTCAGGCTCGCTGACTTGGTTGATGCATATCATCGATCCCAATTGCGTGTATCGATGCTCATGATATTAATCACTGGATTGTCTGGTCCAGACTCGATTATTTACAGACCGCCGTCATTAAGCTGGAATATGGAGTGTGGCGTTAAACAACAAACCAACCAACTACTGTCACAAAGTCCCCCTTTGGGCAGAAGAATTCTATTAGGACGGTCACGAAGACACCCCGGAGGTAGAAGGTTTCTAAGAGGACATTTCGAGGCATTGATTGCTAAGAATATATTCAATGACACTTTACTGTCACGAAGACACCCTGGAGGCGGAAAAATGCCATGAGGACATCTCGAGGCATTGATTGCCATGAATGTATCAAGTGACACATGAAGAGACAGCAGAAGAGATCAAAGTGCATATTTCGAGGCATTGATTGCCAAGAATATACCAAGTGACACTTCTCTGTTATGAAGAGACAGCAGAAGAGATCGAATAGGACATTTCGAGGCAATGATTGCTAAGAATATATTCAATGACACCTCACTGTCACGAAGACACTTTACATGTTGAGGCATTGATTGCTAAGAAGATAGTCAGTGACATTTCACAGACACGAAGACCCTCTGGAGGCTCTTCTTGCCAAGAATATACCAAGTGTCTCTTCTCTGTCATGAAGACACCGAAGAAGAGATCTAATAGGCTACTTCGAGGCATTGATTGCTAAGAATATATTCAATGACACTTTACTGTCACGAAGACACACTGGAGGCAGAAGAGATCAAACTGCACATCTCGAGGCATTGATTGCCAAGAATGTATCAAGTGGCACTTCTCTGTCGCGAAGACTCCTTGGATGTAGAAGAGTTTTAAGAGGACATTTCGAGGCATTGATGGCTAAGAATATATTCAATGACACTTCACTGTAACGAAGACACCCTGGAAGTAGAAACGTTTCAAGAGGACATGTCGAGGCGTTGATTGCTAAGAAGAAATTCAGTGGTAATTCACTTTCACGAAGACAAACTGAAGGCAGAAGGGTGCTAAGAGGACATTTCGAGGCATTGATTGCTAAGAAGATATTCAGTGACACTTCACTGTCACGAAGGCACCCTGGAGGCAGAAGAATTCCATGAGGACATTTCGAGGCATTGATTGCTAAGAATATATTCAGTGGTAATTCACTTTCACGAAGACAAACTGAAGGCAGAAGTGTGCTAAGAGGACATTTCGAGGCATTGATTGCATAGAAGATATTCAGTGACACTTCACTGTCACGAAGACACCCTGGAGGCAGGACAGGGCCAATAAGTCATCTATGAGTTATGATTGCCAAAAGGATTTTCAGTGAAAATTCACTTTCATGACGACGTCCTGCAGCTCATGAAGCAATTATTTCCTAGAAGATATTCGGTGACAATTCACTGTAAAGAAGACATCCTAGAACTCTTGAACCAATGATTGCCAAGAAGATATTCAGTGGCACTTCACTGTCACGACGACACCATTGAGGCTGAAAGATGCCTTGATTTCTTCTGGAAACATTGATGTCCATGAGGATAGTCTGTAACAAATCACAGAAGAGACACAGTGTAACAAATCACAGAAGAGACACAGACGAGTTGCAAGGAGACGTCTTGAGGCAATGCTTGCCAAGAAGCTGTTCAGTGGCAATTGACTGTCACGAAGAAACAGTTGGAAGCATTAGAGTGCCAACAAGACTTCTGGGGGCAGAAAATGAACAAAAAGACCTCTATAGGAAAATGTCTGCCAATAAGACATCCTTGAGGCAACAGGCATCACCAGGAGACTCTCCAGGACCAGGTTTCCCACCTTCCATGGTCACTGGTACCCAAATAAGACCTCTGGAGACCTCAATCTAAGGGTCGGGTATGCTTCTGAGGTACGTTAGGTTCAGAGACTTAACACTGTACTAACCTGCACTAACCCACATTAACAACCTGCACGTAGGCGCATTACTTTATAGAAAGACACTTCCAAATTCTTTAGATTTAGGTTCAAAATATGGGATTGTTTGGTTGTCAGAGGCGGTGTCAGCCTCTTTGTATCCGCCTGAAGCATGCCCGACCTCTGGATAACGACGGTCACACACTGGAGGCAAAAGGGGGTCAAGAAGACTTATGCAGTGATGCTGCTAATAAGATATTCAGTGGAAATTGACTGTCACGAAGCCACTATGGAGGCAGAAGAGATCAAAGTGCACATTTCGAGGCATTGATTGCCAAGTGGCACTTCTCTGGCACGAACACAACCTGGAGGGAAAACAGTGACTTGAAGCATCTTGAGGCAATGAATGTCAAGAAGATATTCAGTGACACTTCACTGTCACAAAGACACCCTGGAGGCAGAAGAATTCCATTAAGATTGTCACAAAGACATCCTGAAGGCAGAAGATTTCTTAGAGAACATTTCGAGGCATTGACTGCTAAGAAGATATTTAGTGACACTTCACTGTCGCGAAGACACCCTGGAGGCAGAAAGGTTTCAAGAGGACATTTTGAGGCATTGATTGCTAAGAATATATTCAATGACACTTCACTGTCACGAAGACATCTTGGAGGCAGAGGATTTCTGAGAGGACATCTTGAGGCGTTGATTGCTAAGAAGATATTCAGTGACACTTCACTGTCACAAAGACACCCTGGAGGCAGAAAGGTTTCAAGAGGACATTTCGAGGCATTGATTGCCAAGAATATATTCAGGTACATTTCCATGTCACGAAAACACCCTTGAGGCGGAGAGTGCCAATAAGTCCACTAGAGGCTATGATTGCCAAGATTATATTCATTGACAATTCTCTGTCACGACGACAACTTGGAGGCGGGAGAGTGGCATTTATCATCAGGAGGCAACGACAGCAAAGGATATATTCAGTGTCAATACAATGTCATGAAGACACTCTTCAGGCAGAAGAATTCCATGAGGGCATCTTGAGACATTAATTGGAAAGAATGTAATAAGTGGCACTTCTCTGACACGAAGACACCCTGGAGGCAGAAGAGACCAAAGTGCACATTTCGAGGTATTGATTGCCGAGAATGTATTAAGTGGCACTTCTCTGTCACTAAGACACCCTGGAAGCAGAAAGGTTTCAAGAGGACATTTTGAGGCATTGATCGCTAAGAATATATTCAATGGCACTTCACTGTCACGAAGGCATCCTGGAGGCAGAAGTTTTCTGAGAGGACATTTCGAGGCATTGTTTGCTAAAAAGATATTCAGTGACATTTCACTGCCACGAAGACGCTCTGGAGGCAAAAGAGATCCAGGAAGACATCACGAGGCATTGATTGCCGATAATATAGTGACACTTGATTATTGCTAAGAATTCATTCAGTGACACTTCACGGTCACGAAGTCACCCTGGAGCAGAAGAATTCCCTGAGGTCATTTCGAGGCATTGATTGCTAATAATACATTCAGTGACACTTCACTGTCAAGAAGACACCTTGGATGCAGAAGAGTTCTATGACATCTTCAGGCACTGATTGCCAAGATAAAATTGAGTGACACTTCACTGTCGCGAAGACACCTTGGATGCAGAAGAGTTCCCAAAGGAAATCTCGAGTCATTGATTGCTAAGAATTCATTCAGTGACACTTCACTATCAAGAAGAGACCCTGGAGGTGGAAGAATTCCACGAGGACATCTCGAGGCATTGATTGCCAAGATTATATTGAGTGACACTTCACTGTCACAAAGACCTGGATGCATACGGTTTCTAAGAGGACATGTCAATTGATTGATTGTTAAGGATACATTCAGTGACACTCCACTGTCACGAAGACACTCTGGAGGTAGAAGAGATCAAAGTGCACAACTCGAAGGATTGATTGTCAAGAATATAGTGAGTGGCACCTCACTGCCACAAAGACACCCTGCAGACAGGAGTGTTCTGAAAGGACATTTCAGAGCATTGATTGCTAAAAATATATTCAGTAAAACTTCTCCGTCACGAAGACACCCTGGAGGCAGAAGAGTTCCATGAGGACATCTCGATGCATTGATTGCCAAAAAAAAATTTAAATGGCACTTCCCTGTCACGAAGACATCTTGGATGCAGAAGAGTTCTAAGAGGCCATTTCCAGGCATTGATTACTAAAAAAATTTAAATGACACTTCACTGTCATGAAGACACCCAGGTGGCAGAAGAATTCCATGAGGCCATCTCGCAGTGTGGATCGCCAAGAAATCATTCAGTGACGTGACATTTCACTGTCACGAAAACACCCTGGAAGCAGAAGAATTCCATCTCGAGGCATGGATTGCCAAGTATATATTGAGTGACACTTTACTGTCACAAAGACACCCTGCATTCAGGAGAGATTCATAAGAGGACATTGCTGAGGATATATTCTGTAAAACTTCTTCGTCACGAAGACACCCTGGAGGCAGAAGAGTTCCATGAGGACATCTCGATGCATTGATTGCCAAAACAATTTAAATGGCACTTTCCTGTCACAAAGACATCTTGGATGCAAAAGAGTTCTAAGAGACCATTTCCAGGCATTGATTACTAAAAAAATTTAAATGACACTTCACTGTCATGAAGACACCCAGGTGGCAGAAGATTTCCATGAGGACATATCGAGGTATTCATTGCCAAGAATATATTTAGTGGAACTTCATTTTCATGATGACACCCTGGAGACAGAAGAATTCCAATCGGCCGTTTCGAGGCATTGATTACGAAGAATATTTTCAATGACACTTCACTGTCATGAAGAGGTATGAGAGTTCAAAGATATATTCAGTAATAATTTACTGTCACGAAATTATTCGAGACCTCTTGAGGAAATAATTGCCAGAAGATATTCAGTGTCACTGTCACGAGGACACCCTGGAGGCAGAACAGTGCCTGTCCCTTCATTGTCTATTTCTGCAGATATTTGTTAGGTCACAGTGACCTATTTTCAATGAAAAGCATGTACCATATTTTCGTTGTGACATTGGATTCCACCATGAGACTTCATATTTGGTTTTATATACTGGTTAACCCTTGAAAATATTGCAGTTGATATTGATAATGTTAAGGTCACGTGTTCTCAATAATAAAAAGCGTTCAATGTAGTTACAATTAATTGAAATGACGAAGACCTACTGGACGGTCCAAATGACTGCGCAATCAAATGCAACTTTCCATAATAATCCCCCGAATGTTTTCACGTCGAAGGTAAGCATTTATGTTTGTTTGTTAGTTTTTTTGTTTGTTTTTGTTAAGTGTATTCTAGATTCTCTTGACATGGCACTGACAAACATTAAAATGACACAAACCAATTAATTCCTAAGATCGTTTGGTTGGCACGTCACTCGTTCAGCAATTATGATTTTACAACCAGTTCTCATCACCAATTGTGGAAGGACGACGTCCTGAGGGCGGCGCTTTGAAGTGGTGAGGTTTAGAGTGACCTTCTACGAAGATCAAGGTCACTGGATTGATCTATCTTAAGGTATTTCTGCTCCCTTCTGTACTTAGGAAATAATGTGTGTGTATAACATGTTTGTAAGAGCTTACACCTATGTTTTCAATTAAAAATAATGAAACATGTGATTCTCTTAAATTGAGGTCAAGGTCATTACACCAAAAGTGCTTATTACTTTCTGTTTATGGTAGCTAGTGGAATAGCACTTTCTGTTTTGAAGTTGTCTTCTTTCCAAACTGGAAATGATGTGATTTAACTGGAAGTGCCAACAACTTTCTTAGTAATGTTGGTGCAGAACTGTTTTTAAGTTGTGATGCATTAAGCTTATGTTATGTTTGGCCTTTACTACAATTAAGTCAGTTTGTCTGTTTTCCCATTACAGAGGTGAAGTTATCAAACCAAGAGTGCTTACATTGACAGCTTGGGGCACAGGACTAATTTCTACTGCATTTGGCAACATGAGGAATCCGATATAAATATAAAACATGTATTGATGAGGTCATCTGTCACTTGAGTAGATGGAAGTTAAAATGGGTCATGATACACGTTTGTTGTGGTAAAGTTTTCGCTATTCAAGAAACATTATGATGGGACAAGGTCTGTATTTCATGTAATTTAATATATTTATTCATATATGTTTTACATGTTTATCCTTGCATCTGTAGGTAGTTGTAGAATAGCATTACTGTTGTAAATATGTAAGCTTAGTGCCATAAGGTAGAAATGAATCCCATACACCTGGGAGTATTGTAACAATTTAAACCTTTAAAATTAGGGTCGCGGTTGTTTGATCAACAGCCATGGCGAGATGAAGTCTGAAATGCATTGCTTCGATGCTGTCAGTGCCATTCAAATTGATTAGCAGAGACGGAAAGCATTAATTATGAGAAACAAAACGCGCTGATGGCAGAAAATCAATGTTACGATAATACTAATTCTACATGTCACCAATTTGTAAGTGCTTTCTTGAAACGTTGTCTTTCTTTTTCATTCAGTATGAATCACTTTATCCAACAAGACTTGAACAAGCTGTGGAGGACAAGTAGTTGGTACCTGACAAAGGCCACTGTGATGGACAATACTTGGACCGGGTACCACCTGGAAAACTCACAGTTGTGCCATGAATGATTGTGCACCATCCTCTAATCACTAGAACGTGATGCCAAACTTACAACTACTGTGAATACTACCACTGTAGTTTTTCGCTGGGGACTAGGTGGTTTCAATATCATACTTGTGAGGCTGATTTTCATGAACAATAGTATCACGCCATTTTTCTGTATCAAACCATGTATAATAAAAGTATGAAAAATCCACTAATTGGTTTTCATTGTAGCTAATCGGGCATTTGAAGCTATGTGAGAGTATGAAATGATTTGTTGAAAATCTTGATATGATTCCCTAGTCTATCAGGCCAAATGATTTTCTCTCACTGCAAAATATATTGATTGACCACAGAGCCTAATGTTTCAACACCAACGTGTTGTTTACTACAAAAATGACTGCTGAGCGATATTTTTTAAGTACATAATACAAAGTGGTAAATAATAAATGTCTGGCAGAAATTTCTGGAGGTATAAAAAAGATTCTTCCAGAAATTTCTGCAGTACAAAACAAAAATGCATTTGTGCTCATTTGAGGAACATAAACTTTCCGATGTTATTAAGTGTGTTCCTGTAGGCTTGATCCCTTTATGGTCATGTTCGGACTGCTGACCATTCCAAAGTTGTATCGCCTTTCCTTCATGTAAGTTATATCCCAGTGTGTTACATGCGGAGGAAATGTCTGAAGCGGTACAGAACGTAGGAAAACCCAAATGTCAGTAAAATGATAAAATATAAAAACTAGCAAATTCGAAAATTTCGCTACACAAAATACAGTGCTCTCGCTGAAAGTTGACAATGCATTTAAAAAAACCTTAAGTCCATTTGTTTGCAAATAACTCTCGCAATGCAATTTAATTTTGATTTTCTAACAAAAATGATCACACATATCTTCACACCACGATTCAGTGAAACGTGTGACGCACCACCTGAGAAGGGATGTGTCAGGGTGTTTCTATTCAAATAATATTTTCTCATCAACTGAATTGACATAAATGATCAAACGTGATCCATTCATTCAATATTTGGCAAGAAATGACACATGTTCTCTTCTATGGAAACTCATTGAAACACAAAGAAAGTAGTTCCTGCAGCTTCGTTTAATTGAAAATGTTTCCACTGACGCGTACAGCAAAATGAGCAAACACAACAACATGGACAGATCAGAATATTTCAGCGAAGTGACTTAAGCTTTGAGGGCAAAAGACGCATCAACAGCCCCTATTTTATTCGACTATTTAACGTTACAATAACATCAGTTGAAAAAAGAGGAAGTAAGAAATATAAGGAAACAAAAAGTGAGACATAAAAAGTAGCCAGTTCCTGGGACTACATATCACCAATTCTGAGTCACTCGGGTGAATGAGAGAGCTCAGCATTATTCCGGACGTAAATGTTAAAATTGCAGAATAATCAATCAATGTAGTTTAACTATGTGCTGCTTGTTGATCAGTTCGGGAAACATGCGTCTACAGGTAATTGATGGGTGATGACACCAGAAACCCTGGATCTGCCTAGGCCTCTGCTTGCTACACAATAATATAAGATACAATTTCCGTCGCTAGCTTGTCAGTTTTTGCTGACTGTGTCGTTAAACAAAATTCAACATAATATACCACACATAACTTCACGTATAAAATAATAATTGTGGATATCCTATCTTGTGTAAACGGGACAATTATAATAGCTTTTCGTCACAGTGATCAAGTTTTACACATGGTTCCTATTATTGACCATAAGAGAGAAATGTTCAGAGGAGAAAATGCCGGACTGCACGTTCCACTCTTGCCTAGGAATACTTTCACATGGCTGTCCAAATCGCCAGACATGAACTCCAGAGAACATTTGGGCTAGCTAGGACCCAATGCCTTCTTCAATCCATGCCGGGACGATGCGGATCAGTTTTGGAGTCACGTAGTGGTCTCAATAGCTACCGAGAACAAGGCCCATTTGTGAACTGACATCATCACTGCTTGAACTTTTATTGACTTATTTACAATTACTAACATTCTCACATTCAGGCCATCATTTTCATGTGAGACGTTGACTTGCCTTTACACGTATTCGAAATGGGTGGGGCAGAAAAATCGCACCTTTTCGCAAACATCTGATGTCATCACTACTTTTCACAGTTATTCATGAACACTTGATATGGTCGCACTCATAGAATGGACACGGATGTCACTTTTATTTCCAAGTTCTAAGTTTAGCGGTTACACTGTGTGTAACACTCACGCACATGAATTTAATTTATCAGGGAATGGTGTTGGCGTTTGCTGTATATAACAAGATACATGTGGAATTGAGCAATGCCTTTGATCCCGTCTGTGACATGCATAACACGTTCATCAACTATCCAGTGGTATCATAACAGTGATTGGTGATTAATTAACTGTTATAAAGATATCGAGCAATTTAATTTGGAGAATCGACATCTGATGTGGACATTGCAAACGTTGAATTACGAATTGTTGTATAAGAGCACCAATTACTGCATTTTTAAGATATCCCCAAACCTTTAACGATGCATCCAACAATGGGTATATATCCAATCAACAACATTAGTAATCTATGTTAAAATAGAAAACATGTAAGTCTCCTAAAAGCAAGGCTTGACCAACTTACTGGTACATTAGCATCAAATAGGATATCAATATGGTCTAATCAATGTATTGATGTACGTCGGCGCGGGGAGACCTGGCCAGCATACATGTGTAATAATATACAAAGCAATATGTCATCAGGTCGGTTCGTGACCAGTGAAGATCAGGGGTAGAATAGATCTTCAGCAGCCCATGCTAGCCGTAAAAGGCGACTATGCTTGTCGTAAGAGGCAACTAACGGGATCGGATGGTCAGGCTCTCTAACATCGTATTCCAATTGCGTGGATCAATGCTCATGATATCAGTCATATATCATGAAACACTGAACATTAAACCATATATGTAATCCTGACACAGGACACCTCACATATGAAATCAGGATTTGTGTGAGTCAGTGTGTTGGGTTTAACGCCGTTTTGAACATTATTCCAGTTATATCACGGCGTGCCAGCTAGACGTGGGAGGAAAGCCCATAGTGATGCAGGTTTCAAACGTTTATCACCTTGGTGAAACCCACAAGCACGGGTGTGGTGCTGACAAACCTAGAAAGTTAATCGGGGCGAACCGGGATTCGATCTCAGAATCATATGTTTTCAATGGACCTAACTCTGCACAGTGAATTGCTGCGCCTTAGACGACTTGGCCACCCATGGACTCAAATCAGAATTTGATCAACAACTGTTTATGTAACGTTGCGAGGGCACCTTTTTAAAACGGCGTCCAAGCTAATACTTAATTATCTGTTATTCTATGCATTGAACCAATGACTTGCATGCACTAAACATAATAATGAAGTATGATAAAACTATTCCATTGTCACAATGGATGTTATGTGTGGTTAGTGCTTGAATAGGAACCGACCCGTGAAGATCCGGGGTAGAATAGGTCCTCTGCAACCCATGCTTGTCGTAAGAGGCGACTAACGGGATCGGGTGGTCAGGCTCGCTGACTTGGTTGATGCATGTCATCGTACCCCAATTGCGTGGATCGATGCAAATGATGTCAATCACTAGATTGTCTGTTCCAGACTCGATTATTTACAAACCGCCTTCATGTAGCTCGAATATTGCTGAGTGCGGCGTTAAACAACAAACAAACAAACGAACTGTTGATAGAATTTTAGATCTTCACAATCACCGGGTGTGACCATGTAGACAGAATCTCGTTAGGGTTTGTGATTTCTACATTTGCCCAATGACCGTGGTGAAAATTGTTGTGGATACCAAAGGTGACAGTTTACTATTAGAGGAAATTGGTTGTGAGTACGTATACCATTTGGATAGGATATCTTTAGGATTTTAATCCTTTCTTTCTCTGTGGGTAATCCTTTCACGTTGATGGAAGGAAGTCACTCAACCAGCTCATGACAATGGTTATGCGGAAGGCTCGGAATCGCGAAAAGATCACTGGAGGTGTCGATGGAGGCTGGACATGCAGCATACGGCTCATGCTCACTCACAGTAACTGTTAATCCTCTGCATTGTGCTGGCAAATTGGGGATAAACCTGTGACGATCAAACTTAGTTAGAATCCTTGTTTATCTGTGACATCTCCAAAATGGTGACATTTTTGTAAACTTGAAAAGTGATGATGAATTTTAAGATTCATTTTATTATAGTTTTTCAAATTGTCAATAGAACTTTGATAAAATTGTGCTACACTCTCTGGAAAAAATGTATTGTCTGTGGGTTAGTTTATATGTCACGTCACATCAGCATTGTTTCAGTTATATTGCGACGAAATAATTGCAAGCTTTTGGGACATGTAACATGGCTGCTTTAATATTTCTTATACGGGTGCTTGACTGCCTCAGTAGTGCATGATCAATTAGAATTTTTATTGTGTAAACAAATCAGTCAAGTTTGCAACAATAGATGAATAAGTTGATAAATTTGGACCGCAGTTACCGATTAACAAATCATATCTGTCTCTGAAATCCACGGGCATAGTTGCTGTCAAACATAAGAACGTAATCAGGGCGGCCAGCTTTGACTTGTCATGTGCCTTAAAGTGAGTTTAAACATGTCAAAAGCGATTGACCCTACAATATAGGGTTATTTACTCCAACGTTCTAACTGTCAATCGTCTTAACAGAACCATAACGTTTGTTATATATCGACTACCTGTCTCTATGTCTTAAGTTCTCATAATGCTTCATATGAAAGCAAAACTGTGTGTTTGATTAACATCATCTCTTATGTCAGTGACTGATTTCACATGACAAACGTTATGGTTCTGTTAAGACGATTGACAGTTAGAACGTTGGAGTAAATACCCTATATTGTAGGGTCAATCGCTTTTGACATGTTTAAACTCACTTTTAGGCACATGACAAGTCAAAACTGGCCGCCCTGATTACGTTCTTATGTTTGACAGCAACTATGCCCGTGGATTTCAGAGACAGATATGTTTTTTTACCTTGATCTCATTACAATAAGCGAAAATGTGTCCAGGTAATATGTCCAAAACGCATCTGCTGGGTATAAGAGGATGTCTATGACCTGAAATGTTATAACGTTAGATCGCGAGGGCGAAACATTAACGACCGTTTGGACACTGGCTGCGTAACACCAAGACATGCGGTTTGAAATCAGTCACTGACATAAGAGATGATGTTAATCAAACACACAGTTTTGCTTTCATATGAAGTATTATGAGAACTTAAGACATAGAGACAGGTAGTCGATATATAACAAACGTTATGGTTCTGTTAAGACGATTGACAGTTATAACGTTGGAGTAAATGACCCTATATTGTAGGGTCAATCGCTTTTGACATGTTTAAATTCACTTTAAGGCACATGACAAGTCAAAGCTGGCCGCCCTGATTACGTTCTTATGTTTGACAGCAACTATGCCCGTGGATTTCAGAGACAGATATGTTTTTTTACCTTGATCTCATTACAATAAGCGAAAATGTCTTCAAAGTCCACAGTTTGTTTAATCGTTCAAAAATAAGTGTGTTAAAAATCAACGTTTTCTTTTATTGAACACAATATTTGAACTGTATTGCTGTAAATAATCTAGCCTGCCGCATATTAATGTATGATCTTCATATGCCACGTCTTATGACCTCTATTATCCCTACTGATGCTATCATAATGTTTAATTTCAATCTGTCACACCAAGCGTGAAGAAGCAGTATACATGTGTTGATAAACCACACTGACTCATATACATTTGTGTTGATGTGAAACATTCTAGTTAATTTTGGATACACTGGGCACATATACATAAGAAAACCCCGTGACAGATGAATTGGTACCTTGATATGCAACAAGAAAGAATCTTGTTTATTTCCAGGCCATCCTGATCATCGTTTACTCCTACTTCATGCATGGTCAGAGGCAAGATCAAAGACGCCGACCAGCATTTTTTAGACAACAGACAGGGTTGTCTGTTTCGCTTTGAACCACCATCCCCACCCTGTCGGTAGGGGTTATCTAATCGGTTAGCACATAACTGTGTCCAGTCTACCGCGGGGTTTGATGCGGTGTCAGTGTCGAACGGTTTGGTGATAGTTGTGCAAATATGCGTTGTATATCGTATATTTTTGTTACTAACTATCCTCTTATTTGCTAAAAGAAAGCATCTTCCCAAGGCAAGAGAGTTAACTGACTTAAAGTCCAGTTTCAACCCTTGCCGAACTAGGCTGGAATTCCCGAGCTTGATCGTAGCGCCACCAGCGGTTATTACAAGTTATGGCCCTTCTAAACCTTTCCTATGAACCAATCAGATTCCACCTTTCGTATCACTTGCATTTGATTCAAACAAAATGGCGGCGCACAGTTAAGACGATCTGATCGATAATCAAGATCTGTATTGTGATAAAACGAGTCTTACATCGCGAAGTGCATCACATCACGTGAGCACCTTGATTAAGATCATGAAAAGATTTGGAAAATATCTGTTGACAACAAGTTTAAGGTGCACATGCTTTGCAAATCCTGCAATCGACCGAAATCAGAACGACAGCTAACGAACCGGATTTCGATTTCGTAGCGAGTCCCTTAACTCCCTTGCCTCGGGAAGATGAAAGTAAGCGGATATTACCAACAGTAAGTTAGCCAACTAGAAGATCAACTGCCTGCTACATTCCTTATGTAGGCTAAACGGTCCTGTTTGTGTTTACTAGACGTAACGTCCGAAGACTAATAAAGTCAATTTTAAGACAGTACAGACTATGGAGCCGAAAGGTAATATGTCCAGAACGCATCTGCTGGGTATAAGGGGATGTCTATGACCTGAAATGTTATAACGTTAGATCGCGAGGGCGAAACATTAACGACCGTTGGGACACTGGCTGCGTAACACCAAGACATGCGGTTTGAAATCAGTCACTGACATAAGAGATGATGTCAATCAAACACACAGTTTTGCTTTCATATGAAGCATTATGAGAACTGGGGAGCCAATATGCAAGTATTACACGCATTCACACACGGAAGAAATTTATAGTTGATATTGTATATTTTTGAATCAATCTGAACACATATATATCAAAATAGCAAATAAACAAGTCCATGGAAAATGCTTTGTTGCACGTTAATGTTTTTTTTGCTTTCACTTTGACATTATATATCATAACAGAGTAAGAGAAGGTTTGGGTTTCCTCTTGAAAGTACTAAAATAACAACTGTTGTTTACAGACCAGAGAGTTTTGATGATAAAAAACCCATTGACAATTAATTTCTTCTCTCATTTTCCAATGTGGTTCACTTTAAATATCTTTTCTTTTTCTAAACTGTTAAGAAAAAATGTTAACATGATCACACGATAAAGAGCCTGTTGAATGTTACCCTGTGAGATCTGTCAAATCCATCACGGATTTGACGCTATGTACAGGTTCAGCCTTTTCCAATTTCCTCCACTAGTTATTGGAAACGTTCAGGAAAATATTTCCTTTCTCCCTTAATCCCATCTTTCATGCATGTAAAACATATACTTAGTGAGAGCTTTATATAATCCACACAATAAACTAATGTTCATTCATTATGCTATTGATGAGTGTAGGGAACAGTCCCTTTGAATTTTATGATTTAACACATACACATTTATGTACAGTTTGACAGATTGTAATAATATGAATATAAAATATCATCCCCACTTCCCAAGTTCACTACAATGTCACCAGTGGGAAGTTGTCGCAGATAAACACGGATTCTAACCAAGTCTGATATTTTTTTACCATGGAATGCATGAACTGGTTGAGTGACTTCTTTCCATCAGAATTACACACAGAGAAAGAAAGGGCTAAAAATCCTGAAGATATCCTGTATAGATGGTATTAAGTTTTCACTACCAATTTCCTCTAATAATAAAATGTTCCATTGACATCACTAAGCACCAATACTAAAAAACACCTCTAATGTGAAACCCCCAGTGGTTGTTAAGATAACAAATCCTATCTGTAGTCAGACAACATGACAGTCTACAGTATATTCATTTCCAATATCCTCCAGTAAATAGTCGGTAATGCCAGAATAACACCCTCTGAAAAGATACCTCTAGTCCCCCACCAAACCTCCTCTTATTAACTTTTACCATAAACAAACAAGAAGTGGGGTGTGGGGAAATGTCCTGTATTGAATATCAAGAGAACTATTTTTCCATAACGAAATACTAAATACCCTTATGGACCTTCTATTTATAAGAAATACATGTTCTTGTAGACCTTTTAATTTCAACGGTTATATGCTACTTACGTTTAAATGTATCTACTTTTACCGTTAAAAAAGGTGTAGAAATAGGTTAATGTGTCAAACGTATTCAATATATCGTCACACGGAGCGCTTGTTGCATTAACATTCATATATTATCATCATCAATGTGTAGGTTTTACGTCAACATCACAGTCCTGTATTTCATCGACGGGGTAGGTCGGGTTGAATAATAAATAATATGCTTAATAGATATAAACCACCATACTTAATTGTAGGGGTGGGGGTGGGTGAGTTAATGTATTACATTGCATTACATTACATTACTTTACATTACATTACATTACATTTCATTATTGAGTATAGTAAGGATTTATAGGTGTATATATTGACTATAAATTATAAATATGTATATATGTAAATACGGATATATCAAATATAATACTAGAACATATTGATTTTGTTACAGAGGGAGAAAGTTTGAAATATAGATAAAATTAAGGCCTAATATATAAGTAATGTATAGCTTTGTTAGATGTAAAGCATAGCAGGATATAGTAATATAAACAGTTAGGCTGTTTTTCAGTATGAGGGGCCTGCTAAATAAAGGAAAACTGAAGTGAAGCCTAGCTTCAACATTCATATGTTTTTTATGTTAACATGTTTTATAGCGCTTGTACAAGAAACATATTCTCCAGCAAAAGTAATTAAGCATTAAGAAACCTGACAGACACTTTTGACGTTCAATCCGTTATCTGCCGTGAGTGTTTTGTATGAGATTGCTGCGAGTGTTCTGTATGAGATTGTTGTGAGTGTTCTGTATGAGATTGCTGTGAGTGTTCTGTATGAGATTGCTGTGAGTGTTCTGTATGAGACTGCTGTGAGTGTTTTGTATGAGACTGCTGTGAATGTTCTGCATGAGATTGCTGTGAGTATTTTGTATGAGATTGCTGTGAGCGTCCTGTATGCTTACCTGTTTGTATGCTTTGAGCGGGATTTTAATGCGGATGTGGGTATGGGTGTGTGGGTGTGGGTGTGGGTGTGGGTGTGGGTGTGGGTGTGGGTGTAGTTATATACAAAGTTACAACTAATTTTCTTTTTTGTTCTTTTTTATATTTTAAATGTACCATTATGTAATTAGTGTCTCGTAGGCCAACTGGCCGGGTGCTGTTTTTTAGTGAAATGTTTATATGTCCATATATTTTGTACTGCAGCATGTGACACTCTAATAAAACAATGTTCTTCTTCTTCTTCTTTCTTCTTCTTTGTTCATAGGGACAGGACGTCGATCTTTCTGAAGCATTGTTTTCACAGAACAGCCGATAATCCCTAAGCTTACTCTGCTCCATTCGCCTTACTCAAAAAGATTCTGCGAGAGAGGTTTCAGCTCTAGTGACCAACTGCGAGGGTAGACTTCTTTACCGGGAATACCTCTGCCTTCTGGCTTCAAACGACCGAAGCATTTATTTTGTAATCTAGGCTTACATACATTTACACACACGCACGCACACACATAAATACACATACATAATTGACATACATTTAATCATACATACAGCCACACATACTATGCATACACACAGCCATGTAATCATACGTACATACTGAATAGGAAGCGTGTGTATTGATCTGTTATCGTAATCACTGACCCATCAAGAGTGTCAGTCGGCGGCATGTATCAAATCTTTATAACCGTCGAAAGTCCCTCATTACATAATTTATAAAACTCCATGGTTCGTAATTCTAATTTTCGTAGTATTTCAAACTCACTTAAGTGGTTTTATAAACTTCTTTTTTATATTTCATGCTTTTTACTGTGTAACATGTGTCTCGTAGGCCTTTATAGGCCGGCTGGCGTTATTCTTTATATATATATATATATATGCCTGTATTTTACCAAATTGAAATATTATTGTATACAACGCTGGGTGACACTTAAATAAAACAAATTTTCTTCTCCTTCTTCTTCTCCTTCTTCTTCTTCTATATTGTGATCACTGTCACACCTGACCTATTTGTCTGAATGACACGTCTGAAAACAAGGGGTTAACCGTTACACAGTAACTCGGGGTAAAGATTTTCTGTGCTATAGAATCAAAGTACCGTTGTGCTGCATGAATGTGGAACACAGGCTTTAGGGTTACATATGAATCTGGTTATCATTGTATTTTAATGCGATTTGAATATTATTATTTACTATCGTACTTACTTCATGTTTTAAATGAGACGTTTTATATTTAGATGTCTCCACAAATTACAATTATTGCTTGTAAGCTCAACACAATTGACAAATACTCTAAAATATATGACTAGTAAACCATTAATGTACGTTGAAAAATATATATTGTAAATGCCAAAATGATGCATCCAGGATCAAGTTGAAGATATATGGACAGCAGCGCTGGGAATTTATTCAACAGGCCCGTGAAAACAACACTGCTTTAGCTCAATGTTTAATTTACCACTCCTGGCGGCCATTATGCGACGGCCATCTTACCCACAACCCCGTGCTCACGTCTACAGGTCTCTTCCTGTGGTACGGTAATTAGTAGAACCCTCACCCTCAAGTGTATCCTCCATGATATAATCTACTCTCATTAATTAAATGCTGCCCTTTCCCAGCGTCACGGCTATGGAGCTGAGACGAAGAGACCCAACCATCATAAAGTAATTTGGGTCCAATAAAAACAATGCTCCACCAAACCTCATAAATATGATCACTGAAGGTCGTACTACAGACGTTTCATGTCAAATCACAAAAAAACATTGGAATAGCAATAACATTTAACAGGATCATGTATTCTCTTAACACCATCGCAAAACACCATGTAGAAGCCACAACAGTACTCATATTTTCCATGGACCATATAATCTATTATATGGTCTCTGTATTTTCCAACAAAATCACATCTAAAAATGAGACATCAGCAAGTACATATAATAAAATGTGTATTAACATTTTTCGTCTGGAAATCAAAAAGTTATCTCCTTGTTACCACCTCCAGGTTCAGCTAGACATGGGTCCTCCTTTGGTGAAAAGTTTGATCCCCCTTTAATGAGTGTGACACGCGTTGCACACGGGTATCACACGCGTGGCGGACGGGTTCCACACGATTGACCAATGGGGTGCACACGGGTTGCGTAACGCGTTGCCCATGCGTGTAAGGGGAATGAACTTCTAGGCAGTAGTGTACATCATTGCTAAGCACTCTGAACCGTTTCCCCTTTCTGCTCAGACACTCCTGTCCACACGCGGCCATATGCGGCGCAGCCTCCCCCCAGCTAACACAGAAACATTTTTAAAACGTTTTGAAAACGTTCCCATATGGTCACAAAAACGTTCGAAAAAAACGTTTTGAAAACTTAAATGTGTGAAGTTTCTTTTACGTTTTTAAAACATTTCCAAAAAAACGTTTGCAAGAAACATTATGGAAACCTAAAAACCTTGTTAAAACGTTTGAATGTTCGAAAAAACGAAAAAATTCCATGGGTGACAGCATCTAGCGATTCTAGTGACATCATAAATTGAGGCCA
Source organism: Haliotis rufescens (assembly GCF_023055435.1). Lineage (NCBI taxonomy): Eukaryota > Metazoa > Mollusca > Gastropoda > Lepetellida > Haliotidae > Haliotis > Haliotis rufescens. Next base: position 6,266,777 of record NW_025963802.1, read on the forward strand.
TCTTCTGACATCTCTGTAAAGTTCGTTTATCAAAATGTAGTGTTTGGAATCCCATCCAATTCATACACATATGGGCTTAAACAATTGTCGTAAGAGCTACGCGAATAACGACAACGCGGGTGGTCATTGACATGGTTGGTGCATCCCAATTGCGTAGATCGATGCCCGTGATGTTAAACACAGGATTTTCTGGTGCAGACTAGATTATTACCAGATCGCCATCATATAGCTGGACTATTGCTGAGTCCGACGTTAAAAAACAAACAAACAAACAACAAATTTTACACATATGTGACCGGCTCCATGTGATAGTGGATAGAGCATCTGCCAGGAGAGCGGAAGGTCAAGGGTTCGATCCCCGGCTGCGTCAAAATACGTTAAAAGATGATACTTGTTGTGACTCTTCCTGGCGCTCTGCATTAAGGTGATAAAACAAAGATTAGTCGCCTCGGAGTCATAACGCTGTGTCTGTGTGGGGTATACATGTTCAACTGCGACATGGTATATCAGTGTGCAAGCACTATAAATCGGCACACACGCACGCACGCGCACCGCTATATAAATGCAATAATCTTGAACGCGACGTTTAACCCCATTTCACTTCACCTAATACACATGTAAATCTATTCGCAAATCATTTCATGCATTATTGTTTATCATCTACGAACCATTTATTTAGTAAAATGAAAACAAAATAATGATATGTTTCTATGAATACTTCATTTCGTCAATACATATGAAACATAATCACTCATCAGACCCTTCTTGCGTCTGTGTTGGCTTCTGAAAGAAAAGAAATCTTTATTTATATCATTGACTGCTGATGATACAAATTAAAACTAAATGATAATACTCTCTTCACGAAAAATCCATTTAAGTTTTAATTATAACTGATAAGTTGCCTTTTAATGCCAAAATAAACATTTATTAAATAATATGGCGTTGTAATAACTCATTTTCATTTCCTTCGTAAAAGTCGCATCTTTCATTTTCTACTGAGGAGGCTGACGTTTGTAATGAGGAATCATGGTCTGGTTGCTGAGGAAGTGACGTATTGTTTATGTTATAAAATAACGAAGTGGAGCCGAGGATTCGTATGTAATACTATCCTCTGATTTCCTGTAGATTGCTGATAAGCAAGAGTGACTACGTGACCAAATCTGTGAAGGCTTATGGGATACGGGCCGAGGAAAAAACTAAAAAAATATACCTTTGAAAACATTTCTACATTTTCTTCATTTAATAAATGGTATTATTTAGATAACGTAATGTTAGATGTTTGTTTGAAATTGAAATGATATCACCATTCACTAGCCATTGCAATATTTACATTCTAAACTATACTGAGAAATAATTTGGATATGAATGTGCATCAGTTAATTTACTACTTTGCTGAACTCATGTGTTCTTATAATGCTTGTATAATAAATTTTGATCATGTGAACAGTGAAGATGTACTAGAAAAACCTTCATTCTAACACTAGACATAAATTTAAATTTGTAAACATAATTGTCACATAGATTTTATGGCACACATAACATTCATAAGATGTGTGTTGTGAAAATATCAGGAATAAGTACTCTTACAAACAAGGAATGAGAGTTTTCACAACACACCGGTATAGACTTTTATTACAATTATTAACTTATGATTTACCAGTTTGATTGTGCAGCTGGCTGCTTCTAAAACAATAATGTGAATATGCATACCTCTCTTGAATAAAATTGTCAACTGGTCAGAAGAGGCAAAGTGATATTCGTCCGAATATAGCGATGTGATGAAGCTTGCTGTGTGCGGTCCGGCTTTGAATACATGGGGTTTCGCGCTCGGACCTATTACCTCATGAAAACATCTGGGGAGATTCCTGAGAGTTGACACCGATATAACAGTCAGCAGAGTTCCCACGCAGAGAAGGATGAACTTAAACGTCCCGCAGTAGAATAGCAAATTTTTACATTTCCAATAAAATGCCGGCTGTTTATTAATAAAATCAGTGATGGTAATTAATAACATGAAATATCATCCAATTGTATAATTGCCTCAAGAGTTTATAGGATGCAGCTTGTCATTTCTAAACTACAACAATCATTTGAATTGTGTACAGATGTAATTGCATAATTATAAGTGTCAAGTTCATACACATTCCTACAGTGTTCGGAGACATGTTGGTATGAAAAGTTTATTTCAAAACGTTTCAAAAACGTTTTTACAACGTTGTGTTGTATACGTTGTGATTCTGTTTCAATTAAACTTTAGGAAAACCTTCGCAGAAAGTTTCAATAACGTTTCTACAACGTTGGTGTGTAAAGGTTGTTGTTTTTTGTTCTGGTTAACGTTTTTATAACGTTACACGAAACGTTTGGATAACGTTTTGAAATAACGTTAAAAAAAAACGTTTTAAAAACGTTATAACAATGTTTTCATGAAACATTGCCATGAGAAACCCCGAGAAAACGTTGTATAAACGTTGTGTGTTAGCTGGGGGCCTCTACTCCAGGTGGCTGTATAGCTTGACCTCATGCCTATTCTCTTCAAACGTACATTGTCCTGAGGGTAATACAGGAGAAAGTGAATGGGAGTGAATGTTCACGTCTTCCAGCGGAATGATGAAGGAGAACACTCAGTTCCCGTTTTGGGGAGCAAACCTTTGTATCAAGCATGACGAGCGAACGCTTTAGCTATTATGCCACCCCACTGCCCTTGGACGAAAAGGTGATGAAAGGAACAAAACATAATACACGGTAACGGCGATGCTCTACATCTTGTACTCAACGACGATGGCAGTTATGAATTAAAAAATAACAGTATTCTTGAAAATAGCATATTCATGGTGATGTTGACACACAAAACAACACGATAAAGGGAAAATCACATTGATGTTGTTTTACAAAACAATATGCTTGATAAAGGGAAGATCACGTTCATCTTGTTTTACAAAACAATATGCTTGATAAAGGGAAGATCATGGTGATGTTGTTTTACAAAACAACATGCTTGATATAGGGACGATAATGGTGATGTTGATATACAAAACAACATGCTTGATATAGGGACGAAAATGGTGATGTTGATATAAAAAATAATACTCTTGACAAAGGGGTGATCACGGCGATTGTGAAATACAAAACAACCTTCTTGAAAAACGGACGATATTTACGATGATGAACTACAAAACCAAACCATAAAGAAATGATGGTTTGTGTCTGAATGGCAGTAATAGCCATCGACTATAACAATTCTGTACAACTTCTTAACTAAATCTTTAGACACCAAGACTATCAGGAATAGTATGTTGCTAGTTGGGATATTCTCGCTCCTTCCTTCATAAGACGATTGACGCCATATGATAATTGCCTTGTTGTAACTAATCACGCGAACTCTCCTTTTAATATGCACCATGTGCGTTATGAAAAGTTGGGAATGTCATATTGTACGTCGATAATATTTTTAAAATGTTAAATACTGTAAGTCACTTATATCTAAGATATCAAAGATGGAGACCACCTGCAGGTATAAGAAAAATGCACGGTATGTAAATGGATTAAAAAGCTCCAACAATCCTACCATTTTTCTGACATACAGTGTGGTACGGCTGGTTGCAGGGTCGGGATCTGTTCTTCCCCTGAACGGTGACCGCAACGCAAGTGGTCGATGTCTTGGTTGCTTGGTGTAGTGGCCGAGGTTGGTGCAGTCCTCTTGCCACCGATAAACAGCATTGCTGTTGTTGTCGAAGAGGCCCACCCACACATAATCAGTTCTATAGAGATCAAAAAAAAGATTGAGCTTAGCTACCTCAACAAGGAGGTAGTTTCGTTTGCCCCTCAGTGTATTTACCTGAGAGGTCCTGGATCAGCAGAAGATCGATTCAGACGTCGCAGAACCTCATTCTGAATATTCCAAAACACTCTTTCTGACCTCAACAAAATCCGAGAAAAAACAAGCCCAAAGTACAGTTAACTCCTGCATATTAACACATTCTCTCGTCAATCAATGTTGTGATGATGTCACATTCGGGAACTGTCATTTCACTTTCTCACCTCGCAGAAACAAAATGTGTATGCTGATTGTAACAAATGTTAAATTAAGGATAACACTCTCTTAGTAAAGTACAGATTCTCGTACGTCTTTGTGTGTTCAGAGCTTTCTAAATGACATTGAGTGTTTATAGCTTTCGGCCATGGACGCCGTGCCAATTTACACTTGTCAGAGGGGTACACAAAGTACGTGATCTAGACTACCAGTTGTCGGACTTTCATTTCAGGGGAAGCCTCGGTGGCTGAATGGGTTAGATCGCTGACTTTGATGGCGATTAGGTGCCTCACTCTGGCAAGCGTGGGTTCGAATCCCGGACGGGACTCAACCCGAATAAGTACAAGAATCGGTACTTTACTTAGAAAATGTTATCCCAAAAATAATATTAGTTACATTTGACCACTTGCTCAATAGCATTGACTATTTATATGCTGAATGTTTTAAAGGGGAACTTAGCTCGCGCAAATCTGACGGCCCCAGCAAACCGTTAGAATTGGTCCCCAGCAGCCTATGTCGTAATATCGGGTGGTCCGGCTCGATGTCTTCGGTGAAAGCGTGTGCTTGTTAAAGACACTATTTAGTATAAAAGGCAACATGAGGCGCTAATTGATAACTTAAAGGAAGCAAGATGTATCAGTGAGGGACTTCCAATAAAGTACTGTATGATAGTCTTTTCTTAGAAGTTGACGGATGACAAATTAGACACAATTTATGAATAACAACTTTTTATCGTACTGAAATATACTGTATAATGAAGAGGTTGTTATACATAAGTTGTGTCTGCTATTACAGTATAATAAAGAAGTTGTTATACCATTCACTAGAACGTGACTACTCCCCTCCGCCTCACAACCCGAACCATTAACCAGGGCGTGTCTCCTCCCCAACTAGTCTCCTCTATATCTGAACGAATTTCCAGATCGTCTCCTCCCCAACCTTGTCTCTCTCTGTGAACCATATCTGAACCATTTACCAGAGCGTGTCTCCTCCCCAAACTTCGTCGCCTTCTCTACTTGAACCAATTACCTGAGCGTGTCTCCCCCCCAACCTTGTCCCTCTCTCTCTCTCTCTAAACCATTTACCAGAGCGTGTCTCCTACCCAAACCTCGTCGCCTTGTCGGCCAGCTGAGCGTCTGTCTCCTTCTAACCTCCTCCTCCCCCCCCCCCCCCCCCCCCCTTGTCCACCTTCGCCAGTCAGCTGAGCGTTTGTCTCCTTCTAGCATTTCCTTGTCAAGTCAGTTGACCGTCTGTTTCTTCTTCCTTCTCTCAAAGCATCCAATTCTTCTTCATTAACCTGTCATATTCTCAATATTACACCCATCATATATTTGAATGCCTCAGATGACTGCCTCGTAACTTTTCAGTACTGTTATTTATAAGATTAACATCTATACCTTTTCATCACTTGACGATAACGACGTAATGATCTCGCCACTGCGACCAACGTTACACTACTAATTCTCCAGTCCAAACAGCGTACCATTATATTTAGACTAACATCAAGTCTCTGAAATGAACATATCGTACAAAACCAAACCCAAAACAGTTGTTCAGTTATCTTAATATAATTATAATAAAAGGGACCCCAGTGACTCTCTTCATTTTCGGATACTGCAGTAATCTAGACTTGCCAAACATTATGGACTTGCATGGGCTGTATTTGATATATATTTGTATCAGGGTCTGTAAGACAGACTACATTAAAGTCTCAACACCAGGCTTTCGCATAACGATAAATAAGTGAACCTGGATAATAGGAGATGGTTGATGAGGTCTTCTTCGATAGATATACTGCTGATCCATCCTTCACACCCTCAAGTATTTGGTGTCAGTGGATCTCAGATATTAAAGCCAATCAGAATCAATATTATATTATGTCATTCATGCGTTCAAGTAAACATGCCAGTACAATCAAATTCTATCGAAATATGTTTCGTCTGGACAAAATGTTCGTATGGACAAAAATGGAAAATACGCATGCACCAGTGTTGTTCAACACTTATCCCTTAATAACAATACGAATAAAGAAAGAGACAACCACAGCAAAGTTCAGAGAATTATTCATAAGTGAAATGCTGATCAATAAATTGGAACTTTTATGTGACGTGTTGAGCATTGTAACGGTTTACGCTACACTGTGTGTTCTATTAATTTGAGCCTGACCCTGATACAGAAAATATGATTAAATTAGTAACAGTCACATCACAATAAACAACGAGGTAATAAATATTCATATGTTTCGTATTACAGTTGAGTTGAGTTATTATCATGTTTGTATGTTTTGTATATGATATGATAATGATTTATCACAGGTGGTGTCTCCCTTCGGGTTAGGTTGGGTTGGGCTTATTCTCCCTGCAGTGTTTTATTATACGATAAACATCTCCCACTCCATCTCGTCGTGTATTTCTTAAATGATATAACAACATTATGTACATCCTCTTTAAGGATGTTGATAAGATCTACAAGCTTTAAAATAAAATTTAATAATGATGACTCCCTGAATGGAATTCAACCTCGGAAATGTCGGATAAATCCATTTTACGAACAGGTGGGTTAAGTTTGGTATTTCCCGCATATTCTCGCAATCTCACGTCGATTATCTGTACCTTTTCTCCTAATACCCATTGTCATATCTCTCCCACTTTTGAATGCGATCGTTCGGCCACTGCGTTTATCTGCGAAGCCCAGCAACATCTTTGGAGAACAACTTTAATACTAGACGGTTTCCTCTAAAACATAACGTCATCCAATATATGACATCAACAAGTTAAGATTTATCGCGTAGCTATCTTATATCATTGGAAATACAGCTTTGAACAGAATAAATATAAGCGACAGTCATAGCTATTACAGGCTCGTTCCATCCTGCTCCTCAAGATGTTAGCTCTCTTCTTCGTGAGCATAGAACAGTATTTCGAACGTGACAGCGCAATGTTGGAGGAAACGAGGAAGTGATGTTGGTCGCACATGCCTGTAGCCACCTTAATTATTATAAGCATTTCTGGTTTACTATCATCACTTCTGGCTCGCGAAAACATGCCCAATGCAGTACACCCTTGAAACAAAGTCCTATGCCGGTGGCTCCCTTTATGACAACGGTATAAATTCTTCTGGGTTGATGACATACATTCACAGGGCTGCTATATTAGATTGCGAACAATGATAGATGCTCATGCGGTAGAGGCGTAGCGGTAGACGGATTATCTAATGCGATTGGAGGAATGTTCGGAGGAGTGCTAGTCAATACAGTGTATGTTGAATGTCTTGGTTTTGTATCAGTCACGAAGGTGTGTTCTAGTATACCAAATACCTGTTTGCTCATCACTTGCTGACTTTAACTGTTTCATTTCTGATAAACCCATTAATATGGCATTTTAAAAACAAAAAAATGAAAAACTTGATAAGGCTTTGAAAGAATAAAGAAGTTGATAACACGTAAGTCAGCTTCGAAATCTTTATTAATTTATGACCCGTGAAGATACGGGTTAGAATAGGTCTTCAGCAACCCATGCTTGCCGTAAACGGCGACAAACGGGATCACCCTGGTCAGGCCCGCTGATTTGGTTGATGCATGTCATCGTATCCACATTGCGTGGTCGATGGATTGTCTGGTCCAGACTCGATTATTTACAGACCGCCGTCATATAGCTGGAATATGGACAGCACAAAGACCCAGAACTATTTCTATCTGACACACCCATTAAAGTTGTTGAGGAGACCAAGTTCATGTAAACACTGCTGCAGCTAAAGCAGCTCTTGATAAACCAATGTCTCATCTTTCCATTCCCTACGGTGATTTTAAGCATGGGACACCCAAATAGGTACAAATAAACTTCATGAATTTAAACCCAAATTAGGTTACACCTACTTGGGGTGCCAGTCCAGACATGACGAGGTTGTTCTGCGACGATGTCGCATTGGCCACAGTCGTTACACACATGAATTTCTCTTCAAATGTGAGAATCCTCCTTTTTGTGTCCCTTGTGATGAGAGAATCACAGTCAAACATATTTTGCTCGACTGTATAGATTTTTCTCTCACAAGGGATACCTATTATCATTCAACTTCTTCAAAGGATCTTTTTATAAATATAAATGCTCGTTTAATTCTCAATTTTTTAAAAAGAAATAGAATTAGTTGATCAATTTTGAATTGTTTTGAATTAGTGTGATGTTATTGCCAACTGAGATTATTGAAGTCACTCAGGGGGTTAACGTAGTGTATAATTATTGTCCCCCTGACAGTGGCACGTGAGTCCATCTATGTTGAAGTGTATAATATCAACTTGTTATATAATGTCAACTTGTGTTTTAGGTATTGATTATGCTTCAATTTTTAATATTGGTTAACATTACATACAAACACTGGTGACCAAAGTGATGGCCTAAATCCTGCCGGGAATCATGTAGGAAACAAAAGAACTGTTAGTCCCCATGATTCCTAGTTAGGTGGTCTAGCTTTGGTTACAAGTGGTCTATAGCCTGGTTTTAATTGATAGGAACTAATATACTGAAACAATCTTTGTTATATTAGTGCTCAGGTTTGTTATATATCTAAATTGTGATATTTACCTAACTGTTTTACTGTCCTTCGTCGACAGGTCTTTAATGACAGTAACTACCTTGTTCTCATCGCGATATGGTTGCAATATTGTCGATGATATGTCAAATTTAAACTCACTCACTGTACCCTTGAAGGGGGTAGAAGTAGTGTAATATCATTGTCCTCCAAAGACCACGTCATTCAAAGTATATTTATTTCTGCCACGTTTTTTAATCGTAGAATATTTGTTATTTGAATGATTGGCTAAATCATCGCAACGATTGAAGGGATGATGCAAATTCAATGCAGGTAGCAAAAGTACCCATGATCCTCAGTGTGGTGATCTGCCTTCAGTTGCTGGCAGTCCATAGCCCGTTTTTAAATTGTGTTGTTTACGGATAAGTTCTTGTTTTACATGTTTTCAACTAATTTTACATCTAATCTGTGATATACTAGTTATTGTACTGTCCATCGAAGACAGGTTTTTATTAAGCGAAAGGATATGTATTATTACTGTATAACTTCTCGTCACAATATGGCTGAAATATTGCCAATTCCACGTTAAATTGTAACTCACTCACAATTATTAGTGATATAATTTCATGGTGACATAATATTTATAATATTAATCTGTGAACGTTTTGTATGTAGTCTTTATTTATTAATATGTATAGTCATAATAATAATAATAATAATAATAATAATAAAAATAATAATAATAATAATAATAATAATAATAACAATGTATAACTTTTAAAGTCACAATATGGCTGAAGTACTGCCGATGTGACTTTAAATTTTGACCCAAAAGTGTTTTTTCGCACTGTTGGTAATTGAAATTCACTGTCCGGATAAGAAGCATTTCATATAGTATTTATTTCACTTCACACAAATATTGCCCGGAAGACGAAAGCAGAGTTCCATTGCAGCTGGAATTATTGCTGAGTGCGGCGTTAAACAACAAATAAAAGATCGATGATCAGACCAGTGAAGATTCGGGGTAAAACAGGTCTTCAGAAACCCATGTTTGTCGTAAAAGGCGACTAACGGGATTGGGGGGTCAGGCTCGCTGACTTGGTTGATGCATGTCATCGTATCTCAACTGAGTGGATCGATGCACATGATGTCAATCACTGGTCCAGACTCGATTCTTTTCAGACTGCCGTCATATAGCTGGGATATTGCTGAGAGCGTCGTAAACCAACCAACCAGCCAATGTATCTCAAACGATATATATGCGTCTGGCAGTTTGTTCTGTGTAGAATATTTGCTTAATTGCCAGAGAATAATCAGACTCATTTGTATCGATTATTCCATACCACCAGATGTCGTATTGACGAATCTACCACGCCTCCGTGTTCAGTTGAAGCAATCGCTCAAGAGTTATGAGACATACGAATTTCTGAAACCTATATGCTTGTTGGTAGAATTTGTCTACCAGGTAAGGACTTGACAGGACAGGCTACCTACAAGCTGTATGAGAACAGCGCAAGATTATTCTATATGCTCAAAAAAGGAAGTGAACCGTACTTGAGTTTAGCATATACTCCATACAGTTTTAAACTTCTACATTTGGTCATTCACCTGGAGCTATGCCACAGAATGAGGGGAATTCCGAGGAGTCTCCGGAAGACGAACACATTCATGACAATGCTGAAACATTGGCGTATACGCTTAACAGACCACCGCCTCTGGTTTTCATATTGGGAGCAGCACTTCAGGTTGGTCAAGTTGTTGTGTGTTCCAAGCGAAAAACATTTAAGTTTCCTAAAAGGATTGCCTGATGTATTCATGGTAGTTGAGTTTTGGTTAATAATTTTTTGGAACTAGCTTGGGACCCGTGAGGATCGGGGTTCAAATAGGTCTTCAGCAACCCATACTTGCCGTAAAAAGGTGACTAACGGGATCGGGTGGTCAGACTCGCCGACTTTGTTGATGAATGTCAATGTATCCCAATTGCGTAGATCGATGCTCATGATCTTAAGACACGAGTATTTACAGACCGCCGTCATATAGCTGGAATATAGACAGCCCAAAGACCCAGAACTATTTCTATCTGACACACCCATTAAAGTTGTTGAGGAGACCAAGTTCTTGGGGTTTATTTTTGACCGCCACCTGACATTCTTGCCACATATAAAATATCTCACTGCAAAGTGTCTGAAAGCACTAGACTTGCTGAAATTTGTATCACACTTAAATGGGGTGGGGATGAGACAAACCTCCCCCATTTGTACAGATCATTGATCCGCTCAAAATTGGACTACGATTCCATCATTTATGGTGGAGCCTGTAAAAATAACTTACGGAAACTAGATTTAATTCATCACCAGGGTCTGAGGCTCTGTCTTGGAGCTTTCAGGACCTCTCCGGTTGATAGTCTGTATGTAGAGGCTGATGATCCTCCGTTGAAAAAACGCCGTTTAAAAGTTGCACTACAATATATCACAAAATTAAAATCAAACCCATCGAATCCAGCATATAATTGCATTTTTAACCCTCTCTACGAGGAGTTATTCCACACTAAACCGAAGCTGGTTCCACCTCTGGGGATCAGTTTACAACCGCATATAACAACAGCTCATTATTGCACTCCTTGGCAATTAGTCAAACCAGAAGTAGACCTTAAACTTACTAATTTTAAAACATCTGATACAAACCAGCTAATTCTTCTACAAAAATATGTCCAGCTACGCTCTACAATATAATTCTCACAGAGGGACCCAAGGTCGCGGCAAAGTTGCCAGTGCCACCATCATTGGCTCAAAAACTATTTCTTCTAGATTACCAGGTATCAGCACAATATTTACTGCTGAAGCTGAAGCCATTCAAACATCATTGACATATATTCAGAAACAAACTGCATGTAAACACTGCTGCAGCTAAAGCAGCTTTTGATAAACCAATATCTCATCTTTCCATTCCCTACGGTGATTTTAAGCATGGGACACCCAAATAGGTACAAATAAACTTCATGAATTTAAACCCAAATTAGGTTACACCTACTTGGGGTGCCAGTCCAGCCTTTTACAACAAGCATAGTCACCTTTTACGGCAAGCAAGCAAGACAAGAACATCTGTATCATCTGAAACAACATGTACTGTGTTGTGTGTGGCAGATAACTTGACTGCCTCTCTAACAATGACAACGTCAGCATCCCCTTCACTTCCTGCATGTTGTACAGAGATATCAGAATCCCTAAGGTATTCAGATAATAGATTAATAGTATTCTGTTTGTTCTTCCTGTTGGCACGAAAACTGCTTTGGTCAGAGGGTACAGGGGTTTTGGGGTTTACTACCACATCAGCATCTGTGTTCTTCATTAGTCTGCGACGCTTCTGCTCTTGTACCTTTGTTGTCTGAACTTCATAACTGTCAAACACTACCAGAAGAGGAAATCCATCTGTTGCTTTGTGTGCTAATGTGTTGGTATAAGCATGACACACATCGTGAAGGGTGCCTATTTTTGGCCATTTCATTTGTTGAAGCACAGCACATCGGTCAACAACTGTAATTCCAGGGACGATGTCACTAGTGACAACAATGTTCGGATTCAACTTTATGATGTCTCGGGAAAGCTGAGACTTTTGGGATTTTTGCATAGTGCCATCTTCATGGAAGAGAGCTGGTGAAACAGCTGCAAGTTCAGAGCTGAACACAGATGAAGGTGGAGGTCCTGAAACATAGGCAATCGACAACAGACGTTGGTACATCTCAGCATAAGGCATATGGATTTTTTCACCGTCTTTTAAATTCACTGCCTTTTTCATCACAGCAAATGTAACAGCTTGGTTGCTTTTCTTTAATATGACATCTCCAAACTTCCTCTCGTTGATGATGTCTTGAATGGAGTTACCAATTCTGACCAGATTGTCAACGTTGACTTGATCATCAGCAATCAGGCCTGTGGCAATGTTTCTCAGTTGTGAATTTTCTCCACCTTGAAATGGGTTATGGTTCCTGAGATAGCCTAGGATAATCTGCATATCCTTGAAGTCTTGACTGATTCGTCCTACATTTATTTCACGATGCTGATCTGGCCATGAGTTGTTGGTGTCATAATGCTGAGAAAGCAGTACTGTTGGTTGTCACGATGCTAATCTGACCATGAGTTGCTGGTTGTCATAATGCTGAGAAAGCAGTACTATTGGTTGTCATAATGCTGAGAAAGCAGTACTGTTGGCTGTGTCCTTAGTTTTGGTATTGGTGTCACTTTCACAAGGCGCTGACAAGAACTTCTGCATGCATGGTCTATGATATTTAGCCTCAACTGCACGAATATCACCTGCCATTGCAATCCTAGCCTTGATTTCTACTGATTCCTTATCAAGTATCTGGTTACAAACTTGTAACAGTGTATTTTGTCGGATGCTTGTTTTTTGCAATATTGCTGACATACTCAATACTGCTCACAGCAGAGGATTGGCATGGATATCGACGTCCCTTAACAAAATCAATTTCTTTGGCACATATTAAACAATGAGTTTCAAAGTTGAAATTAGAGTTCAGTTTTCTCAAAACCCTTGTGGCTGTTTGACATATGGCAGTGGACTGAGTTTTGATGGCTTTGTAAATGTTCTTGTTTGCTGTGTATGTCTTTCGACAACTCAAATGTACAAAATACATACAGTCATTATTCACTGTAATTCGAGTGTGAACGTCATCTTCACGTTTCATCGATACTGCAATCAAAGATGAAAGTCCATTTGAAGACAGTTTCACATCAGTACCATCAACACCACACAGAACACAGCAGTGGTCAGCAGTATCTGGAATTAAAACAATACAAACAAGTATTTGTCACAGAAGTGACGAAATGTCCCCCGCCTGTATATACACCATAGTACCAAATATTAAGACAATCCTGCGATTAGTTCTTGAGATATCGCGGCAACACCGTTTTCCAACTCTAAAGCAGATTTACCTGCTGTGACCTTGATAATGGGGTCAAGGTCACCAAAACCGACTGGTGTCTGCGGTGTCTGTATATACACCATAGTTGCAAACATGAAGACAATCCTGCGATTAGTTCTTGAGATATCGCGGCAACACCGTTTTCCAACTCCAAAAGCAGATTTGCCTGTTGTGACCTTGAAAATGGGGTCAAGGTCACCAAAACCGACTGGTGTCTGCGGAGTCTGTATATACACCATAGTTCCAAATATTAAGACAATCCAGTGTTTAGTTCTTGAGATATCGCGGCAACAAACAGGTGGGACGTACGGACGTACGGACGTACGTACGGACGGTCGTGAATACTATATCCCCCGCTTCGCGCTTTCGCGCGGCGGGGGACAATAATAATTTCTGAACAGTGATTTTTCTACAAAAGTTTACAAAATAATATCATGTGTTAAAGTGTTGCATAGTACCAGGATTGCATCTTGAAAATGTGTTCATAATGTATGTGCACCACCCAAAATCACATGGAAGAAAATTAGTGAAACATTTCATTTTTGTCAAAAGTTCTAAACGAAAATTGGGCACAGCTTCCGTGTGCCAGGCTACCTGCCCGGTCGAGAGAACAAACATTCAATATACTGATCCCCCCAACCCCAAGACTAAGGGACAACTGTCCATTGTACAATGCCTTTCCCTTACCCCAACACATTAAATTTATGTTTACATGAATATTGGTATATAATGGTACCTACCTTACTACACAGTTTCATTCAAGGCATTGAAATTTGTTTATGCAATGATAAATTCAGAGATAAGAAATATAATTTTTGGGTTTTGTTTATACTGATGTTCCTGTGTTTACCCATTTTATAAAATGAATATGAAGTGTTACACATCTATTTACTATGATATCTGTGTATTTGAACAAACATATATTTATTTAAAAGTAACAAAAATGTACATTATTCCCACCACAAAGCATTTCAGTGTAGGGTCACCTGAAGTCATCATATATGTAATCAGTGTCCGATTTATGGGTTTACAGCCCCCCAAACATATTTATTTATATTCTAAGTTATGTGTAGGGTAAATAATAGATGGAAAAACATATCTAAGTAAACTCGAAGAATAAAGCAAATACTTCAATTAAAATAGTAAAAATACTCTATGCTAAGGACTCTGCATATAAAATACTTACCAGAGCTCCTGTGTGTTGTTGATGACATGTTTTGGAGCGATGCGTTGACACAAAACCTCTATGAGCTGGAGAGACTACCAGTGGGTGCCATCTTGTTTTGGTTCCTACAGATACTACTTTATGGACAACTACTTTACATGCAAAGAAAGTCATTAAGCAAATTTGATTGGAAATCAAACGCAAATTTTGCCAGAGGTTGACTTTGGTTGGGTTTTTATGGTAATGACATATGAACATGAGAATACCTTTGGCATACATATTTGTCTGTTATCGAAAATGTCTAGGTGTAATTACATTAGGGGATTTTCCTACTGGCCTACTTCTCCCTTTCTGTTTGAAGTGTGTAAGCAGAAGGGTACAGCGAAGCAAGTGTTGTGGGCAACAGAGTTTTAGTCCTTCTTCCAAACAGTCTCTGAACAGGACTAGTAGTCGGTTGGTGTATTACGGAGATTTAGAATTCCAATGTAGGGATCTTCTGCATTTTTTTCATGACGTTTTTAGCAATTTTGACCGAAGCCTCGGCAGCACCATTGGCTCTGCTGTTCCCTGGACTTGAAGTTTCATTTTCTGCTGAATGACTTGAATATTTCTGCTGTGTATTGAGGACCTCCATCACTTATGACAGTGTCAGGGATACCATGTCTGGAGAAATGGTGTTTTAGCTTTGTAATAAAAGTCTCAGCAGTAGTGTCTGGGAGATAGTCCAGCTCAAAGAAGTTGCTTAAATAGTCAAATGTGATCAAGTAGTTACGTTCCTTGAACTTAAGTAGATCTGTCCCAACTTTCTCCCATGGTCTATTTGGAACATCATGCATGTGAAGTGTTTGCGGGCTCTGTTTGTCACAGTAGGTTGAACATGTACCACACGTTTCCACATACTGTCTTATTTCAGATGATATCTGAGGCCAATATACCATTTCTCTGGCTCTCCTAATTATATAAGACATGAGTTTATGCCCATGTGTCCAGCATGTAACTACTTTAGGATCTCTTTTCTCATATCCGACGGTATCACAACCCTGTTGGCTCTTAAGATGATGCCATCCTGTACCGTGAGTTCATCACGTTAAAGTTAGAGTTAGGGAGTAGGGAACCAGAGATGACGTCAGCATTGACTTGTGATCTGGCCAACCTTTCATGATTGTTCGTTTCAGTAGAGATAGAGTGTTGTCACTTTCCGAGGCCTTCCGTATTTCTTCAAGGCGATGATCCATGATAGGTGAGAATGTCAAGTTTTTGACAGTCACAGTTTCCATGGAGGGCTTGTCTGGAAGGTGAGCTCTGGACAAAGTATCTGCCAGAGGCAAGTCTTTTTCAGGTCTATTTGTGAGTTCAAAGTTGTACTTTTGAGCTCGTAGAAGGACACTTTGGAGTCTCTTTGGTGCTTTAGATAAGGGTCTCAACACTATGGTGACAAGAGGCTTGTGATCCGTAACCACCTTGGCTGCTCTTCCATATGTATAGTGATGAAACTTCTCCATGTCATATATCAGTGCCAACATTTCGATTTTAGCATATCCTTGCTCAGTGTCTGATAATGCTTTGCTTGCAAAAGCAACTGGTTTCCCGTCTTGTAGTAATGCAGACCCAAGTCCGTGTTCACAGGCATCGTTCTCCAGCACGAGTTCCTTCTCAGGATCATAGTCAGTAAGAACAGGGGTGTTAACGACCTTCATTTTAACTTGCTGGAAAGCTTGTTCCTGAGTTTCATGTGACATCTTTCTTGCTGAGTATCATCAGTCAGATTAGGCAGGAATTTTGCAAGGTAATTTACCAGTCCAAGGAAACGTAAGAGATCCTCAATATTCTTTGGTTGTCGTATATCCGCTATGGCTCTGACTTTCTCTCTGATTGCACACCTTCTTGAGTAATCTGATGACCCATGTACGTTACCTCTGTTATCCTCAGTTCCAGCTTGTGTTTGTTTAGTTTTATGTTCTTCTCTTTGCACCACGTCATCAACTTTATTAGCCAAGAGTCACGCCCAGCGCTGTCCTTACCATGTATCAGGACATCATCTGCTATTGACACTATTCCTTCCATATCAGACAAGTTTTCTGATAACTTTTTCTGAAATATTTCAGAAGCCGCAGATATGCCAAAAGGCAATCTCAGCCAACAATAGCGTCCAAAGCACGTTTGAAACGTGGTAAGTAAGCTGGACTGTGTGTCCAACTGCACATGCCAGTAACCAGAGGAAAGATCTACCTTCAAAATACTCGAGACTGGCCCAGTTCATGTAGGATTTCTTTCGGATAGGCACAACCGTCTTTGCAGTTTCCTTCACTTTCAGGTGAACCAGTCCTTCAAAAGCTCTTATCTTTCCATCATGAACAGTAGGATATTGTTCAACAAGATCAGTCTTTACTCGAGTGGAGTTAATAGCAGCAACAGTATGAACTAGGTCGATGTTTCAGAATGAACAGTGACCAGTTTCATTTGTTCTGCAGCATGAAGACCTATGAGTGGTGCAAGGTGCTCCTTTACCATAACAAATTCCACTGAATATTTCTTTCTATTCTTTGGATTTCTGACAGATAAGCGAGACGTACCTAGTGGATTGATTTGATTACCATTCCACATTATTAACTTCTTTGCTGATGGCACAATTTCGACAGACGAAACCAAATTTATAGGTATAATGTTCGCTGATGCACCTGTGTCAACTTGAAAGATCTGATCAACTCTATTAATGAACATGTGACACTTAATTTTCTTTGATGAGTTAAACGAGTTGACATTTTCTTCGTCAAAGTTTATGTGATTGTGATTTTTGCAGAACTCGTTTTACCCCAAGCTGGGCATTGATACTTCGGCAGAACATGTTTATGTCCACAGAATTTACATTCTTTCAGATCAGATTTGTTACCAGAAAGACTATCTTTCGTGCTGCCAATAACACAATGCTTCATGTGTTGAGCTCCCTTTTTACCAGATAAGATTCTGTTAACATTTTCTGGCTTAAAAGCTTATATTGTGCAGATGCATTTTCTGCTGCTTTACAGATATCCACAGTCTTATCTAGTGTAAGTTGTTTTTCACGCAACAGAGTTTGTTGTGTTTTCTTGTCCCTGATGCCTAGCAAAATACGATCTCTGGGAATAGAGTCAACACACTGTGCACAGTAATTACAAGTCTTTATCAATGACCTGATGTTTGCATGAAAGTTTTCAAACGACTCACCCTTGTTCTGACACCGTTTTTTGAAAACAAATTTTTCGTAAGTCTCATTGATTTCACCGATCGCAAAAGTATCAAACCTCTGAATTATTTGTTCAACAGATCTGTTATCCTCACAATTGTCAAAGTGAAAGCCATTGTACACACGTAGCGCCCAAACACCGAGTGCGTTCAACAGCGATGCAACTTGATAACTTCTGTCATAACTTGTTAAAAGTGTCAAAATTTCGTAGTTTTTCCATTTCTGTTTGAATAACTTCCAATTTTCAGAGGTATTTCCATCCAGCAATAACGGTCCAGGTGTCCCAATATGTCACAGGTACAACATATCATAAGTGGCATTCACGCAACAAACCCGCGAGCACGGGTATGGTGCTGACAAACCTAGAAACATAAATGGGGCGAACCGGGATTCGAACCCACAATCATAGGTTTCTGGCGTGCCCAAGGGACGCAACTCTGCACAGCGAATCGCGGCGCCTTAGACGACTGAGCCACCCGTGCCCATTCCATCTACAAGAAGACGGTCTGTAAATAATCGAGGTTGGAAAGGACAATCCACGCAAATGGGATCCACCTAAAATGATGTCGTGTACAATTCCCTATTTTGACTTTTAACACATGTTCCCAAGTGTTTTCAAGTGAACAATTGACTTGCCTTTGCAGGAGGGGCGGGGGATACGCTAACCTTTTCACAAACACCGGTGTCATCACTTTTTGATAGTCGTGTAATAAACACATGTTTTCAGCAGCTTTCTAATGATTAGAGACATGGATTAATCGCTTTTATTTAATGACATGGCTGACCATCCGATCCAATTAGTCGCCTCGTAGGATAAGCACGGGTTCTTTGGGACCTATTTCGTTTTCCCTAATCCCCACGCGTCCAGAGTGACAAATGTAATTCAAAACTTACGTACCTGAGTGAAAAATGATATTGGTATTTCTCTACATACAAGTGTAGCATATTTATCTGAACCGTTTACATGTTATGATCCGTGATAAATCATATCAAAGGTATTACTCTCTTCATAACAAACAAATGTATACAATGTATCTGTTTATTATAGGGTGGGGATAATAAGGGTTTGCATGTTATGGTCAAGGTTCTAACTCCTTTGGGAGTGCCGGACAGATGAACAGAAGGGCAAGTCCTGGTAGCATATGTGCATTCCTCTCATTATACTCTCAATTGTACATATGGTTATAGACCCGTGAAGATCTGGGGTAGAATAGTTCTTCAGCAACCCATGCTTGCCGTGAAAGGCGACTATGTTTGTCGTTAGAGGCGACTAACGGGATCGGGAGGGCAGGCTCGCTGACTTGGTTGATGTATGTCATCGATCCCAACTGCGTGGATCGATGCCCATGATATTAATCACTGGATTGTCTGGTCCAGACTCGATTATGTACAGACCGCCGTCATATAGATGGAATATTGCTGAGTGCGGCGTTAAACAACAAACAAACAGACCAACCAACATGTTTTTAGAAATATCAAAAAAAAGAATTTATTTATCATGAAATATGATAACGTTATTGATGTAAATGTATATTTATGCCTGATAGACCATTCTGGTGATGCGGACCGATGAATTCTGTGTTTATAAAGGAAAATGCCATGGGCCTAACCAGCCTGACATTTTTCACGTCTTTATTTCTGGAGCATAACACCCCTGTAGCCCTGGTGTTGCAGCTTGGCTTTCGATGCGGCAACATCCTTGTTGACATTCGATGACGGGTTTCTGTTTGTTTGTTTGCTTGTTGTTTAACGCCGCACCCAGCAATATTCCAGCTATATGATAGCGGTCTGTAAATAATCGAGTCTGGACCAGCTGGAATATTGCTGAGTGCGGCGTTAAACAACAAACCAAACCATTTAGTTAATATAAATAACTGCCCCGATTTGAACAATTTCTTTATTAAACACTAGTATACATTTAAGACATAAAAGGTATAAGTATATGGATTATATAACAAGCCATTCTTTCAAGGCATTTTCATTATTACCTTTCATTTATAAGCATCTGTCAATACTTTTTTTTATTGCGAATAATAATTAATAATAGAGCTTTCAAAAAAGTATTTTTTAAATATCAAATTTGGACGTAATAATGAAGTATTTCAGCTGTATATATCGCCAATTTAAAGGTTTGGATAAGTAATTGTGGTAACCCCAGACTACATACAGGCATATCATCAACAAGACAACCTGGTATTAGAGGGATAGTCAAGATGCACATTTACTCTTCTTGAGTGTTTCAACATACATTCATGGCGGAAGCAGACAGGCCGAGGTTCCCAGAAATGCAGTTATTATGCTTAAGTGGAAATCGCGTGGAGTGGCTTATTGTTTTAAACTGTTACTCTATGACAGTAATTAATTGGGCGCTGCTTATCGCCAATACAGTATGCAGAACGTATAAGAGGAATGTTTTTAACCTTGGGGACTGTTTTCACCCTGTTTGATCCCGGGATGAAATCACTCTAGAGTGATTTCATCCCGGGGAGTGACCTCATCCTAATACACCGACACAATTAGTCTAAATTTAATTATAATTTAGCATTGACCTCTTTTAACCCATACAAATAGGATATGAATCCAGCTCTATCTATTTATTTCAGCACACCTTGACGTCCGTCCCTACGTGTCTTGTGATGGCTGTGTTAATGTCTGACGCCGTCGGTGCACATCATGATAGCATCATAAGAACCCAGCTCTTCTCAACTATATTATTTACGTCAGGCATCTGTACGCTCCTGCAGACAGGATTGGGTGTAAGGTGAATATATCAAGCTATCAAAAAAAAAATGAAAAAATAACAAATTGAACGAGTGTCCCATGCATCTCTGTAACAAGTATGGGTTACCCGATGATATCTATATAGAGGTTGTCTCCTTCTGTGAGCACTAGTGGTCATACAAGTGGCCACTCTCACCAAAAAGAGTCTATCCCCTGTTTCTCAACCTGAATGAGTAACACATATATAATGCCTATGCTAAAGCCATTGATGGTAAAGCTACTGGTGGTTAATTAGTCTTTGCTAACCAGGGAACAATACACAGCAATATTTCTACGAACCTTCAGGTAGTACGTTAACTCTCCATGTTGCCAGTCGTTAATGTTCATTATACAGACCTTCTTCAGCTCTTCACGTCAATGATCTTGATATACTTACCGACCGGCTCCCCTAGCCTTTCTTGCTTGTGTGGGACTTAAACGACTACAATCCATTATGAGGTTAACAACTCAAAATGACAAAGGTAAAGTGCTAGAGGCCTCAGAAACAAAGTCTGTGTGCATTTAATGGTTGGTTGGTTGGTTGGTTGTTTAACGCCGCACTCAGCAATATTCCAGCTATATGACAGTGGTCTGTAAATAATCGAGTCTGGACCAGACAATCCAGTGATTGATATCACGAGCATCGATCTACGCAATTGGGATCGATGACATGTATCAACCAAGTCAGCGAGCCTGACCACCCGATCCCGTTAGTCGCCTTTTACGACAAGCATAGTCACCTTTTACGGCAAGCATGGGTTGCTTTAGACCTATTCTATCCCGGAATCTTCACGGGTCTGTAGTAATACATATCAACATCCGGCAACAGGTACATATTCTGCTATAGACTTATCTGTCTCAGATCCTGCTATCTTGAGTTATTGTTTAAAGGCGATCTATTTGAGTGAAACATAAAGATATTACATATATCAAATTAACTTTTGACGAACTTGGACTTCTGAACACCTCATTATCACAAAATTTCAAAAGCCTCACTTATCTAAAACATTTCAAAAGACACTATGTGTAGTATCATACACATTTTGAATATTTCTTTAACGTACTGCAGGAAAACGTTTGGCGAGTCTTACTTAAGTTTAGACCTTGTAACCATAACTTACCCATAGAAACTAGGAGGTGGGAAAAGTGCGTTAACCAAGAGAAAGTGTCCACTGTGTAAACTATCTGACACAGTTGATGAATCCAACTATTTGTTTACTTGTCCATCTTTAGAAAACGAAAGAAAACAATTTTTACACATACGTTACTACATTAGACCCAGTGTGTATAATATGAACTGGCTTTTCAAATATCCAGGACTAGGAACAATGAGAAAAGTGTCATTATATTGTAGATCACCACGACATTGTTTTATTACCTATTCAAATGCACACATAGTGTTACCTTAGTGTATCTGGCTGCTCGGCAAAGATGTATTGTATTTGAACCATATTTATATATACATGTATATGTTGCTGAAAGATTTTGTACCCCTTATGCCTCGGTGTAAAACGAAAGTTCAGTTCAGCCAAAACGTCTGTTAAAAACTGTTCATTTGCGAATATATATTGCAACTGCAGGAGAATAACCACACAATTTGCATAAAAGAATAGGTAAGTTTTGCCTGACGTCACACAGCAGTATTCCTGCAATGCTACGGTGGCATGTAAACAAACCAGACAATCAAGTGGACGAAAATGTCATTAAGACGAAGACATGCCACGGCTTCCTCAAGCACAACCGTACAACGTCATCGGATTGAAAGCAGTAGAAACACAGAGTACCCTCTCAAGTCTTTGGTAGCAGATCACCAATATGGTTCTTCAGCTGACTGACTGATATCCGTCCTGACAGTGCGGAACCGCTTTCGTGAGGCAGGTCCCGGAACCATCATCAACTGTGACATCATATATATGGACGTTATTTGATCATGATGTTATATATATTATTTGAAAACGATAACATCTCCGTGTTCACAATCTTTTCCAATGTGGTTCCCCATTGCAGGTATGCTTCTCTCTTATTTTCAGATTGCCGATAATACAAGGTCCAGCAGGAATATTTCTATCTGTATTATTCTCAGCTTCTGGCGGGGAATGGGACTGCGCCGATTCAGCACCAGGTACACATTGACAAACTCACACTTAGAGACAATTATAAGACAGATGCGTACTTTATTGACCATCTACATGGAACTATGCCATATTAATTGTTTTGTATCTAAACATAGGAAATATCACATTATTTCACAAGAATCAAGGGATAATTTAGCACGAATTTCAGAACAAAATATATGACCAACCAGGAGATAAGGGACCTCAGGGGTGCAAAATAACATTTTTACCTCTCATTATTATTTACAGTATCTCAGGAACACAAAAATACAATTCACAAACTTTAATTCATATTTATTACAGATAAAAATGGCATCAAACATTTGGATCCATTTTCATACTTATAACTGTTAATGTAATAATTGCAGTTTTTAGACGTTAAACCCCATTTCACCCCATCTATAGCATAAAGAGACCTAAAAACGTTTTTCCCACATCACAATTTACCTTTCTTCGAACACACTCTATCACTGGACTTATTTGTTCACAGATAAAAATCTCACAGACGGACACAACACGAGTGGTTATAACCACACTTCTTTAACAATCGAAGTATTGACCTGCTTGACCCCAGAACAAAAAATCAGAGAAGTAAGATGAATCTTCTTGCAAATGTTTTTTCCTCTGTCGTAATCCGTAGATGTGGTTGTCTGATATATGCATGTGATAGGTGGGTATGTAGTTCTTATCGTGAGTGAGTTAACGTTGAACGTCACATCGGCAATATGTTCAGGACCTCTGCTTGTCGTAAGAGTGAGCTTCATTGCTTCTAACTGAGCCCGGATGTGCTCAGATTCGTTTGTTTGATATATGTGATATACTTTGAATATTGCTGATAGCAACGTTATGCAAAACACAAAGACAAAATGAGCCATTATTTCAGATATCTGTAAGTTTAATGGCTGCCTCCCTGTTTGAGATGATTGTTGGTGGAGCTGGACTTGTAGGTCATCTGCTTAGGTTTGTGGGCCCGGTCACAGTGACTCCAACTGTTGCTCTACTGGGCATTGCAATGTGCAAACTACCAATAACATACTTAAGGCCATCATGGGAATTATCCCTGTTGTAAGTATATACTGTGTCACATTTCCGTAATTCGGTTATTAACACTGATATTATCTTTGAATCAGTCCAATATCAACATGGCAAGTAGCACTTTCTTTGGGGCCTTGCTTTTAATATTCGTCTGGAATTTATGTTGCACACAACTAGTTTTTCGGGGACTGCTTCAAGATATACAATAATTTTCTCTGGACAGAGGAGCTGAACATTTGTTCTTTTAAACAACACATTATCTTCAGTATATATAGCATATCAAGCGAAAAGTCCTTTTAGGTAAACTTATTTTTTCACAAAAATCCCAAGCCCCTGCCAGAATAACAAAGGGTCGGTCCCTTAACCTAACACGAATGTTATCTTACACCAGGGGCGTTGTGCTGCTGGTGGTGTTTGCGCTGTATCTCGGCCACGTGAGAGTCTCACTTCCAACAAAGATCAACCGCAAGGAAACAGTTCAGATGAAGGGAAGGCGACGGAATCGCGGAGTGCGTGTATTTCAGCTTTTTCCGGTACGTGTAATTAAGTACTGACTGTATGGGTAATATTTCTCAAGACCTTAGCAAGAAAAGTTATATGCATTGACTGAAACTGAAACAGGGTCTTATTCAGTTTCGAGCGAATGCCAACGCCGACTCATGATCGTTCAAGTTAATATGTATTGTTTGTATGTCCTTTAAACCACTCTCAGCTAGATGAGCCTAACCACCTGATCCCGTCAATGCTTTTATCCTGGTCCATCCTGTCAGTTGGGGTCACACATACATATATTTCATATTATAAATATGCACCGAAGAATCAAACCTGTATTTAATGATAAATCATACTTTCTTTATGGCATAATGGCTCACTTTCTCACCCTGTATCATCAGTATTTGATAGTGATTCATAAACTCATGCTTATGCCGTCGTCGGAATCGAACAATGGTTTTGTCACATTAATATTGGTAAGTGTCGATTCCCAAATTGAAACAATATGTTAACCCAGAAATCTGTACCCAAAAGAACTTAGTGTGAAACCAACAAACAATCAAACATGTTTTACAAAGTTTACAAATCAACACAAATTACTTCAAAGCAATTAAAGTGGCAGTACACAATACTTTGCAAGCATACGTCAGTCCGAAAGTGTCTTTACCCTTCACCCATTCAAAAGCCCGAAAACATAAAGTAAACAATTTATTCTTTTTGAAAATCTTAACAAACACTGACATTTATCGAAATTCAACATTGCCTAAAGTACCACACAAAACTAGGGTGTGGGACATAATCTCAATGCCTGTGTTGATTTTGTTGATGGTGCTGTTCTGCTGGACGGTACAGAAATGAGTGTCAACCAAGCGAAGTGACCATATAAAATCGGCCCAGGAGAAGCTATCTGAACGACCACTACATCGAGTTAATGTGCAGTGTGTTGAGGAGTTCAGCACCACTGCAGAGTCCTTCGTTTGGATGAAGTCGGCTGGCCTGAAAAGTGAAACAGAAGGCTTTCTGTTTGCTGCTCAGGACCAATCACTTCCCACTCGAAACCGTCAGTGTGTGATTTAGCATCAAAATGTAAATATGAAATGTAGATGATGCAATGAATTTTAGGAGACTGTCCAACCCATTGTCAGCAGATGCCTAGCTTTGGCACAAACACTGTTTCTTAAACGACATTGTGGAGTGGTTCGATCATTTTATTATCGTCTACGCAATGCATGTGGTTTTGACACAGAGGTCCATCCATGGTACGTACGACCCGGAATATGTAGAGGGCGTCATGGAAAATGATAAATACAAAATTCTTTGGAATAGGCCCGTATCCAGGCCGACAAACGTGATCTTGTCCTTTTTGATAAATCCAATGAAATACCATTTATCATTTATATCATTGAATTTTCTTTCCTTTTGACACTAATGTAATTGACAAGACGGCAGATATGCGGACCTCGCTGTCGAAATGTCACGCTTGCATCCCAAGTACCAAGTTGTCCGACCATTGTACTCGGCGCCTTAGGTTTGGTACCTCCCAATCTGTTGACTGACATTCGGAAAGTACCCGGGTTTGCTACCAGGAATACAGCCCTTCTGACAATTTGGGTAATGCAGAAGGTTGCAGTATTGGGGAGTCTTCACATTCTCGGAAACGTTCTGGGTGGGTTTGACTAGGCAGCGCTTCCTGGGAGAAATTCCATTCGCTGTCTGGGCTGCGTGTAGAGGGCGCAGGAGCCGATCATGAGCCTAACCACTCTGACTGTACCAGAACCAGACAAACCTTATTTGCTGCATTCATTTATTTTAATCTCTATATAATAATAATGTTGGTAAAATTGAAACTAAACATTAATCCTCGCTGAAAGTTATATTTGTTGTGTGTTCTGACCTAAAGTTGACGTAAGCTAAAATATCATTGTATGGACAACCACCATAGTAATTGGATAGTCAAGTTTAGTAAGAATCCAGTCTTGGAAATATTATACTTTCTTCAATTATGTGTACATATTTTCTGTCTCTGAATTTCAAAATCAAGGAACCATGTGCCTGAAATAGCTTGGGCTGCTTGAATGGGCATCAAGTATTAACATGGGCCTGGGCCATGGTCTTAGTACACATACTGACTAGCCAGCCAGATTCAGTTCACTCCGTTTTTAACAACAGAGGAAGAAATAACTTATTTCAGGTTATCCCGAGTATCCTGGTTGTGTGGGCTGTATCTGCAATCTTAACTCACGTCAACGTGTTTCCGCCTGATCGAACAAAGCTGAGGTTCGGTGCACGGACAGATGCCAAAGTAAAACTGGTGCATGTCACACCATGGGTTTATCTGCCATATCCAGGTAATGAACATTGCCGTCACCGCCATGTATGGAAGTCACGCATTTCCAGTGTCATAACATTACCTTCAGTTTGGTGAAATGTTGCTTACTACTACCGCCAACCTTATTAAAATACATAGTGCTCACACAATCCTTGTGGCATTTCCGCGGTTATTGTTAAATGTCCGGTCACTTATGTCCATTGGGATATAATATATTCTCCACGCTTGCATTAGAACTGACATCTGTTGTGTATTTATTTATCAAACAGTCAAATATATTACTTCTTATTTTGCATTTTAGGTCAGTTTGGAATGCCATCCTTCAACTTAGGACTGTTTGTAGGATATATAGCATCATTTTATGCCTCAATGATGGAGTCTCTAGGGGACTACTTTGCGGCTGCAAAAACCTGTGAAGTGGCTTCTCCTCCAACACATGCAGTCAACAGAGGAATCATGGTGGAAGGAATAGGGGGACTACTTTCTGGATCGATGGGTTTGGGTCTTGCCACAACGTCATTCAGTGAAAACATTGCCACCATAACCCTGACAAGAGTAGGTCCATGGTATTAAGCACCAGTATATAAATTGATGCATTCTGGAGAGAACAGCAATCAACGTTCTAGAAATAATGTCCAAATAAATAATAAAATAGACATGCCTATAATATAAACATCGAAAAACATCTAGAATGATCATTCAATTCGTATGTCGTATTCTTTCTCAGAGTAAATTGAGATATTGAAATTTGATTCCGACAGATTCCAATGTTAATATATCCCGTATATGTTTATACAGACAGCTCATAGGTACATAATGTATGCTACCGGTGTCCTGTTGGTTCTACTCTCGGTTGTGGGGAAGGCTGGAGCAGCAATCGCCACAATACCGGACCCGGCTCTAGCGGGGGTTATGATAGTTACATTTGGCATGTTGGTTTCTCTTGGTCTGTCAACACTGCAATACGTCAATCTCAACTCCTCCAGGAACCTCTTGATTATTGGTCTTGCCATCTCTTTTGGCATCGCTGTACCACGCTGGTTAGAAAGATACCCTGCTGACTTCAAAACAGGTTTGTTGACTCAGATTTGGTTGCATGTTCTTTGTCAAACACCTCAGTCAGGCCATTATAGTCTGGCCTTTGGAAGTCCTCTGTACAGTCGAGACAATGGACATGTTGTGAATGAAGAAGCTTGAAGTTTCAACTTGTCTTTTGTCTATGTTTGCTTCTTGTTTCACGCCGCACTCAGCAATATCCCAGCTACATGACGGCGATCGGTACATAATTGTTTGGGCCAGAGAATTCAGTGATTGATTTCATGAGCATCGATACGATGACATGCAATCAAGCAAGACTCCGAGCATGGCCAGCAAGTCCATTAAGGAGTCCCTTCAGAGAAGCATAGGCTACTTCTTGGGACCAGTTCTACCCAGAATCCTCATGGGGTTCGAATCCATGTTCATTGGAAATGATGACTTCTTATATTCTTTTTAATACCAGATAATTATAATTGTGTTTACATTATTTGCTCTTTTCCAGGCCTCGGAGAAGTAGATAGTGTTCTTCGAGTCATACTTGGAAACAGTATGCTTCTTGGTGGCGGCATTGCTATGTTTTTGGATAATACAACCAAAGGTAAGCAATTTTAAGTAAGACATACCACAAATGTATGTTGACACACGTATGTCATTATTGCATTCATTTCATAACCTCTTTTTATGTTTTGAAGGTTCACGGAAAGACCGAGGCATTGACGCTTGGCAGAATATGATATCTAACGAACCTGATTCTTTGGCCAGTACAAACAGGAGCGTCGAGAAACGTTTACCTTCAAACTCAATATACGGATGGTTTTGGTTAGGACGACTGTATCAATATCTACCTGGGTGTTCAAAGCTACCCTTTATGCCAGCATCAGCTGCGGTCGCTGCTTGTGACGACCATCAGTCTCAGATTGATGTGGCAGATCATAACCATGACACTGTATGACAATAATGTGAAATTACGTTAAACTTTACATTGGTTCTCGCGTCAGCTATTACTTGTATGAGGTAGCTTTTAAGGATATGTGTTTTCATTACGTTAACAAATTGGGGCTGTACGGAGTTAATTTACATTGGACGTTTTCTCTTCTTCCGGTGGTTGTATACATAACTTTTATATGTACTTGGATTAGTATATGTGTTGCACCGAAATCATTGTGTTCAATACGTCATGAAATAAGTTTGTGAACATACTTTGCAGTGTAGAAAATTGCTTTAACAGTATCGTGAAGTTTGAACATACAACTTGTACTTGACTCAACATATAACGGTTTTCTTCGGAGCACTTGCATATTAATAAATCGCTCCTCAATTTCTTACAACCTGGTTAATTATGCATCAAGTGTTCTATACCTCTTATCACTTTTTCAGAAATATAATGTTATTAGCTCACCCGGTCCGAAGGACCAAGGTGAGCTTATGCATTCCGTGGCGTCCGTCCGTCGTCCGTACGTCAACAATGTTTCAAACGACTTCTTCTAAACCACTAATTGGAAATGAACGAAATTTGACTGGAAACATCACTAGGTGGTGGGGATTCAAAATTGTACAAATGGTTGGGCTGACCCCCCAAGGGGCTGAAGGACGGGGCGAAATTGGGGTAATTTGGCTATATAACCATACATATAATTGCTGGGCATAAAGAGACAAACACAATCATGATATTAGAATTGAGTCTGGGGTCTTGCCACACCCCTAGGGATTACGTTCTTGGGTGAAAACTTGGAAGCAGTTGAGATCCCCACCCTATTACCATATACATGTATCCATGTAATTGCTTATGTGACAAGACAAATACACATATGCTACCAGGACTGGCCCTTCTGTTCATCTGCCCGGCACTGCCAAAGGAGTTAGAACCTTGACCATAACATGCAAACCGATATTATTCCCACCCTATAATAAACAGATACATTGTATACATTTGTTTGTTATGAAGAGAAGAATACATTCATACCAACAGGATTCGCCCTGGGGTCAAGCCTTGCCTCTGGAAATTTATGTTCTTGATCATAACATGGAAGCGGTTAAGTTCTCAATGTTACATTTGTATCTTGAGAAGTACACGTTCATGCTGTCAGATCTGCCATCTACCCATTTTAAATGCTAACAGAGTCAAAATTACGAAATATTTGCAGTATTATATACATGTACAATGCAAATATAAACTTTGTCATGATTGCGTACATATCCAGGTGAGCGATACAGGCCCTATGGCCTCTTGTTTGTCTATGTGAACTGGGACTTTCAAATATTTAACATATTATTCCTTTTACTCACATCATACGTTTTTTACTCATATTCCCATATCACATTGACACGTTGTGAATACTGGCACTGGAATACTGTTCAAAGCGGCGTTAAAGCCAACTCACTCACTCACTTTTTTCTTTACTTTAACATCATTGTTAATCAACGTTAAAATTTATTAGTTTCGCTCACCTAGACTGCAGGTCCATGTGAGCAATAACACACACGTTGCCCCTCGTCTGTCTGTTCTTTTGATTTCTGCTCTGAATCAGTTGAAGAGAAGAGCCTGAAAGTTGTCGAGCACAATGACCTGGACCCGCATGTGTTATAAGAATATGAAAGATAGATTATTGAGTCCCACAAGGCCTCGGAAATCGAAACATTGATGTTATGCGGAGTTACACTATAGAATTAATGTTTTCATACAAATAATCGAGTCTGGACAAGAAAATCTAGTGATTGACAATAGACAATAGTCACGTGTAAAGCTCCCCGAGTCACCATACACATCCTTTATAGGCGTGGCCGTTCGCTTCAAGAAAAATTGAACAAGTCCCAAAATGGCAATTGAGATCCATGAAAAAAACGTATGGCCTGCACGTTAATAATGAACACACAGTCAAGTAACGTGTGTTTTACGAATGCATCACTTTGAACTGGTAATAATAAGGGTAGAGTGATGGGTGATGGGGGTCGGAGGCTGGAGGATGACAGAAGAATGTGTAGCTTTTCTTATGCTCGTTGCCACTGCATTTGTGTGGTCGTATGTTTGAATCTTGTGGTGAAGGAGAAGACGCCATAGTAGTAATAGGATCGGAAAAGGTTACCGCCACGGTAGTTCAGTTTCAGACTGTGAAGGGGCGGTCACTCACTCACTCAGACTGTGAAACAGATTGAAGATGTTATTTGTTAGATCATACTTGTAATTGGCCATTGAATTACAGTTGGTTACAAAAAATATGGACAAGATTGGAAACCAGTGTAAGAAGAAGTATTGTATATTATCGTATATATAGAGTGGTTGTACCACCCCAGAGTATACATACTAGTATATATAAAATATATTATCTATCTTAATCTCTATTCTGATACTGGCGTCCAATCAACTTGTCCATATCAATTACTGTATTATACTGACGTCTACAGCTTTAGCAACTAACAGTAATTCAATGACCAATGACAAGTATGACCAAATGTATTGTTTTACCCATCATGCCTTGTTAATCCTATCAATCAAGCTTTATAGTTTATATAACCTCCATCCTTCACATTTCTGTTCATCACTTGCTTGTTAACGCAGTTAGTATCAACACCGAAACACCGAGTGATTGTAATAAAGAAGTGGTATATCCATAGAACTATATCCCTTGTTCATCATACCATCTTAAAGGAGTTTTAAGAAACCCATCAAAAGCACACAGCTAATTTTTACTTACGTCAGTTCAATGCATATCTTTATTTTTCTCCTCCTGGAGGACCTTCAATCATTGTGAGTCAGGATGTTATTCACACCCATGTTATACTTAACACTAATCTTAATTTTTTGCTTGTTCGGGTATTCACAATATTTCTGTGGTAAGTGATCCACCCGTAACTTGTTTTAACCGGTGGATGAACCGGAATTTCTGCTTGGATTGGCAAAGTCAACACATGGTAATATGGCCGAGAAGTTTAACTTAAGCTTTAAGTTGGTTGGTTGGTTTGTTGTTTTACGCCACACTCAGCAATATTCCAGCTATATGACGGCGGCCTGTAAATAATCGCATCTGGACCAGACAATCCAGTGATTAATATCATGGACATCGATCCACGCAATTGTGATCGATGACATGGTTCAACCAAGTCAGCGAGCCTGGCAACCCGATCCTGTTAGTCGCCTATTACGACAAGCAAAGTTGCCTTTTTACGGCAAGCATGGGTTGCTGAAGACCTATTCTACCCCCGGATCTTCACGGGTGAGATTTCTATTGAATATGGAAAGGGTTTTGTCGCTTTTATGTAAATTCTGCCAGGGAACCGTGCAGGTAGCAGAGGTATACTAAGTCCCCACGGTCCCTAGTATGGTGGCCTAACTTTAGTTGCTGGCGATTGTTTTAGCCCGTTTTTTATATTGTGTAGTTGAATGATAGTTTATTCTTTTACATACTCCCAATCTAATTTTAACTAAAATTTGTGATTATTAGTCTAATTATTGTACTGTCCTTCGGGGACAGGTATTTATTTAGTCAATTCAATTCTTTATTTGTCGAAATTTATTTGTTGTCAATATTTATCTCGTCACGATATGGCTGAAGTATTGCCGATGTGGCGTCACTCACTCACTCACATCTCAGAATCGATTTCATCCCTTAACCATGCCACTAAACCATCGAAGTGGTAACACCTCTACAAACAGTTTCAATTCGCATACTGAAATACATTTTAAAGATTCTTTCTCACACCCCGTTGTTTTCATTCCTTTTTACTGTAGAAAATCAACGAATAACAACATTTGAATACTTTTATGTTAGAACATTTAATTATTTTTTATGAATTGCCATTGTTTCATAAATATATTGCACAGGACAGTAATGTAGTGACTAAGAAATTCCTGCAGGTCTGTCGACGGTTGCTTACGTACATGTTATCTGTAATATGTTTGTCAGTGTTTTCTTTATGTGATTGAAATAGATGTACACCGTTTTATGTCAATACACAATGAGTTGACGCCATGGAAATCTTCGCACGCATTTTCTTACTTTGGTTTTATTGTGTAGTTATAGGACATTAATTACATCTAGTCTCTGCAGCTGCACTTCTCTTCCTTTGAATGTCCATCCCTTTTAAACAAAAGCAAAAGTTGCAGAATATTGACCGTAAGCATCGGCTACTTCTTTCACAAACATGCCACACAGGTAAATGTCAGCACCGACCGGATCGATTGCTAGGATCCGTACATAGTATCATGAAAATGGTCTGTTGATGTAGATACCAATAACAACGTAGGAGCACATAGTTAGGGCAATATTAAAGTAAGGTGCACTCAATGTCCTTCCCCCTCATTATTTTCCTTTATTATGCTTTCTCCTTCAAACATGTTTCTGAGTTTGTAAACTACTATTCATCATCTTCTATTTTAAAAAAATAGTTCCTTCGGAGGTCGCCCACGAATTGAATACGTCATAAGACACATTCATAATTGTATTTATGTATTTGACTCTGACTAATGTGTTATTGGCTTTGGCCACAGTATACACATGCAGATCCAATTAAAGTGACTTGGATTTGTCTGTTTAATGTTAATATACGGTCGTCACAATTGAACGTCAGTTTGGATGGGTTCAATGAAGTGTGAACGATTTGAAAGTGCTGCTTAAACTGTGTGAACCTCCTAGCTTTCATTCAAGCGGGATGGTTGCACCTTATTTTACGAAATGACAGTGAGTGAGTGAGTTCAGCACTACCACCTCTAAAACCAAACTGGCGATTTTGTAGTTTATGGTCTCGCCGAATTATGGCGTAACATTGTTTGCTTAAGTTCTCTGGTTTCGCAGAAGAACATTGCAACACTGTTATTTTGTCGGTATTTGCCGGCTCTCGGTCACATACGTTTCCCCACTCATGCTCAGTTACGCAACGAAAAATAGTTCTATGAATATATACAACATAATCTGAAAATATGTCAACACTAACATTATTTTATTCTCTGAACAAACTGACAAACGATAATTGGGATTAATAAAATCTTAAAAATTACTAACAGGAAAGTGAACAAAAATATAAACATGACTCGAGGTCAACCATCAAGTGTACATTTATATATAACGTCGCATAAGTTTGTAAAGGGGTGCATTTCGACGTTTACCTGCACGTTTTCCATTTTGCAATGAGGGAGAGACGTTAGGACCATATTTATATGTTCCGATCATGTCAGGGATTTCTGATCACTCACTTTACTGACCACAATGCCAATTATTGTTAATCACTCCAAATTAAAAATATTTTCTAAATAATTTAATACTTTCATATAGTGAAAACTACTTATCTACCATCAACCTGGTGGCTCATGAGGTTAACCGTGTTCACTGTTAGAGACCTATAGCTGTTGATTGTCTAAGTGAGATCAGTTCACCTGCCACCTTTCCTTATGAAACACCATCATGTTTGTGGGACATTTTGATAAACAATTTAGTATGCCGATATACATATACCTCTCAAAGTAGATAGAAGGTTTGCAGATAACTGTGGTTTTTAAAAGTTCACATTGCTGTATGCAGTGTGTACTTTTCTCTATAAACGAGTAACGGGAATTGTTTAGACGAACTGATATGCCTAAATATGTTAGACTAAGTGCGTTTTTGTCACGAACTTTTATAGTACAAAATCATATGCATGTTGATTGCAACTCTCTAGAATAGAAGATCATTTGCCAAAAATAAATAATTTAACATGATGGTACTAGCAACGCTATGTGAGTATACATTCTGTGGTACATACATGCACTGTAATAGCTCAACGAACAAAAACAAATTTGCATTTTTTGAATCGTAATATTGCACCTCAGGTTAGAATATGTAACAACACACATTTATCGAAGATAGTGATCATGCATGTGGGTAACATGTGTGAAATACAACTGGCATTATTGATTTAATAAACTTTAATGTCATTTAGAATAAACATCTAATATAAATGTGTCATGTTGGCGCATCCTATTAATCTTGTAGCTAATTAATCAGAAATATTACCGTTGACCTTATGTCATTTGTTATGGATTACACTCGTTGATCCTTTCCTCCTGCATATATTTAGCAGCGATCCACTATATTTATCTACATCAATTAGAATAATTAGAACAGCCACAATAATCAGGACACCCACACCCGACGCCCCGATACTGACAGCAGAAGGTCGTTCATCTATGGCGGATGTCTTGGATCTGCGATAGGAAGATAGTATCTTTTTCTCAAGGAGAAGACCAGATGATCGTTTTTCCCCATCTATCTTCTTTGCTCCACAAACGCAAATTCCTGGATGTAAGGAGAAGAAATGAAAAGCTCATTCAGTGACACATATATTTTGATGTTATTGAATGAACACAATTACAAATAAATTAGTGCGATATAATCTTGCGATTACAAGAACTCAGTTATGACAGTTGTTAAAGGACCATCGCAAGATGGCAGAACAGACCAAATGACGCAAAGCCTACACAAATCATCATTGATGGCACAATAAATTAAGCCCTACACAATACAATTCTGTACATTCAATGTTTCCAGAGGACATTTTTTTATGTTGTAAAACCATTATTATATTCTAGGAACTCCCCAGAATACCAAACCTTACTTCTAGTGGTGTTGCATGGCTTTTGTCCTTGAAGGAGTGGCTTGTTATGGTCTGTAGCGGCAGTTGGTGCGCTTCGTGTGGTTCCTGACTTGACGGTTCCTGTAAATCTCCTTGTCAACGTTGCAGTAACAGACGTGGGTAGTGTCGACGATTTCCCATGCGTTGTTGTGGTCGTAGTTGTTGTGGTTGAAGTGAACGAATGAGTCACGGTTGTTGTAGGTAAAACAGCAGTGGTTACGTCATCTTTTTGTTGTGGAATTGTAGTCGTAAGGATGGAATCAGTCGTTGAGGTTGTATTGTCGATCGTCACGGTCGCAGCAGCGGATGAAGTAGCTGTGACTGTTCTTGAAGTAGTGGAATTGGTTAATGCAGTGGATGGCGTAGTTGTACCTATGGTTGTAGTTGTGCCAATGGTCAATGTCTCAGCAGCGGATGAAGTAGCTGTGGCTGTTCTTGAAGTAGTGGAATTGGTTAATGCAGTGGATGGCGTAGTTGTACCTATGGTTGTAGTTGTGCCAATGGTCAATGTCTCAGCAGCGGATGAAGTAGCTGTGGCTGTTCTTGAAGTAGTGGAATTGGTTAATGCAGTGGATGGCGTAGTTGTACCTATGGTTGTAGTTGTGCCAATGGTCAATGTCTCAGCAGCGGATGAAGTAGCTGTGGCTGTTCTTGAAGTAGTGGAATTGGTTAATGCAGTGGATGGCGTAATTGTACCTATGGTTGTAGTTGTGCCAATGGTCAATGTCTCAGCAGCGGATGAAGTAGCTGTGGCTGTTCTTGAAGTAGTGGAATTGGTTAATGCAGTGGATGGCGTAGTTGTACCTATGGTTGTAGTTGTGCCAATGGTCAATGTCTCAGCAGCGGATGAAGTAGCTGTGGCTGTTCTTGAAGTAGTGGAATTGGTTAATGCAGTGGATGGCGTAGTTGTACCTATGGTTGTAGTTGTGCCAATGGTCAATGTCTCAGCAGCGGATGAAGTAGCTGTGGCTGTTCTTGAAGTAGTGGAATTGGTTAATGCAGTGGATGGCGTAATTGTACCTATGGTTGTAGTTGTGCCGCTGGTCAATGTCGCAGCTGCTGATGATGTAGGTGTTGCCGTTGTTGAAGTAGTGATATTGGTTACTGAAGTGGATGGCGTAGTAGTAATAGTGGTTGCAGTAGTAACAGTTGTTATTCCAGGAGTGGACGATGAAGCTGTAGTCGTGAACTTACACCTGTCATTAGCTTTTGAGTTGCGGTTAGCTGTGACACTAATCCGAGTCGAGTTTTTGTGGGCTGAAAAACAATGAAATCTTCTGTTCCAGTTCTTTCCAATAAATGACATTACCCATTGTTGTATTCGAGTTACCTAACATACACAGAGACTACTATACTCGTTCTCGTTAGATGTTATTTTCATAAAACAAGTTGACTTTCTATGGTACCATAGAAAGTTCAGATGTTACGTAAAAAGTGGTTTCTTTCGACGACGAGTGTATCGTTTTATGTATTACCAATGCTAAAAATGAATTTAAATACAAATAAATAATAATTTAACAGACCTAACCGAGGGCAATTGCTAATCGAATATTGACATAAACTCAAATACGGGTATTGTTAACGTTTTTATGTATACACAAAAATATAGTGTTCCTGTTATTATGTGTGCATAAATGACATTAGCAACGATCAACCCCTATATTTATGATTTTTTCCAATTAATGGTAAATCAAGCGCATAGTAATTAGTTGGCGGAACAGCTGCAATTCAGACAAACAGCGCTGCTCTCTGAATTTCGGGCCTATACACATCGCCCGCATCGATTTGTTGGAAGTATATGTGGAGTGGACATCCTGTTCTTACTTTTTTGGAAAAGGATAATCAGTGTGATCGCTACAGAAATTCACATTACCTGCATCGCACTTATCTGGAAAGTGAAAATCAACGAACTTGAATCTGCCCGAATATTGTGTCAATTGACGGCTTCAAACAAATCGAAAAGGTCACCCTTAGAATAAGATTTGGTTTGGTTTGGTTTGTTGTTTAACGGCGCACTCAGCAATATTCCAGCTATATGACTGCGGACCAGACAATCCAGTGATTAATATCATGAGCATCGATCCACGCAATTGGGATCGATGACATGCATCTACCAAGTCAGCGAGCCTGACCACCCGATCCCGTTAGTCGCCTTTTACGACAAGCATAGTCGCCTTTTACGGCAAGCATGGGTTGCTGAAGACCTAGAATAAGAACAGATACCTGTGATGTACACGCTGCGTTTTACACTTGGGATCAACCGGAGAAAATTTTTGTTGCACAAAGTATCAGAAGTCAGACACATGGTCTTCGTATGAATTGTATCGGAAGTGTTTAGATCCATTGGTCTGATCGTGCAAACATGTTCATTCATAAACAAACACTTTCTAAAACTGCCACAAAATATGTTTCGATTGTGACTCACGGCACAGTCGTTGAAAGCAAGTCTACCCATCCTTCCTAATATGTGTATGCTCCAATTTCAGCTCCGCCATCGGCGCAATTGGTTTTCTCCATCGCGCGTCTTACTGGCATACCTCCCATCAACTTGGGGATTTTGTTGAAATATTATCGGATGACATTGACGTTAAGGTCACTTATTATAAACTAGGCTTCCTGGTTCACAGTTTCGGATATTTCAGATTAATTCATGCAAATACGAACTATTCCCCATTCATTTATGATACTGTCAATAATTAACTCAACTTTGAAGGGCATCCACTTATGAAATGACTTGTAAAAAGTTTCATTCAGAAAGTATTTGGCATTGTGATATGGAGAATTCGTATTTGTAACGTTCTCGTATATGATAGGGTGACATTAAAGATCAAGGTTAATCGGCGCGAGATGGGCATAAAAAAGCTGTGTCCATGATCTTAATGCGGGGTTTCGATCGCTCAATACAAGGTAAAGTTCACTAGAGGTTAAATAATGGAATATAGTTCAACTTTGAGACAATTTGGGATACATTTATTCAATTAGGCAAGATGAACTTTAAGTTCCTAAATCAACATCAATCATATATCATGATTGTGCCGAATGTCAATGTCATTTTGAAGATCATTCACTCATGAAATGCCTTGAAAATAGTTTCGCAAAGTAGGTATTGGTAGTGTGGTTAAGAGACTAAATATGTGTAATACAACCTTACCAACAAGCAGTGTTCTCGCATGTTCACACGGTTGAATAAGACACCCCGAAACGATCGCGGTAATTAAACCGCAAGCATTTATAACTTTCCTATTGAAGTACATATAGGCATAGGTATTTCTGTTTCACAGTTGTACTGCATTGGTAATGTTTGAGGTCAACTGTCATCTGATTGGGTAATATCAAAATGGTCATGCTTCTGGTCCCAGAACTTTCCAGAATAATGGTCGTAAGAGCCGACTTCATGAATCGGATGGTCAGACTCGGTAGATTGGTTGATAGCTTGTCAACGTACCCCGATGTCGTGGATTGTTGCTCATAAAGCCACTCACAGGATTGTATTGTCTCGACTATTATTTGCAGGCCGACGTCATCTAATATTGTGTCATCAAACCACAAGCCCGCCAACACGTTTCATTGAGGTGATTCAGTGTCGTCATTCGTATTGGTATACGCTTTTCAAGTAAGATTATATTGAAGCTAATTCACTGTACATGTTCGAAACATTTTGGGATGAAGAGGACATGTAAATGTACAATGACATGATCAACGTCATCTTACATGTACCAAAAAAGTATTTACGTCACCTCGCATGTACAATGGCATTATTGACGTCATCTTGCATGTCAAATGACATTACTAACGTTATCTCACATGCACAATGTCATTATCAGTGTCATCGCACACGAACATGGACAGTTTTAACAGCTATTGTACGTGTACACCACAGTTCAAATGTGGAGATTTGTTTTGATGATCTTAAATGTTGTTGTTGCTTTGTTGTTTAACGCCGCACCCAGCAATATTCCAGCTGTATAACGGCGGTCTGTAAATATTCGAGTCTGGACCAGAAAATCCAGTGATTGACATCATGAGTATCGATCAACGCAATTGGGATACGATGCATGACGCGCATCAACCAAGTCAGCGAGAGCCGTTAGTCGCCTCTCACAACCATACTCGTCTTTTATTGTAATCATGGGTTGCTGAAGACACGGATCTTAAATGTAAATAGCACTATATTGTATGTACACATTTTGTGAATACATTGCTCTTGGAGGTGGTGAGTATTTTCATGTTTCTCTAGACTGGGGCTTGCGCGTCAGTGCAATGCAAAATTGTACAACACCAAGAAATCACAACACATGTAATCTATCGCATGTACACCGGTCGATATCACTGAAGAAGAGTTATCCCACATTTACAGCTTTTGATGCAGCAGTAGTAGGAGGGGTAGTTTTCTTTCATCTTAGGCTCAAACAGACGAAATTAAGTCTAACTTGCTTAGGCATTATGAAAGATAAAACGAATAGTGTGCTTGTGTCGTAAGTAAGTATCTAAAAACCAAAACCTGCTGTAGTCAATATTGTACTGATTGGCTATAATTATGCTCTACATATCAGCTCCTTGCATCCAGAGCACTTAGTGTCTTGCCATACAATGATAACATCTTTTGATGACAATGCAAAACATAAGAGGGAAAAAAATACCTAATCAACAGTGAGTGGTAAGTTGATACTAATTGAAGACGTATTGATCATGATCCCACAGATGTACGCCCCATACTGTCTGCATGTATAGAGTGACACAACTAAAAGAACGATTGGAGCCTTCGATTTTCATAAAGAATTTTATATTTACGCGTAACTCAAGTCTTATATCCTTCTCAGTGATGTAAGTTTCCTGGCCCTTTTGGACAAAATTATCTTTGTTGTCTGGGATTTTTTCAAAAAAATATATTGTCCCAGAAAATGCTCGAAAACAATAATTATTCCTTAGACTGTTGGAAACAAAAACAAATTCTCTGTCACAAAAATTACACAAGGTGTTTTTGTTTTAAGAAAATTTTAGGCTCATAGCTTAAAGTAAGAA
This sequence comes from Haliotis rufescens, assembly GCF_023055435.1. Taxonomy (NCBI): domain Eukaryota; kingdom Metazoa; phylum Mollusca; class Gastropoda; order Lepetellida; family Haliotidae; genus Haliotis; species Haliotis rufescens. The sequence continues at coordinate 6,307,050 of NW_025963802.1, forward strand.
ATATCTTCTTTGTGTCTGCAGCTGAAAAACATATCTAGTCTCCATGCTAAATCCCTACATACAGACACTTACGACAATCGGAGCACTAACATCGCTTTGTGGGCCCTGGTATTAGATATTCACCCAGACATTATGTATGCTGTACGTTACCCATGAAGCATCTCTTGATGTGGACAGTGGAAGATGCTGACGCTGATGTCGCCGGTTGTTCTTCTCCTATATACAGGGTGCTCCTCATGGCCATCCTGCAGAGACTGAGACTGGGCGTGTAGTCACACGCGGCACACTCCGTGTCTCCTGCGTCTGTAGTCCGACACAGTTGTTGACAGGAGGCCACGTCCTGGCTCGACACGTTGACGTGCGTCGCCGTGATCTGTCGACCCTCCAGCTTCTCGAACGGGCACTCATCTGGAGATTGAAATCCCCAGTAACTCATTACAATGCACGTAAATTCACATATCGAGATGTCATGTGGAATTTGAAAGACATATATATATACAATACCGTAATAATATACGATCGAATGGTACACTATTTTATATTGCTTACGGCAGTACAAACAAGGCATATGTGTCTTTTGGACTGTGATCCTGGATATCTAAGACATTGTATTATTGTTAGCATTGTTGAGGGTGAGTTGCTGCTGTGACTCTCTGTGACAAGAAATCAGAGGGTATCATATCGATGTGTACACGCACTATTTAATAATATAGACATGTATACTTCTGTCGTGTTTAACCATTCCTTGGCACCATCTGTAGTCTCGTTCTTCTACTGATCCCCGTTTCACTTATTGTCAACACAGGCGTATAGTTACTTATATCGCCTCTCAAAAGCATTCATGTTTCAAAGAAAATAATCCAAATACATTTTATTCTCATGAAGTGATTAGTATGTCTTGAAGTGTCAGTTGATTGATTTTCGATGTGGATATTTAAAGATAAAATAATATGAAAGATATATGCACTTGTAAAACTATATTTTGTGGTCAACTAAAGTTATTCAACACCTTATAGTGCATACAGTTTTGAAATATCTCGCCCAATTAACACGTTCGCTATTTCAATATCGTATTCATTTTCACACACTACTGTAATAACATGTATCTACTCCACATGTATACGACGGCTACATTGGCTAACTAAAAAGTAAAACGTAAATTGGTGTTACCATTTGATCTCCATTATGACCTCATAATAAGTACATATGGGATATATTTTTAATGCTAAATTGTTTTTGATGGACAAGTCTCCAAAATCCGTGAATACATACCAAAGACGGCTTCGCAAACAGTTAAATACTCTTCGCCACACTCATGTGTTCGGAACAAATTCTGATGTCTTGTCATCCGAACACAGTGGTCAGTTCTCTGGTTGTTCGGTTCAGATATTGAAACATCCCAAGCAGTGTAGCTACCGAGAAGGCTACAATCTCCTTGCCACTGGTACTCTGTGACGGTGCTGGTGTCTTGTGCTCTGTCATAGAGGCCAATCCATATGTCGTTCTTCCTGTACATATTTTTAAAGAAATCTTGAAAAAGGTCTGATCACGTCTTTCGTACTCATGATTATTGATAATAAGAACATAGTAAAATCCCAGATCTGTTTGTATGCCATACACGCCAACATTTATGGCATCTGAATATTATAATGTCAATACATTCTAACTGTACATCGGTAGTCATTATCTGATATAAAGGTCTGATTAATCCGATGTTCCATCGCAGTTTATCTGAATCAGTTTATTTGATATGAATATCGGCTTTGAGGTTATATCTAGAGATAAGTTACAATACACAGTAATCAATAAGAGCTCTTGGAAAACATTAATAGATAGATAGTCTGTATTTCCTCCAGTATTGAAGATACATTATATAAGATTGATACATGAATATAGATTAAAACTTATCAAAGTAGTTACATGTCATACGGAAGGGGGTATGAACAAATGCTGCCACTTGTTACGAATCCGAATCAGGATTTTTATAGATCTTTTCGATTAATTCTACTCTTTCCGTTACATCAAAAGCAAAAGAGTTATCAAAACAATCAGACATTATAAGTGTAGCCAAATCAGCAAAATACATGCCAAACGCTGAGCATATGTCCTCCCATTAATATACTGAACCGCAAAATAAACGGCATCCCAAGTAACATTGCATGAAAAGTTTTCATTTAATATTTGGATAATTGTTTTCAAAGTTTCTAAAATTTAACATTACCTTGTCCGGAAAAATGAAATATGATGAAAAAACCCAAAGCAAATGACAATAAAACCCATCGCCCAAACGCATCACGGCAACGGCCATGGTAACCAGATGCACGTGAGTTTCGTGTAAATTGAAATGCACATGCGTGCCCCCATTTCAAGTCCACGTAACGACCATATACAGGCTCCAGCCACGGTACCAGACCACCAAGACTTGGAAGACCAAGGGTCACCACCTGAAGTCAGGATCGTCAGATTGTGCGACAGCATCTTCAAGATCGCTTTGTTACTGCTCGACAGACCATGGGGACACACCAGCGACACATTAGAGCGGACACCGTGCGTTGATGATTGACGAGCAGACACCTCCACTGTCACAGGCCACACCGAGGACCCATTCTGACACTGCGTCATCGCCGGGTCTTCAGTGGGCAACACAGCACGAGCATTGGCGCCACCAGCAGTGGAGAAGAGTCCTCTTCTCAGACGAGAACCGTTACTGTATCTCAACAGCAGATGGCAGAGAGAGAGAGTCTGGCGACGCCGTGGGGAACGTTATTCGGATGCTTGTGTTGTTGAGAGAGACTCGTGGGGTGGTCCGAGCATCATGGTGTGGGGTGGAATTGGTCCTGCACAGAGGGTCGGCCCTGTGGTCTTCCAGAACATCGGTCCAGGGAGAGGCAATGGTGTCACAGCAGCTCGGTACATTGATCAAGTCTTGAGACCACATGCCATACTTCAGTTGGCACGTCGCCGCAACCACGCGTTTCGGCACGATAACGCCCGTGCCCACACTGCAAGAGCAACAAGAGACTTCCTCCAACAGAATGGCATCAGAACCATGCAGGGGCCTGCCCTCAGTCCCGATTTAAATCCCATTGAGCGCCTGTGGGACGAGATTCAAAGACGGCTGAATGACGTCAACCGAGGCCGACAACTGCATCTGAACTGCTCAAGGTATTCCTTAGAGTGTGGGCTCAAGTGCCTATGGCCTTCATCAACCGCCTCATCCATTCCATGTATCGACGTTACACGGCAGTCATCAATGCACATGTCGGACACACGAGATACTGACTTGCGATGCCATTTTCTCAGAGACTAGTGTTGTGTTTCACTTTAAGAACATTTGACACTTTAATTTCACCCTTGATTGATTTGCCAAGTTTCATCATTTTAATATGTCTCAAAGTATGTTTACAGTGTTTGGACAAATAAGGTGTCTCATATATCTAACCATGGTGACGTTTCGTTTGCGGTTCATTAAAGTTAATCTTGACATTTGTCCATTCTGTCTCGATAAGCGTTTAGTCACTTTCACATATTTGTTAATGTCCTCTTCAGCAGCTTTCGATATTTCACAGAGTTTATCGTCAAGACTGCATTGTTTTGATCTGCGATGGCGTTTTCGAAATTCCCGTTTAGCGTCTTTGTACTTTCTATTGTGTTCATCGTCTGCATTGTGAGACTTTCCCGAGTCAAGCCAGAGTCCGCGACATCGTCTCATTCCATATGTGAGAGATTTCAAGCAATCTCTTTTCCAATATGGTTTCAGGTACGAGCGATATCTGGAGCATGGTATACTGTTGTTTGATGAATCTTTGAGTGCCTGTACGATAAAGCCTTTGTAGGAGTTGATATATTCTGCAGGAGTTGAGTAGCATGACATATCAACGCACGTCTTTTGGAGATGGTTCTCAGTCTCATACCGGTAGAACATCAAGTCAACTTCGCTTGCTCTTTTTCAGTCAATCTTGTCACCACCATAGTGTTTACTTGAACAAGCGACATTCAGATACACTTTAATAGGCAAGTGATCAGACACACTGTAGGGCACACTAGTGTCAAGCATATGGCCAGTTGCACAAGGGAGGTATTCTTTATGTACAAACACATAGTCAATGAGAGTGAGAATTATTCTTTGTTGAAAATGTATATTGAGACTGATTGTCCAGAGGAACAATAGAAATGAGATTTATTTCAGTGAGTGCTCTCTGTAAATATGACGCAAGTTTTCTTGTAGGTTGAAAATGTTTGCGCAGATCTACGTTAAAATCCTCCAGGAGAATAGTGTCACCTTCGTGTGAATATTGATCTTACAACGCCATGGTAAAGTCAAGAGCGTCAGGATATACACTACCCAAAACACTGGAAGATGGCAGATGTGTTCCAATGACATAGATCAGTTCTTCATTCGTTTAAGGTTTTAGACCTATTGTACGGTATGGTATGCCATTGGTATCCAGAATGACCTTGCACTGTTTGGATTTTCTGACGAATATCGCCACTCCCCCAAAGCCTCTGTGACCTGGGTGATAACCCACAGAACATTTAGTAAACACTGCAAATTGGTCATTAATATGATACAGGGTGTCTTCATTCTGTCTATCAAGCCATGTTTCACACCCAAACATTAGATAACAGTGGTCTAATCTGGAGGATAGTTCATGCTTGCTTTTAACAATGCCTCGCACATTCCATGTTGCAAGTCTGCTTATGAGCATTATTAGAAGTAATGGTAGCATCACATGAAGTTTAATACATTTCACCATAATTATGTATTGCTATTGAATGTGCATGAACTATCCTCGTCCTGACCATACCAGTATTTCCTTGGCACCCACTCGCGGCAGTTTACATTTGCTGGCCAAAACGTATCATCATCAAGAATGATTTTTCCACACTGAGGAGACACACTGATTGATATTGTGTAAGTCGGATTATATCCCTGCCAATGTTTCAGTAGGGAGATCTTGCCGATTATTACATCCCTCTCCTTGGCATAGTTAGTAACGGCATCTTGGACAATATCAAACGACTGTTTCGCACAAACATATGACAATACAATCGTTTAGTTCTGGTACGTGATGCCCCCGAGAATGCACGTTTCCATTCTTGAGAGAAGTTAACTGTGCGCTGTCCATTGGTGTCGATGTGTTCCTCAATGGACAGCTGGTTGTCCATTGGTATCTGCAGGGTATCGGGGTGCCTGGTCTGTGGGGGTTGAGTAGCAAGCTTGGCTTGAGCTGGGGCCTGGAGCAGGGGACACTGGCTGTGGGCTGGTGCGTGGGGTGATGGAGACAGGCGCTCAGCTGGGGCGTGGAGTTATCTCAACAGTTATCTCCCTTTCATGGCGGGAAATTCGAGTTTCTGGTTGACTTGACAGCTTCTGAGTAGAGTAGCTTATCCCTCGTATCCTGCAGTCTATTTTACCATCGATTGCGCTTATTCGCTTTCGTCTTTCAGTTCACGTTTGAGTGATGTCATCTCACTGTTCTGTCATTCAATACTAGAGGTGAACTTCTGCACTTCTACTACATACGTTTCGACTTCGTTATTTTTCTCACCCCAGGCTGTTATTTGTTGTCTCATGTATCTCTTATACCTCTCTGGAATATCTTGTAGTTTACCATTAACACCCTTCATCTGTTCTTTCAGATCATCATGAAACATGATAGGTTTGCTCACAATGTCACACATTACATCATTATTTGACCGATCATCACACAAACTATCGTTGCCAATAAGGCGTTCTCCCCTTATACTTTTAGAGCGTACATGATGATTCACACGACTCAGGACTTCATTTGAAACAACATGTCCAAGGATAAATCTTTTGATATATGTGTACAATAGATAGATGTCAGTTGCATACTTCTGGGAAACCTTTTGTCCACCACGGTGCACACGTCCTGCAAGTATACCTTCTGGAAAATCACTATTTACTTTCTTTGCAATATCGAGTGAGAATCTGACGTAACTAAAGTACTTTTCATCATTTTTGTAAACATCAATAAGCTTGTTCTCACAACAAGGGGGGGGGGGGGGGGGGGGGGGGGGGTGAGTACAATATGTAGTCGATGATTCACTCATAGTGACAAATCTGGGTAACACAGCAGGGTGAATAAGAAAAGATTACCTGGTGCGCCAGTCAAGGTCAGTAGTTGCTTTTCGATCAGTAGCACTCATTCCTTGGGCTGTATTCGTCAATTATTGAATAAAGTTCACATGGAAATGTAACTGTTGTTGAATGTTTAACATGTGATGATGTCATTTTCACTCTGCAGAGCGTTTATCTTCACAAAGAATGCTAGTAAACATGAGGCACATCAAAGCCCATCAGAGCTCTCGAAAACACGTCCACACTGCTCGGCGTCCCCTATACCAAGTCAGCGAGCCTGACCACCAGATCTAACGACAAGCAGAGTCGCCTCTTATGGCAAGCATGGGTTGCTGAAGACCTATTCTATCCCGGATCATCACGGGTTACACTTTCTAACGGGTCGTCTTTATCCCCAGCCATGACATTCAGAAAATGATATTAACGATGAACTAATTATATCAGGGGATGCGTTAATCGCAGCTGTTCGTAATACCTGATCGGAAAATGGTCCAGTAAGTGGATGTGGAGACAGATAATCGCCTTCCAGGGACAGTGTCTTGATACAAAAGAGCTGAAAACCATACTAGTAAATCGACAGCACCCAAACTCGTTGCGCAAAGCATTCAACTGAAGATCAGCTCAAATTATATCCCTTGAATTAGCCCTGACCCCTACCCGCGAGGGAATACATGTGCTACGTAATAGTCATACGCCATCATTAACTTACAAATTAATATTTGTGAAAGCACTTTTGAATCCTCTCATCTCTGCTGGCGTCTTGATCGCCAGCATTTGTTGATTAGATGCGGCGCATATGTCCTGTGCCTCGTTCCACGTATGGCTCCCGCGGAATAATGTATATACGTGGCCTTGTGTGGTCAGAGATGATACACCTAAAAGAAATCATATTCTGTATATTTTAACTAACTGCGATGTAAAAAAACTTATTATATGCTCATGGAACACTCACAAATCATGTATCTAGTTAGATAACCGATTTCGGTTTCTGCATTGATATGCGAACATGATCATGCCTTGTTTGTTTGTTGTGTAAGAAACAGAACTTGTTCATACATTTTGATGTATTTAGTGTATTATTTTATAAATTGGTAGTGCTAATTTATAACTTAGATTGTTAGTGGCTGTATCCTCGAGGGGGGTTGAAGTAGCGTGAAAATATTGTCCCACCTAAGAGGGTATGTAAGTCCCACATCATTCGAAGTATTTTTATTCATGCCAGACTTTTAAACGTAGTATTTTCGTCATTTTTATATTTGGCTTAACTGGTAAATATAGCCAGTGACTGAAGGGATGATATAAATTCTGCCGGGGTCCATCCAGGAAGCAAAGGCACTGTAAGTCCGTCCCCATGGTCCAAAATGTGGTGATCTCCCTTTAGTTACTGACGATCTCTAGACCATCTTTATATTGTGTATACTCATTCTTTCTGTTTTTTAAAGTTCCTCAACTAGTTTTAAATCGAATGATATTCTAGTTATTGCACTCTCCTTCGATGGCAGGGTTTTTATAAATTGTAAATATATGTATTAATAATGTATAACTTCTCGTCACGATATGGCTGAAATATTGCCGTTGTGACGTTATATTTTAACTCACTCACTCACTGTTTGTTGTTTAAAGCCGCTCTCAGCAGGACTCATACTATGTGACGACGGTTTGTCAGCGAGCCTGACCACCCGATCCCGTTAGTCGCCTCTTAAGACAAACATAGTCGCCTCTTTCGACAAGCATCGGTTCACATGTACATGTACGTGTATGCCACATTTACAAACAAACAAATATGAACAGGAGTGATGCGTATTAAAAACAATACTCTTTTATATGGAAATACATAGCAAGCGGTGCTTAACGTTTTTCGTAGTTTATATATTCATTGATGAACATTATGGTCCCAAGGCAAACTGACAAAGGCACCTACCCCTGCCGATAATGAACGATATATTTGTTATTTAACCCCGCACTTAGTAATATTGCAACAGTACGACGGCGGTCTGTAAATAATCGAATATGGACCAGACACTCCAGTGATTGACATCGCTTCATGCAAATGCCTCCCTAGCTACCTGATCCCATAAGTTGCCTTTTACATGTATGGGTTACTGAAGACCAATTCTAACCCGGATCTTCACGGGGTTTTTTACGAAAGAGATCGTGGATATCACCTGAATTAAACAGCTTGGGTCTGACCCATTTGACTTTTAGAGAAAAAAGTAAATAAATCAAATTAATGACCAAGGAACTTAACAGCAGACATTGTAGCTTTGCTTTTACTTTATTGGCGAATAAACATTCATATACCCAGAGCTATGACATAAATCCTGCTGTCGCATTATGCAAGAAGCATTGGAACTGCATTTTCTCATATCTCAAATGGTAGTGTAACTAAGTTGCATGTGATCTATAGGTCGCGTTTTTAGGAATTAATGTAGTTGTTATCTAAATATGTTTTTCTTTTGAACTACTTTGTTGTATATTTTTCTTGTTTTCAGTCACTTGATGTCTTTTATTGTGGTTTTTATTGCATAACTTGTTCCCTTCACTTGATACTTAAGACCCACCCGATATGACTAGGGGAGCGAAAGGGGAGCTCAGTGGTTAAAACATTCTCTAGCGAAGAGTCCACGCGTGAAAAAGGATTCAAAGTGATATCAAACTTACACACTTATAAACATTTCGGGGGCTCGGGTGGCCCAGTCGTCTATGGCGCCGCGATTCGCTGTGCAGAGTTGCGTCCCTTGGGCACGCCGGAAACCTATGATTGTGGGTTCGAATCCAGGTTCGTCCCGATTATGTTTCTAGGTATGTCAGCACCATACCCGTGCTCGTGGGTTTCACCAAAGTGGTAAACGTCTGAGAACTGCATCACTTCGGGCTTTCCTCCCACATTAAGCTGACATGCCGTGATATAACTGGAATACGGCGTTAAACCCAACTCACTCACTAGAATCATTTCGATTGAAATTTTGAAACATTTGTATAGGCATCAAAACACCAAGGTGGAATGAGCGGACCTATCAATATTTAGAAATCCCTTTTGAAATTAAGATTCCTAACAAGATATGGATCAGTTTCCAGCAAACAATAATATCTATATAGCTATACTCTTGAACAGATTTGTTATTTTTGCTTGCCTATCCGTGTCCGACAATACTAAATGTTACGTAACCACATTGACGTGTAAAGTAAAGCTGCATTAAGCTTCAAAGGACACAGTTTGCGATCAGATCAATAAACACAAACATAGACCACAGACGTTAATCAGAAACATGCGGCAATTGCTGACTATCAGGAAGAACCGATATTAATGTCACGTTAAATATCATAGTTTTTCAAAGAGGACATAAATGCTGCAGCGATTTTCAGCCTGAGGATGTTTAGAGTGTTGACTAGGTCGTCTTGCTTTCGATCAAATAGAGAGGAAGTAATTATGAAACCTTTTAAGCTCAGTCAATTAGATTACAAATTATGTAAATGTTGAGCTTTTATTGGTGCAGGTCGTTTTTCGTTACGCGTAGCTTCAGACAATATGGATGGTAAACTGATTTTCAGTTATCAATCAGTCAATCTGAAGTGTTGTAACATGATCAGTTATAGTGAAATAGTTTTGTAATATTCACCATATCGCGAACACCTAGTATCATCAATATTTGATAGTGATTAAAGGACGCATGCTCATGATATTGTCGAAATCGTACAATCGACTCTGTCTTATGGATATGGAAAGGGGTTTGGCGCTTTTATTTATTATTATTGTACTGTTCAAAAGAGCTTTGACAACTGATGCATTTATTGAATTTTATTTTATTTTATTTGAAATTGAGACACCTTGGGTTGTCACAGCACTCAGCAATATCCCAGCTATATGACGGCGGTCTGTAGATAATCGAGTCTGGACCAGACAATCCAATGATTGACATCATGAGCATCGATCCACGCAATTGAGATACGATGACATGCATCAACCAAGTCATCATGTCTGACCACCCGATCCCGTTAGTCAGCTCTTACGACAAGCCTAGTCAGCTTTAACGGCAAGCATGGGTTGCTGAAGACTTACTCTACCCGGGATCTTCACAGTACATGTAAACATCTGAACTAGCTAATGCCTAAACAAATATTCTGCGCCACCGTGTATGGCAACCTCATCAGTAAACATGCAACAGAGATGCGACGTTGAGATTCAAACGCTTAAGTGCACGCTGTTCGTGATATCCCCATGTGAACATTGAACAAACGATTACAGAAACGGAAATGTTTTAAACTAATAACGATCGACCCCCTTCCTCGGTGAAAAAGTCATTTATCAGGGAAACTGGATATTCTCCAGCTGTTCAAAATACAAAACACATATGTATTAAATTATTCGACCAATCGAACTTCTTTGATTTTGTATTCATTTAATGGATAAAACTACCAGTTTGAGAAAGAGAATAAACATTTCACAATTTATTATTGAAACATAAAAAACAAACAGATTTTCTATTATATAGGTTAAGGTACACCGCCTTACGCATTTGTTCATTATCATAAATGTTTATACCAGAGAAAGACCAAGTCCGTTCATATCCTTTGCATCCATTGTATGTGTCATAGATCCCTGTTTTGTTTTTTTTGTTAAGTTTCGATATTATAACAGTGTTTAACACAAATGTTATATGTGGGATAACACTAAAAGTCTTTCTTCGTACGGATTCTAGTACCTTTATTTTGTTGAATCCCATCCGGGATTCGAACCCATACTCCCAGAATGAGGCACCTAATCGCTAACACACACATTTAGCGATCTAACCCACTCAGCCATCGAGGCTTCCACAAAAAGTCCGACAAGTGGGAATCTCGATCACGTACTTTGTGTACCCCTCTAACAAGTGTGAATTAGCACGGATCCTATGGCCGAAAGCTTTTAATCCACAATGCCAATAGAAAGTGGTCAAATGTAACAAATGTGATATTTGGGATAACACTTTCTTTGTAAAGTACAGATTCTAGTACTTTTTTGTATGACTCCCAAATATAACATTTGTTACATTTGACCACTTTCTAAAATGGAAGCCTCGGTGCCTGAGTGGGGTAGATCGCTGACTTTGTGTGCTTGCATTTCGGTGCCTCACTCTGGGAGTGTGGGTTCGAATCCCGGATGTGACTCAACTCAAAATAGTTCTATAATCTGTACTTTACTATGAAAGTGTTATCATTTGTTACATTTGACCCCTTTCAAAAATTGCATTGTGTATTCATAGTGGTCATGTACATGTAGCTAACGTTCGTCAAAGAACATTCAGGTATACTTAAATATGGTTCAAAGACACACAAAAAGTGATTGTAATTATATAACAACTTAGATAAGTCCATTTGGTTAAAAATCAGCTTTTAATAGTGAATTGGTTTTGTTTAATATATGTTTTTGTTTACTATACTACAGACACTACAGATAAGCATATTAACGAAGAAATCGACGGTGTAACGGACAAAATACACGAACGTTATTACTGCTATCAACGTATTGACATTAGAAATAAGTCCTTATTTGTCCACCACATACTGGCCTCTTACCATAGGAAAGACAGGATATCAGGCACCATACAATTGCACAGACAGTCTTCATTCTAAAAATAATATGAGAAACAACGAAATATCACAACATTGTCTGTTTGTTGCTTAACATCCCACTCATCAATATTCGAGCTATATGACGGCGATTTGTTTGTTTAACGCCGCACTCAGCAATATTCGAGCTATATGACGGCGATTTGTTTATTTAACGCCGCACTCAGCAATATTCCAGCTATATGACGGCGGTTTGTTTGTTTGTTGTTCAACGTCCCACTCATCAATATTCCAGCTATATGACCGCAGTTTGTAAATAATCGAGTGCGGACCAGACAATCCAATCACTGACATCATAAGCATCGATCTACGCAGTTGGGATACGATGTCATGCATCAACCAAGTCAGCAAGCCTGACCACCCGATCCCTATAGTCACCCCTTATGAAAAACACGGTTTGCTAAAGGCCAATTCCAACAACATATCATGGACTGTACATCCGAAAGGTGATATGTCCTCATATCACCCTGAAAATAGAGACCGTCTCCGTGGTCTAGCGGAAGAGTGTCCTCCCGGAAAGAGGAAGGTCCGGGTTCGATCCCTGGCGGCTTTATACAAAAAGACGTTAAAGTGTGGTACTTGTTGTTACCCTTCCTTGCGCTCGGCATTAAGAGGCTAAAACAAGGACTGGTCGGCTCGAAGTAAGTATACTGTTTGAGTTGGGTATTCATATTAAACTGCGGCATGGTATTTCAGTGGGCTAGCTCTATAAAATCGGCATTGGTCCGGACTAGTACAAGCAGCCACACACACACACACGTGCATGGACGTCGCTGTGTAAGTGCACTAATCTTGAACGCTACGTAAGTCCCATTTCACCTCATCTCACCTGTAAGTAGATGCAATAATTACTTCTATCTCAGTCAAAAGGGTGAGGACGCCAGGAAAGCTGTCTCCTAGATTCACGCCGAATTATGATCAATGGTGGGTACCATATACAGTTGTGTCTACCGACTCCTTGGTCTAGTGGATGGAGCTTCTGCCCAGATAGTGGAAAGTCGGTGGTTGGATCCCCGGCCGCGTCATACAAAAATAGGCTACAAGATGGTGCTTGTTGTTTCAGGAGGTAAAACTAGGACTGGTCGGCTCGGAGTCAGTAAACAGTATCCGCGTTAACCTGCAGCGAGGACTCTCATAATCTTAAGGCCAGCACTACAGCACTATTAGTCCGGACCAATCACTTTAAACTTTCCTTCAAATTAATGCAGGGGCATGGTTGGCCCAGTCGTCTAAGGCGCCGCGATTCGCTGTGCAGAGTTGCGTCCCTTGGGCACGCCAGAAACCTATGGTTGTGGGTTCGAATCCCGGTTCGCCCCGATTATGTTTCTAGGTTTGTCAGCACCATACCAATGCTCGTGGGTTTCACCGAAGTGGTAAACGTCTGAGACCTGCATCATTTTGGGCTATCCTCCCACATTAGGTTTGGTTTGGTTTGTTGTTTAACGCCGCACTCAGCAATATTCCAGCTATATGACGGTGGTCTGTACATAATCGAGTCTGGACCAGACAATCCAGTGATTGATATCATGAGCATCGATCCACGCAATTGGGGTCGATGACATGCATCAACCAAGTCAGCGAGCCTGACCACCCGATCCCGTTAGTCGCCTTTTACGACAAGCATAGTCACATTTTACGGCAAGCATGGGTTGCTGAAGACCTATTCTACCCCGGAATCTTCACGGGTCCCTCCCACATTAAGATGACACGCCGTGATATAACTGGAATAACGTTAAAAGCGGCGTTGAACCCAACTCACACACTCAAATAAATGCGTGCACTCACCATCTGGGTACGATGCGTGAAGCCTATTTCTGGTGTCCCCGTCGTGTTGTATTTTAGTCAATTTACAATCAGCTCATAAATGGTGAATCATAAGGTAAACGTTTTTATCACGAGTCAAGAGCTAAAACGCATACGTCACATTTACTTCAATTTGCGTAATCACAAGACCAAAACGTTCGTTTTTGTGTGTGTTTATTTTAACGCCGCACTCAGCAATATTATAGCTATAGTGTAAATAACCGACTCTCGACCAGACAGTCCAATGATTGACATCATGAGCATCGATCTACGCAATTTAGATACGATGACATGCATCAACCAAGTTCGCGAACCTGACCACCAGATCCACCCGACAAGCACAGTCGCGCCTCGTACGACAAGCATGGGTTGCTGATGACCAATTCTAACCCGGATGGATCTTCGCGGGTACAAAACGTTCGTACATACACGTTGACATAGCTGCTACAACAGTTCAATAGTAGTAAGTCTTTGGTTCTTGGTATACACGGAGCGGTCGGGTAGCCTAGTGGTTAAAGCATTCGACTCCCGACATGGGTACAATGTGTGAGGCCAATTTCTGGTGTCCCCCGCCGTGATATTGCTGGAATATTTCTAAAAGCGGCGTAAAACCATACTCACTCACTCACTCACTTGGTATACACACATCGAATCAGAACTAGACGTCCTGAAATTAACACACTATTTGACGGACAGTGTGTAATATTAATATTCATTCGAGAAAGCTACACTGGCAAACTGTTAAAGGGATGAACTATCAATAACAACTTTTCGAAAAGTTCCCATCTTATGATAAAACAAAATGAGTTAGACAAGTATGTTCAGAAGGACCTTGATATTAAAAAAAAAGTGTTTATTATATCAATGAATGAGTACACATGTTAAATAATTTACGTGTCATGAATATTTTAGTATGAATTACAAATATGATTTTTTTTTGTAATACAGTAAACTATGGTTATAACGAGCACGCTTATAACGAACTACGGTTATAACGAACTAAAATTAGTAGTCCCTTTGAGTTCGTTATAACCGTAGTTTACCGTACCACAAATTCTAAATACCTTCAAACCTGGCATAATGATGTGAAGTACTTGAATACTGTATAACACCTACCTGAGAGGTTCCCGGTAATGCTGCCCGTATATCTTCAGGGACACAAGTGACTGACGGCTTCCTCCACTGGCAATGCCTCACCACGCAGTCTCACAATGAAAACTGTGTGATCAATATTTAGATGTTACGGTCGGCATCAATAAAGCGCTTGCTAATGATATACATCAAATGCTTTCAAAGTAAAGAATTGTATTAGATTTTCTTACAATGGGGGATTGCTCCATTCACTGACTGACATTCGACAAGATATGAGAGGTTTCCGAAAAGAATGCATCACCATAGACGATATACATAAATGTAGGATACTGAGAATTGAAATCTATATAGATTGATGTAAGTTTTCAATGTAAGAATCCCATTTTAATAGGAAAAAAATGTCTGTACTTCATAGCACACAGCAAAAAATGGTTTTCTATGTATCAATTTTAATTTATACATTGAATTATATGTATTTCTTTTTACGATCTCTGAAGATCCTGGTTAGAATAGGTCTTTTAGCAACTCATGCTTGCAGTAAGGCGACTATGCTTGTCGTAAGAGGCGACCAGCAGGATTGGGTGGTCAAGCTCGCTGACTTGGTTGATGCATGTCATCGTATCCCAATTGCGTGGATCGATGCTCATGATGTCAATCACTCGATTTTTTACAGACCACCGTCATATAGCTGTAATATTGCTGAGTCCGGCATTAAACAACAAACACACAACATTTGAGAACAACCCCGAGACAAGGGACCATATGGGTGAACAATCACATTTGGACTTGTCATTATATCTTAAAGCGGTATCTTAGGAACACAAAAATACAATTCACAAGCTTCAATTCATATTGATTACACGTATACATGACATCAAACATCTGGACTCATTTTCTGCAAAGTCCCATTTTCAGACAAATAGCTGTTTATGTGAAAATTGCATTTTTTAGATATAATGTCAGATTACTTTAACGTAGATATGCTGAAATGTTTTGAAATAATTTTTATATTACATCACGAACTAACGAGATATTTTTGTACAGTTCGCACGGAAGTTAGTTGAGGTGAGGTGAGTTGAGTTGAGTTGAGTTGAGTTGAGTTGAGTTGAGTTGAGTTGAGTTGAGGTGAGGTGAGGTGAGGTGAGGTGAAGTGAAATGGGGTGTAACGTCGCACTAATATAGCGACGTGCATGCACGTGTGTGTGTGTGTGTGTGTGTGTGTGTGTGTGTGTGTGTGTGTCTGCTTGTATTCGTCTGGACTAATGTCGATCATATAGTGCTAGCACATTGAGATACCATGCCGCAGTTGAACATGAATACCCCTCTCAGACACAGTGTACTGACTCCGAGCCGACGAGTCCTTGTTTATACCCTTAATGCCGAGCGCCACACACGGTAACAAGAAGTACCATTTTTTAACGACTTTTGGTATGACGCTGCCGGGGATCGAACCCGCCGGCACTTCCGCTTTCTGGGGCGGACGTTCTACCACTAGAATACGGAGGCGGTCGGAGGTAAGTTGACGTCACAGCACAGTTACATAGAGAATCTCACCCGAGTGTGTTTTGATATCAAATATATCAACACAAGTTGATAAAAGTGGGAAAACTCCGAGGCTTGCCGAAGTTTTTTCAACTTGTTTCAACGAGTGTTGATCCAACATCATTCTTCCAACTTTTTCAGTTTGTAGAAAGTAATAAGCAGTGTCTTAAGTGTAAAAAGTACTGCTAACAGCTTCAGTAGCAGAGCCATTAGTGATGTCATTTGATTGTGACGTCATGGTAACCAATGATTTCACAATGGTCTGCGAAGCATTGTGATGCAATTTCATTGCAGCGATATCTACACTGTAGATATCACTTGATCTCACCCAAGCGATATCTCCTGTGGGAGCCAGTTTGGGATGATAAATTCTAGTACCAATAAGGTCCCTTTTCTTCTGGTGGGTCACATTTATATCATACCATTATGCTTGCAGAAATGTGAATAAGACTACTATGTACTCAAATTAGTTTTACTCACGGGGTTCTTTAAAAGGTTTTTTTAAATGATAGACAATGAGATGATAACGTACATCAGTATGCTCAGCACCACCTTGAGTACCTCTGAATATGGTCTTAATTGATGCTGCTGAATACCCCTGCATTCCCCATCCCCAAGAACACTTTCCTGCATCTCATAACGAAATCCTTCCTTGATATCCCAAGTATTGCCATTGTCACGTCAAACAACTCGCTTGTGCTCCGCAGTTCTTTTGATCAGAAACGACCCAAGAATACACTTCAATTGAGCTTAAGAGACTTGCCACATAAACTCCTAGAGGCTTAAGACTTCAAACAGACACAGCCTGATTGATATACGCAATTCTCCACAAGACCGTGTGATAGAAATAGATCTAGTAAACGTTCCCTTTATGCCGAGCAATATTCCAGCATTTCCAGACTGACTGGTACAACAAAACATGCTCTATCTACGAAGATTTCAATGAGTCATACGACTCTTTCTCAAAAGTTGTTTGATTAATGTTACACTATTCATGCAAAGCTTTCACAAGTTTAATTGAAGACATGAAAAGGGCATTTCAAAATTTGATGTATTAGTTACAATTTAGTTACCTAATGCAATTCCCTATTTTGTACCATGTTCACGTGTGTTTTAGGTTAAAAAGGAGGCACGGGTTGACCAGTCGTATGAGTCGCCGCGATTTGCTGTGCAGAGTTGCGTCCCTTTGGCACGCCAGAAACCTATGATTGTGGGTTCGAATCCCGGTTCGCCCCGATTATGTTTCTAGGTTTGTCAGCACCATACCCGTGCTCGTGGGTTTCACCGAAGTGGTAAACGTCTGAGACCTGCATCACATCGAGCTTTCCTCCCACATTAAGCTGACACGCCGTGATATAACTGGAATACTGGTAAAAGCGGCTCACTCACTCAGGTGAAAACATGCCTTGCCTATTGTGCATGCGTTTGTGATAAGTGCCAGTGGTACGCTTACCTTTTGTGAACACATGGTATCATCACTATTTGAGTGAGTGAGTATGGTTTTACGCCGCTTTTAGCAATATTCCAGCAATATCACGGCGGGGGACACACATTGTATCTATGTCGGAAATCGAACCCGGGTCTTCGGCGTGACGAGCAAACGCTTTAATCACTAGGCTACCCGACCGCCGCATCACTATTTGATAGTGATTCATGAACACATGATCATGATATAGTCGGTATCGTACAATGGGCTTTCTTCTATTTCTTATGATTGTGAAAACACAATTGGTCGCCTTTAATGCATTGAGATAACTCCATAGTTGCGTTGTTGTTACAAGTTGGTTGGTTTGTTGTTTAACCCTCTGGATGCCGAGTTTTTTTTCTGACGCTCATTTTCCTAAGATTGGAAAAGTGAAGGTTGTGCGAGAATTGCGCTCACGCGGCACAGGATATACCTCTGGCTATAAAATTACTCAGATGTGGAGAATATTAAATTCCCTATTTGATGGTGTAAATTTAACTGCAAATATTAAACCGGTTTTAAAAAAAGACACTTCCGAGTGTTGCCCGAGAATTTATTCTGCGTTGAAAAACAGTTAATGTCTCTGCTTTTTATCGTACAGTGATAAAAGTACTGTGTGACGATTTTTTTTATTAAGAAGCTTTATGGAAACTTTTAGCGAGCAAATTACTGCCTAATATCTGAACGACATAACTACATATCAAATGGAGTTATATGTGTATGTATAACGACATACATTTAATGCCAAAAATAGCATGCCGTAAATGACAATAACTTATTTTTCTCTATGACGTCAAAATGCGACAGAGAGGTAACACACGTACAAAGAAAAGGGGGCATAACTCCGCTATGCTTAGCACTAGTTTATTGTAACTGAGGTCACTTGGTGAGAATGAACTGTGGGTAAGGCCAATTTATTTTTATGGGGTTTTGTTCACTAGGAACAAAGGTCATACTGTTCACTAGGAACAAAACTATTCCAACACAAATATCGATATTGAAACTGTATACACATGTACGTTTAGTTATAAAAAAACCCATAAGAAACTATGAAATCGTACTTCTTAAAAAAGAGGTAATAGAGAAATGGATGGCCCTATCTAACCTATAACTTAGTCCTTACATTCCAACATTCTCCTGAATGTGTAAGTGTAATTTGACTAATATTGCACCATTATTAATGGAGCACTAGCCTTATCATCAAATGTAATGAAATACCCAAAAATTAATACCATTTTGTTTGACGTCATGGCTGGTTTTATGTCTTTGATAACGTCAGAGAAAGATGACACTGGTATATTAATTTAATACTTTTTACAATTTCTGGAGAAATAAAGTTAACAGTTCAATGTCCTGTGATCACAATATTGAAAAAAAGAATGAACTCATTGAATATATAATGCAAAACGAGAGGAATAATTCGTAAATTGTTTGTGACTAACGCGCACCTGGCGAATAGTTAGATACCACTGTTCTGTGTATCAAACGACAAAAAACAATTCCAAGACCAATACAATTCTTTCAGAAATGTGTGCATATATTTTAACGAAAAATATTATCCATTTTGTTAAAGTAATATATTCAGTTTAGTTGTAAAATAGAATGAAACGGCTATTCATGGACATTAGTTATATGAACTTATAATATTGACTATTACACATCCCCAGAAATACGTACATGCTGCAGTTACATTTACGTAATACCGTATTCGACACTATAAACCTATCAATTCTTATGTTAACAATGTTCAAACCAACAGGAGATTATCAAAGGTTCGTTCATACATGCTGTGGCCTATATTTACGTATGATATCATTTTGAACATTGACAAATATCAAAAGATAAATTAATTGTGTGAAAAAATGTATAAAAGATATGCAAAACCTACATCATAACTTAAACTGTAAACAGTAAAATACAATGATCGTGTGCACTCTAATTCAAGGACCTTCACCTCAAAGAAATTGCCAAATATGTACAACAATGTTGACGTATGACATCACTATCGGAGACCGACTTTTATATAAAATGGCGTGTTCACTGTCAACAGTAGGCTACACAGGATTTTACGAGGGGACTTTCGTTGATTCAGGGATCGTATATACATAAATGTGACATGCAAGTAATCAGAAACATTCTGACAATCTATGTACTGTTATTTGGTGTTATATTTTTCATTGAAACCAACAGAAATAGTCAGAAATTCCGATAAATACCGTTGTCGTTGTGCGTGATTTTGCGTCAGTCATGGCGTCACACAGGACGGTAACTTTTACAATTTCTGTTGAAAATATCAAATCATTGCAATGTATCTATTTTAAATTCCCTAATTCTTCCTACGATTCTTTTCCTATGCATATTCTGAAAATATTGAGCCAATATCTTGAACGAATAGACGAATGGATAGCTCAAAATAGGAGAAAATGCTACACTGTGTAAAAACTGAATTTTGCTTTGTTTACATTTCAAACAAGTGCATTTATTCGAGCACAGCGTTCGTTTTCACATCTAACTTATTTTGCTTGATTTCATCTAGGCACTTTGTATTGGTGACAAAGACCATTAGTCATTTGATTCTAAAATGTATGAGGAATGCAAGGATGTATGGCCCCGTGAAGATTCCGGGATAGAATAGGTCTTCAGCAACCCATGCTTGCCGTAAAAGGTGACTATGCTTGTCGTAAAAGGCGACTAACGGGATCGGGTGGTCAGGCTCGCTGACTTGGTTGATATATGTCATTTATGTATATAGCTAATGTGAAAGAGACATTGTATATATGTACATCCGTGCTATTATTAATTCATTGTGTGTATTAGTTTTGTTTTTATTAGGACATTATTAGTAGTATTGTTAGAAGTTGGTTTGTTGTTTAACGCCGCACTCAGCAATATTCCAGCTATATGACGGCGGTCTGTAAATAATCGAGTCTGGACCAGACAATCCAGTGATTGATATCATGAGCATCGATCCACGCAATTGGTTGGTTGGTTGGTTTGTTGTTGAACGCCGCACTCAGCAATATTACAGATATATGACGGCGGTCTGTAAATAATCGAGTCTCGACCAGGCAATCCAGTGATTGACCTCATGAGCATCGATCCACGCAATTGGGACCTATGACATGTATCAACCAAGTCAGCGACACAGTGGGTTGAAATCCCACGGCATGAGAGGGGTATGACATTATCTTGCCATATTTCTTCCAAAGTAAGGACATTAGATTTTTACAGTATTCAAATACGACAAGCCTGATGTCCAACCGTGATATTTTACGAATGTTTCTTTAAATTATTTAGACTATATTATCTTTTTGGTTTGGTTTGCTTTGTTGTTAACGGCGCACTCAGCAATATTCCAGCTATATGCTGGCGGTCTAAAAAAATCGAGTCTGGACCAGACAATCCAGTGATTGACATCATGAGCATCGATCAACGCAATTGGGATACGATGACGTGCGTCAACCAACTCATATAGCTGTAATATTGAGTGCGGCGTTAGTTGGTTGGTTGGTTGGTTTGTTGTTTAACGCCGCACTCAGCAATATTCCAGCTATATGACGGCGGTCTGTAAATAATCGAGTCTGGACCAGACAATCCAGTGATTGATATCATGAGCATCGATCCACGCAATTGGGATACGATGACATGTATCAACCAAGTCAGCGAATCTGACCACCCGATCCCGTTAGTCGCCTTTTACGACAAGCATAGTCACCTGTTACGGCAAGCATGGGTTGCTGAAGACCTATTCTACCCCGGAATCTTCACAGGTCGAAGGGGTTAAACAACTAACAAATAAACTACGTCGCCTCATCCACATGCTACTGCACCATGCTACAGTAAAGTGTGCAGAAGACAAGGGGAAAGGTTGAAAGATCATTAAATATGATTCGGACCTGTTAAAACAATAGGTATTATTTTGAGGTCAAGTTTGTAAGACGAAAAGGCTATTGTGACTGAGTGAAATGTCTGAAATCAAATATTTTGATATTTTGACTCGCTAATATTTGACTAATATTTGATTCGCTGACATGCTGAGTCATGAGAGCGTTTCTTGGGGCAATAACGGACCAATTTCATTGTTTGAGTTAACAAGGATACCAAGATGCTAGATGTCTGAGCCGGACCTATTATATGATTGGTTGAAACACTAATGTCCGCAACATCTTTTGACCTTATTTCAATTTCATCTTACAAACATAAAAATCAGTTCGTACTTATATGATTTTTGTTTGTTGGTTTGTTGTTTAACGCCGCACTCAGCAATATTCCAGCTATATGACGGCGGTCTGTAAATAATCGAGTCTGGACCAGACAATCCAGTGATTAATATCATGAGCATCGATCCACGCAATTGGGATCGATGACATGCATCAACCAAGTCAGCGAGCCTGACCATCCGTTCCCGTTAGTCGCCTTTTACGACAAGCATAGTCGCCTCTTACGTTAAGCATGGGTTGCTGAAGACCTATTCTACCCCGGATCTTCACGGGTCCTACTTATATGAATATGAATATAAACTAGTAGCTTCTGGCATGCCCACGATGAATAGTAGTAACTTTATATTGATTTTACAAGCGTTTTATATAAATAGATGTGATTAATGTACGATCAATAGCCGCCTGGTGTGGTATCATAACTTACAAATATCACAGATATTTGTTAGTTGTTAGTTTATGCTCCATGGTTCACCATCGTGATGTCACACATTCACAGGGGTAAGCGCTGACCATGCCGAACCGGAAGTAGGTACGTAGAAACTAACATTTCCTCCCTGGAAAGTGAAAAAAAATGTGATTTCACCCGAGGACATGTAGCATGATTTAGGCAAGCTTCTCGCCTCTTTAATTAATACTTGAAACTAAGTCGAACTTCTAACATACACCGAAAGGGATCCGAACCAAAATCGTTGTAGTATTTATATACAACACCCAATAAAAAGGTCGATATTTGTTTTTACTTTCGCGACAGCGACGAGTCGATAACTAAGTCCTTTTTAGCGTGAAAACGACATTAATAATTCATACCAGAGTATATTGTGACAATTTTAGCTTTATAAGGTTATTTATTGGATTTGAATCGGTGTATCAATTTTAGCTTTATTAGGTTATTTTGGGATTTGTATCTGTGTATAACCTTTGTGTGATGTCTATTTTCTGAGATATTTAATAGAACAAAAACAACTATACGAGCTGATGGTAATTGACTGCGTGAACAAATGTACTGTCAAGGTTGTTGCAATAATACTGTCTGGGTATTTAATATAAGAATGTTAGTTTTGTTAGTCCATGTATTCCCTCATATTTTTCAACTACCATGTTTTGGCAGCGACTAACTGCAAAGTCCCTAACGAGGCTTTAAGAAAACTCGCATTCGCTCTCTTGTTAAATAATAACAGCGACAATTGCTTTTCCAAAACCATAAGAAAATATCTTCTAAAAGAATGTGTTCATGATGAATCACTACCAAATGGTGATGATTCCAGTTGTTAACGAAAAGGTGAGCGTATTCTGCCACACCAGTTATCCGTCGCAAACACATGCAAAGGCAAGTTAAATGTTTAACTAAAACAAACACGGAGACATACGGTACACGTCAAAATATGGAGTTGCTTCCGATACCATTTTGGTCAAATTTGGTTTTGTCATTAACATGTCTACCATAGATTATTTTGAAAGATTTACCGAGGCGTGGGTGTTGTACCTTGGTCGAACAAGCAACTAATGGTTTATCAAGTCTTTGTCATGCAGAAGAATGCAGCGTAGATTGCCAGGGACTTCAGGTGGGAAGCGCTTTCTTAACTTCGTTAGAATCTAATTCTCCTGTGAGAAGCCCTTTCACAATAATCTGCGTTGGAGGGAAGGCAAAGTGCTGCCTTGAATACATGTTTTGTGTTGTGGAGTTCATCTCCACGATGTACAGTCAGGCGAGACCAAAGGTTCTTAAGAACGTCCACTGGGTAACACAGATAAAGAACAATGGACACATAGCCGATGCCCCATACATCCAGAGGTCTTCATTCGACAGCACAGGCTGTGAGACAGCCACCGTCTAAAACAGACAGAGATTTAGTGCAATACATCGTGTCAGTCTAGCACTGAACATCATATGAATTTCTACAAATAATTACAATAAAAAAATCAATCAAACAATCGTTTAAATTGATATAAGATAATTTAGATAATTATACACAACCTGGCTCCAGTTTCTGAATACTTCAACATGGATACAATCATCCAAACATGGCATAATGCTTTCATCTCCCAAAAATATTTCTTCAATCCTCTGGATCCAAAGTTTAATGACCTGATTGCAAGCACACAGAAGTGATTGATGTCACTCCCACGAGAAAACCTGTGACAGAAATAAAACCAAATTGCAAAATGAAAGTTCACATTTTAAAGTCAGTTAACTCTCTTGCCTCGGGAAGATGCTTGTGTGCAGACTCAGAACGCAATAATACATGATGGCACCTTTTACCCCCGGGCATCAAATAAACAATAATGTAGCTTGTCTTGTAGGACTTTAGCCTTCTTAAACAAATAAATATTTAGATCTTGGATTCTCAGGTTTTGTTGACTTTGCAATCCTCGTTATAAAGCAGAATATCTGAAAAATCTATTTTCACGTGTGAGCGAGCAGTTGATTTTACGATGAGAACTTTGGTCAGTTTAATACATTGCGAATATGTATATAAACTACTTGAGTAAAGTATAGTTCATCTTTGTTTAACGTTTAACTTGTTGTTATATGTTATCCAGTTGTTTTAATCTGGATCTGTCACAGTTATGTTCCTTTTTTTTCACTGTGGGATTATTCGCCATGAATGTTAAACTTGTTCTTGTCGCTGAATGGCCGAGATATTTTCGATGAGACTTTCATTTTAACCAGCTCACTCAGCTTTGAGATTATAGAAATTACTACGGCTTCTTGGAGGGTATTAGTTTATTTGTTTGCTGTATAACGCCGAACTAAGCTATAATGAAGCTGTATGACGGCGGCCTGAAAGCAATATGAGTATGACCTAGAATGAAAATTACGGAGTGTTTGTCCATCGTGAATGCGTTTTCTAAACACAGCCCCCCCCCCCCCCCCCCCCCCCCCCCACGACATGTAATCCCCCCCCCCCCCCCCCCCACACACACACACACACACACGCGACATGTAATCCGTTACTTATAGTCGTTTGATTTGTCGCCCCTGTTCACTCACTGATCTAGGTATCACGAGTATCCTAGGCGACTAAGCCACCACAGTTCGCGATGTAACTTCTCCCGAGAAATGATGAACTGGAGTGCGTCTGATCAGGAGTCAGGATCCTCGGAACCCAGCGTGCTGGAATCTTTGTAGTACCCAGGTCATACCTCAGATTGTTCTCGACTCCCTCTTGTGAGATGCCTACTGTATTGGCTATGTGACTTGTGGCGAGCAGTCCAATCATCTATTATCATATCATGTATTTTATCATCTATATCTTGGATCATCTTTAGACTCTGCTGCCCACATCTCAGCAGTGACAAAGGAATTAGTATCTTCCCCTAAAGTTGATACCATGTCCGCATGGTTGGCTGTTGGAGTTAGCCCTTTCAGTTGGCGATACCTGATGACAGCATGGTAACCAATTTGTCTATTTTCATCAATAGAGAATACCTAGTCACTATGATGCCCGTAGAAACGCTACCTGGTATTACACATCCTTCGTATTTAAGCTCAGAACTTTATAGCCACCCGATTTAGGAACAATCGAAGACGTGTATTCTTCTCTACAATACTTTCGGGTCGAGAATACATGAGTGGTTTGATATTCCCCGGATATTCTCACGTTTCACGTCGATTATCTGTACCTTTTCTCCTAATACCGATTGTCATATCTATCCTACTTTTGGGTGCGAACGTTCGGCCATTGCGTATATCTACTACGTGGAACAACTCGCTACCCTCTAAAAACTAACGTCGTTAATCAAGTTGCTATGTCTCAAATACATTGTGCTTGTGTATCTGATTAACGTTAATGTCATGTCTCCGTTTTCAGCTATTGATTCTAAACTGCTTAATAACTCTCAGAAGCGCCATTGTGAAAAGTTTTGTCACGACGAACAAGAAGGAAACAGGTATCGACCATCGTGGCTGTTCAAGCAGGAGTTCATTTGTGTAAACACTAATATATAATGTATTGATTGCAGCTGCTTAAAGATTCAACGCGGCAGAGAGAATGTTTCAGAGTGATAATGTCAGCGAATAGGAATCATACTGAAACGGTTACTGGCGAGTACGACATCATTGCAAGTACGAGTGAGTATCTTGTTGAAAATTGGTTCAATTATTTCATTACCACTCTTCAATAAAGGCAAAATTAACTGATTAATAAAATTAAACAAATAATAACAAAACTAAAGTTTACCAACTTTTACATTGTATTCAATGAAAGGACGCCGGTCCATTAATTCATGGAGATGATCAACAGTCGAATCTCGATAAGGAAACTACGTGATTAGCCAGATTACTTGTCATTTTAGTTGGGTCGGGGACTTCTTTAAGGTTTTGTCAGTTTGATCGCCACTGCCGGTACTTTTACTTATGTCTACACGCAAAGGTAATTCTTCCATGGACTTCTCCCCAACTGGTCCTAGTGATATGGGGGCACTGTCCATGAGGTCATTGGTCAATGTTACGAGAAGTGGTAAAGGAATAAATAGATGAACATGTGAAAATATATGTGTATTACACGTGTTCAAGACGAGAATGCGACCTGACAGTTCAGATTCTTGAATTGTCACTTTGAACTGAGAGTAGCCTGCATTAGCTCTTCCAAGGAAAATTATGTTCAGGTTCACGATAACATATTGTGCTACAGCATATGAAATAAACCTATGTGTTGCCAATAAAATGTGAAATGACGTGTTATAGATACGTAGCGAATGAATATTTACTGACCTCAATTCTTGCACAACATAATATTCGTCTTGAATGTTACTTAATACTCCCTTAATCACAGGAGCAATATTAACTAAGGTCCAAAAGATAGTATACCAAGAGTCTGAAACACTATGAAAGAAAAACAAAAGCATGTAGAAAGTCAGTATATATATAAGAGTTGTACTTAACATGATGTGCAAAACCGATTTATGTGGGATTATCCAAACAAAATCTTTACGACTGACTGAGACACAAAGGCACATTGGTGTAAAAAATTACAAGTTTCACAATATCACTGTCACAACACTTGTTCAAGATGACTCTAAAGCACATTCTAAACCAACTTAATACCGACTACGTCCATCTTGTACATTGCCTGGACACGACGAAGCACTGACAACGTCAAACGTCGGACGACGTTGGGGGTAATTCCTCAAGGAGACATTGTTCCAGTTCTTGAAAGTTGACGAGTGCCGCTGGTCTTCTGATCTGTCGGTCAAGGTGATCCCATATATATTCGATGGGGTTCATATCAGGAGAAAATGTCGGCCAGGGTAAAACGTGAACGTTCGCTTCGTTCAGAAAGTTCTGCGTGAGCCTTGCCGTATGTGGTCTCGCGTTGTTTTGTTGAACACAATGCCACGTGGCTGTTGCTGAATGAATGGGTGCACAACGATCTCCAAACGTAATCACGATATCTCTGGTCATTCAGGTTTCGAAGAATAATAACGAGCCTCGTTTACACATCACGGATACCTCCATAGACCATGACGCTACCGTCTTTAAATGGTTGAACTTGTTTAACACAATTTGGCGCTAAACGATCACCTACTCGTCTGTATACTCGCTGCCGACAAGCATGTCAGCCTGTGACGTCGGTGTTGACGTGTTAAAATCACTCCGCGGTTGGATCGACGTGCTCTGATACCACGTCCTATACGCTGCTAATCGAATTACCCTGTGTCCAAGTGCGGTCGCTGCCGTTACCGTCGCTGTAATTATCCTTTTTGGGGGATGAATGGTCCGGATCTGGCGTTCTTCAATGAGCGTAGTCACCCGTGGTCTCCCGCTTCTACGCCTGTCTGCACCAACCTTTTGAAGTTGTATATCTATATATTGTATGAATGTTTGCAAGACGAGTAACAATGAATAAGAAATTTCGACGGGAATTACAATCTTAAATGCTTTTAAGAGCATATCATTGGCATCATCAATTCTCAGATCAGTTATCCTGTGCTCTTATGTTCCTTCCATTTATATTTTACAGGTCACTTTTAAAATGAAGATAGCCAGTCTCTACCTGGTATGGATAGTGACCTTCATTGTACAAGGTAAGAATGGCTAGCCATAGCATTTGCAACTATCAATGTGTGATAGTATTTTCCCCTTCTCATGTCATGCGCCCCCCCCCCCCCCACCCCCCACCCACCCCCCACCCCACCCCACCCCCCCACCCCCACCCCGTATTTTACATGCTGAGATGTACATCGACAGGTTATATATGCATACGAATATTCATACTCAGCAGATTTTATTTTGGTAACATTTTAATACACCAGATAATTTCAACAAGTCAGTTTAACATTGTACATGCATAAAGATAATACAAGTGCAAATAAAATAAAATGTCACTAACAGCTTTCAGGTTCATAACTTGTTCAGGAGGCAGGGGGCAGGGTGGCAGGGTGGCCCAGTCGTCTAAGGCGCCGCGATTCGCTGTGCAGAGTTGCGTCCCTTGGGCACGCCGGAAACCTATGATTGTGGGTTCGAATCCCGGTTCTACCCGTTTATGTTTCTAGGTTTATCAGCACCATACCCGTGCTTCGTGGGTTTCACCGAAAAGTGGTAAACGTCTCAGACCTGCATCACTTCGGACTTTCCTCCCACATTAATACATATTAATGATATAACTGGAATACTGTTAAAAGCGGCGTTAAAAACCCAACTCACTCACTCAATTTGTGTTAATTGATAACATTGATAAAATGTTACAGATGTATCTACATCGATAACATGATGACCTATTTTAGGTTTACTGTAAATAAAGATGTCACATATCAACCTTGTGATAGTAGGATATTTTCAACATTCTCTTCAACGTTGTGTCGTTTCGAACAGTATTTGTGCATACTGTATGCAACGATGATCAAAAGGCAAAGACATGTGCCTGGCTAGAGTTTGCAAAGGCAGAATACTTTGTTTCATAATATTTTAGAATTTCTCTTTGTGCAAATTGCTTTTTTAGTGATTATGAGATTATTATTTGTGCCTTTGAATCCAAATTTAGTGTTTTCATTTGAAAACAGTATTGTTCCCTTTGAAAAATTACGAACCCAATCGGTCATGTCTTTCCAGATGTTGGGAACATGAACACATTCACATAGTAGATGTACACTTGTTTCAGACATAACTGAACAGAATAAGTATAATGTAGAATGGTAATCATAACTCATTAACGGTTTAAGTGCAGTTTTGTAAGCCATTATGTCAACAGTTTCTTGATCTGCATTTTCATTCTATTTGTGAAAGACACTTTCCACACTTTTCTGGGCTACCTGTTTTAGAAACACTCGGGTCCAGCAAAGTTTGGAAGAAAAATGTATTTCGTTTTTGATTATTATTAAGCAATCGTATATTGAAAAGTGTAAATGGGCACTCCATCATTCTGCCTTGATATTTTACAGTTATTTTTTTATGCATTTCAAAATTGCTCTTTGAATAGTACCATGAAATGCTAGAAAATGTTTTTTAATGCCATATATATTTCTCCATTTTCATTTAGAATGTAATTGATGAACTCGAAACATTTCTTACACCGCTCAGTATAAAATATTGGTTTATCTGCTATCATAATATTAATGTTATACCATAAAGACTGGCACATTAGCTCTGACAAATCAGTTATCGTTCTGTAACATTTGTGTAAGTTTAAACTATTAAGACATACTTCCAGAATAAATTTGTGACATATAGAGCCATATACTTTGTAAAGTAGACTGAATCTGAGAAATATTCTCTCTGTGAATTTGGAATATATAATGATGCATGTTTAAGCCACTTTGAATTTTTATTGAATAGCCTCCTGACCCATTGGTGTTTCTGTGGTGCAGTAGCATATTTTACTACATGTACACTTATACCTCCACATTCAGAACGATATGACAGAGTATTTCTTTTCACCTTATCAGGTTTTCCCCTACAAACAAATTTAAATCATCATTTCTGAATTATCTGAAATGTTTCATCTGGTCGACTTGGTATGATTTAGCAGGATTACGTTCTGTTCCATTGGTGTCAAAGTTCTAATGGGCCACAAAGTCATTTCCTTTTCTATTTATTTCAAGTTTTTCTCGATAATTAAGTTCTACTATTTTTTCTTAATCTACATCAAAATCTATTCCTAATAATTTAAATATTGTCTGTGACCAGTCGAAGTGCCATTCAGTCCACAGATTTTATCGTGACCTTCTTTACGCTATCCATATCATTTTCGTTTTTTTCTGTGTTGACCCTAAGTCCAGAAAACATTTCAAAGAATTTAAGGATACTCATAGCTGCATATAAGCATTTTTCTGAGCCATCTGGTGTTGGTGTGGTACCAAATCGGGCCAGCCCGTGCTCAAAATTACCATGTTAATTCCTTCAATTGTTTTTTTCGTACCAGTAATTTCAGCACTAATGATAAATATGTATGGTGACACAGGATTCCCTGCCGACAGTAACATGACAAAAGGAGCTAGCAAATCCGTTTACAGGAATACTAGATTCCATATCATTAAAAAATAAGGATATCCATTTCTGTATACTTGCCCCAAAGTTAAAAAACTTAAGCACATTTAGCATGAACTGCCTATATACAAAGGCAAAGGCCTTTTCAAAGATCCCATGACTATTGCTTCTCATTGACTACCTTTCATGTTGAATCCCCAAGTGGAACAATTCTCTTGTCCCCCCGATCCCCATGTGTACCACGATCGTGAGGATGGACAATGTCGGACAATAAGTTAACGTTTGTTTTTCACTCAAGATTTTATTAAACATTTATTTACATATTCGCATTACCTCCAGGATGCCACAGGGACAAACATGACCCTCCTCTTCAACCCTCACTTTGAAGTCGAATACAATTCAAAATACATGACGCACACCAATACCCTTCAAGGTTTTCAATTCCGTGGGAGTTTTACTGTTCTCTGATATCATTTTAGGCAAAGGTAAATTACTAAAATTGACCTGTGAAAATTAGGAACATCGTAAATCTCACCATGTGTGACACATTTCTAAATCACCATTCACAGCGTTATTTATGTATGTTTTGAAATCAAAATATTGGATAATTACTTGGAGAATTCAATTTCAAAAATAGCATATCAAGATCTCGGGTATATGTGTTTTTTTAATCAAATCACCAATGATCATTGTGAAGCGTCCACGACATCCTTACAATCGTTTAGAATGTTTAGGAAAATACGCAAACAAGAACACCGAAGTAACTTTCCGCCATATTGGTCAATGTTTACAAAATCACGTTCACGTATGCCGGTTATGAGACGCCTATTACATCCCTGAATTACTCAAACATTTAGAATCAAATGATGAATGGTCTTTGTCACCAATACAAATTGTCAAAAGACCTCAAGCGAAATATATTAGGTGTGAAAACGAACGCTGTTCTCGGAAAACTGCACTTGTTTGAAATGTAAACAAAGCAAAACTTAGATAATATATTGTGTGGCATTTCCTCCCATTTTGAGCAATACAATGGCTCTATAGTTTTAGAATAAGCATGGGAAGAGTATCGTAGCAAGAATTAGGGAATTAGAAAAATAGATACATTACCATGATTTGGTAAATTCAATAGAAATTGTCAAAGTTTCCGTCCTTTGTGACGGCATGATTGACGCAAAATCTCTCACGACGACAACATTTTATCGGCATTTCAGACTATTTCTCTCGGTTGCAATAAACAACATGAAAACAAATAACAATACGCAGATATTCAGAATGTTTCTGACTACTTACATGGCACATTTATGTATGGCACATTTATGATCCCTAATATAACGGGTAACATGATCCCTAACAAAACGGGTAACATAATCCCTAATGTAACGGGTAACATGATCCCTAATGTAACGGGTAACATGATCCCTAATGAAACGGGTAACATGATCCCTATCATAACGGGTAACATGATCCCTAATGTAACGGGTAACATGATCCCTATCATAACGGGTAACATGATCCCTATCATAACGGGTAACATGATCCCTTATGTAACGGGTAACATGATCCCTATCATAACGGGTAACATGATCCCTAATGTAACGGGTAACATGATCCCTATCATAACGGGTAACATGATCCCTAATGAAACGGGTAACATGATCCCTAATATAACGGGTAACATGATCCCTAATATAACAGGTAACATGATCCCTATCATAACGGGCAACATGATCCCTAATGTAACGGGTAACATGATCCCTAATGTAACGGGTAACATGATCCCTAATGTAACGGGTAACATGATCCCTAATATAACGGGTAACATGATCCCTAATATAACAGGTAACATGATCCCTATCATAACGGGCAACATGATCCATAATGTAACGGGTAACATGATCCCTTATGTAACGGGTAACATGATCCCTATCATAACGGGTAACATGATCCCTAATGTAACGGGTAACATGATCCCTAATGTAACGGGTAACATGATCCCTAATGAAACGGGTAACATGATCACTTATGTAACGGGTAACATGATCCCTTATGTATCGGGTAACATGATCCCTAATATAACAGGTAACATGATCCCTAATGTAACGGGTAACATGATCCCTAATGTAACGGGTAACATCATCCCTAATGTAACGGGTAACACGATCCCTAATATAACGGGTTACTTGATCCCTAATATATAGGGCAACATGATCCCTTATGTAAAGGGTAACATGATTCCTTATGTAACGGGTAAGGTGATCCCTAATATAAGGGGTAACATGATCCCTAATGTAACAGGTAACATTATCCCTAATGTAACGGGTAACATGATCCCTTATGTATCGGGTAACATGATCCCTAATGTACCGGATAACATGATCCCTAATGTAACGGTTAACATGATCCCTGATGTAACGGGTAACATGATCCCTAATGTAACGGGTAACATGATCCCTTATGTAACGGGTAACATGATCCCTAATGTAACGGGTAACATGATCCCTAATGTAACGGGTAACATGATCCCTAATATAACGGGTAACATGATCCCGGATATAAAGGGTAGCATGATCCCTAATATAATGGGTAACATGATCCCTAATATAACGGGTAACATGATCCCTAATATAACGGGTTACATGATCCCTAATATAACGGGTAACATTATCCCTTATATAACGGGTAACATGATCCCGGATATAACGGGTAACATGATCCCTAATATAACGGGTAACATGATCCCTAATATAACGGGTAATATGATCCCTAATATAACGGGTAAGATGATCCCTAATATAACGGGTAACATTATCCCTAATATAAGTGGTAACATGACCCCTAATATAACGGGTAACATGATCCCTTATGTAACGGGTAACATGATCCCTAATGTAACGGGTAAGGTGATCCCTAATATAAGGGGTAACATGATCCCTAATGTAACGGGTAACATTATCCCTAATGTAACGGGTTACATGATCCCTAAGGTAACGGGTAACATGATCCCTAATGTAACGGGTAACTTGATCCCTTATGTATCGGGTAACATGATCCCTAATGTACCGGATAACATGATCCCTAATGTAACGGTTAACATGATCCCTAATGTAACGGTTAACATGATCCCTGATGTAACGGGTAACATGATCCCTAATGTAACGGGTAACATGATCCCTTATGTAACGGGTAACATGATCCCTAATATAACGGGTAACATGATCCCTAATGTAACGGGTAACATGATTCCTAATGTAACGGGTAACATGATCCCTAATATAACGGGTAACATGATCCCTTATGTAACGGGTAACATGATCCCTTATGTATCGGGTAACATGATCCCTTATGTAACGGGTAACAAGATCCATTATGTATCGGTTAACATGATCCCTAATGTAACGGGTAACATTATCCCTAATGTAACGGGTAACATGATCCCTGATGTAACGGGTAACATTATCCCTAATGTAACGGGTAACATGATCCCTGATGTAACGGGTAACATGATCCCTTATGTAACGGGTAATATTATCCCTAATGTAACGTGTAACGTGATCCCTAATGTAATGGGTAACATGATCCCTAATATAACGGGTAACATGATCCCTTATGTAACGGGTAACATGATCCCTAATGTAACGGGTAACATGCTCCCTAATGTAACGGGTAACATGATCCCTAATATAACGGGTAACATGATCCCTAATAAAAAGGGGTAACATGATCCCTTATGTAACGGGTAACATGATCCCTAATGTAACGGGTTACATGATCCCTAATGTAACGGGTAACATGATCCCTAATATAACGGGTAACATGATCCCTAATATAACGGGTAACATGATCCCTAATATAACGGGTAAGATGATCCCTTATGTAACAGGTAACATGATCCCTAATGTTACGGGTAACATGATCCCTAATATAATGGGTAACATGATCCCTAATATCGTCAAAAATATGTGTCACAGTAAAATTGGCATCCCTTAAACGTGAAAACACGCATGTATAAGAAACGTATTTCTATAATGAATAAACCATTGTGGTGGTTTACTGGAGTATGAACGCTTTGAATAGTGCAAGTTAAAATCTTGTGTAAACGCCGGAGCATGCACGGTTCAAAGCGTTCATTCTCCAGTAAATCACCACAATGTGAAAATCATTTCTTAAGTACCTTTTTGTGAAAAGAGAAAGGTCTTTGATATGCATTTAGAAGTTGGGAGAACATGAATACATTACACTTTTTTATTGATAGCGACTTCTTGTACTACTTGTACAACGCCTAAGAGCTACTTCTTGCTCCTCCTTCAGGTCCTGATGAAAGAGCAAGAAGTAGCTCTGAAACGTCGTACAAAAGATACAAGAAGTTGCTGTCCATTAAAAAGTGTCATGTATTCAAAAGAGAAAAGGTTAAACAACATAAACAATGACATAAAAAGGTACAATAGGACTTCCGTTTTGTCCCTCATCAAGTAGTTGCACTCTCTGACCTACATGTAATGAATAAAATAGATGTAGTAGGCCAATCATTTCCTCGATTCTAATTGGTCAATCAGAGGCTATTAAGTCACAATAAACTCCCTCTGATTGAAACAGCTGGTTTGACGACCGCATCACCGCGGAAGCTAATATTCATAGAAAAATACTTTTTTCAGTCATTGTCGGTAGGCATATTTAAATAATTATGCGGCTACTTCAATATTCAAAGGATGTGTGGCAATACATTTCGTGCAGAAAACACGATCGTAATCTACAAAGGGAATGTATTTACGTTTTGGAGACAACAGAGGGCTTTGAATATTGACGCTTTTCTCTATACGACTATGACGTCATATCTTTTGCGTCACAATGAGCGATATGACGAAATAATGATGACGTGCGGTGTAGAGCGAAAGCATTACAAAGCTTGCTTTGTTTTCTTTAGGGATGCCCACCTCATGCTAGCTTACCAAGTTGCCGTGCTTATGTAATTTCAATGCCTGTCATATGTTCGAGTGAAGTATTACGGTGTAATCAAACTGCTTGAGTATAAACAGCGCCATATTTTGTTCGGTGATTCCGTAATTCGAAATCGAGATAACCCACTCAGAACACTGGACTCAACCCATGCCGCTTCACTCAGTATAACTGCTAACACCAAAGAGTTCGCGTTTTATTTAGTCGTGGTAGAATGGAGATAAACATACAGTGTTTTCAATGTAGAGCAAGGTTACCTGTAGATTTAACCGCGCTAAATTCAACATTTGAAACATCACGCTGCGCGTTCGGTACCAAATTTTAAATCTACAGGTGACCTAGCTCTGCATTGAAAACAGAGTATGTTTATCTCCTAATTAATGTATCTCTATAGTGCTACAGTTAATCACCTTGCAGCTGAACATACGTAAGATTAAAAATCTTATACACCTTATAACCTGTCGTGATAGAATGATATTGTACTATGTAGCCGCATGTATGAATCGCTTCACGGCTAACTTCTTGTGTTAAAAGTGCAGTTAATTCCTGGATAGTGACGTAATATATGTAGTTGTGGTGACATTTCGTTACTAGAAACCGGTTTTATGCATCACCGAGTTCATAGCCATATCACCACAGTTGAACAAAATTACCGTTTGTGGAATGGCCTTTAAGTGATTCATTTACATGTTAATATATTGTGTTGAATAAAATGGTATGTTTGTTTTTCTGTAATTCTACCATGATAAACAAAAACCCACGTTTCTTCGTTTGTTTTCTTCAAAGTGAGTGTTACGCCAGTCAGATATATTTCAGATAAATCGCACCGGCATTGATCAGTTTTGGTCAGGTGGACACATTGGGCATTCGCGACCGTTGGATTGTGTCGGAAAGAAATACCCACAGTGAAACACAGTATCTTAAAATATCTCCTTTTAAAACGTTGACATCGTACGTTAAGTAATAGAGTGAAAATTACTTTCTGAAAATAGGTTCTAAGGCAGTCTATGAAGATAAGTGACCTGGCCTCAAAATATGCTACCGTAGGGGTAAAACATGCTTAAAACGTTTCTGCGAACACCTAGTCACTCTGAATTGTACTTGTCTTGTTTCTGTGTCGTTTAACACCACACCCAGCAATGCCCCGGCTGCATGTATATGACGGCGGTCTGTAAATAATCGAGGCTGGACTCATTTGAAGGCGAAGTTGTTTAGAACTTGTCGTGTCGCATTTGTTTAGACAGTGCTCCTTTTCTTGCAAGGATATAACTATGTAAAGCCCTAAGTCTCTAAAGTTATTAAATTCAGCCAAATACACTAAAAACTGTTGAATAATCCAGTAAAGTAGACCACATGCAAACATTGGATATAACATTCTTGTGATCTTTTATGATATAATGGCAACATGTCCTCGACTGAAATTGATGTCTCAAATACCATTAAGTGAAACAACAGTAAGTTACTGTTTCAGGGTTCGTTACGAAAGAGAAAATTGAGAAATTGGTATCACTTGTATAATTACAAGTTGGTATTATCATTTAAATAAGCTTTATCGTTGAAACGATAACATCGATTGATTGATATTTTGTGTCTTCTTGCCTTATAATCAACACCACGTTTAAACATGTATTCAAAGGTATAATAACACCACAACAATTAAATTAAATTCGCTGTCATTAACTTTTGAACAGTATTTAAAATATTGTTTCCGTTCCAACTTCTTCCGTTCTCAAACATAAACGTCTTAAAACAATATTAACCCCTCGCCAGCAAAGTTCTAGGGAAGGAAAACGGCTTATCTATATGGAAACAGCTTTAAAATATACCTTGGGCATCACACTTTAAGTTCACATGCATACGTACTCGTACTACATTGCATTGTTTGTTTGTTGATTAACCAAGTCAGCGAGCCTGACCACCCGATCCCGTTAGTCGCCTCTTACGACATGCATAGTGTTCAATAATGTTTAAAAATAAATATAAGCAAATATGATGTGTACTGTTGTTTCAAAGGTTTTGAAACGCAGTGTTTGGTAGCTATAGAATTTATGAAGTGTTTCGTAGCTGTATAAGAGATAAAGTGTTCATCGATTTATAAATGGACGATTAAGGACTTTTACTGTCTGGTGGGTTTATAACTTGATAATTCTTACAAGACCGTCCACACCGTATGGCACACTCCATTGTATAAGGAGACCCGTGAAGATCCGGGGTAGAAAAGCTCTTCAGCAACCCATGCTTGTCGTAAAAGGCGACTATGCTTGTCGTTAAAGGCGACTAACGGGATCGGGTGGTCAGACTCGCTGACTTGGTTGATGCATGTCATCGTATCCCAATTACGTGGATCGATGCTCATGATGTCAACCACTGGATTGTCTGGTCCAGACTCGATTATTTACAGACCGCCGTCATATAGCTGAAATATTGCTGAGTGCGGCCTAAAACAACCAACCAACCATTGTATAAGGCATACAGTCACATCGGAAATGACATTGTTGCAGCGCATATGTGTTGAATCGTAGACTACAAACCATGGGTCTCTGCATGCAACATTGTGTTGTATTGAGAATTTCTAATAAAATTAAACTTACCAAAATGAAGACCAAAATGAGGAAATATCAACGGACCAGAATTACACTTAACCGGGATGTTAGAAGCCGACTTGGATAGATGCTTATACACACATGTAACGGATCTGTGTAAAGGAACTATGCTTTGGTGTGAAAGCACGTCTATGTACACTATTTGTTTTTATTGCTACCTGTAACGTAAAGCAATCCCCCAAAGTTGGCAAGATTTCGTCTTGGCCTTTAAAATCTCAATATTGGCAGAAGGTTGTCCTTTGTTAAATGCTTAAAATCTGTGTATTTTGTCGCAGCTTTGAAGACGGGTTGAATTCCCTTTTAATATGTAAGGAATATAAACAGCTGAGACAAAGGTGTATCCCAGACTGTTACTAGTATTTGCTCAATGTGAATAGAAACTCTTTGTTTTCCAACTCACTTCTTATGATGTCCAAACTCAACATGGCCTTTCGGGTAGCATAAATCATGGTCGGATTGAGATCGGTTTGAAATGCATTTGATGTTGACTAGACACACATTGCAATCTCCATAATTCACTGGAGTAAACGACCAGTTCAGTTCCCGGAGAAAAAGAAGATTAACTAATAAGCCACTAAAACTTGTTTTGTTAACCTGAGACATTCACTGAAATATAATTATTTTCATTGAGCAAATATTCAAATAAAATACAGTTTAATAACACACAGAGTGCCATAACTAGTCTCTGATGATTTTTTTTATTGTTTAACGCCGCACTCAGCAATATTCCAGCTTTATGACGGCGGTCTGTAAATAATCGAGTCTGGACCAGACAATCCAGTGATCAGCCTGACCACCCGATCCCGTTAGTCGCCTTTTACGACAATCATAGTCGCCTTTTACGACAAGCATGGGTTGCTGAAGACCTATTCTACCCCGGATCTTCACGGGTCCATAACCCTTATGAAAAACCATTGCTTCGATTGGTATTATCAGATATAAAGAGGTTGTCACGTGTAAATGTCTTCGTACAGCAAATTTCCTGTAAGAGGGATACACATTGTATATAGCGAGCCATACGTTGTAAAACACCAATAGTGCAGTGCAGTACTCTCACCTCAAAACAGAAAATGTATCACAGATTTAGAGGCAACTCTCAAACAAGAACGGGGGATGATTGCTTTATAAAGGTGTTGTCAAGTGTCATAACAAAACTAAAACATTGCCGTTGATTAAAACAAAGCTGACACGAAAAGGTGAGGAGCAGCGGAATTGGGTTCAAGAAATGTTTATTATATGAAGCGACGTGCATGCACGTGTGTGTGGCTGCTTTTAATAGTCCGAGTTTTTACCGGTTTTATACCGCTAGCCCAATGAGATTTAACATTATCGGGAGGGATCGGGAGGTCAGGCTCGCTGACTTGGTTGATGCATGTCATTGATCCCAATTGTGTGGATCGATGCTCATGATGTCAGTCACTGGATTGTCTGGTCCAGACTCGATTATTTACAGACCGCCGTCATATAGCTGGAATATTGCTGAGTGCGGCGTTAAACAACAAACCAACAACGGACGGTGTGAAAGGATACGTTCACCTAATCGTGAACACCTGGTGTCATTACTATGTGATAGTGATTTATAAACAGCGGCGCATGGTACAGTCGGAATCCAACTATCTATTCTGCTTTTAGCACAAATGTCTTATGAATATGGAAAGGGTTATATCGCGTATATCAAAACTCGATTTCAATCACTGGTTTGTCTGGTCCAGAATCGTAATTTTTTACGTCACTGAGATTTTGTTATCTGAGGCGTTAAACAGCATTCACTAACTCACACGGCCCGTGAAGATCCGGTGTAGAATAGGTCTTCAGCCATCCATGCTTGCTGTAAAAGGCGACTATGCTTGTCGTAAGAGGCGACTAACGGGATCGGGTTGTCAGGCTCACTGACTTTGTTGATGTATGCCATCAAATCCCAATTGCGTGGATCGATGCTCATGATGTCAATCACTGGATTGTCTGGTCCAGACTCGATTATTAAGAGACCGCCGTCATATAGCTGTAATATTGCTGAGTGCGCGTAAACAACAAACAAACAAATGACTAAACCACCCACACACGTACTATTTAATAACAGGATAATAATCTGGGCATTTAATGACATTTGTGTTTCAGTTGGCATGGTGTCCAACACCAGACGTGTCCGAACATTCACATTGTTCAAGCAGAAATACACCTGGAATGAAGCTCAAGATGTTTGTGATCAATTTGGACAAAATATGCTGACCATCAAGAATCCGGAAGAGGTGACTGTTTTTCAGATAATCGCCGAAAAATGGAAAACAGATGGATATCTGTAAGTTGTTCCTTTACACATATCAATACCTAGGATACCCTTACATTTCGCGATCGTGTAGTTTTCCATTTTGTGGTGACATTTTTCTTTTCACGAGACAGCCACATTTCCGTATTTATCCTATGGTATATTTATCCTAAACGTTATGCTTTATAGTTCGTTATAAGCGTGTTCGTTATAAATGTAGTTTACTGTATCTCTAAGAGGAACATGATTTAGCGAAAATTCTCAATAAACATAAAATGTATTATTTTCAACGTTCCATCACTCCAAACAATTCGTTGGCCCTGAGTTAGATATCGGTTACGTTCAAACTTGAAAGTTCATCTCTTTTTCAAAAAGAAACAACCCGTGAATATTCAGGGGTAGAATAGGTCTTCAGCAACCCATGCTTGCCGTAAAAAGGTGACTATGCTTGTCGTAAGTGGCGACAAACGGGATCGGGTGGTCAGGCTCGCTGACTTGGTTGATGCATGCCATCGATCCCAATTGAGTGGATCGATGTATAGAAAGAAATGTATATAACTTAAGTATTGACGATCTCACAACAAGCACTGTGCGGCATGTAGATAACTGCAATACGTCAGTTTGAAACATTAACAAAATATAAATAAATATGATTCTGGCATTTATCGGAAGCCACACTGACCATGGTAAATTGTCTTTCAGTTCAACACAACAGAAAACAACACATATACTCACACGCAAAAGAAACGCAAGTGGTTTTAAGCAAATAGGTAACAAACACGGAACCATAAATTGATACGAGTTTTAGCATGTAGTGAAGCCTGATGGTGTTATCAATATTTTTGGTTGCATTTTGGAAGCCCCGAGTAAAAACGCAACATAAAAAACGAATCGCCAAAACGCACCATTTCAATGAATATGTGGGTATCATGCACCCATTTCTCGCGAAATCGAAAATGCATGAACTGTAACGAACTTTAGTGGGTATAAAACTGTGGCCGATTCTTGGACCTACCACTCCTTGGTCAACAATGCCACGCCTAACTCAAATTCAGAGAAACCAGGCTATCGGACGTTTGTAAGCTGGAGAGTCTGTCCAAGATGTTGCCCGTCATTTCAACGTTAACATAACCACAATTTACCGTCTCCTGCATCGATACAATGCTACACAGACCACAGATGACCTTCCTCGGAGCGGTCGTCCTAGGGTCACCACGCCTCGACAAGATCGGCAGATTAACCGTCATTACCAGCGACATCCGTTCCTAACTGCAAGTGAAAGTGCTGGACAGACCATAGGAACACATAATCGACACATTAGCCGGGACAATGTGATCCGACGTCTCCGTTCCAACAACCTCAGATGTTGCCGACCAGCACGTCGTCCTGTTCTCCAACCACGGCATCGACAAGCACGACTTCAGAGGGAACAGGGTCATCGCAATTGGCGTCATCGTGAGTGGAGGCGTGTCATCTTCTCTGATGAAAGTCGCTTTTGTGTCTCCCATGCAGACGGAAGAGTCAGAATTTGGCGGCGTCGAGGTGATCGTTTCGCTGACAGAGTCGTTGTGGAAAGGGATCCATGGGGTGGATCTAGCGTCATGATATGGACAGGGATTGGACTTAATGCGAGACTTGGACCCATGTGCTTTCTGAATGTTGGTCAAGGTCGGGGACACGGCCTCACTGCTCAGCGGCATATCGACCAAGTGATCAGACCCCACGTTGTTCCATTTTTTGCACAACATCAACAACACATTTTCCAGCAGGACAACGCTCGTCCCCATGTTGCCAGAGCTACCGTGGCCTTTCTGCAACAACACAACATCCGTGTTCTACCGTGGCCAGCCCTCAGCCTTGATCTGAACCCCATCGAACACTTGTGGGATGAGGTTCAAAGGCGTCTGCACAATGTACGC
The DNA here is from genome assembly GCF_023055435.1 of Haliotis rufescens. Lineage (NCBI taxonomy): Eukaryota > Metazoa > Mollusca > Gastropoda > Lepetellida > Haliotidae > Haliotis > Haliotis rufescens. The sequence goes on from NW_025963802.1 coordinate 6,349,057, forward strand.
ACAGGATATGTGTGGCAGTGATCAATGCTAATGGTTGTCACACCAGGTATTGACTGACATTTTGGGTATTGACCCGAAACTGTGTAAGCCCTTAACATTTGAAAAAAACAACTATGTCATCTGCCTTTTAATCCATTAAACTGTCTTCAGTCAAATTTTTGTCAATCTTGCCCTATTAGTATCTCTTGTCTTTACTGTTGAAAATAAATAACATGTATACTGCATACTCGACTTGCGTTTCTTTTGCGTGTGAGTATATATACTAATATCAAAGGTTTGACCACAGGAAATAGTTCTGCTGTTCAATACGACAGGAAGTATCACACATGTAATAACAAAGGTCTGACTCTGTGGTCCTCTTCATACACAGGACACGCGACATGTGGACGGGACTTTACGACAGAGAACAAGACGACGCGTCCGTGGCTCAGTATCGCTGGCAGGGAGACTGTAGCCCACTTGGCAGCTCCACTCTGTGGTATAACAACGAACCTAATCACCAAGATGTCGACTTCTGTGTACGACTAGACAGAGATGACTTTCAAATCCGTACAACAAAGTGCAATATGATGTCCTGCGTTGTGTGTCAGAAGGAAGAAGGTATTTTTTGTATAATGATGATTATTACTTAACTTTAACTTTTCCATACTTTACTTACCAGCGTCTAGCAACAAACATATATTTTTTATGCAAATTGTGTGAATGGCGGAAGCCACCGGTAGGACAGGACATGCTTACCCTTTTCGCGAACACCTGGTGTTGTTAATATGTTCACCGCTTTTTCATCTTTTACGCCCGGTTGAATCTGTTTTGTTGGATACTCGAGACAGGCTATTGATATTTTTACAATTTGTTTCATGGTGGGTTCCCTTAACGTAATATTACAATAATATTATGACGCTCTGTAACAGCGAATGGACCAGGAATAGACAAATTAGTTGATAGTCTGATCGGGTGTGCCGATTAATACTCAGGAAAGACATCGTGATGTTATATCAGGCCCGCCATTGTTTGTATCTCCTTCCACAAAAATTCTTAAGGGACCGGGTGGCCCATCGTCCATTGCCAATCGCCGCAATGATTGTGCAGAGCTGCGTCCCAATGGTTATGGGTTTGAATCCCGGTTCCCTCCAATTATGCTTCCAGGTCTGTCATCACCATACCCGTACTCAAGGGTTTCACCAAAGTGGTAAACGTCTGGGACCTGCATCACTTCCGGGTTTCCTCTCACAATATGCTGACACGCCTTGATGTAACTGGAATACTGTTCAAAGCGGCGTTGAACCCAACTCACTGTTTTTCTCAAATTACCGACCATTCATTAGGGAAATGATACTTTTCTTAGATTATGTATAAACCACATTCTCTACACCAGTTTCAATTATTCCTCTGTTTAGTCTTATTTATGTTGCTTGAATAAGGTGATACATGCACATGAATATGATTGTGGGATTAGTGGTATGGATCTAAACAGCATTCCGCACTGAACAGATAAAATGCAAGCATTACATCCTGGCTAGAATAGGTCTTGCCAACGCGACTTTGCTTGTCGTAAGAGGCGACTAAAGGGATCGGGTGTCAGGCTCGCTGACTAGGTTGATGCATGTTATCGTATCCCAATTGCGTGGATCGATGTTTATGTGGTCAATCGCTGATCCAGACTCGATTATTTACATACCGCCGTCATATAGCTGGACTATTGCTGAGTGCGGCATTAAACAACAAACAAACAAGCATTCCCTTAATATGTTGTTACTTACAACGTTTCTGTCTTTGGGTCAACATCTCATTTAGGACCGACAGATGAGCATCTGGTAGTCACAATATGTACCTGGTTGAAGGTGTGTCATTGCACCCTGACGGTTTGTATCCTTGCACATGCTAAAAATAGCTGGTTTACCTGCTCCAGAATCGATCAGCAGAATCGTAGCTAGAATATAAACTGCAGAGTTAGAGAACATTCACTCTATTTCTCTTCTTCTTCGGTAACTGAATGCAAGTAACTTACTTTGGATTTCAATCTCCAGACGAGTGCCCGTTCGAGACGCTGGATGGTCGACTGATCACGGAGACGCACGTCAACGTGTCGAGTCAGGACGTTGCTTCCTGTCAACGACTGTGTCGGACTACAGACGCAGGAGACACGGAGTGTGCCGCGTGTGACTACACACCCAGTCTCAGTCTCTGCAGGATGGCCATGAGGAGCACCCTGTATATAGGAGAAGAACAACCGGCGACATCGGCGTCGGCATCTTCCACTGTCTACATCAAGAGATGCTTCATAGGTAATTATATAACGTACAGCACAAACTGGCTGAATCAATGTCGGGTATTAGGTCTTTGTATGGTATCATAAATGTAATACAAACATTGATATTCTTGGAGATCGGCGACCGGCGACCACGGCTCAAAATTAGGTAACATCGGATACAAAAGGGTACATAAAGAGATACCTTATACGTAAGAAAAGGTATACGTTTGAAATAATATCATAATGGAAGGAATTTCAGAAGATTACAGTATCTTCTAATTTCGAATCTGAACGTTTGTGAAAACAGATGGGTGTTTTTTGGTTTTGTGTGCAATGTTTTACGCCTTGTCTTTGCAAAAAAGATATATACTTGTCTTGCATGTCATCGTTGAATTTTTCTGATTATTCGATGTTTTAGGGAATTCACATTTCGTTGAGAGTGAATGAGTGAGTTGGGTTTTTAACGCCGCTTTGAACAGTATTCCAGTTATATCATGGCGTGTCAGCTCATTGTGGTAGGAAAGCATGAAGTGATGCAGACGTTTACCACTTTGGTGAAACCCACTAGTATGGGTATGTTGATGACAGACCTAGAAACATAATCTGAGCGAACCGGGATTTCAACCAATAATCATTGGGACGCAGCTATGCACAATCATATTTCTGTCGTGTTCAAGGGACTCAAATCTGTACAGCGAATTCCGGCACCTTTTGTTATTGGGTCACCCGTGTCCCCATTTGATTAAGCCTTTACGTTTGCAAAGCACATCTGTACGCATTACTTTTACTTTTTCGTTATATTTAACAACGGAAATAATTTTGTAATTATCACTGTAAAGTATTGTAAGGAGTGCTGTACATATTTTTCCGAGTTTCACCGTATTATTATCACTGTCCACGAAGATCGATATTTGAAGGGTTTTTCATATGCAGTTATGTAGACGAATGTAGAAACGTCAATCCCATTATTCAGCGGTCCCTGTAATCTCTAACTAACCCTTGTCATGCAGCGCATTTAATCAAAGGCTATACGTAAACTATCGTGGAAGTGATTTTGATAGAACACAACAATCAAGCTACAATTGACTTAAAGTACGCTTGTATGAATTAAGATGTCGTTTTCAAACTGAAGTGAACCTAGTTTTTAATTCGTCGCTTTCGTACCAGATGACATCAAAAGGAACGCTAAAAAATATTGAACTTTTTATTTTGTGTCGTATATAAGTACTACAACGATAATGGTGCGGAAGCCCTTCGGTGCATGTTAGAAGTTCAACTTAGTTCAAAATATTATTTAAAAGGGTTAAAAACTTCCCTAAAACATGCTTTATGTGCTCGGGTGAAATCACATTTTTCTCTGTCTAGCGAGAAAATGGTAGTTACCTACCAACTTCCGGTTTGGCATGAAAAGCGCTTACACCCTGTGTAATATTCTATCAGCTAACAAGGAAGTCATTAAGCCGCCTATGCTCCACGAACAGGATCACTTTAAGACCTAAGACTGTAATTAGTGTCATGTGAAACTGAAATATTGTCTCTGTTTTATTTAATCAATCATTATCATTTATTGCTACGTTACAGTTGAGTTGATAGCTCGTAACGACGGGTATTTCGCCTGAGTCTAGTCCCCATTTGAAACTAATAGGAAAAAGGAGAGGACTACAATTGCTATTCCATACTTAAGTATATTTAATGAGCTATATTTCTCCACAGGCATTTACAACCCAGCAACTCAAAATATAGTTGCTAACAATGATACAAAGGCCAATGGCAGGTGTAACGCATCTACAACTACGAGCACTGTGACACCTAGTGCCTCCTCTACTGCCACCACCGCGTATTCTATCAATACAAGCAACGCGGCAGTCACAACTGACACCAACACCACTACAGTTGCTGCTTCAACAGCTACTACATTTCCAAGTATTACAACAGCTACTGCTACTGCTACGACAGTTGCTGCTACTGCTACTACAGCTGCTGCAACTACTACAGCTACTACTACTACTACTACTGCTTCAACTAGTACTACAACTGCTGCTGCTTCAACTGATACTACATACTTGGCTACCACAACATCTGCCTCTGGTCCTACGGTTGCACTTACAAACAGTACTACTGCTGCAACTGCTAGTACTGGAATTGGCATTGTTACAACGTCTGCTGACACCTTTTCTGCTGCTGCTACAACTCCGCCTACAGCTATTTCAGCTACTACTACTACTGCTACTGCTACTACTACTACTACTACTACTACTACTACTACTACTACTACTGCTACTACTACTGCTGCTGCTTCTACTACAGCTGATCCTACTACAACTGCTGTTATACCGTCTGTCAATACTCCAACGATAACGGAACCTACCAATCATGACAGCAGTACAACTGTTTTAACCACAAACACAACCCTGGGACTCGTTTATGGCTTGCAAATCTGTAATAGTTCAGGTAAGGAAATACATGAATGAATGCTCTCTCAGTACAGGAACATCGTTTGCTTTCCTTAATAGAACACATGACGGTATGTATTTACTTATTGTGAGACCCGTGAAGATTCCGGGGTAGAATAGGTCTTCAGCAACCCATACTTGCCGTAAAAGGCGACTATGCTTGTCGTTAAGGGCGACTAACGGGATCGGGTGGTCAGGCTCGCTGACTTGATTGATACATGTCATCGATCCCAATTGCGTGGGTCGATGCTCATGATGTCAATCACTGGATTGCCTGGTCCAGACTCGATTATTTTACAGACGGCCGTCATATAGCTGGAATATTGCTAACTGCGGCGTTAAACAAACAAATTTGTTTTGAGACTTTAAACGTTTATTCTCTGATAGTCTTGCGTTGAACGATGTTTATTTTCTTTCTTTGACAGTGCGTGGGGCAGTATGTATTTGCCGAAAGCGAGAAACTTTGTTTGATTGGAAGGAAGAACAGAAACTCCTTCATCTGAAGAAGAAGTTACTATCGTCCTACCGTCGAAGCAAGACATCAGTTGCAGATGATCGACCTTCGGCCATCAGCATCGGGACCATTGGAACCACTGTTATCATCAGTGTTGTTCTTGCTGTTGCCTCCACGGACTTCTACAGGTGTTGTGTAGGCTTGTTCCAGTTAAAGAGGGCGATATTTAAGTGACGCCTTAGTGGTAATAACATGGTCAAGAACTGTTAAGCATGCACTTAAATTTTCAATCATATTTATAGTTTAAACAACTGCAATACACTTACGCCATTGAGGTACATTGTGTGTGAACATACCTACTCGACCGTAATTATGTTTAAGGACCTTATTCCTGTTGTTTATTTTCCACTGTCGATACAGTTCGATACACTTATAGAAGCGTGTGTAATTTGTCCTGCATTAAGCGGACCCTAACAACACGCTGTCTTATTCTCTTGGATGACGTTCTCATGAATGTATCGACCGCGAGGATGTGATGACAATAGTAGCATACAAACAAAGGCACGTTAAGGAACATTTCAGGATCTTGTCCTAACACGCCTTAATTAACTCGTTTCACTCATACTTTAATATACTGTACAACAAAAGTTGAGGATCATGAATATTTTTGGGGATTGGTAGTGAAGACTAAGCACTCAATTTCCTAAACATGTCACCCCAAATATTAATGATCCAAATCTTGTTTTGTTCGGCATGACTTAAACGGTTGACATGAAAAAACAAAACATAACTAGCTTTGTCTAGGACATCGTCTTCTCTAGGACATTCGAAATAAAGTCATTCGTTAAAATACAAAATGTTATTATTTTTTCGAAAAAAATACGTATGCGAGCGAATGAGTGCAGCGACGAAGTTAAGTTGAGTTACAGTTGAGTTGAGTTAAGATGAATTACAGTATACTATTTAAGTGTAACGAACCGTGAAGATCCGGGGTAGAATAGTTCTTCAGGAACCCATGCATGCCGTAAAATGCGATTATGCTTGTCGTAAGAGGCGACCAACGGGATCGGGTGGTCAGGCTCGCTGGCGTGGTTGATGCATGTCATCGTATCCCAATTGTGGATCGATGTTCATGATGTAAACCACTGGATTTTCTGGTCCAGGTTCGATTATTTACAGACGCCGACATATAGCTGAAATATTGTTGAATGCGGCGTTAAACAACATAAAACAAACAAACAAACAAACATTTTAAGTATAACATTGTATATTAGTAAGTGTATTCCTGTAGGATGTGTAGAAAGTTTGTAGGGTGTGTACATGTTGTCCTCATACTACAGACCAGTGAAGACCCGTAAAATTTAAAGGCGTCGTAAGAGGCGACTAACGAGATCGGGTGGTCAGACTCGCTTTCTTGGTTGATGCATGTCATCGATCCCAATTGCGTGGATCGATGCTCATGATTCCAACGCCTCGATTATTTACAGACCGCCGTCATATAGCTGTGATATTGCTGAGCGCGGCGTTAAACAACAAACAAATAAACTCATACTACAACTAAGTTGGGATTCCTTGTAAGAATTATCTCAATATAGGTTCCCAGTAAAATATGATTGTCGTGAGAGGCGCCTAAATGGCTAGGGCTGTAAGCCTAAGGGACTTATCCCAAATGTGTGGATCAAAACTCTTGATATGAACAATTGGATTGTCTGGTCCAGACTCGATTATTCACAAACTGACGTAATATAACTGGAATATTGCTGAGTGCGCCGTTAAACAACAAACAAACTTGCAAAATAGAAATAACGTTAGGTCAAATTGACCTAAAATCGTACACAATATTCAACCATCGGGCTGTTAAATCTGCAAATTGTTTAAAAGTCATGAAAATATCGTGATTGATATCGGAGGGCCCAGGGTTCAAGATATTAAGATATACTGTTCATGAAATATAGCAAACCATAATTAAATATATTAATGTAAAACAACTCTGAGTTGTTACAATGAAGATAAAGGCAGCGAGGCACTACATACATGTAGTTCAAAATTTGGAAATGAAGCCTCTACGAAACCAAGGTATGTTAAATATTTTGTTTGTTTGTGAGGTTATTTCTATTTTTACTTCTTGGGGTAGAATAGGTCTTCAGCAACCCATACTTGCCGTAAAAGGTGACTATGCTTGTCATAAAAGGCGACTTACGGGATCGGGTGGTCAGGCTCGCTGTCTTGGTTGATGCATATCATCGATCCCAATTGCGCGGATCGATGCTCATGATAACAATCACTGGATTGTCTGGTCCAGACTCGATTATTTACAGACCGTCGTCACATAGCTGGAATATTGCTGAGTGCGGCGTTAAACAACAAACCAAACCAAACCAAAATCTGACACGCTCACTGATCATTTTTAAAGCCCGCTAAATAAAGTGACAGCCGACCCTTATTCATCATTGTGAACGAGCATTTAAGACATTACAATCAACCCGTCACTCATTTAAAGGACATACAAACTAAATGAAAACATATACTCATGCATATATCTTAGTTTGTAACCATATAAGACTGCTGTTCAATATATCAAAACAGTAGTGATGCGGAGGGAACACGTTTTTCTCACCCAGAATACCAACAAACAGCTAAGGAAATATTGAACTAACAGCACTTCAATGTAATGTCTTTTGTCTATTGTCAAGCTCGTCATTAACCTCACGTGGGAAATTTTAAAACTATATCTTTCATTGGCAATAGAAAAAGACACATGAATTAGGGTCCCGTTTAGTTCAATTATATTGTAAATGTAATTCAGTCAATACATTTTATACAACAATACCGATAGAGCTGCAAATAGCTGGAGATTTATGCAGTAGCCTGGCCGTATGTTTGAGTTGAAGGTGAAAAGTGCCGTTTGGGAAATCTGTTCTCAATATACACGGATATTACTTCTTATTTCGAACTCGAGTATTTGGCAGATGGAGGTGTGACAATACTTCACTGCCTCGTTGTTTTTGTTCTCACAACTCTATACCTTTATAATCCGATAACGTACTCTCACTCGTTTTCTATCTGTTACATATCTACACTTTTATGGAAGAATATTGTATACACTCATACTAAGAACATGTGTCTTGATCGAAGACATTCCTCTCAAGACAATCCCCCACTCGCAGACCTAAGGACGACTGGCGTACATTGCCCTTGAGATATATCGATGTATTGAACTGTCAATACTACGGTGTTTATGTAAGAATAATTATTCCAACGCTAGGGATTTCAACCAGCAAAGTGATGATCCCTTTGAATATGTGGTAATTGTCAAGATGTTTTTTGTTCTACGAACGTATACCCATGACTAAGGCTGGATAGAAGTGATCTCATACATGTACATATATATCAACTTTAACTAGCTGTGCTTAGAATATCAAGAGGAATACACTATGTGCACGTTTGTCCCATGTTTTCCTTTTACCCGCAGGTTGTCCTGGGTATTGTAATGTGTGTTTTCTATACACAGTCACGTCCGTCAGGCATGTGCAACAATAATGCTCCACTATATATAATGCCTCAGAAGAAGTTAGCGTGTTTGGGGTTATTTTATGTTATGCATTCATGTATTGTTCTAATAGAACATTTATAGTTGGTCGGTTGGTTTGTTGTTTTACGCCGCACTCAGCAATATTCCAACTATACGACGGCGGTCTGTAAATAATCGAGTCTGTACCAGACAAAACAGTGATTAATACACAATTACACTAACGGGATCATGCGGTCAGGCTCGCTGACTTGGCTGATGCATGTCATTGTATCACAATTGCGTGGAACGATGCGCATGATTTTAATCACTGGATTGTCTAGTCTATACTCGATTATTTGCAGGCCATATAGCTGTAAAATTGCTGAGTGCGGCGTTAAACAACAACAACAACAACAACAAATACTCATTGACGGTTTCGAGTGGAAAGTGCCTGGTCCTTCTTTTTCACTTTTTAGGCCAGCCAACTTCATCCAACCAACACTGCAGGGTTGCTGGTCTTTACAACATACTGCACATAAACTAGATGCAGAGATCTTTAAGAGAGTTTCCCATAAAAAGCCGAGCCTGCGCCGGTTTGATATGGAATTTTATGACACTCATGTACCTTCCAGCAATCTTATAAGTACTGTCTCGAACTGCTGATAACTCGATATATCGTAGATAGTTTCGAGGAGAAAAGACGCATACTTGTCGCAATACCCGATTAAAATACAGATCGCAAATAAAACACCCTGACTGTAAATTGTTATACTTTTTCATGGCACCCTGACTGTAAATTGATATACTTTTTCATGGCACCCTGACTGTAAATTGATATACTTTTTCATGGCACCCTGACTGTAAATTGATATACTTTTTCATGGCACCCTGACTGTAAATTGATATACTTTTTCATGGTGTAAATGAACCAGTGGCCTGTCTGAGCCAGACTCGGCTATCTAAAACTCGCCTTTAAATGGCTGTGATGTGGCGGAAGGGGATGTGAAAAAAAATTTGCTCCACACATCCTGTCCATGTTTATGGATGGGACATTTATTTCAAACAGGCTTCGTTTCTGATATAAACATAATAGCTAAATTTTGGGTCTGTGGGGCTGTGGGGCAGTGTGGTAGCCTCGTGGTTAAAGTGTTCACTCGTCACACCGAAGGCCCGGGTTCGAATCCCTACATGGATACAGTGTGTTAAGTCCATTTCTGGTGTCCCCACAGTGATATTGCTGGAATATTTCTAAAAGCGGAGTAAACTAATTCTTGCTCACTCACTCTGAATGAACATCAATGTTATACAATGAGTGATTAAGTAACACATTTCGTTTATCTTTAACTAATCTACCTGTTTTCTTAGAGAATAGTTTCAGTTTCACCGAGTCAGTTGAGTGAATGAGTGATCACAGGAATCAAATCTAAATATGAATAGAAATACTGAATGTGACTATTCTTATGGCTCTTCTGATTGCCAATCATAAGTTTTAAATTACCTTAAGTACCTCTGATTGAAACACCTGATATGAGGACCGCATCCCCATTTTGTCAAGAATCAAGGTCCGTATGCACTTTAAAGAAATGATAACAATATTAAAAATGGGGTATTAAATACAGAGTCGTGACATGTGCAAAACAAATGTCTCAATAGAAATACTAACATAGTGTATTACCATTTTGAAGACAACAAGGACCTTGAAATAAGTGACTGTGACATCATATATAATGCGTAACAATCATCGTTGTGATGTCATAATAACAATTTTGACTCTGCATGGATTTGCTCATTATTAATGACGTTTTGTTACAAGGTTGCTGTGCTACATTTTGTCAATGTATGTCAGACAGGGAAGTAAGTGCACTGGTGGGAAACAAAGTTGTAGTACATACAGTGACGACACAGGAAGATTACAATAGGTCTTCAGCAACCCATGCTTGCCGTATAGGCGACTATGCTTGTCGTAAGAGGCGACTAAAGGGATCGGATGGCCAGGCTCGCTGACTTTGTTGACGCTTGTCATCGTATCCCAATTTCGTTGATCGATGTTCATGATGTCAATCACAGGATTGTCTGGCCCGGAGTCGATTATTTACAGGCCGCTGGCATACAGCTGAAATATTGCTGAGTGCGGCGTTAAACAACAAACCAACCAATATACAGTGACATACTTTGTTAAAAGGCGCTGCTATTGCTTCCTTGATTAGAATATGCAACCTATGAAGAATGGACTTCATCTCATCCCCCTACTGGTGGCCCAGTCGTCAAAGGTGGCCACGATTCGCCGTGCAGAGTTGCGTCCCTTTGACATGCCAGAAACCTGTGGGTTCCAATCGCCCCGATTATGTTTCTAGGTTTGTCAGCACCATACCCGTGCTCGTTGGTTTCACCGAAGTGCTAAACGTCTGAGACCTGCATCACTTCGGGCTTTCCTCCCACATTAAGGTGACACTCCGTGATATAGCTGGAATAATGTTAAAAGAGGCGTTAAACCAAATTAACTCACTCACTTATCCCCTGCTCGCGCTTCCGAATTCCACCGAGTAGCGTCAGATCTGCAGGTAAATAAAAGCGGCAAATTCATAAGAAATCTGTTCTAAAAGTCCATTAAACGGTTCCAACAATGTAACTTGGTTCTACATGGGAAACACATAGAATGCTTATATGGTTTATTATACGTGTGCTTCGTATAATTTCTATCATTCGCTTCTCTTGAACCATGGGGTAATCAACAGTTTTATACATTGTTAGTAACCCAAAGGGAACTGTGTTGCATTTGCATCACAATCAGCTTCAGACTATTAACATCAAGACAACAAATTCTTTCTTCGTTTTTTCTTTGTTTTTAATACGTGAATATTAAGAAAAATGCAGCTAGATACTTATATATAACCCAAGCCAAAAGTATTGGTTTATTGATAACCGAAAACAAATAATGATAATGACGATATGGACTATACACTCGAACCCCCTTGTCTCGACCTCGGATATGTCGAACTCACAGTCTCGACCCGGCAAATGCTCCATATATTTATCATTATTGTAAGCCCGATGTTTCGAATTGTTGTCTCGAACTCAATTAATAGTCCATAGACGAACTCAATTAATAGTCCTAGACGTAATTTGATATGAGGAACGAAGTTATTTCCAGAATTTTCATTTACCAACCACGAAGACTCATTAATCAGCGGCTATCAATGATAATATTGATGCTGGCTATGAAACCACTGATTACTGAGGGATACCATATGATTCACAAAGAGTTGTATTGTATCGGCATTCATTACTGCTGGACTTGGTTGGGCTTCATGTTTGAGGTGTTGTTAGATTGTGTTGAAGGTAACAAAAGTATAGCTGAAGTCATTGACTGTTGCATTATATGACAGCCTACAGCGTGGCAGCCTTTAATTTAGAATCATGATGTCAAATATTGATAAAAAAAACCCATCAACTGGTGCTGCAGTTTCTCGAAATTCCTCAGTTGTAATCGTGACGGTAGAGTTGTGCAGACGAAGCTCGAGAAACAAAGGTAAGTATGTATACCTGCTGTAATTATTTTTCTGTGGGATTCATTCTCTTTGACTATTGTACAGATTTGTATTCTGTTGGACACTTCCCTCGGGGTTCGGGGCAGAGTAGAGTCCAAGATGGTCGGCTATGATTACCAACAGACTGTAACAAAGTGTGACTCGCACCTTAACAGAATTGGCTAATTCATAAGCATGAATCTTTGGTTTGTCTGTGAATCATGAATCACAGGCAGTGCTGCGGTTGCCAGTGGCATTGCTGTCAGTAACAGAATACTTCTTCCGTTAAGATATACAGTTCTTTTCTGTGAAAGAAGGATCAGAAAAATTAGGAGATACACCCACTGTGTTTAGAAATTAGATGTAGTCCCACTGAAAGAAGAGACCTCATATTTTCAATTTAAAACTGAGCGCTTTAGCACACGGTAGTTTTGAAAACGGTGCTCTCTTGCAACGCGTAACTATACAGAATACAAAGGTCCGTCTGCCCGAGGCAAGGGAGTTGGCTGACTATAAAAGTCCAGTGTCTACTGGACAAAGCTCTACTATCTTAGAACATTCCGGAAAGAGGTCACAGGTAGTTACATATGTAACAACTATTACTAAAGCTCAACATTAAAAATACCAATAGTCTTGACTAGTTCAGAATCAGTGTCCCAAACACATAGTTTATACAAAAGAAGTTGACAAAAGAAGTTTTTCTTGGAAATGGAATAAGCCATTTCCCATTGTAGGGATGACAGGTAGTAGAAATAGTCAAAAGAATATTTCTCAAACGAACTTTATGAAATACATTCTACTATATATTTTACATGTGTAAGTCTTGTTAGTTAGTTAGCAAGTACCCCCAGTAAATAATATTAAGATCAAAATAAATGCCTCTCTACCCCGAACTTGGATGTGGCCTTTACCTACATCCCGATTACCCACAATTAGCTGCCAATATTGTTGTTTACATTCTCCGTGCCTCTGACAAGTTGCGCGAAGCAAGACAACACCGAACTATGATGTGGTAGATTTAATGGGAATGAGCCTGCAGATGAGCCAATGTCGTTGGCAACGGAACTGCAGAGAGTATGACTGAACAGCCATTTTCAGGCTGCACACAACCCTCATTTTGACACGAGGGGTGTAAGATATCAAGGACAATGTGGCCCTGGCAGTGGTCCGGTATGTTTTGTTTAATTGTGCGTGTCCTGAAATGAATTTCATCAAGCTGTTATGATCAAGGGCCCGTGCTGTGACTTCAGTGATGTAGGGACATTTGTGAGTGGCCTTTTGAAGGGAGGAGTGTTTTCCGATGGACTTTCAAATCCCCTCCTGCCAAATCCTAACGTTTGTGGTTGACGGTGATGGCAATAAATATCGATCACAAGAAGGCATAGAACTTCAAAATCGTAGCCAAGAACATTCTAACTCAAGCGTACCGTACTTCCTCTGTTAGAAACTTGGACCTCTATTAATTTCACCAGACCCAGCGTGTATTAGAGACCTGGCTTGTATTTGAGACCGAGCGTCTAAAAGTGAGTGAGTGAGTGAGTATGGTTTTTACGCCGCTTTTAGCAATATTCCGGCAATATCACGGCGGGGGACACCAGAAATGGGCTTCACACATTGGAGCGTCTAAAAGAGGAAATATCAGTATGGTATACAGTTATCGACAGCCATTTTATATTAATCAATATGTAGGCTATTGGTGTTAGTTGGGTTGGGTTGTTGTTTAACGCCGCACTCATCAATAGTCCACCTATATGACGGCGGTCTGTAAATAGTCGAGTCTGGACAAGAAAATCCAGTGATTAATATCATGAGCATCAATCCACACAATTGGGATCGCTGACATGCATCAACCAAGTTAGCGAGCCTGACCACTCGATCCCGTGAGTCACCTCTACGACAACCATAGGCTATTGATTTATTCATACGCATGTGTTTTGTGTGAAAAGGCTTAAGATGTTTAAAAGAGGCTTCCGTTTAAAAAAGAAAACATCTTTTAACCAATCAGAATCAAACATTCTTCAATGTCATGGTAGAATTCTGTTTCATGCAGTACAGCCAGGGAACATTTGGTTGAAACAGGGATTCCAACAATGATCCAGACACGTCTAAAGGACGCTACTTTGCTCAACGGAGTAGGCGCCCCAGATGCCTGGCCCCTACTGCATTACATTTAGACCCGTTACGACAATAATTGTGACAATTATTGTGAGATGTATATACAATAATGGTGTTTCTTTATGTTATTTGCAATTCTGTTTCAGGAAGATGTTTTCAAGGATCTGTTTTGTATTGATGGCGTTTTTCGCATATGAAGGTACAGTTTTATAGGTCCACATGTTATCTTATTTAAATTATCTCCAATAACTAGCATTCAAATATTGTTTGAAAGCAATTGGGTCAACATGACAAAGATACACTTTTCCAAAGTCGTTTACTACTAACCCATAATGTGCATTGTACGTTCCTACATGTACGTCTCTGTTCCACGTTTTTGTTCTCCCAAAAGCCAGCGCACGATGCACATGAGAAACTGCATGATAAACTTCAATGAATGTACGGTAAACACGAATAAATGCATGATATAACTGCATTAAGTTTTTATCATTATAAACATACAATTTTTGCGTTTTCCATCAGCAAACATTTCTTTACTGTCAACACTGTATAATTATCAGTAGTGAAGAAGTACATGTAGGGAGTTCAATTTCGAATAATACAGTGGGCACGAGTGGCCCAGTCGTCCAAGGCGCAGCGATTCGCTGTGCAGAGTTGCGTCCCTTAGGCACGCCAGCAATCTATGATTGTGGGTTCGAATCCCGGTTCGCCCCGTTTATGTTTCTAGGTTTGTCAGCACTATACCCGTGCTCGTGCGTTTCACCGAAGTGGCAAACGTCTGAAACATACATAACCTCGGGCTTTCCTCCCACATTAAGCTGACACGCCGTGATATAACTCGAATACTGTTGAAAGCGGCGTTAAACCCAACTCACTCACTCACTCGAATAATACAACGTGTCGTGAAGCTGTTATGATCAGCGAGAAGTACAGAGCCGTACAGTGACATTTTACATTTTAAATCTTTCAACGAAGTCATATATTTGCTGAGTTACTGACCATAATATGTGTTCACTATTTACAGTGTATGTACTGATAGCGGTGCAATAATCTGGATAGAAAGGTTCCAAAATGCAACAAATCGGAAGATGTTATCCATAAAGTTGTATGTTTTCGTATTTACTCACCATCTTCTAGACTGCCAATCAAACAGTTAGTATGTACTGTTCATTACAAGACAATAACATTTCAATTTGAATAATAATTATACATTAGCAACTATTGTGATATGTGGCATTATTGTTTACGATAAAACATGACAAAAGTATCCGTTATCATTTAAATGCATCGATAACTGAAGATTAACAATAATGATGACGATGAGATGTACTCAACTTTACAGATTAAATAGTCAACAAGCCAGATGTCCAGATAGATCAGATGGCATGATGCCGTTATATTGCGTATTTGGGTAAACTATTGTACATGTACATCTGGGGAATTGAAATAACAAGGAAAATGTATTTGTGGACGAAAAACAGAATTTCTGGTACAATTTGAAATTAATTTTGTTCAATTTGTTTCAAATTTCAGTTTAAACCCAATCAGCGGTAAACCCATGTGGTCCATATTGAGCTCATTGGCACTTAAACACCAGTACATTTGTATTTATGTGCATTCTATGATTCAATAGAGTACGATTCGTTAATTTGACTTTTTGTGTATATTACAGCTACGTTACAAAGGTAATAGATAACCCCGGTAACATTTAATATGTCTCGCTTTGTGTGGTTAATATGTATAGTAAACATTCATTTACATAGTGTACTATGTTGAACCAGGGGACGTACTGTGTGTTGCTTCTCATGGCCATATATACATCCTGTATCCCGGAATCCGATCGTGGAATGAAGTTCAAGATGCTTGCAGCAGTTCCGGGTTTAGCATGTTGAAAATTGAATCGGGAAGAGATAGTGTTGAATTCTTAAAATTGGTTCAAAGGTGGATGAAAAATGGAAAATTGTAAGTATATTTTGTACACTCTATTGCTTCCGGATACTGGCGTAAGTCAGAATTCATAACCGTACATTGATTTATGTAAACATTCGTTAGTTGTGTTTTTATAGACAAAGACGTTTTGCCAGCACTCGTGCACGTGCGATTTGAAAAGCCTTTCAACTTTCCAGAAGTCAATGATTAAAATACACCTTAAAATAAGTATTAGATATTTCCATTTAGAATAGCAAAATTGATCGTATCCTGTATTTAATTTCTGACGAAACACATTTGATTATTTTTACAAAGTGATATACCCGCTAGCTTGGATGATGCATGTCATCGTACCCTAATTGTGTAGATAGATGCTCAATGCGTCAATCATTTGATTATCTTGTCCAGCCTCTATTTTTTACAGACCGCCGTCAAATAGCTGGAATGTTGCTGAGTGTGGCGTTAAACAACAATCCCGTGAACCCCAACTTCCCATGAAGTATAGATGCTATCTTAGAAATTTATAAAAATGAGGTCAATATCACAGGTTGATATTTCCAACCGATACCTCGGACTTGGGAATGTATAAAATTTAGGAATGGTTCTTAACTTTTGTTTTTACAGATTATATATATACTATTGCAGAAACTATGACATGTGGATGGGTCTGTATGACAAGAAACAAAGGGACCACGATGGGGTAAAGTACCAGTGGCAGGACTGCAGGGCGCTCGGTTCCTTCAGACCGTGGTCATCGTCAGAGCCTGATGACAAGGATACCGATCACTGTGTGAGGCTGTCAACATCCGGGACGTTCAAGACTAGTTCATGCAGCGTACAGTATCACACAGTATGTCAGCAAGACGGTATGTGTGATAGAAAGTAACAGGGAATCCAGCTAGCATGAACTAGTTTTTCAAAAATGTATGTGGGTACATGTGGTGGATACATCTGGCGCTATGTAGAAGGTGGGTTGGCGATTAAGGTAGACGGTAGATTGTAGGTAGGTCGATGCCCGCCCTCGCTCAGAGCAAGGTTGACGGCGGTGGATAGTAGGTAAGTTGGGAACAGTGATGGGTAAAGTCGATGGATAGTACGTGGTTTGATGGCCGCACTCGAACTTGATAAGCTTGACGGTGAATACTCGGCACGTTGGTAGCTGCGCTCGTACTCGGCAAGGTTGACGATGCATATTCATGAGTTGGCGGCCGCGATCGTGCTTGGCAATGTTGACGGTAGATAGTAGGTAGATTGGTGTTCGCGCTCGTGCTAAGTGGGGTTGACGGTGGATACTAGGTACGTTTGTGGCCGTGCTCGTGCTAAGTGGTGTTGACGGTGGATACTAGGTACTTTTATGGCCGTGCTCGTGCTCGGCGAGGCTGACAGTGGATAGTAGGTAGGTTGGTGACGGCGACCGTGCTTGGCAAGGTTGACGGTGATAGTAGGTAGTGTCGTGTCCGCGCTACTACTTGGCAAGGTAAACGGTTGGTAGAAGGAAGGTTGATATTCGCTCGGCAAGGTTGACAGTGTATGGTTAGACGATTTGTGACCGTGCTCGTGCTCAGCAAGGTTGATTGTGGATAGTGACTGGGTCGGGGGCCGCGCTCGTGCTCAGCGGGGTTGACGATGGACAGTAATTGTGTCGGGACAGAGTATCAATTGACCCGATTTTGTTGATCGTTCTAATGCGTCCAGACACTGGTTTGTCTTGTCCACCCTTGGTGTCAACATTTGTTTTGCAATTATTATGTTTCATGAAAATTGTCACTTCAATATTTTTTGGACTCTTCTTCAAATAGTAGGCACAGGCATTTCAATACAATACATGCAATCTTCTCATTTACTTTTGCAGTGAAATGCTGGTTTAAGAAACGTGATGCAGATGTCTCTAAATACATCAAAATCACGACCAATTTCACGCAGTCAAAATGCAAGCGGGATTGCCAGCTGCGAGATGTGGAGGACAATGCTTGTGTCGCTTTCAAGTATTCTAGTGGTACATGCCACATCTATCTACGATCCCCTCCAGGACCGCCTCCTGTCACATCACCTTATCGAACAACAGTTTCAGTGAAACGATGTCATAGAGGTACGATTTAATACGGTGGTAACTGTGTTCTGATAAACGAAAACTGAAGCCACCTTAATGCAACAATATGGATCTGTAACTCTGTATCTGGCTGTAACTCTGCTTACATGTCATCTTACCCCAATGGCATGCCTCGTTGCATCTTCAGTCACTGGTTTGCCTGGTCCAGAGACGACCAGTAACAGGCAGCGATGAAAAACCTGAACTTTCATATCTTTCTGTTTAATAGTTTGTTTAGAAATCAAATCAAATGAGATTGTCTGTTTACTTACAACACATATTTATTATATTCCGTATACCATGTAAACAAATTGATTAAAAGTTGAGTGATATTAAAGTTCGGGGCAACGGGTTAGACTATTTCCAAGCACATTCTTTATTTGTCATAGGATGCGACAAAATTGGTGGTTGGGCTCAGTGATATATCCCCGACAGCGTTGAACGTAGCTCATAATATCAAATACTGGTTTTGTTGACCCAGACTCGACGATATTGCTGGAATATTGCTGACAGAAGCGTTGAACATCACTCACTCCATTCAGTGATACCACTAGAGTGCCTTTTGTCCATTGTTCCGGCAAGCTGTTATTTACGTAACGACCCGGCAAGTCGGCTGGCACCTCCTCCACGGTGATAAGGAATTCAACGTTCTCGTCTGACGGTCGAGCGTTGAAAGTCCATTACACCCTTGAGGAGAGCGCTAACCTCTTCCTACAACATCGGGTATGAAGAAAGTACATGTAATATCGTTCTGGTAGCATTGCAGGGAACCTGCCATGTCACAGGTAGAAACACTCACTGACAGTAGGATTTCAAATATACATACATGGTCTACATCGTCTGTAAATATGTCCTTGATAATATACTCTTGATATACGGTAATAGCAATTTGAAGAAGGTTCATTTGTAAATCAGTATAATTTCCCTAATCTTGAGGCGAAGTGTGTGTGGCGGGGGCGTACTATTTGTTTGTTTGTCTGTTGTCTAATGCCGCACTCAGCAATATTCACGCTATATGACAACGGTCTGTAAATAATCGACCCTGGACCAGATAATCCAGTGATTAACATCATGAGCATCGATCCAGGCAATTGGGATACGATTACATTCATCAAAACAGTCAGCGATCCTGACCACCTGATGCCGTTAGTCGCCTCTTACAGCAAGCATGGGTTGCTGAAGACCCTTCCATTCCGTTAAGTGAAACTGCATATCCAGCAGCTGAGTCAGTGTCGCAGTCAGCAATGTGTGATCTGTTACCTTTCAAGATAGAAAACGTAAGCAATTTGAAAATACGTTTTCCTCTTGATGAATCCGGTGGAGAATGTGTAAACAGTCCAAGTATCCAAATGTCTTTATATGTCTTCGTCCCACAACGAGGCTAGCTACTCGTGCATCAATAGCGCATCAATATTTATCAGTGTGAAACGATATTCACACCCTCACTCAATTATATGTTTACTATGTTGATGTTTGAAATCCAATTTCAATGCGTTCAGGTTACTTCAACTCCACCCATCCTCCTGCAGCTGAAAACAAAGACGAATTTGCAATCGACGCTTGTGATGCTGACACTACTACGTCATCATCGACAGCAACACCGCCCCCTTCCGTAGCATCTACAACCGAAACATCTGCACTCTCAAGCGGCACGACTACTGTCGTCTCATCTAGTGCTTCTATTTCAACTACGTTTCCCACTACGTCTGCGGCAAGTACTGTTCCTGTGACGACTGCTGTTATTTCCCCAACTGCTCCAACAACAATTGCTCCCACAACAACTACCACTTTCTTAACTGCTGCTACTGTCACTGTGGATACTACCACTGCTGGGGTTACTACCGATGTTGCTACTACTATCATTTCTGCTGCTACTACCACTGAAAGCGCTACCACCACTTCTGGCGCTTCAACCACTGCTAGCGCTACAACCACTGCTGGCGCTACCACCATTTCTGCTGCTACTACCACTGCTAACGCTACTACCACCGCTAACGCTACCACCACTGCTGGCGCAACCGCCACTGCTGGCTTTACAACCACCCCTGATGTTGTCACTGCCGTCGTTGCTGCAGGTGCTTCTACTACACCAACTACTACCACTGCTATTGCTGCTACCACTACTAATGCTACAACAGTGACCACGCCGACAACGTCACGATCAATAACAACACCTGGTGCTGACAACGTCGATGTCATTGAGCTCGTTCTGTCACCAATGCATCATTGTCATGTCACAGGTACAAACACTTACCGACCTGAATGTTAAATATTCGCAGATAATCATCGTCTTTAAATACGCGCTTGACATAATATTGGTATTGTTTACTTATGGGCAATTTGAGCATTAATTTTAATTTTGTTATTTAACGTTTTGACCGGATCGGATATCTTTTTAAAAATAAAGGGGTGTGATGAGATTGAAGGTTTGAAAGTTTCAACCATTTGCAAGTTGCAGATGATCAAGAACAGAAATTAACCGTGCGAAGAAATAAGTAAAACGTGCCGAGTCTGAATCTGTTGAATTCCCCGTTCTATGTCTGTTCTTGACTCAACCTCTTGTTCACATTCAAACATTAGACAGAAACACAACAAAACATCTATCATGAGCCTGTTTTACAGATTTTAACTGTACCCGTATACTTGGTGTTGTCTCAAAAATGGAAGTTGTGATAATAACAAAGTCTGGTATTCATTCATATGAACGCGTATGCCAACTTCCACATAAATATTCGGAACGAGTTTCTCTTTACTTAAACTATGCAGATCGAGTGGGCCAAGAAAGGGTTTTGTTACCTTGTCTTTTCCTTCATCTTCACATCGTGTTAACTTATCATATGTCCACAGGTATGTGTCATGAAGTCTGCATCAAAGTAAGAGGCCTGTATACGCTGGACATGATGACCTTGTTGAAGCACCTTCTTCTTGAAAGAAATGTATTATCTTCCTATCGCAGATCCAAAATATCAATACCTGACTACCGACCCTCTGCCGTCAGTATTGGTATGGTGGGTATATGTATTCTCGTAGGGTTTGTTGTGACTATTGTTCTTATGGACGTGGTCAAATATGCCTCATGGACTTGACATGTATATGCTATGGAAATTGTTGAAAGCACAAATATGTGAACAACCTCTTGTCATCGCTAACCATGTTATACGCACTATACATGTCTGTACATTCATGTACCACGCACATTGATTATGTGACTCCAAATCAGTTACATTATTTACTTTGTTCATCTTGTAAATGCTAAGGAAATTGTTGAAAACATAAATATGTGAACAACCTCTTGTCATCGCTAACCATATTATACGCAATATATATGTCTGTACATTCATGTACCATGCACATTGATGATGTGACTCCAAATCGGTTACATTATTTTTTTTGTTCGTCAATAAAGCATCAAATTTGATGGAATTTGTTTAATGAACCCTATTTCATTTGTACGTACATAAAAGTATTATGTCTAGCTTTCGAGGAGAAGTTGAAAAACATATCAACCACAGGTGTGCCCAAATGCCACCTACTTTGAATTATCGGGGAACTCATACAACATAACAGATGATGTTGAAAAGAACATGATTAACTATTGAAAAACTAATCTGTTGCTTTAGCTTTTACCAGGTGGATGTAAAAGACTTCCCATGTGCTCATATAAGCAAGAAGGGCTCCATATGTTTTACATTCCTCCCAGTATTTCCATTTTAATACCTTCGATTATCTTCTCTTTGTTGAAAAAGATGCCTGCTACAACTTCTTACTACATTATTGAACCTTGCCTCTTGGTAAACTAGGGGCGGTCGGGTAGCCTAGTGGTTAAAGCGTTCGCTCGTCACGCCGAAGACCCGGGTTCGATTCCCGACATGGGTACAATGTGTGAAGCCCATTTCTGGTGTCCGCCGTGATATAGCTGGAATATTGCTAAAAGCGGCGTAAAACCATACTCACTCACTCACTCACTCACTTGGTAAACTAATAAGGAACCAATGGGCATTTCCGCTCTACTTAAATCACTGCAAGTCTAATGACATCGTTTCTGGTCAGGAAAGCGTATGACCAATGCGGTACAATTTTAGACCAGAGTCATATTCCTCTTGTTACCTTAATAATAAGTCATACCCATTGCCGGTTGAATAATATCCCTTCCGGTAAGGGACAATAATGTCATATGTAATGGGACTATAAAGTTTAAAGTCCCATGCTGCTACCTTCCTTAAAGAGACAGTTATGTGCCCTTACCGTTTTACGACAATACCACCGAATTGGGAAAGCTAATACCAAAGATAGATATAAAACAGTCCCATGCACCTAGGAATACCAATAACAAAAATACATGAACTTCATTTCAGCGTTCAATGTGTAATGAAGTTACTGAACAACCTTGAAACAGAACGTCTTATGCATCCAGCTACCATAATAAGACATTTTAACCGTCATGACCACCCATTTCAGCCAACCTATTACTATTTCTTCATGAATGCTAGCTTACACACGTGTCATGCCGACGTAGGGGGTTGGCTCCGAACACAAAAATACTACCTTACCAATGACAATTTAAAAAACCTTGACACTCAGTGATGGCTACTAAAAACCTCATCAAGTCAATGTCACATGATATTGTCGTAACTGCGTTTTGGCCTCAAAGGGACCCTACAACAGTTACCTAAACGTATTACCGTTCCGTGTCGTCGTGGTCACTGTAAGCCATGATTCGACAACTAGCCTGGTCAAGGAGTGATTAGTCTATCGGTGGTTACTCAGAACTGTCCCCATAAGCATTCATGTATCGGCCCACATATACAAGAATTAACAAGACACATCACATCTATTTACTAATTATCAGCCAATCATTCCAAATATACTTTGTAAACAAGACAGGGAAGGCTCGGTACAGAGTGGGAAAACAGAGTGATGTTGATGTACCTCAAGCAACTGCAAAGTCCGTACTACTCTGCAAGTGTTAAAGTTACCTTTTAAAGGTGTTCGAGCCTGGTCTGTCTTTGTCACATGTCTCGATTCATGAATTTGATTCATTTAAACCTACAGCCGTTTTTGGATATCTTTTTTATATGCGGCCATATTGGATTTTCATTTGATCATTTTTTTCACCGAATTTGTCAATTAAAGATCACGTCTTGTAAGGTTTTTGACAGAAACTATTGCAAAGTTTACATGGAGTTAGTGTGCCATATGCATCTCATGTTTTGGTCTTGGTTCTTAATGAATATTAGGGACACCCCTGGAACACGCCAATTTCGTAGCGGCGATGTCCTGAATATCTTTTGACGGAGTTGGTACAAGGAAACCCTTTGAGGATTCGAGCATTTGTTTGTGCCTCTTCTTGAAACGTTGATCTTATCATAAGGCTTTGTCATGTCTCTAATCTGGAACAAGGCCAGGCGTAGTCTAAATATTTACTCACAAAGTCATTCCTTGATTGTATAAGGATTATGGTTAATCTTTCAGACTAGGATTCAGTGGTACATTTGCAGGACCAAGCAATATATCTCTCTTTGTACGAATGTTTATGGAGCTTTGGAATCCAGTACAAAAGAGGAATAGACATGTTTTCGGGTTTTAAAATTAAATCAAAAGTACTGATGCATGTTTTTTTCTTCCTCAGTTCACGTACTGACCTTAATTGTGGCACTTTTTGATATGTCAATTATATCAAGTTCTTTGATAGTGCAGGATTTCTGAACATACATCTACTGATACTTATATGTATAAAACGCTGGTTTCCAGTGAATGCAATTTCCATAAACTCTCAAACTATATCATATATAATTCGTATACATACAGTATCATTCCAGACAACAGCTGGTATGCATACATGTACCTTAACCTCATTCTAGTAAACAACCATACACATACAGTACACGCGTCACTCTTATAAACATCTGATGTGCTCACATACGCTATAACGACATTTGTGTTGGCCTGTGTTAAATTTAGGTAGGCCAGATTAAGTTGACCTATATCTGTAATATATTTAAGACGAAACTGACTTCTCGCTCATTATCTCCTAGGATGCAGCCAAAATGCATGGGATTTTAATCATAACAACATTTGCAGTGACGGCAACGTACGTATATGGTTGCATAAATTATTGCCTGTTCCCCCAATGTCATGCATTGTTATGTCGATATTACAGTGAGTAATCAGTCATTTGTATCGTGGACGATCAGCTTGAATTTGGATGCGAAGTCACAGTGACTAAGTGGTCAAACCGAAAAGTGCTGACATACAGGTAATCATAAAGAGTTAATCTGGGATTCAGACCCACGATCAGCCTCATCCTGACTTGTTTTAACGGACGAACAGCACGGCGATGCTATAGCGGATGTCGACATATTACAATGGTTCTGTACACAGTAAGATGCAACTATTGTACTTCTCGGCAGGACGAAGATATTGATGATACTGATGATAATTTAACGATTCATATCATGCCTCTTTTAATTGATAAATACTTGTGCATACATACAATGTACTGTTCTTATAACTTTTTCCTGCTGTTAAGTGAAATGCAAACGTACCTGGTCAATTGCGAGGCAGATAGACGTGATATTATGTTTTAACTTAATATGTCCTGTTTTACTTGTAAAATATGGTATAATTAGTTACCAAATTTCAAACGTCATTTCACAATAAAATATTGGCGAAATATATAGGCCAATAAGACAAAGTCAAAAACTAGTCCAGAACCGATCCCAAACAAACTGTTTAAATTAGATCTTAATAAACATGTCTTATCTTGTTGTCATGTCTTTAATCCAAAACAAGGCCAGCTGACTCCTTCACATTACTGACATAAATGTTCCGATCAACATATGTGAAGTCTGAATGTTAACCATTGTATACTCCAAATCTGCCGTAAGAGGCGATTAACGGGATCGCGTGGTCAGGCTCGCTGACTTGGTTGAAGCATGTCATCGATCCCAATTGGGTGGATCGATGCTCATGATATCAATCACTGGATTGTCTGGTCCAGACTCGATTATTTATAGACTGCCGTCATATAGCTGTAATATTGCTTGGTGCGGCGTAAAACAACCAACCAACCAACCAACCAATCCAAATCTACATGTATTTCCCATCCATTAAAAGAAAACACAGTATAATAAACATACAGATTCTACATTGTGTAATGACATCATGTGCTAAAGAATGGTGTTACTTGCAAGTGAACCTAACTACTCCCCCCCCGACACCCCCCCCCCCCCCCCCCCCCCCCGACGGAAAGTTTTACACTTCGAAGATGTTTGTTGATGCCCGTACAAGGTTACTTTGTATTATTTCTTTACAACATACCTCTTTTCACTTGCTTTAAATGATTTCCGTGACTGAATTGGTTGTTTCAGAGACAACCCTAAACACTAAGGTTTAATACCATTTCCTGCCATAATAGTTCACCTCTACAGACATCGGACTGAACAGAGAACTGTACACTACACAAACAAAGATATGAGTCTGGAAATGTCATTGAGTTATCATTTACAAAACTGTGATCAATTCGTACTTTGAAATCAGCGTTTACGCAGAACTACATGATATAGCCGTGATATAAGCTTTTCCCAACCAAGGGTGAAGATGCGTCAGTTGTAATGCCACAGCATTTCGATCACACCAGACTGTAAAACGACAAACCAGTCAATAATATCATGGGCAGCGATGACCAGTGGAAAATAAATAGCTTGAGCAGTGGTGGCCAGTATCTGATATTTAAGCTACAATGTTAGGTGAATACTATCATGAGCTACCAAGACAAGTGGAAAATAAATAGCTTGAGCAGTGGTGGCCAGTATCTGCTATCTAAGCTACAACGACAGGTGAATACTGTCATGAGCTACCATTACCAGTGAAAAATAGATAGCTTGAGCAGTGGTGGTCAGTATCTGATATCTAAGCTACAATGATAGGTGAATACTATCATGAGCTACCAAGACCAGTGGAAAATAAATAGCTTGAGCAGTGGTGGCCAGTATCTGATATCTGAGCTACAATGACAGGTGAATACTGTCATGAGCTACCAAGACCAGTGGATAATAAATTGCTTGAGCAGTGGTGGTCAGTATCTGATATCTTAGCTACAATGACAGGTGAATACTACCATGAGTTACCAAGACGAGTGAAAAATATATAGCTTGAGCAGTGGTGGTCAGTATCTGATATCCTAGCTACAATGACAGGTGAATACTGTCATGAGTGAGTGAGTGAGTGAGTATGGTTTTACGCCGCTTTTAGCAATATTCCAGCAATATCACAGCGGAGGACACCAGAAATGTGCTTCATAACATTGTACCCATGTCAAGTCAAAGTCAAAGTCAAAGATGTTTATTGTATCAAAGGCCATCGGCCCATATACAAGTTCAGATAAATACAGTGGGTGAGAATTTACAGATTGGGAGATACAACAAAAATTATATAAATATAACATTCATTTAACAATCGGTGATAATCATGAGGACTTTCTAGGGTGAGGTAATTAAAATTATGAATTTCCACTCAACATGTTATTTCGTAGTTCCATCCCATGTTTTACAAATAAAGACAGTTTAAAGATTACATCGGCATCATTCGATGACAAAATAGAAACAAAAGCTATTCTACTCGTCTTAGATAAGAAACATTCTGGTATATATTTAGTACGTAATTCTGCATAATAAGGACATTTAAAGGTAAAATGTATTTCGTCTTCTATTGCAGAGTTACAGAATGGACAAATTCTTTGTATTCTTTCAAGTGATATATTCCGTCCATAGTTAATCATAAGTTTTGACAAGCCAAGTCTGTATTTAATATATCCATTTCTTAGGTGACTATTTGTTAAAACTGATAGAAATTTTTCTGGCTCTAATAGAGTCTTAAATGTTCTGTACAAATCATAACGTGAACTGTTTTCCAAGTTGCATTGCCACCCTTGATAGAACATATTTATTGCTATTTTACGAAAATCATTTAGAAATAAATGTTGATCACCAACAGATTGGTTAAGCCATATATACCCATATCCATGTGAGAATAATAGTGTCCTAATATGCGATACCCATGTAACCTTACCGATACTATCTAAATGAAAGAGCATGTTATAAGCTGTTTTCGGAAGCCGATGTCGGGAATCGAATCCGGGTCTTCGGCGTGACGAGCGAACGCTTTAACCACTAGGCTACCCGACCGCCCCGAATGCTATCATGAGCTACCAAGACCAGTGGAAAATAAATAGCTTGAGCAGTGGTGGCCAGTATCTGATATTTAAGCTACAATGATAGGTGAATACCGTCATGAGCTACCAAGACCAGTGAAAAATATTTAGCTTGAGCAGTGGTGGTCAGTATCTGATATCTAAGCTACAATGATAGGTGAATACTGTCATGAGCTACCAAGACCAGTGGATAATAAATAGCTTGGGTAGCGATGACCAGCATAGACATCGGTGATCGGTGACCAACAAAATGAACTACGACGGCCAGTCAATAATAAAACGATGACCAGATCCCAATTGTAGTGGGTGACCTTAAACACTTGAGCACAACTAAGTTTATAAATGTCGTATTACGGATTCTTCTACATGTCTAGTGTTGCCGCCGCTGTCTGTAACAACGAGTGTAACTGGAACGGACGGTGCATCAAAAACAACTGTCAGTGTTTTCAGGGATTCTACGGCAACGACTGCAGTGGTGATTGTGGATGTCAAGGCTATGGACGCTGTGCCAGTGGTACACATGTAACATTTATATCAATTTCAAATATTATCACAAAAATCGGAAAGCTGAATATTTTCAAGTGAAGAATTGGTTTGATGACGCCCTATATATTCGTTTTAAAATTGTACAGAAAATGTTTAAAATCACACTTAGTTTGTATATTACAAACGTTAAAAAGTATGTTGCTTTTGGCTTCGTTATTTGATGTCGATTGCTTTTGTTTTCATGCCGAAGTATAACAAATGCCTTGCGTTTATCGAAACGGTAAATCTGATAATTTGGATATATATCTAGTTTTAAGTAAATCTGTGAAACATAATTACTGGTGATTGTAGTTTCCTTTCACGACATATGTAAAAATGTATATTTTGATCAAGTCACCGTATGGCTGAAATATTTCCGACGTGACTTTAAAGTTTAATTCCCTTCGTTTTGGCGCATGTGCAAAATATTAACATCGCCAACCCTCGTTCGAAGTTGATTGCAAAACGTTTTCAGATTTAAGTATCTCGCACTCTATAACACAGAATAATATAATAATTTAAGCAACTTCAGTTGAAACGGTTCATTAATATATGACTGACAGACCAAACTTGCCTTTGTGCCGACGGATGGAAATGGAACCCGACTCAACATAAATGTGCGTGGGACTGCCAATGTATGAACGGTATGTTTAAATTTGGTATATTTAGTGATACACGCTCATGTCTTTGTGTGGTGTGGGAATTCTAACTGGAATTCTGAAACAGATCCTCTTCGCACTTTACTCATGATCAAAACTTCAGTAAATAGTTTTCTTGAGTACAGTGAAATATTCCTTGATCTGAAATGTTTTATTGTGATACAGCATTAAATTAATTTCCTGTTTTGAATTTGATGTTAACGTATCAGTCAGTATGTCTAACTTGCGTGACTGTGATGTAATGACAACATAACTTAGGCCACCAGTAAGACATCATTTAAAAGTACTCTTATGGGAAGTATACATATATGTACACTTTCGTAACCCTTAATACTTTGAATAATTCATGGTTAACACAAATGTCTGGTTAATCGAAAGACGACACAAATATAACATGGCGGATACTATTAATGTCACTTTATCTCAGCTGTCGTTTTGATTATTACCGAATCGAATACTGAATGTTCGATTTAGCGAGGATTCATCTGTAGAGTGTAAGCACATTACTTCGAGTAGAAACGGGTTAGTATATTAAAAAGCCTTACGTGTTTATACAACAAGTAGAAACAATTAAAACACAGACCTATTCCAGGTTACACATTCAAACGAAACCATTTCGATAGCACTGAAACTTTAATCGTTTACACAGGAAAAAACAACAAAACAATAACGATGGTTCCACAAACATTGCACAAAAACATTAATATTATCAAGATGTTACAATTTCTAAACCATTTCTCTACTGAAGGCGAGTCTTGTATCGGCCCTGGGGAGTGTGGATGTACCCTGAAATGCAAATATGGCGCCTGTCGTAATGGTCAGTGTGTGTGCTGGGAAGGATACAAGGGAGTTGACTGCTCACAGTATGATTCTAGCATGTAAGTTTGTATCTGACCAGCAGTAAAACCGACAAAAGTCATACTATACATACCTGGTAAAGAACATGAACATAAGTAAGTACACAACAGCACATAATGAAATTAACGTGTTACTTTTCGTGAAGAAGGAACATATGAGAGACAAAAGGAAGTCCGGACACAACGGTAAATTTTTGGGGTTAAATTACCTTTAAAATTACCTTTAAAAACATATAATGAAAAAGAGTATAGTGTCTACATTGACTTTCTTCATGTTCAGACTGTAGTTATCTAGATTTGCCATCTATATTACTTACTTGCTTACATGGGCTATATTTGATAGATTTGTTTCAGGGTCTGTTTGACATACTAACCTACTTGATGAACATGTCGTAACATGTATGTTGATGGCTGCAAAGTGCCTATTGTTTATACAATTACTGTCGTTTGAGGGCCAGATTTACGAACAAGCATGCACTGGTGGACATGAACGTAGGTCGTTAATGCGTACATGTATCTCTTGTTCATAATGACGTGCAAAAACAATTCCCGTGCAAAAATGAAGCAGTAAATTTGAACGTTGGTGGTTGATATTTCTTTGTTTCCGTCGTTTGTCCTCCAGAATGATGAACAAGGATGTGGCGGTAGGCATGAACTTGGGTGGAATCAGCTACTACTCCTCTGAGGTGAAGTTCGTGGACGTCCACAAGCTGTCCCAGCAGTGGGTCACGGAGAGAGATGGACGACATGATTGGAACACTAATGAACAGGACACGCTACACTTGAGGGCAGATGGCTACCCAGCTAGTCTTGAACGTACGTTGAACAGGTTGTGTCTTGCACATGCAGGCTTGAATGAACGTTGTGATAACACTAGTCCACGCGTTTAAATCACATGGGAAAAGGTTGACGTATAACTATATGTTCATTTAAGAATTGAACGTCAGTTTGGATGGGTTCATTGAAGTGTGAACGATTGAACGATTTAAAGCGCTGGTTAAACTGTGTGAACCTCCGAGCTTGCGAAGAGGTTCACACGAAAGTTTAACCAGCGCTTTAAATCGTTCACACTTCAATGAACCCATCCAAACTGACGTTCAATTCTTATAATTTCATACTTTGTAGTTTACTGGTCTCGCCAAATGATATCGTAACAATGTTTGCTTAAATTTGAAGTCCTCTGGTTTCACCGAAGAACATTGCAACAATGTTATTTCGTCGGTATTTGTTGGCTCTCGGTCACATACGTTTCCCCACTCATACTCAGTTACGCAAAGAAAAATAGTTCTTTGAATATATACAACATAATCTGGAAATATGTCAACATAATTTCATTCTCTGAAAAAAATTGACAAACAAAATATTTTGGATAAATCAAATTTTAAAAATAGGTTACAGGAAGGTGAACAAAAATATAAACATGACCTCCATGCGCCGAGGTGAGGTCAACCTTCAAGCGCGGATTATATATAACGTCACATAAGTTTGTAAAGAGGTGCATTTCGAGTCGAACGTGAGGAAGAAATTTATACATACTGTTGTTGAAAATGACGTTTATGAAGCAGTTATGGAAAACACCCAAACGTGTGAACACTCTCATGGCACTAGCAAATTGGGAATATCACCGATTTATGAATGTGTTGCTTGTGTTTGGATAATCGCAAACCAATTCGGGCGATGCGGAATGGACTGGTGGGGATTGAACCGAGTGCTCTGAAACTTGTGTGTTTTTGTGTTAATTTTCAACGTCAGGGTGTGTTATATTTGGAGTTTGGGATTTGTCGCGTGTGCTGTAATACCTTGCTTAGCTGGTGTTTCTTGTCACCTAAGATGGACCAACTGTATGACCCGATGCCAGCTTCAATTCTGTGCCCCGTCACTCCTCATGTGCCGCCGCTTCTCGGCCTAGAATGCATGGAGAAGGTCGGCCAACTCAGAAACCGGAATAGTAGATTTATAAATCCGTCTACGGATATTTTCTCGTCTCCGATGACCAATCGGTAAAACAGGTAGGCAAGGTTGTTTTTTTTCTGTTTTAATTTAAGTTTCTTTCCTTACCTTTTTATATGTTTTATGGTTTCTCAAAATCTTAGATTTTTTCCCGATACGATAGTGAATCGGGTTTTAGTTTGCGATTGACGGCAGGGTACGACATTGTTTTCATTGTTGCTAGATTCCCGACATTTCCGAAAACAAGGCATCAAGGTCAATATCGCTCAATTAATCAATTTCGTTCACCTCTGTAATTTTACAGAATTATTTTTCTTTACCTGCGTTATTAGTGTTGAAAGATAACCACTCCATATCCAAATCACCGTAAGGACAATCCATTTTGTAGCTAGAAGACATCAAACACCAGAAATGTATTTATTTATAAGTCAGATGACATGTTACACGACCAGGCAAAAATACTTAATTAATTACATTGCTGATAAATGTAGGGCTTGAAAAAGAAAATAGAAAAACGAGTTGATTGTAAACACCGATCGAGAATTCGGGGAAACCCAGGAAAGTAGTTCCGGCAAAAGTTCAGCCAATCAGCATGAAAGAAACAGTGTAAACTTCAAAGTATGAAATTATTATATGACTACGTAATTGATACTTATACAATTTGCTAACTTTCTCCAATTTCATATCAATTTATTTGTTTCCAGCTGGACAGAAACTTCTGCAGTTAATGTTCAGAGGTTTTGGACCACATGAAGAGATGGGGAATTTTACTGCACTGTATGATGGCGAGGGGATTATAGACTTTGGACTTACTGAAGAACACATTCTTTATGATGGAAAAGGTAGCACTGGATGATTTAACAAAACGTGATAAACAGCATATGCAATTCAAGTATCTTTACATTATACACAGCTGTGAGATATACTTCATATTATTTTATTGAAGTTAAAGAATTCGTAACTACGTTAAAAATAACCCTTGAGTGAATTACATGTTTCAGAATCTAAATACGTTTCTTGAACTGTTCTTTATTCAAGGTCGCATGGTTGTTAGAATGCCAAAGATTGGTTCAGGGGGCTTCACCCTGACGATCCATAAGACGAATCCGAAGAATCCATTAAGGAACATCCGAGTTCTTATCCCAGGCTACGAGAATGTGTACGATCGGTTCCCATTTCACCCAGCCTTCTTAGAAAATCTCAAACGATACTCCGAACTCCGTTTCATGGACTTCTTGTCTACCAACGGTCATAAGGTGACTTCCATTCAATATTATAGTCTAATCAGGATATGGATATTGAGGATGGGCGATGAATACATCAATGTTCTGTTTGGGTGTAAGGATACACTCAAGTGATCACAGACACACAAGGGTCGTTTTCGTCAGCTGTGGCATGGTGACTACGAGATGTTTCCGTTTCGTACATTCTAATTAGATTAATATACTCTCCAAAACAGTAGGGATTACTCGAACATACCAGATGATAACAGAAATATCTGTTGGTATCGAGTGATGGTAATGGGTGGATAAAATAGGAAGGAATGTGTGTGACATGATAATCGACAGAACGTGTTGGCGGTGTATTGTAAGGGAAAAGAAACATGGAAATGAACGTTTAAGATGACTTGATCCATAATCTGTCACCCTCATTCCCACGATTGGTCAAACATTCGTTTATACTTAGCCGCATGGCTCGAGTCAATCTCCCAATGACAACATGAGGGAGTCGTGCCACGCCCGGCCAAGTTAACACGAAAGGTGGCCCTTGACGTCGGCGTAAGGTCTCCCGATCATGTCCTAGACGTGCCTTCTGAGGGAAAGATCATGACACATGTCTGGTCATTGCATACTGGATATGATTAATTTTATTAATTTTGCTGCTGGCGAGAATACTGTTAACATCGGCATTACATCGCCTCAACCCCAACCTAAAATAACATTTTAGAAACCCCAACATATCTAGGCTTTAGTTTGCGCTCCGCTGAGGGCGGTTGGGGTAGACTAGTGGTTATAATGTTAGCTCCTCACGCCAGGGGCCCGGGTTCGATGCCTCACATTGGTACAATGTGTGAAGCCCATTTCTGGTGTCCCCTAGCGTGATATTCCTGGAATATTGCTAAAAGCGGTGTAAAGCCATACACACTCACACGAATGACTGAACACTGGCATATTAGGAACCGAAACATCTTTCTATTCTTTTAACAAACTTCTATGTGATATCATCTGCAGCCAGAGCCAACAACATGGGCTGACCGTAATACCCCTGATTCTTACACCCAAGAGGGGTCACGTGGCGGGGCCATCGAGTACATGATACAGCTAGCCAATACACTGGGAGCAAATCCTTGGTTCAACATTCCTCATGCTGCAACTGATGACTACGTCAAAAACTTTGCTCAGCTGGTGAAGCAGACACTGAGGCCTGACCTGAAGGTGACCCATGTCATTTACTCGTATCAAGGTGTTCAGAACTGGATTTTCAGTTTTGGTATTGACATGCAACAATAGGGTCGAAACCACGACTGCAATCCAAAATAGGTTTGAACTATTTAAGAATGAGTTGATACATGTATATAAAATATGAACTGAATAACATTCATGGATTTCTGGAAGCCATTTAATGTAGTAAATTAATGTATACAGTTTGAATGACACAGAAATCAGGAAATTTAACATGTAACCTAACATTGATACAACTATAGGCAAATTATATGAAGTCTTCTAATGTGATTGATGCATTTCGAATGCAAAAACTTCTGAATTACTAGACTTTTTTTACTGATAGTATGATGGTGTGGATGTTTGTAGGTGTACCTGGAATACTCCAACGAGGTATGGAACGGTATATTCCGACAGACTAAATACTCACGCGAGCAGGGTCTCAAGCTGAATCTTGACTCTCAGCAGTGGAAGGCAGGACAGATTTACTATGGCAGAAGATCAGCTGAGATTGTTGACATCTGGAATCAGGTAGGTCTTATGAGTCCTTCCCTTATTTATAACCCTCGCGAGGACCTGGGTTAGAGATCGCCAGTATTCTATTGTGTAAGTAGAGGCGACTTAATAAGATGAGTGGACAGACTCAGTGACTTGATTGTTTGGGTGTCACCTTGCCCTGATGACGTGGGACTTTGCTCATAATATCAACCACCGGTTTGTCTGGCTCAAACCTATTTACCGGCCGCTGTGATATAGCTGGGGTGTTTCTACCTGTGACGTAACAACAAAAACATAAGAAACACAAAGAGTTCTAATGATATATTCGTATTCGCAGCGAAACTTGTTGTGTATTTTAATAACTATAAATAACATCAGCTGTGCAAAAATCGGTCGAGTATGTCATTCCCATACGGTAGTGTCCGTTGTAAATTAAGTTCTGGCTGGCCGCAGAAAACATTCTACAACAATGCAGGAAGTAATTTTCTCTCAATACTTTGACGTTCAGAAATTTGGTCAGTTTGGGCCTGGGCCTAGTTTTATCACACATGATATATCTAATTTACGTGCAACAACATTTGGATATGAACACGAAAACCTAATGTGGTTAATTTGCTTTGTTAACAACGTGAAATTACCAACACAGTGTTGCAGGTATCAGTGGATCCTCAGATCAAAATATGCCCAATGTCACACATGTCTATAGATATTTCAAATGATACATGAAAATACGTGAAGCGTTGCCTAATTGTTTCCAGGTATATAATTGTGATGTAATTTCAGGTGTTCGGATCTGACAAGGACAAGCTGTACCCTATTTTTGCATGGCAGACAGGGTACAAGGACTATTACAGACAGGCGGTGGCGGCCCTGGGAGATAAGATAAAAAAGTTCAAGGCCCTTGCTCTCACGGGCTACTTCAACTGCGATCAGGCTGCCGACAAACACGTAGGTGCCAAGTTTGATAAAGCAATTGAAAAATAAACGTGACAGCAACTCGAAATCGCATATTGTGCCATGGAACAGTGTATTATAAACATAAAGCTACACTTTCAGTACAATTAAAACACTGATAGCAGTATTGACATTAGATGCTGGAATAATCCCTACACCCTGAATGAATCATTTTATCTCAGCAGGGCGTATTTGATAGTCGTTATTATAAAGACAATTTGACGGAGAAACAATTAATTAGACTTTCTATTCAAAGTTTTGTATTATGCGATCATCTGCTTAGCTTCCAGTTGAGGTGAATCAAAGCAAACCATGGTTTGATAAATTCTTTAGGATGTCTGTCGTTCAGTCTACCCAATGCCCTTGATGTCTGACAGTTTTGTAGTCGTGTTGTATTGTGTTTCAGGCAAAGGAGATCGTGTCCATGTCTATGTCTCAGATTCAGGATCTGTGCAAGAAAGATGTCCCAGACATGGAAGATTATCTCCATTACTACTTAAACATGTCCAAGGTGAACCATACAATCACATGCAAGCAAACACATCACTACCTGACTAACACAATTTAAAAAGGTATTCCAAACATGGCAGATTTATTCGAATAAGCAATAGAAACCTTCCACAACAGATGTTTTGCTCAATTTTGTTACTGAGAAGAAAATGAATGACGACAATATAAGAGCTACATCCCTACAAGTAGATATGTTATCTGGCGCAGTATGCCAGTATCACCCTCTCCCATACTTGATTCAGTGACTTTTGCATTTTGCCAGTTATACACCATGTCCACTGACTGGTGCATCTGTTGTCAGAGTCACGGCCTGCAGCTGGTAATGTACGAGGGAGGACCAGGAGTGATGGAGAGTGGTGCCATAGCTCACTTCGGTCAGCACACACAGGCAGTGACCGACAAGGCCATTGCCTTCAACAAAGACAGCCACATGGAACAACCTATCATTGACATCATGGACACATGGTTCAAACTCGTTACACAGGATCCGTCCAACAAATCACCTGGTAACACATATGACCATTATATATTTTAGAGGTGCATTGTAACAGCTCTATGCATCCATAATTACACAGAATAATACTATACATTGGATGTAAACGTGTTGTAAAGATACGGGCAAGCTGTGAATACATTATTAGTATTTTAATATGATATCGCTGATACAAGAAATCCCTCAACACTTTCTAAAATACACTTGGATCTGACTCTTTAAATTTAATTTATCAGGAGGTCTATTTAATTACTTCTCCTACACAAGTACACCCTCCAAGTACGGAAGTTGGGGGATGTTGGAGTACACGGGAGAGGATCCAAAGACAGTGCCAAAATTCAGGGGAGTGCAACGGTTTATCACAGACCATTACAAGTCAAATCCCCTAGGTCCTAAGTGCAGCTTTGTGAAAGCAGGAGCCTTGGCGTATGGGTGTTTCCAGCAGACCACTGGAGTTTTTAAGTGTGGACAGTCTGACAACAATGGCCGGTCTTGGAGTGTAAGTGCAGCTGATACATAATATATAAGTTAACCATGTAATTACTCTTAAAAGAGTTATTGATCATGAGTTGGGTTTAACGCTGATTTGAAAGTATTTCAGTTTTACGAGGGTAAATAAAAAAGTTAGTGACTCCTAGATATAGGTTTGTGTTTTGTCAGGTTTGTAGAAACCTTGGAAGACATAACAACAAAGTCAACCAGAGAATATGACAGGGTGAGGAAAAATGCAAACATGGCGATAGCTTCTTTGATAGGCATTTAGAAGTATAACGTAAGGGTGAGATTTATGGATGAACAACTTGTAATAAAGAAGTTGTTCATCCATAAATTTTAACCGTAACTTAATGGCGAAAGCTGATAAGTTAGTTCTGATTAGGAACCATGTATTAAGTATACATATATGATATGTGGATGTGTGTGAGTAAATGTGTAGTATGCTTATGCTTATCTCAAGTAACACATGAATATCAATATATTCTTCACCTTGTGTTGTCCAGTTCTACCCAAGTTTCAACCAGTCACAGGGAGAGTTTTTGGTTCTCGACGGCTACAACCCCAAAACGTTCTCTCTTTATGTGCGTCTGACGGACACCATGGGTGCCAATAGCTACTACGTGTACAACATTCGAGGCATGAAATGGAGCACGTAAGTAAATGACTTCGTAAATACACGAACGTATAGTCATTTTCTAGTTGTATTATTAGGTAACGAAACTGCAAACGATACAGTTAAAAACACAACGTATAGGAATACAGCTGTTATCACAGACTGTTAAAGTTCCGTGAAGTAACCTCCTTTTTCATTTCCCCTTAAGATTCAAGCGTGAAGTAAACCCTTCCGTTTAGCTCTCAAGAACGTCAATGTGAGTGTAAACATCTATTCACATTAGACTTATAATGGCAGTCACCTTCATGTCTTCAGTAATCCTGACAGCAACGTAAATCCATGACATAGCCATGGCATGTATGTTTTCTGTTTGAATATACGTAACGTATTAATTCAGTTTGCAGGTGTTTAGATATTACGAAGAAGAAGCTGCATACGACCTTCTGCCACGACTTCCCAACGGGGTCTATGACAATCTCGATGCGCATGCCCACTGCGCCTGATGTAGCTGGTATATGCAATATACAATATATACAATATCAAGTAAAACCATATCACAACACACATTCAAGAATTGTGTGTTAATATTCATGCCATCTTTTTAGGAATTATAAGACCAGATTTAGTGTCAACCACTAGTTAGTCTAGTCCAGACTTGAATATTTACAGACCGTCACGATACTCGCTTTCTGCAGTTAAAACACTATCCACTATGTTTATTATAACTTGTTCATGTACACGTCAATCCTTCCTCCTGCAACTGAAAACAGAAAATGTACAATTACCCCATCTACTACCCTTTCTACTTCTTGTAAATATCCCCGACCGCGTCATACCAAAAGACGTTAAAAGATGGTACTTGTTGTTACCCTGTCTGGCGCTCGGCATTTAGGAGCTAAAACACGGACTGGTCGGCTCGGAGTCAGTATACTGTGTCTGAGTGGGGTATTCATGTTAAACTGCGGCATGGTATCTCAGTGAGCTAGCACCATAAATCGGCATCAGTCCGGACTAGTACAAGCAGCCACACAAACACACATACTTACATGCACGTCGCTATATAAGTGCAATAATCTTGGACGCGACGTTAAACCCCATTTCACCTCACCTCACCTTTTGTAAATATGTGACATGTATACACCCATTTTATTCTTGTAAGTATGTAGTAAATATACACCAACATTATTTGTAAATATGTGATATATGCACCGACATAATTCTTGTCAGTATGAGATATATATACACCCACATTATTCTTGTAAATGTGTGATATACGCACCACATTATTTGTAAATATGTGATATATATGAACCCATATAATTCTTGTGAGTGATATATAAACCTACACCATTCTTGTACATATGCCATATATATACACCCAAATCATTCTTCTAGATGTGACATATATACGCCCATTTATTGTAAATTTGTGATATGTATACACCCACATCATTCTGGTAAATGTGATATATAAACACACCCACCTTATTCTTGTAAATATGTTATCAAATATATGCATACATACATGTCATTTTAACAAATATATGGTATGTATACACACATGTCATTATTCTAAACATAGAATACTTATACACATGCGTCATGGTTCTTGCTGAGTAAATAAAAACTTGCTGATTATACAGACGCCAATCTAGTAGACACCTGATGTGTATACGAGTACATACACGTCATTCCAGTTAACATCTGATATGCTCAGAAACATGTGATGACATCCGAAATATGTAATCTTTACAACATAAAATCAGATATCTGCCTAGGAGTTACATAGACTAGAGTATACCTACCTCGTGGAATCACTTTGATGGGGTGGTCAGGCTCGGTGAATTTATTGATAGCGTGTTATCGTACCCTGACGGCACCCTGGTTCCTGGGGGCCAACACAAAGGTAGCATTGTGGTTAAAGCGTTATCTCTTCAAGACGGAGACCCGCGTTCGACTCCCCACACGGTGGGTACAACGTATGAATCCTAATTTTGGTGTCCTCCGCCATGATATCAATTGAATATTGATAAAGGCGGCCTGAAACAATTCTCACTATGGGTGAATGTTTAATGAAAAATTTCATGTGTCGATCTTCAATCTGTATAATAAGAAATGAAGGTTTTAAAACATATGATAACGCACAGTATTCACAGTCAAAGTATTGAAGAAATGACACCCAATCGGCATTTCGTAAAAAAGATAAACCAGGCAAATAAGATTTGCCTATGCTTCCTACCTACATGCATATCAGTGAACAGTGAACAGTGAATTTAAATGCGTTAGTTTCAAAGACATCAGTCCTCATTGAAAAATGCCAACATACTACTATTACTATACTAATGTTGGTGTTGCTGCTACAATTACTATTACTACTTCTACTACTGCTTCTTCTTCTGCTGCTGCTGCTGCTTCTACTACTACTACTACTACTACTACTACTACTACTACTACTACTACTACTACTACTGCTGCTGCTGCTGCTGCTGCTGCTGCTGCTACTACTACTACTACTACTACCGATTATTATTGACGTTTCGAAATTTAACCACATTTGGAGGCTGGCATACCTACTCCAGTGTATAAATCACTTGTTTGAAACTGTTCAGGGGAAATTCTTTTCAATGGTACACGAGGGGGATTCTTTTATTTACATTTAGCAGTCCGAACTCTTTAAGACTTTAACACTGAACAAGGAATCTGAAACGTAGAAAAATATTATACAATGACATCTTTAGTTTACCGGTACAAGAAAAAAGATGATGTTTTACTTTGAAGATGTTACAGTTAAAACAGATTTTAATCAGAGAAAGGGGGCGGTCGGGTAGCCTAGTGGTTAAAGCGTTCGCCCGTCACGCCGAAGCCCCGGCCGGTTTGATTCCCGAAATAGGTACAATGTGTGAAGCCCATTACTGGTGTCCCCCGCCTTGATATTGCTGGGATATCGCTAAAAGCGGCGTAAAACCATACTCACTCACTAATAAGAGAAACCCGTTTGACTGTAGTCAGTCATAACTAGTAACGACTTTTTTAGTTGTTTCTAAATGCAGATGAAAGAGATGATACTGAATAGATAGTCAAAATAGTGTCCCCAGTTACCTCACAGATATTCCTTTCCATTATAAATAAAATTGTTGACGCAAAACAGACATACATGCAGTAAATAACGCGTGAGTAATCAGCTGAATGTCATCAAGTCATCGATCAAATATAGTTATATAGTAGTTATTACTCCTTGGCGTAATAAGAAACAATTACATGAGTATATGCACATTGAATTCATGTAGAGAATATTGGGATATTGGTATCAGCTCAAAGTGCTGTATCCTTGCTCTTATCAGTGAATGTCTTGTATGCAACATAATTGTACCAAACTCGCATAGCGTTGTTGTCTTGTTGTCAGGGTATATTTACAGCTTTTACATATAGAACGATTTCCCCAGTGGACGCTCATAGTTAACAAGATGTGCTTGACATTTAGGTGTCTGCATTTTCAACATGATACACTGCTGATTCGAATTCCATGTATAGTGAGTGTTGGCATCGCACATTGTTTCAATCAAAAAAGGTTTTTCCTTCGGAAGTTTATTCTAATTATAAAGAGGTTCCTTATTTATGCAAATTTGGGAAACATGGATTGATTTGACCCATCTAACAGTCAAACAAATGTTGACGATGTAAATTCCTAATAGCGTCCATTCTTGTTGCAATCTATTAAGACACAGTAGATTACGCAGTCAGGTTTGCTATATGTTCTACTTTGAACACCAGACAAGAAACATTATCGTAATATATGTGTTATTTGGTTCTGAATATAGTCACTGTCCCTGACGAACGAGAAACTGTGAAGTTCAGATAAAGAAGAAGCTGATAATGGCAGGCGTTGAAACATAAGTAATACCAACTTTTTTGAATGCTCAATACCTTTTAACAGTGATTTGTAAAAATACTTACTTATATTAGGACATATTTTACAATAGAATGGTAAACAATAAAGCACAATCGACAGTACATGTTCATTTAGCAACCGACAATAAGCTTCTGAAGGTGCGATTTAGGGTCATGTGTCTATGTGTTTTATGTGAATATGTACATGCCTGTTTAAATTAATTTTCAATTGCCATCAGAATAAATACAGTTTTCAAGAAAGATTTCTATAACCATAAGAAATCTCTACTGAAAGCAGAAATAGCTATCTGGCAGATCACTTGACCATATGAGGACGATATTTTGATAAATACTGATTTGATTAATAATGATCAGGGTTAGAATTGATCTTCCCCATCCGAATTGATCTTATGTTTGTCATTGCTGACTTGATTATTTACAGACCGCCGTCATATACCTGGAATATTACTGAGTGCGGCGTTAAACAACAAACAGAACAGACTCCAATTTCTTAATGCCTCTCAAATAAGTCATGTAGATGTGATAAAGCTAACATGGTGTTCAAAGCGGCGTAATGCCCACTTCACACATTCAATATAGGCTGCCGCCATCGTTCAAAATTGCGCCGTGCCTCTCACTTGTTTTTCCACCCTATCAGAAACGTGTATTTCTTTTTCGTGCAATGTACGCCATTAATTCAATCAGTTCTTATTGATCCTGAATGAAGAGATATATTGACCATCTTCCCGAGGCAAAGGCAAGGGCAAGGGCAAGGGCAAAGTCAATTAAGGTCCAGTTTCCCACCCTTGTGGAACTAGGCTCGAATTATGGAGTTATATTTAGCTGGACTAACGAGTCTATGCATAGTCCAATCAAAATTCCGTAATGAAATCGACATCCGGTTCATAATCAACATGGCAACTGCCATGCTGAATTCGTTCGATTACAGGATTTTCAGAGCATGTGTACCGTCAACTGGGCGTCGACACATATTTTCCAAATCTTTTCATGTTTGTAATCAAGGTGCGCGAGTGATTTGATGCAGTTCGCGAGGCAAAACCAGTTTTATAACTATAAGGATCTTTATTAACGATGAGATGACTGGTCGCTACCAATTTATTTGAAGCAAATGCAAGTGTTACGAGAGGTAGAATCTGATTGGATAGTAGGGGAGACACAGAAGTGACATAACTCGCAATGGCCACTGTTGACGCTACGATCGAGCCCAGCAATTCCAGCTTAGTTCGGCAAGGGTTAAAACAGTGAGCTCAAATCCCTTATCTGGGGAAGAGGAATATACTGAGGAATTCCAACATCATATCTAATGACGGCTCAAATCTAATTCGACTAAACTGGACCCTAAAGTGAACATGTGAGTTGCATTGTATTGTCGGCTCGTAAAGATCCGGGAATAGCTCTTTATCAATTCAAGCTTGTCGTGCTTGTCGTAACTAACGGGATCTGGTGGTCAGACTCACTGACTTGTTTGATGCATGTCATCGTATCCCAATTGCGTAGATCGATGCTCGTGATATCAATCTCTTGGTTATCTGGCACAGACTTGATTATTTACAGACCGCCGTCATATAGCTGAAATATAGAAATAATCGAGTCTGTACCAGAACATCCTGTTAATGATATGATGAGAATCGGACTACGCAATTGGTATACGGCGCCATGATTCAATCAGCAAACCTGATAAACCGATCCTTTAGTCGCCTTTTACGACAAGCATGGTCGCCTTTTACGTAAAGCATGGGTTGCTGAAGACCTATTCTAAACCGGATCTTCACGGGTGTAAAAGGTGTCAGTACTGCGGTAACACATTTAGTTATGTTTCTCCTCCGTTGACAACAATAACATTAAGATCATGCCTAAGATGTGGTAATTGGCGGATATCCTTAGACGTGTATTCACACATGAGTATCCATATATGAGCGTCCACATTTGACATGTGGTGCTTTTCCATTTTACGTAATCTCTTTACGGGGAAAAGGGGACGTTCATGCATCTCGCAGTGTTGTATAACGGTCATATAGCTGATAAAGAAACATGATTGAG
Organism: Haliotis rufescens; assembly: GCF_023055435.1. Taxonomy (NCBI): domain Eukaryota; kingdom Metazoa; phylum Mollusca; class Gastropoda; order Lepetellida; family Haliotidae; genus Haliotis; species Haliotis rufescens. Next base: position 6,392,541 of record NW_025963802.1, read on the forward strand.
GTACAATATTGATTGGTGTTCTCGAGTCTTGTACAGCATTATGGTATAAACAAATTACTGAAGTTACCCACAGACAGGGGTTCTGTATGAAACTGTTTCCCTGTTCTTTCAGATTTACTTTCTTGTCCGAGATAATGGTAATAATCTCATGTTCAATTTTGTTGTTTACTTGGATGGGTTTTTACGGCAGGACAACTCGAGGGGTGGAGTAGCTATATACGTTAAGGATAATATGTATGTCAAATATATGAATCAGCTGGTTGTCGTTGGTCTAGAGGCGATATTGGAATATGTTAAATGCAAAACCCGTGATAATTAATTAGTACTGTCAGTGAAGCGAGTGAAGCGTTTTGAGAACATTGATCAGTCACTTGGAAACGCATTTCATATGGATATGCACACTGTAATTGCAGGTAAAAAGTAATATAGGAATGCTGTATTAAATATACAATACGTGAATATTTTCAAATGGTGCATGGTCTTTCACAAATTATTAGAGAACCTACGAGAATCACCCAAAAGTCCGGTGACAGACGTTGATAGTGTACGGGACTGGGGTGTACTTGCAGTTTGTCGTGACCACTGTCCATTTTTTGTAAGCATAAAAGAATAATCTCTACATATAATTCCTTTAAACATACTCTGTAAAATTATTATTATTGTTCTGTAGCAATTTCGTGTGTGTGTGTGTGTGTGTGAGTGAGAGAGAGAGAGAGAGAGAGAGAGAGGGAGAGAGAGAGAGAGTGTGTGTGTGTAAGTGTGTAAGTGTGTGTGTGTCCGGACTAATGCCGCTTGTATAGTGCTAGCCTACTGAGATACCACGTCGCAGTTATAACACGTATACCCGACTTAGACACAGTATACCGCTTCCGATCCTTGTGTTAGCCCCTTTATGCCGAGCAGTAGACGGGGTAACAACAGATACTATCTTTTAACGACTTTTGGTATGACGCGGCTGGGGGTATCTTACCCCGGACCTTCCGTTCTGCGCGCACTTTCACTTAATCAAGACATTAATTAGATCTACAATTGTACTAAAAAAACAACAACAATAATAATTCCTTCTTAGTTATCGTTTTTCTTGTATTGAAAAAATTGGCCTACTCAAATTCAATTTTTTTACCCTTCAAACTTTTTATAAATTAGATTTCAACCAAGCGATGCTTGTATCACACGGCGCCCGAGTTGCGAATAATCGAAACTTACTTTGTGGAATTGTCTCAAGTCAATGTTTGTTGAAAAGGGCCTTTTTATATAACATTGTTTTGGGGAAAATATCTAACTAAATCTATCTTTTTAGTCTTTTAGGGATTTGTATGTGGGTAATTATTATGTTATACTTGTTAACCTAGTGGGAAGTATATCAAACCACGTGTGGCATGTTGCCTCGTGAATATGGAAAGTCTGTTACTTGTACTAATATGTATGTATCTTGCACGCCTAGTACAATCTGCCACTTTGGACTTTCATCCATCATTAATCAGACCAACTGTGATGTATCTCATTTGCTGTTTAAAGCTGCGTTGAAGTCAACTCACTCACTCGTGTGTGTGGTTCTTTCAAGTCAGGAAGCGTATAATCATATTTGTAAAATTCTTGGTGACATTTTGTGAACAACAATTATGTATAGGGTTCTCACATTTATATCTATAACATACTTGGCAAAGCAGAAAAACATTATGTTTAAAAATAGTTAATATCATTATTTTATCATGTACTTTATTTTAATGACTAAGATAAAGCTAGATTATCCTATTAATATAACAATCGATTGTTTAAGAAATGAAATATCAAACAGTTGTATTCACGTTATGTAATGCAATATGATGACATGTTTGTTTGTTGTTTAACGCCACACTTAGCAATATTCCATCTACATTACAGCGGTCTGTAAATAATCGATACTAATTCTAGTTTTAGAAACTAGTTTTGATGTGATGTAATATTAACATTTGTACAAGCACTATTTACTAACACGCTGTCAGAGTACATTCACAATGTGCTTGAACACGCGTGTGCAATTAAACAAGAAGCTGGTTGCAACATTCACGCAAGTCATAGCTTGTAGCCTAGGAAACAAATTATGATGGATGTATCCCTGTCGCTCCAATCTAACACGTGACATAGTATTGTCATTATTTCCACCTTGTCTGATTGGTCTGTAATTACTAGTGCCACTCAGCCTTTAACTGTGCGGATAGGGCGAGTGGAATTAAAAGAGTCTTGCTGACTAATCCCGGTGTGTCTATCTGTAGAGATCAGTAACCTCCAGCGTTCAGTTGTACGTGATCAGGTTAGTTACATTTAAACCTTTTCATCTGACCAGACTTGAGATATTCATCTGTAGACACCAGTGACTATCAGCATTTATTTGTGAGAGATTAGAGTTGTTGGACTAAAACCGTTTTCACCTGTTCACTGACAGGTTTGATTTATTCATCTGTAGACACCAGCGACTATCAGTGATATTTCTGTTGCTGGACTAAAACCGTTTTCACATGTTCAGGTTTGACATATTCATCTGTAGACACCAGTGACTATCAGTGATATTTCTGTTGTTGGACTTAAACCGTTTTCACATGTTCAGGTTTGACATATTCATCTGTAGACACCAGCTACTATCAGTGATATTTCTGAGTAATCAGGTCAGTTGGGTTGAAACCTTTTCATGTGTCCAGACTTGATATATTCATCTGTAAATCCAAATGACTATCATGATCAGTGTTCAATTGTGCGTGATCAGGTTCGCCTGACCTGGTTCGACTCTCACTTAAGAGTAATCAGTTAAGTTTGATTGGGAAATGTTAATTTAAATCTAAGAATATTTCATAAACAAGATGAATTTCCCAACCTCTTCAACGCATTGATTCATGCTATATTTAGTTCACATTCAATATGAATCGAGAGGATTCGGTCTGGTTATTGGTAATTCCTTCATGCATTTCATAACCTTAGACACGTGAAGATTAACACATGGTTGCCGTAAATGGCGACTGTGCTAACCTTCATCTACATAATCACTATAAACCATACATTTCACGATCAGGGCCCGTCATACATCGTGGATTGGTTTGAAATAACTAATCTCCATTTGTTGATTGTATACATCAACTGTGCAATGGGCATGCATCCGTATTGTTGCTTTCAAAGCATATGCTCAGTATGTAGAGACGTAAGTTGGCAGGGATATATACGATTCTCCAAGATACTTATTTTGGATGAAACCATTTCCATATCATGATATTTACAAGATAACTGATATTATCAAGTGAGTGAGTGAGTATGGTTTAACGCCGCTTTTAGCAATATTCCAGCAATATCACGGCGGGGGACACCAGAAATGGGCTTCACACATTGTACCCATGTCGGGAATCGAACCCGGGTCTTCGGCGTGACGAGCGAACGCTTTAACCACTAGGCTACCCCAGAGCCCCGATATTATTTAGGTTTTCTGTAGTTTGAAAAATATTATCTGTCAAATATTAGGCTACCATTTATTGGAGTTATTTAAACTAAATGCTATCAATGATTGTAGGTAAGACGGCGCCGATCAACACAGATACGCATACAGTGATGTCAAAGGTTTGTTTACGAGTTTCCTTCACTGAAATAATTTAGAGATGCTTCCCGTCTTTAAGCGCAGTGTAAGATGATCATAAGACAACATGTAATATCACTGAGAGGATCGTGTTGGAGGTTAGGTGAGGTAAAATGGTTTTTAACGTCGCGTCAAAGATTATTGCACTTATATAGCGACGTGCATGCGTGTGTGTGTTAGGCTGCTTGTACTAGTCCGGGCTGATGCCGATTTATAGTGCTAGCCCACTGAGATACCATGCCGCAGTTTTACATGAATACTCCACTCAGACATAGTATACTGATTCCGAGCCGACTTGTCCTTGTTTTAATCCCTTAATGCCGAGCGCCAGACAGGGAAACAAAAAGTACCATCTTTTAACGCCTTTTGGTATGACGCGGCCGGGGATCTAACCCTGGACCTTCCGCTCTCCGGGCGGACGCTCTACCACTAGACCACGGAGTCGGTCGGATCGTGCTGGACGTTGACTAAGGTCTGGTTTTTAAATTGCTTGATTTACGAATTGTATTTCCTAGAAACATAAGGTAAGTGGTCGATTTATAAATACAAATACTAATTAAAAAAGTAATAATTCTGTGATCAAAAGATTAACGTTGGGAGGAAATAAAGTGGAAAATATATGTAAAGATAATCTCTTTTTAGCATTCAACTTTCCTGGCATTACTGGAATTTTTTAGCAGACTCGGCGTAGGAGTAAGAAAGGAAAACAGACTTGTCGATCACCCATTTGGATTTGGTTGGTTCGCGGATTCGTAATTACCAAGTAATAAATAAAGCCCTAAATGCTTTTTAATTATGGCTAAACATGCTGACCCTATTAATTTCTTATGTTTCAGGCACGGGCATGTCTCCTTAAGAACATATTGCTGATAGCAAACCTCACTTCAGTGACTCTGGGTATTACAATAGGAACACTATGTCGTCCTCTGAACCTCTCTTCTGATGTGGTCTTCCTCATCACTTTTCCAGGGGAGATATTTTTAAGATTGTTGAAGATGCTCATTCTGCCCCTGATGGTGACAAGCCTTGTTACTGGTAATAAATTATTTCTTTTAGTTTTCAGACGCCCCTCCCCACTTCTGCCACCAAGAACCGATAATGTTGACATTCTCATAGATATGTTTTCAGAGAGTAGATATAAAACGTAAATAACACAGAATAACACGTCTCAATTATCAAACGGCACTGATTCCATTAGGGATTAAAAGACAAACTGGCGATTTTTTTAATATAAATTGATCACTGAAAAACAGTGATGACACCAGTTGTTCGAGAAAAGGGTCGAAAATAATGGGCCATGATTGTTTTTGAATTGGCACGACCTTTCTTTTATTCTGAATTCACTTCTCTTTAGCTATGATCATGCCGATAGTGATGCTGTTCATAGTTGGGGTATAGAGACTTGAACTGTTAAAAACATGAAAAATATGAACACTGTAAATGTAAAGAGTGAAAAAAACAGACCCTCTGTAATCATTGTGTCAAAACAGCCATTTGTGACTATGATTTACTGAACCCTAGAACCACAATGTCCAGATGATCATACAACTGAAGACATGTCACGTTTCGACGATTACTTGTGACAGGTCTTGCAAATCTTAACGGAAAAGCTGCAGGTAGGATCGGCATGATCGCTATCGGTTACTACATCTTCACCACCATTGTTGCCACCGTTGTCGGCATCATCCTCGTCATCTCAATCAGACCAGGTGATGTTATCAGCAATGGCGCCATCACAGTCAAGTCCTTAGACGCTACTCCATCGCAATCTACCAGAGATGTGTTCCTGGACTTAGCAAGGTTTGCACTCTGCTTCTACTGTTACTGCTACTGATAATAATAACAAAGGCCACACAAAGCGCAACTCCACATCATATAAACACATGCTCTAAACCGAGCTCCAGGCAGTGACTGCACAATGACTCAACTAAACAACTAAACATGAGACTAGCCACCACATTCACACAGTGGTTGTAAAAGTCACATGACTTAGAAGCTCTGCCCATCGGAAAAGGTCAGAAGCAAACGCCTTAAAGACACGAGATGATAGGATAGGATAGGATAGGATCGGTTTTCATTCCACAGGCCCATAGTACAATTCAATTTTCAATCAAATTTAAATCACATTACTCACTAATTCTCAAGTCAGTAGCTATGTGTCCATGTGTGCCTAATTCAATCATATGTCTTTGAGAGCTGCATCTAAATTGTGCCAAGCCTATTCAACATCTTTTAAAATTGATATCAAACAAATATTGTGAATTGTATATTTCAATAAGCTTGTAATAATTACATTTTTGCGAACTTAAAACCAGACCTCTGCTATATTAAAAAGAATTAATTTTAATTTTTGCATGAAATATTTTCCAAAAAAAGTATATGAAAAATCAGCGAAAGTGTTTAAACTATGTAAGATACTCATCAACATCTTTTTTTTACCTGGATAATCTGCATGTGAAAGCAACCCCATATATAGACTGACTCTTATACATTATATCCCCTTTATGTTTATTCCTCAAATGGGCGCCAAACGTGTTTTATGCTTTATGTCTACTAAGACACAACGATCCCCAACCTCTCCCTGCCCCCATCTGTCTCTCTGTCTCTCTCTGTGTCTCTCTCTCTCTCTCTTACACACACACACACACACACACACACACACACACACACACACACACACACACTTCAATTTATTCCTATTGTACTATCATGTAGAAATGAAGTTACCTACATGCATGGCCAATTAACCGTTTATGACAGTCATATTGATTATATATGTACATTAGCTTAACGAATATTGAATTACATATTAAATATCAATTGTATAATCATATTACCGATAATAAAAGCATCGGATATAAACGATATGATACGGTTTGCGTGAACAAGATAAAAGTGACAAGATAATTAAATATATGTGCCGTAATTACAATTTGACATTGCGTCGGCAATATTGCTGCCACATAGCCCTTTACTGTCATTATATTATTATAAAGAATATTACTTTGATGTACTGCAATCATATACATAATGGATTTCCCGAAACATACATAATTCATTACAACTTCACTGGAAAAAATCTGTGACTCATAGTTTTCGTTCCCTTAATGGGATTGCAAAATAAAAACAATGTATTTCATGAGGAAAGCATTATTCCTCTTGTAAGTGGCGAATACAGATTTTTAGTCGTTATGTCATTATCACGTTTTTCATGATCTGATAAGCAAAGTAAGTATCATTTGTTGCACCATTACCACTAAATATATTTTTGAAAAAATCTTACAATTTATAAACATCAATATCATATTTATACTCATGGACTTAACGTTCCAAGGGTTCCCCAAAATTGTTTCAACGACTTAAACCTCTCGTTCGATGGGGAAAAGTGCATTCAGCGGTCTCATGAAAGTAATTTGCAAAGAGGCAAAGTTGACAACTGTGTACACATATCACTATCTACACGCCATTGCAGTCACTCTTTTATCTGGGGTAGAAAATCGGGAGATTTGCAAAAATAACTGGTCACAAAAATGATCAAAGTCTCAAGTCATATTCCACTGAAGTCAGCATTCGCTAATTACAATGTCAGGCAATCGGAAACTTCTGTCATGGGAATATTTGAAATGACTAATTCTGTTGTAACTGTCAACAACTTCTTCGGCAATAATACTTAGGCTTAAAGTGTCTGTCCGCAATTAACACTTTGTCAGTGAAAACGAGTCAATTCTAAGGGAGGTAAGGTTTCAAATGAATTTGCAGTCGTTGAATGACAATAACATTCGGCTTAAAGTGTCTGTCCGCAATGACCACTTTGTCAGTGAAAACCGAGTCAATTCTAAGGGAGGTAAGGTTTCAAATGAATTTGCAGTCGTTGAATGACAATAACATTCGGCAAAAGTAACAAACGTAACTATTTATCTTCTGATTCAAAACACGAATCTTGAATATATTGATAATGAATATGAAGGCATGAATATATACTAGTTCTACGTATACTGCTTGTAAATACCATATTATGAGTGTTCAGTTTTAAATAGATCTCTTCTAACAAATTACAACAAATTCTAACAATTTCTAACAAATTACATTTCTTGTTTACGTTGGGAAACTAAAGCGATGTGATAACTATTTTTCTAACATTAGAAGCTCAAATTCTAATTCAGTAAGAAATATTATCACTTAACGCATTTTCTTATAGTTTCTAAGCCATGTGAAGATGAAAGGAGGGGACTTCATAGGTGCCCTTCCATCACACACAACGACCAGTATCAGTACAGGAAGGGCGATACTGGTGTTTTTGTCCCACCTGGCATATAAAGCGTGGGGTACAGTCATCATCTGGTCCGTCTGTCCGCCCGTCCGTCCGTCCGTATTTCGTTTCCGGAGCATAACTTGAAAACCGTGAAAGATTTTTCATCCAAACTTTGTACATGTATTAACCAGGCTCTAAAGTTCAGTCGTTTACTATTGTGGGGGCCGGAGCAACTTTCCATCTTCTGATGACTCTTGTTCACTAAATTCAGTGTTGTAAGTTTTCATTATTTTTTTAATATACTGCATATTGGACCAAATCCGAGGCCCATTGTTGTGGGTATCTAGAATCATATAGATGGTAAATCGCATATTATGTTTACTGCATGTAATAGTTTGTGTCTTTGAAGTGTTGGCGTCAGAAGAATACTGATGTGTGGAGCTGACGAATCTTGTATAATTCACAAACACTGTGTGAACATGGTGGATATTCTAATGTTTACATTTAGAGGTTGGCGGGTCCAACTTGACATTTTCATTATACTCTGAATCATCTGAATTAAATCCCGGAACTCAATAGAACGTACGGATCATTATTGCTTTTGGCGTATCTTATTAGTTAGTTTCTTTAAAGTTGATAACGGCACCTGCCATCACTTGATCAAGGACGTAAACACGAAAGGTCGGCGGTTCGGTCCTGTACAATCATTGCCAGGGGATCGGTTTTGGCTGATTGTCCAGGTTACCAGGATGTATGTTCCACGTACATTTTAGTAGGTTGGTTGGTTGGTTGGTTGTTTTACGCCGCACTCAGCGATATTCCAGCTATATGCCGGCGGACATTTTAGTAGGCTAAGCATTCTTACCTTCATAGACAGTAAACAGTACATTAATGTTGATTCAACTGTTGTTCCAATAATACATGCTTGATTGCTTGTCAGTCTTGTGCGGAATATGTTCGATTTAAATTATGTAATACCAACTTTGCTTTTTAACGTGTATCAGTGCAATAGTTGGCATTGCTCTTATTATATAGAGAATGTATCAGTTTCGTACACGGCACTTATTACACAGGTACGTGAGGCACACTGTACCCTGGCTCCGCAATTGTTGTGAAGAGTTGCGTACAATCCCTTTCTGGCCGTAAGACCCGTGAAGTTTCTTGGGGTAGAATAGGTCACTGGATAGTCTGGTCCAGACTCGATTATTTAACAGACGGCCGTCATATAGCTGGAATATTGCTGAGTGCGGCGTTAAACAACAAACAAACAAAACAAAATGTTGGCCCTAAGCTGCTTGATCTTTCGGCACAATACCTGTGTTCGCGGGGTTTGAGAAACATTTTCCCCATTTGCTCCCAAATGAACATGTCACAATGTGATATAACTGAAATATTGCTACAAGCAGCACTGAAACCAAGTTACTCACTGACTCACTGATTAAAACTCTTTGACCTGGACTGCAACTTGGCACCAGTCTGTGATGGATTGTTCCTCTTTAATGACATATCCAACGCTTATAGAATATATGTGTTTACGAGAAGCAAATATGTATGTTTCTTTAATGCCCAACGATTGCTGAGAAACATTTATTTGTTTCACTTCGAACCCAGAAATATCCAGCCATATGACGATGTCATTGATATCGAATGACAGTGTTGTACAATGGACAGCACACATCTGGTTTACACAACCCTGTGTTTATTAGGTAAACCCTTCACAAGACAAAATGCTAGGGGTCTAACACTTAACCTTGAGTGAACAGTTACAAACAGTGATAAGGTATTTTTCTTTTCAAGGAATATCTTCCCTGAAAACATAGTACAAGCAACGTTTGAAACGAGTGGTACCGTGTATGTGAAGATGGACAAACCAGTGGACAGGCGCACTGTTATCCAAAAAAATGGAAACAGATCCAGCAATAATGATACAGATCCAAACACAGATGGACGATGGACACCAACGTCTGTCTACAGGCCAGGAATGAACACGTTAGGTAAGATAATACTTTGTGCTTCATTTTCATATGAAGTACAATATATGATTGATAATAATAATGGAAACGAAAAGAGGCTTGACTTGGGGGCCCAACATAACAGTAAGATATACTTGGTTGTACAACACACATTATGCACCCATCTGGCATTCAAACCATTATTTTCCTCGCGATCTATCAAACACCTATGTGGTCTTTCTGTTGACGTGTGAGAAAATGTTGTCATACTAATGAATGATATTAAACTGCGGCAATTGTAGGCATGCTTTAGCTAATGTGTTAGCCAGTAGTAAATTATTTACAGAAAACTGCGTATAGAATCCTGATAACTGAATGATGCAATTCGCTTTTTCAAAAGTAATTTCATGAGCCTCGTAACGGTCGAGAGAAGAAAATTCTCATGAAACATGATAATTAAGTACTACAAATAATAATTATTTCATTTTGTTAATTTCGTGGCTCGAGTACTCTCTTCCCAAAGTCCAGTACTCTCTTCCCAAAGTCCAGTACTGACTTACCAAAGTCCAGACTCAAACCTAGTCGCTCACGTCCAAGTCTATTCTGCCAATTCTTGTACCGATAGGTTTTAGTTTGAGAGAAGCATTTTGTATCGTATCATCGTGTTTGGATCAGATGTATTTGTTTATCTGGATTTGGTCATATATAAACCAAGACGGCACAATGCGGCGACATTGCGTAAACACCATCATCGGTTATCCAGTGTATTATATCTTCGTTTAATATCTCTCTCTCACTTGACACCAACTTATCACTAAATTGCACCAGCTCGTGAGTTTGAAATTAACATGCATCTTCTGTACGCTCTGCTTTCAAACGTCTGGTGCGACGATGCTCTCGATAAAGTTCATATAGTTCATCAGATGACTTTTATAAAAGCACTTATAACACATTTCTTTCCGAGTACTTAGACAGGAGAGAGATTTCCTCTCGTACACACTTATTTATGATTCTCTTGATTCTTTTACCTTTGAGAGATATTTATAATACCTACTACCTCGCCAACAGGTATATTATGCTTCTTCGTAATTTTTGGAGTTATCCTTGGTCGACATGGAGAAAAGGGAAAGATCGTGTTGCAGTTCTTCGTAACTCTGAATGATATAACTATCCAAATGGTATGGATAGTAATGTGGTGAGTATCGTAATGATGTGTTATTCAGAGTCGTATTTATAAGATTCTCAAGTAAATATCTAGGCAATATCTTTAATTCAATGGTCGAGAACATATGGTAGCTACAAACACATTGCTGTCACTTTTTTTATGTGAAATTCATTCTTTATCTGCAGTCACTAATCAAACTGTTGTCGATTGTACGATTGTACGATTCCGACTAAATCATGAGCATGTGTTTATGAATCACTATCAAATAGTGATGATGCCAGGTGTTTGCGAAAAGGTGATTGTATCCTTCCCCATCGGTGGCACCGTCTAAAACACATGCAAAGGCAAGTCAATTGTTCACCTAAAAAACTATTAAAAGAATAGTGCTTTACCATCATGGTGCCTAGCCGTCAGCTGGTTTTGTATACAGCTCAGTGCAACAATGTGATGACGTCGCGGTTTCAAAAACGTATACATTGTATCGAAAGTGTTACAGTGACCGCCTCCGTGGTCTAGTGGTAGAGCGTCCACCCGGAGAGCGGAAGGTCCAGAGTTCGATCCCCGGCCACGTCATACCAAAAGACGTTAAAAGATGGTACTTGTTGTTACCCTGTCTGGCGCTCGGCATACTGGTCGGCTCGGAGTCAGTATGCTGTGTCTGAGTGGGGTAATCATGTTAAACTGCGGCATGGTATCTCAGTGGGCTAGCACTATAAATCGGCATCAGTCCGGAATAGTACAAGCAGCCTAACACACACACACACACACACACACACACACACACACACACACACACGTGCAAGCACGTCGCTATATAAGTGCAATAATCTTGGTCGCGACGTTAAACCCAATTTCACCTCAACGTTCTTATTTCTACACACGTGACCATATTGTATAACTCAACTGGAGTTGATTGTTTCTCGAAAAGTATCTAAATTCAAATGTGTATGCACTACCTAGCCATCGATGAAAGTGTCGGTATTCTAAGTTTGTTATTTATTTTACATTAACTGTGATATTGAAGCACTCGAAATGTGTCGAAAGTAAAGTCTAGCAAGAGCCCTTGTTTGAAATCTAGAATCTCCAATAATTTACATCATTGGAAAGTACACATCCTAACGATGATATAAATATAACATAGAAATATAACATTTATGTGTACATTCATTGCGAATTGTCCGCGAGTTTAATTTACCGATAAATAATCCCGTTGAAATTGTCAGTGTAATTGACGTCGAAATATAATTGACGAAAGTGATCGTGGTTAGTTCATGCGCAGACTGTTTTCAAAGAAATCCCGTATACGTCCATATATGTTTCAGTGTCTGTGCTTTTCATTAGTGATAAAAACAACTTCGGGGTGATTGGCATCGGACATTTTCAAAGGACATAATATGGAGAAAGAGACAAAACCATTTCCATATCCAATAGAAATCTTTGCATAAAGCAGAATCGATTGTATCGTAAGCATGTTTTTTGTTAATCAATATCTTATACATGTAGTAATGATTCCGGGTGTTTGCGAAAAGATGGCTGAACAGCTCAAACAATCCGATGTTCGGATCGGTAGCGCTGAGTCTCGGCATTTTGGAACTTGAAAAATGTTGACAATGGAATGACAAATCTTTGCCTTATGCTTGCCTTTTTATAGCCAAGAGTTACGAATGCCATAACTTGCACGTGCATTTTGCTTTACTGTTTTCCGCCATGACATTTTTGAATGCCGTTTAAGACATTGCAAATCAACAATGGCTGCGTTTTGACGCACCGTTTGTCGAATATCAGGCCACCAACATTTTCCAAGAACATATATCCAATTTTTAAACCGGATTTTTTGTGTAGTCATGTTCAATGAACTACATACTACCTGTGCATTTCTTTTTTTGAAGAGTATATATATTATTTCTAAAGTCAAGATCCAAATGAATGAATATTGTACTGTATCCGCAAATCTTCTCAAGACAACACGTGTGACTGAGCTGAAAACGAAACATAGCTTAGCGAGAGCGCAGACCCCGCCAAATAATCAAGGCCTCGAACTGACACTTATGAAACGACATGCGGATCCGGGGTAGAATAGGTCTTCATAAACCCATGCTTGCCGCAAAAGGCGACTATGCTTGTCGTAAGAGGCGACTTACGGGATCGGGTGGTCAGGCTCGCTGCTTTGGTTAATGCATGTCATCGATCCAAATTGCATGGATCGATGCTCATGATATCAATCACTGGATTGTCTAGTCCAGACTCGATTATTTACAGACCGCCGTCTCAAGCTGTAATATTGCTGAGTGCGGGGTTAAACAACAAACCAACCAACCAACCAAACCAACATGTGCGCGATGGGATCAAAGTGAGCCATCCCAAATCTCTGTCTGTGCTATAACCCAACCCGTCACCATTTTGAACACGGCCTTATTCCTGGGGCACTTTCACTACATGTATACAAGACGTGCTATGCGCCATGTCAGCACATACTGGTAGTAGTAGCGGTGTTGGTGCCCCCGAGTACCTTGCCTAAGGGCTCAGTCACACATTCAGGATTTTTACTGCCGTCCTTGATAGGACCATTCCCTATTAAAAATTGTCAAAAGTCTGATCAAGATCCTGTTATTCGTGGCGGGAAGTTCACAAATAATCAGATATTGTTCAGGAAGCGTCCCGATTCAGCCGTTTTCAGCCGAATTCGTCCCGATTCTTCCGTTCTCAATCACAATCTGATCCGATTTGTAACTACCGCATGGTAAAACACGACCTTGTCTGTCCCGACAGCGTCCCGATTCTCCCGAATGCGAGATCCGACAATGACCGGACAGTGAAACGACAAAGACGGTTCACAATCGGAAAGATCTGGACGCAATCTGGACTCAATCATGCCCGTTCATCACGACAGCGTGGCGATCCACAGGACACCGTCCAGGCAACACAGGACATTGTTGCGATTTTGATCCGATACAGCAGAATCTGTCACGACATAGTCACGACTGTAATCCGACTACAGATCGAGTTTCCCGAATGTTACGGGACGCACCATACTGTCGGGAGTGCTTGGCCGACCTCTCTGGACCTTTCCCGAACCGTTGGACTCTGTTACGAACGTATACGACTGCGTTCAGACAATGATAGGACATTCCAGATCATTGAGGATTGTAATCCGACTTTTTCACTTTTCGTGTCGTAGCGCTGTCTGATCTCAAACGGGAGTATAAAAATGTCGCATTCTCGCGATTTCGTGTTTTTGAGGCCTAATATCACAAGTCGAGATTGCGAGATTTTTCATCATGTCCAAATGTCGCATTCTCGCGTTGTCGACTTTTGACACAAAGTGCTATGTATCAAAACACGTGAATGCGAGATCGCGAGAACGCGAGATTTGGTTAAAATGTCGCGTTCTCGCGATTTCGCATTCACGTGTTTTGATACATAGCACTCGCATTCTCGTGTTTTTGGCATATTTAGCTCGTCAAAGGTCGAGATCGCGAGAATGTATTCCACACGGATGTCTGTAAAAAAATGTTTTACCTCACCAATTTACGAGCTCATAAGATCGTGAAAAGTAAGTTCAGTGTGTTAATTTTCATGTATATATGGCTACAAAATTAAAAGGGCTGTTTAATCTTCGATCCATTTTGACAACTTTCTCACCGTAAAAACATTCCATTCCCTCACTCAACTGTATGCTCATTATTGTTTTGAATATCACGCCTTCAAACAAATATGAAAAGCACATGTCGCCATACCAAAATTAGAAAACTGCGCCAAATTCTAACGGTGTTAATTAGTCCACCGATAAACTCGTCTCATTGACTCATCGGTCGCTGTGGAAATCTTCCCAAATGTGTTTACACAAACAACGTCAACTTGTGACAGGTGTGACACTTGTCATAACATCAGGTTGACACGTGTCATAACAAGTTCCAGACACAACAAAAGGTTAGATGTGATGGTTTCATTCACCTAAGGGTGGTCACAATCATGGATTCGCTGTAGTAAAGTTCCTTACCAAGGAGGGATGCTAAGCAAAAGAAATCCATGATCGCATGTGTAAAGTGATGGGTAAGGATGCTCCTGACTATTCCATTGGTCTCTACGGTTTAAAAGGGGTAGGGAGTCCATAGACGATGATCCAAGGTCAGGCAGGCCTTCAGATGCCACCCAACCGGAAACCATTGCTGCTATAGGAAGAAGAATTTTATCTGACCGGCGAGTGAAAATAACTTTCTAGGTAATTCTAAATATCAGTTGGAACTGTTGGAACCATTATTCATGTGCATCTTGGTATGACCAAGTTATCGAGACCTCCATGATTTCTATACTGCTGATGAAATTGGATTTCTTTATCGTCTAGTGACAGGTGATGAAACTTGGATCCACCACTGGGACCCAGAAACTAAATTGGAATCCATGCAATGGAAGCACCCCCATTCTCCGCCTCCGAGGAAGTTTCGCACTCAACCATCGGCTGGCAAGGTAATGGCCACCATATTTTGGGATGCTAGAGGCATATTACTGATTGATTACATGTCACCAAAAACTACAATCAATGGACAGTATTATGCTAATGAAATGAAAGAATTGCAAAGATCTATTCGCCAGAAACGCCGTGGGATGTTAACACGTGGTATTCTACTTTTGCACGACAACGCTCCCGTTCACAAGTCGAGAATTGCGCAGGCCGCCATATGTGAATGTGGATTCGAACAGTTAAATCACCCACCCTACAGCCCAGACTTAGCCCCCAATGACTATTTCCTGTTCCGGCAAATGAAATCTGCCCTACGTGGAAGTAGCTTCAAAGGATGACGAGGACATAAAGGCTGCCACAGAGGCGTGGTTAAAGGGCCAATCTGCGGATTTCTATAAAAGTGGTATTAACAGCATGAAGGACAAATGGAATAAGTGTATTGAGGTGAATGGAGAGTGCAAAAGATATTCTGCGACTTGGTCTTATATTGAAGTTTCAAAACGTATTGAACGCTCCTCGTACGTTCTAGTTCAGATCAGTTCTGTCAAACAGAATATTATTATTTAGAAACTGACACCACGTGTGTCCATATATACGACCACACCATTAGATTAACTGTTTGACGTGACGTCATCCACGTCCAAACATGCGAGGTCAAACCACGCGCACCTGTCCAGACGACAGATTTGCAGCAGCGGGAATTCACCGACCGTATGTTAGCCTACACAAATAAAATTGCACATAACGTCATTGAACGAAACAAACAAAGCGTTTACTCATTGCTGATACTACAGATAACGTATCAAGTAAAAGTCCAAGCAATGCGATAGATTATCATACGATAATCTGGAGTACAGTCTACATCAATAATTTGTGAATCTAAAAATAATTAGATCTAATATCTATTGCAGAATGATGGAAATACGAACTCTGTCATGTTATGATTAATATATTCCATTTTCAAAGAAAACCTACAATGTGTATTTGATATCTACTAACATAATTGGTTATTAGTTGTCAAGCATACTCACAACATGTTACATGCAAATTAGACACACGGAAAATACTATTTCAGCAAACTAATCATAGTGTCACTATCACACTTTCAATGATAGGGGGAAAAATGTTGAAACCGAACGTTACAACCCATCGTATCTATAAGCACTTTACTCAAATGCAAAAAGGTATTGCCGTCATCATTTGGAAGTCATGTTGATGTTTTCAGTGATTGTATTATGTTTGTGTCGCGTGTACCATCGACAGAAACTTGTCCCGAGGTACCGCATTTGAAATGTGATCAATCACACGTGACTTAGTCATTTCATAGGAAAAAAGCAGCAGTTATTTGTCAAAACGGGCGAGCATGTAGGACAATTGGTCGACAAGAAATCGCGGCTGAGCTTATGCGAACATGCCCTGTCGAACACTTCGGGCTTTGTCATTCAATGTTTACGTGTTGATCATGGACTTCCTGCCCATAAATATACATTATACCACCTTAATATTAACGATCACAGCTATCTTTCAATACATAAGATTTGAATACTTTCTGGCAATCGGCATAATTAACAGAACGACAATCAACACTGTCCTTTCGTCTCTAGCGCCGTGCTAAATCGTCATGACACACATTAAACGTCAGTAGTCGTACGCCAATAACTGTGTAGTGGGGAAAAAGTAAACCTTTCTGACCAGTCAGATCAGATTTCTTTTACAAATTGGCTATCTGATACTAAAATAGTTACGTGTATGTGACATGAGTGCATAACCAAAATTCGGTGTCATTCGTGCGGTAACTACCTTACCAATCTCACCACATTTCGCGATCCGTAGCACTGTATTAAATATGAGTTAAAGCAGAGTTGATTGCTGTGAAAGATGGTCATAATTTTGATTGTTTTGTGTTTGACATCTTAATTCACAGCTGAAAAGGGACATTTTCACGAGACCATTTGGTCCCGTCGCATTAAGGTGGTGTAAACTGTGAGGGGCCATATATGATTCCGTGGTTCCAAGAGGGTTAAAGCTAATTTATATATACCAGACACGCCATATTAAGTTATCTATTTTTGAGTTTCGTGAGGCAAGAGGTTACGTTTTTGTGTTGTATAATAGTGTTGAAGAGAATCGTTTTCATTAAAATACTTATGTTATGAAATGCAATGATCAATTATCAACTATTCCGAAGCCAGTTCTAGTTACATTAACCAGTTTTAACAAACTTAATGTGTTATTGTTGGTAGTGAAGATAGACAAACTGGGGACATCCCTTTTCCTGCGTTAACTGCAATTGTAATTGAATATGTATGTCATGGTAATTAATGAATTCTATGAATATATGTTGCAGGTATTCACCAGTCGGGATAATGTTTCTGATCATAGGGAAGGTGTTATCAGTGGAGGATATGGCTAGCACGGCCAGGCAACTTGTCGTCTATTTAACCACTATTATAGCTGGCGCAATCATCCATGTGCTGATACTCTTACCTCTTTTATATTTTGTCTTAACCAAGAAGAACCCGTTCAGAATCTTCAGAGGAATACCAGAGGCAGTCGTGACGGCTCTTGCCATTGCTTCCAGGTTAATAGCTATTTATGTCCGTCTTATATAAAGCGTTTACAGAAACTCACCATTTTATATTCTGTGTTGGGGCTAGGATTTCGTTTGGTTTTTAACATTCTGTTCCGGAAAAGACTGGAAAATATAGTTTGTCAAAAACACATGATGGGTGTTCGGAAACAAATGTGTTGTGGATCCCGAGAATAACAAATTGTCGGTTCCTTAGAAATTTAAGTTAATTTCCTGTGATCGGGGAATACATCCTGTGTCGGATAGCTCGAAAATACAATAACAAGGAAGGGTTTTTGGTTATACATAAATATCACCATGGACAAAAAGGCAACAATAATTCAAATGTACGAATATGTTTTTTCCTGCAGGCAGAGAGATATTCATTGTTCATGATCATATGGGGTGGCAAAGGTGTTTCAAGAAGAAAATATGTATGCAGATATCTTAAAGTTTGAAAAGCATGTCCAGTTTTAGTCGCAAGCAACGCTGTATCAAATATGTCTCTGCGACCTATGGGGTATCCTATGGTAAGCAGTAAATATACAGTTCATGTATGGAAAACTGTCGGGCATGACTCCTGTCGGGCATAAAGCATTACATGGGTCAAATGCCTAAAAGCATGTGAATCTCAAGTTTATTTCATGATAACTTGATACAGTAGCTTATTAATTAATTAAAAACATATTCTTAAATTTGTGTTTAATTTATATCATATATATATATATACAGATTTGGATACACTTTCTTTATATCGTTTTGCAACTCCGATTTGCATAATGAAACATTGTTTTTAGTTTGACCCTTTCCTCAGACCCAAACTGATATAAAGAAAGTTTATCCAAATCTGTATTTATGCTCTACTTTGTATTGAGCACTCTCTTCTGCAAATGGATTATACTTTTGTGTGTGTATATATATATATTTATGGATGAACTATATTTGTGTGTGTGTATATATATATATACTGAGTCAAATTAAAAACTTCACATTTTTAAAAGTAATCCCATATATGATATACAACGGACAAATGTATCAGAGAAGGTAATTTTTAATCATTAATGTCCAAAGAAGGATTTTAATTAACGGTGGTAACCATAATTTGTTCCAAGCACCTACGGTATTCGGTAATAACATGAACAGTTTAAATCATAAGTCCCAAGCACGAGAATCTGATGGCGCACAAGTTCAGTAGCGTGTATGGCCACCATGTACGTTGACAACTGCCACACAACGCCTCCGCATGGACCTTGTGATGCTTGTGAACACATGATTGGGAAGACGAGGCCATTGTTGCTGCAAAATGGTGCCAAGATCTTGCAAATTCTGTGGTTGGTTCTGGAGAGTGCGCAGACCTCTGCCAAGAGCATCCCAGACGTGTTCGATGGGATTTAGGTCGGGAGACCTTGACGGCCAGTCCATGACGTTGACTCCCGCATTCTAAGGAAGTCCTTGTCAAAATTGCTTTGTGGGGTCTGGCATTGTCGTGTTGGAAGATCAAACCGGGTCCATTTGCTGCCATAAAAGGCAGACGTTCTGGTGCCAGTACCTGGTCGCGGTAAGCAGCAGCGTTGAGGTTGCCACGGATGACAAGAAGCCTGGAACGTGCATTGCCATAGAAAGCACCCTACACCATGACACTTCCGCCTCGAAATCTGTCAACTTCCTATAAACAACACGGGGCGTAACGTTTATGACGGCGCCTCCACACCCTCGCCCTACCATCAGCAAATCGAAGATTAAATCGGGATTCATCACTGAAGACGACTTGATTCCAATTCCTCTGAGTCCATCGTAAGTGTCTCTATGCCCACAATTGACGTTGACGTCAGAAAATCGGCCCGCAGTATGGCCGTCGTTCTTGAAGGTGAGCAGTTCTCAGACGGTTACCAACAGTTTGCGCACTCAGTCTACCCCTAAACAGTCCATTTCTGGTTGATGTAGCCGTCAAAAATCGGTTACGGAGGTGACGTAAGACAATCTGACGATCCTCTGTATGTGACGTCACATGTGGTCGACCTGGCCGAGGGCGATCAGCGGTGGTACCCGTTTGCTGTAGACGCGTCTGTAAATCATAAACAGTCCGTCGGCTACAACCCATCGGCCTTGCGACGTTCCCGTCTGCAACATGCCGATGGCACGTGCACGTGAAAGGCGTGGCATGACAAATGGCCGTAAAGACTTTTGTTTTCTTGTGTTTTTCTTTATTTGTTAATGACTGCTAACAAGTATGGCTGAAAACACGTGCGGTATTATGGCCACGTGACCAGTTGCACGTGAAAAACCACTTTTGCCACTGTAGTGCTGTGCACATGATTTTGATCGATTCACCTGCACAAAAACGGGTGTTATCTGAAGAAAATACGTGGCTATTACTGTTTAAATACACAATAAGGGCCTACAATGATAACTGGTCAAAATGTTAAAATTTTAGGATTGTGAAGTTTTTAATTTGGTTCAGTATATAAATATATATATATATATACACACACACAAATATAGTTCATCCATAAATCTTATCCTTAATACTCAAACTTCTTAATGCCTCTCAAAGAAGTTACGTAGATAGGTCCCATGCTCCTCGTCTTGTTTTACCATTTCTGGTGTCCCCCGCCGTGATGTGGCTGGATAATTGCCAAAAGCGGTGTCAATAAAAGCGACAAAACCCTTTCCGCGTCGATTGTACAATTCCGACTACATCATGAGCATGTGTTGAATCACTATCAAATAGTGATCATACCAGGTGGTCGCGGAAAGGTAAGCGTATCGTGTCCCACCGGTGATACCCGTCACACATACACAATGTACATGCAAATCAAGTCAATGTCTACCATAAAACGTTTTGAAAGCTTTACTGAGGCCTTGAATGTTGTTACCTTGATCCAACAACTTAATGAGCAAGAGTGGTATGACGCTCTTTCATAGCTTGTCAAAAAGAGGATGTCCGATTGTACCTCAAAAGGTGGGAAATGTGACCACCAAATTGCTCGATGTAAAGGGAAAGTCGACAATTAGTAAGTTTCCCTTTGCCCTACCGTCTTTTGGGGAGTGCTTTGACAAGATCTAAATATGAAACAAATGAGGTGGTCTCCTTTATTTCAAGCTCGGGTGGCTAAGCAGGATGGAGGGAATTGGCTATTTGACCATTATTGAACACTATCAGATCGTCGATATACCTGAAGCGTATTATAAGTTAAACTTCTTGGCCTGATTGCCTCAGTTCGGTTCTGCCCATCCGAACAGAAATTACGTTTCATGGAAGGGAACTGGCTATTTGGCTATCAATTGGTTATTGAACGATATCAGATCATCGATATACCTAAAATTATACTAACTCTTGTTGTTTTGCATTTAGCTCTGCCACACTACCTGTAACTATACGGTGCTGCGAGGAGAACCTGAAGATTAATAATGCCATCACTCGCTTCGTGCTTCCACTCGGGGCAACGATCAACATGGATGGAACTGCAATCTTTTATGTGGTATCGGTTGTCTACATTGCCCAGATGCACGCAATATCCCTTCATTTCTTCGAGATGATTCTGCTGAGGTAAATAGGAAATAAGCGAAAACATAAAGATATTTATGGCTTGAAATGGAATTGTTTTTATTATTTGTATTATATAGTATCATTTGAACACACACATGTACATACAATCATTTAAAATATATAAATATTACATCAGTTGATTTCAAGCCATTATTGGTCAATGTCGTGTAAGATAAGATAACCCTTTGATTAATTGTCCGGTTCTTGCCGTTTGATCGTATCTAGTTTAAATGATGATCATCATTTTATGTGTAATGTTTGTCCGAGATGAATTTGAAAAAAGAAATTCTTTTTCATATGAATCCAAAAATATTTAGTGAGTCTTCAGTGTCCAATGTACACTTTACATCTTCTTTGAAAAGGATTGAAGATTGTCTGATGCACTTTCAGAAATATCTCAATATAATCATGGTTACATTTACCGTTATCCCGTGGGGATTCCGTTCTAGAATAGAACCCGAGCAACCTATGTGCTATATGATCGTAAAAGGTGGTCAGGCTCGGCGATTTGGTTGATTGCATGTCATTGTACCCCGACGGTTTGGATCATTGCTCATTTATCACTAATTTGTCTGTTCGGATTATATATCTCGGGTATTGGAGTACAGCATTAAACAAAACAAGTTGTGTTGCCATTGAGTAGGTGTTGAATAAATATGGTACATTCGTCGTTGGATAGATGATCAAGCTACGTACGAGACAACTCACCCTCTCAACAAAACTAGGTACAGGATTAGTTAAGTTACACATTGAAATCGTCTTCCAGAAATGTCTCATCAACACTCCTTGTTTCAGTCTGTGTACAGTTTTGACAAGTGTGGGTGCTGCAGGAATCCCAAATGCTGCTATAGTGACACTGATTGTCATCCTGTCATCTGTCGGTCTGCCAACTGAGAGCATCTCCATCCTGCTAGCGGTGGACTGGTTCCTGTGAGTATCACATAGCCCAGGGCCTTTCCTGGTGTGTTACTTTGAAATAATTGGTTTATGGAGCTAATGACTCAAAACTATTAAAACTAAACATGAAGGCACTCCTTCATTCATTCATTCACCCATCCATCTAACTGTAGGAATGAAAAACAAATCAAAGTGTGTACTTTGGAAAAGTGGAGTAACTATAAAGTTTGTCAGTCAAAACAACCCTTTTCTTTTTTCTTACATTTCATTGTGTCTTAAAGATAAAGCTTATCTACAGTTCTTTTGCTTTGTTGAAATTTTGATATTGATAGATTTCAATAAGATGCCTTACTAGAATCATTCGGCCAACAAAACAGTAGACCCGAATAAAAATAAGGATAGCATTCCAGAAAAAGTAACACTATGTTGTGGGTGGTTCTGTGAAGGAAGGAAATAGAATTCTCAGAAATTGTTCCACAAAAGGAAGGGTTTTCTATAATGTAAAAAATATCTTTAAGAAAGCGACAAAACCCTTCCTATTATCTATATCAATGAACGATGCCTTAATGACAGGTTTCTTAGGGAAACAAACAAAAGGATGACGAACTTAAGGAATAAGTTCATTCCTTGATTCATGGGGCTTTTGTTACAAAACGTGGTGACCACTGATAAGTTCCGTATCTATATTCAGAGGTTCAGGACAATTTTTTAATAATGAAAGCAAATGCCATCTGAAGTTTTCTTAGAAAGAAATATGTGAAATGCTGGAAGTAGGCATCCCCATGGGCACCTATTGTGCATCCCTTCTTGCGGATGTATTTCTTTATACACATGGTTCGGAATTTCTGCTCGGATTGGCAAAGTCAAAACAAGGTAATGTGGCCAAGAAGTTTAACTTAAGCTTCAGGCATATCATTGGTCTGATATTGTTCAATAACAATCAGATAGCCATTTCCCTTCTACTGATTTACCCACCTGAACTATAAATTAAACCAGTGAGACCGCCTCGCCAGTTTCATATTTAGATCTATGCATAAAGATTCAGAGTGACAAAACGCTCTCCACAAGACTGCATGACAAGAGGGATGACTTCAACTTTCCAATGGTTAACTTTCCCTTCATGTCAAGCAATGTTCCAGCTGCTCAAGCCTTTGGTGATTACATTTCACAACTTTTGAGATACAATCGAGCATGCTCTATCTACGAAGATTTCAAAGAGCGTCATACGACTCTTGCTCAGGAGTTGTTTGATCAAGGTTGCAGCATTCGAGGCCTCAGTAAAGCTTTCAAAAGGTTTTATGGTAGACATATAGAGGACATTTCCAAATTTAACGCATCTGTGACAATAATGATGTCCGATGCAAGTCCCTATTTTGACTTGTACCACATGTTCCCGTGTTTTTTTTAGGTAAACAATTGACTTGCCTTTGCATGTGTTTGTGACGGGTGCCACCGGTGGGGAAGGATACGCAGACCTTTTCGCGACCACCTGGTATCATCACTATTTGATAGTGATTCATAAACGAATGCTCATGACACTGGCGGAATCGTACAATAGATTTCTATTGGATATGGAAAGGGTTTTGTTGCTTTATTTCATAAAGAAGGGTTTCTATAAGTTGAAATATCTTTTGGACAAGTTTCTTTAAAGTACGAAATATCTTTTTAAAAAACATAATTTTCACAACACTTCATCACCAATTCTTCCAAAACATAGTCTCAGTTCCAATAATGGCCACTGACATACAAATCCTAATTTCGAAGCATCATTTACTTCACAGGGGTCGACTGCGCACAATCGCAAACATCACAGGAGACTGCTTGACGGCCGCCGTGTTGGATCACTTCTTTCCACAAGCTGACGTTGACGTTGAGATGCGGCCAGAAAGGCCCCTTTGTACCTCTGAGGATGAAAATCACATGGCTGAACTTGTATAATATGTCCATCGTGCTTCCTGTGTATTGCGTTATAAATTATGATTGTACCTGTAACAATGAGTATGGTTTCACCGTGATGATTGTACCTGTAACAGTGAGTATGGTTTCACCGTGATGATTGTACCTGTAGCAATGAGTATGGTTTCACCGTGATGATTTTACCTGTAGCAATGAGTATGGTTTCACCGTGATGATTGTACCTGTAACAATGAGTATGCTTTCACCGTGATGATTGTACCTGTAACAATGAGTATGGTTTCACCGTGATGATTGTACCTATAACAATGAGGATAGTTTCACCGTGATGATTGTACCTGTAACAATGAGTATGGTTTCACCGTGATGATTGTACCTATAACAATGAGGATAGTTTCACCGTGATGATTGTACCTGTAACAGTGAGTATGGTTTCACCGTGATGATTGTACCTGTAACAGTGAGTATGGTTTCACCGTGATGATTGTACCTGTAACAGTGAGTATGGTTTCACCGTGTTGATTGTACCTGTAACAGTGAGTATGGTTTCACCGTGATGATTGTACCTGTAACAATGAGTATGGTTTCACCGTGATGATTGTACCTGTTACAATGAGTATGGTTTCACCGTGATGATTGTACCTGTAACAATGAGTAAGATTTCACCGTGATGATTGTACCTGTAACAATGAGTAAGATTTCACCGTGATGATTGTACCTGTAACAATGAGTATGGTTTCGGCGTGATGATTGTACCTGTAACAATGAATGTGGTTTCGGCGTGATGATTGTACCTGTAACAGTGAGTATGGTTTCACCGTGATGATTGTACCTGTAACAGTGAGTATGGTTTTACCGTGATGACTCTACATGTAACAATGAGTATGGTATGGTTTCAACGTGATGATTGTACCTGTAACAGTGAGTATGGTTTCACCGTGATGATTGTACCTGTAACAATGAGTATGGTTTCACCGTGATGATTGTACCTGTAACAATGAGTATGATTTCACCGTGATGATTGTACCTGTAACAATGAGTAAGATTTCACCGTGATGATCGTACCTGTAACAATGAGTAAGATTTCACCGTGATGATTGTACCTGTAGCAATGAGTATGGTTTCGGCGTGATGATTGTACCTGTAACAATGAATGTGGTTTCGGCGTGATGATTGTACCTGTAACAGTGAGTATGGTTTCACCGTGATGATTGTACCTGTAGCAATGAGTATGGTTTTACCGTGATGACTCTACATGTAACAATGAGTATGGTATGGTTTCAACGTGATGATTGTACCTGTAACAATGAGTATGGTATGCTTTCAACGTGATGATTATCCTTGTAACAATGAGTATGGTTTCACCGTGATGATTGTACCTGTAACAATGAGTAAGATTTCACCGTGATGATTGTACCTGTAACAATGAGTAAGATTTCACCGTGATGATTGTACCTGTAACAATGAGTATGGTTTCGGCGTGATGATTGTACCTGTAACAATGAATGTGGTTTCGGCGTGATGATTGTACCTGTAACAGTGAGTATGGTTTCACCGTGATGATTGTACCTGTAACAGTGAGTATGGTTTTACCGTGATGACTCTACATGTAACAATGAGTATGGTATGGTTTCAACGTGATGATTGTACCTGTAACAGTGAGTATGGTTTCACCGTGATGATTGTACCTGTAACAATGAGTATGGTTTCACCGTGATGATTGTACCTGTAACAATGAGTATGATTTCACCGTGATGATTGTACCTGTAACAATGAGTAAGATTTCACCGTGATGATCGTACCTGTAACAATGAGTAAGATTTCACCGTGATGATTGTACCTGTAGCAATGAGTATGGTTTCGGCGTGATGATTGTACCTGTAACAATGAATGTGGTTTCGGCGTGATGATTGTACCTGTAACAGTGAGTATGGTTTCACCGTGATGATTGTACCTGTAGCAATGAGTATGGTTTTACCGTGATGACTCTACATGTAACAATGAGTATGGTATGGTTTCAACGTGATGATTGTACCTGTAACAATGAGTATGGTATGCTTTCAACGTGATGATTATCCTTGTAACAATGAGTATGGTTTCACCGTGATGATTGTACCTGTAACAATGAGTATGGTATGGTTTCACCATGATGATTGTACCTGTAACAATGAGTATGGTTTAACCATGATGATTGTACCTGTAACAATGAGTATGGTTTCACCATGATGATTGTACCTGTAACAATGAGTATGGTATGGTTTCGGCGTGATAATTGTACCTATAACAATGAGTGTGGTTTCACCATGATGATTGTACCTGTAACAATGAGTATGGTATGGTTTCACCATGATGATTGTACCTGTAACAATGAGTATGGTTTCACCGTGATGATTGTACCTGTAGCAATGAGTATCGTTTTACCGTGATGACTCTACATGTAACAATGAGTATGGTATGGTTTCAACGTGATGATTGTACCTGTTACAATGAGTATGGTATGCTTTCAACGTGATGATTATCCTTGTAACAATGAGTATGGTTTCACCATGATGATTGTACCTGTAACAATGAGTATGGTATGGTTTCACCATGATGATTGTACCTGTAACAATGAGTATGGTTTAACCATGATGATTATCCTTGTAACAATGAGTATGGTTTCACCATGATGATTGTACCCGTAACACTGAGTATGGTATGGTTTCACCATGATGATTGTACCTGTAACAATGAGTATGATTTCACCGTGATGATGTTTGTACCTGTCACAAAGAGCATGGTTTCACAACCGTTATAGCCATGTTGCGGTGGATGAAACAAATAAAGGTCTTCACATATTTTATTCATATATATGGAGTCGAACCCAGGATCTCCGAGGGACAGGCGAATGTTGGAGCACCAAACCTACCTTATCCGACCTTGCAGACAAAGATCTTGTTCTCTTTGAGATGCAAATGATACAAGTATCATTGATGTGTACAGATAATTTTAACTGTTGCATAATCAGACACTCCATCATTAACGAACAAAAAGCTATTTGATGCTTACGTACATATTGTCAGTCAAAATTTAGGTTTGCGGAGTGATAAACAGAAACGGACGATAGAACGATTTTCTGTGCCTTAAATACTGTGCATACATATTGCCGGTCGAAAGACCGAAATGAAGACAGGTTCAGTCTGCTTTGGTTTCTGCTTTATATGAGTGAGTTGGACTGTATTTCATATATATCACGGCGTGTTGGTTTGGTGCGGGCAGACATCCCAAAGGGAAGCACATATAATACGTTTACCACTTTGGTGCAACCCACGAATACGGATGTGGTGCTGACATAGACACAAAGAAATATAAATCGGGGCAAATCGGTTTCTAACCCATGTTTGAACATTGTTTCAATTTTATCAGGACGCGTAAGCTTGATGTGGGTGGAAAGTCCGAACTAATGTCAACATTACACCTTTGGTGAAACCCACGAGCACGGGTGTGGTGCTGACATACTTAGAACTAGAAACATGAATCAGGACGAACCGGGACGATCGTATGTTTCCGACACGTATATCATACGGTACTGAAAATGCCAAACTGAAGGCCCCTTTAGTATGATCAGGGTACAGTTGACCTGTCTTCAAGTCTCTAACTATGCAGCCAACAGAAGCAATAGGTAACTGTGAGCACTGTGCTCATTGGTTACATTCATAACTGAATGTTTTATATGAAGAGAACTCTTTAACCATCAAGTAAGAATAAGATTGTTGTTACATGTATGTGAATTATCATCAATAGCCCACAGTAAGTGTAGATGATAGCTTCAACATACTAGTATTCTGAAATTATTAATGGTCAGCGCCGGAGGTGGAGATTGGTTGAATGGCATGTTCAAGATCTAGACTCCTGTTTGTTTTGTAGGGCCTTGATCCAGCCGCCCAATGAATCATTATACGTGTTTGAAATAACCTCGGCAGGTTGGGTTATATACTCCTTATGGAATTGAGCATATTTTTGAGTGCTTTGAATGACGTAATAGTTGTGTGAACATGCATTGATAAGTATGCATAAATCGATGTACGTGTTGTTTGCAGCTTCTTAATTCAAATAAAGACTTATGGTCTTAGACACCAAGCACTATCCTGATATGACAATGTTTTCATTTAATTCCATTTGACATAAAATAATGTTTCATCATCAAATTAATTTAGTGTTATGAAAATTAAAACAGTACTGCTTTGTGTATTGTGTGACGTTATATTATTGGAACGAAAAATGGTCAGATCTAGTGTAATTCAAAATGAGGTTAATCAACAGACACACACGCAAGCACGCACGCACGAACGCACGCACACTAATAAAAAGAACTGTATGACAAACAGGCTGTCACTCAACAGAGGGGCTTGTGGGTCCGCCGGTGTAAACGGAAACCGTCATCAACAAATGATTATGTCACCATAAATCGCGTGACATAACTCGACCTTGCACTTCGATTCCTGAATCATCGGATCGGGGCAACTGGGTGAGCTATTTGAACGTCGAGTTTCGATGTTTGCTGCACAGTGCAATAAATAGTGCAATGATTGGGACTGGCACCTGCATAGAAGATTGATGCAGGTCACCGCATAGCCTCCATCTAAAAATATCGACTGTTGCCATATCTAATTCACCATAATTTTGTTTTGAAATATTTGGACTGGATGTCATCAACCCATGTATCATTAGATATAAAGCATTTTTATTATAGTTATATCCGGGCGAGATCTTGAATTTAAACTCAAGGTCAGAAGGGGCTGCACAGCGATTTTGCGAAGACTAAGAAGAATCCATCTCCTGGCAACACACTATGCCCCAGTGTAAACAATCACTACTGGGGGAAGTGCATGCTCCAAGAAGCTAACCACATCAGACGACCCAGGCCATCAACCAATGGAGATCAGGCAGTTTTCCTCCCCAGTGCAAGCGGAAATTAATATTAATTTATCCACTGTACCCATCGAATCTATTTGCAAACGTAATACCAACAAGATGGAATGATAATCACATGTACATGCTGAATATGCGGCTGGAGGAAAGTACACTTTATGTTACAGGGAGAGGTGATTTGATTCCAATCCTTGGTACCTGGCAAAGGAATTTAATCAAACATTTCATTTTGTATGGATATTGTCGGTTGGCATTGGATATTGTCAAATCTTGAAAAGGTTTCAGTTATTGGTAGATTTATGAGATGAATAGCGAAACATTCTCTTCTCGGTTGGGAATAGGTGTCACATGTCAACAATAGATTCAATAATTAATTCATCTTTAATATCATCATAGCCCCTAGCATTGCAGAGAATAAACAAAATCGTTCGGTATACAGAGTCTTTGTATGGCGGCCGCATTCAACAGCAAGTCTGAAGTTATTACACCGAAACATGGTTAATATTTACCGTTGATAAGAGGGAAGGTCACTTGTTGAATATGTTTTTAATTTTAGTAAATGTTTAAACAGAAAATATAACTAAAGCTCGATGTATCGTCGAGTGAGTGATGCCAATATTGAAAGAAGCAGTCATAGAATCTGTTTGAAGCTTACCATAAATGATGAGATGCAGTCAATGACATGATATAGCCAAATAAATCCCAAACCACATCTTCATAAATATTTCTTATATGAGATGCCCAAGTGTTTTTTTACCATTTTCATCCAGAGTTTTAATGATTTTATATGCTTGGTAGGGACGTCTCTGCTGTGGTAACGGGATCAGTCTGCACCAGTACTTAACTGCCCTGGATGTATAAGACATTGCATGGAGACTCTTTCACATTCTCCCTGGACCATATTGTTACTAGTATGTGGATGCCAGTGCAGGAGTGTATGTGGATGTACAGCGTATCAGGAGTGTATGTGGATGTACAGCGTATCAGATGTGTCTGTGGATGTACAGCGTATCAGATGTGTCTGTAGATGTACAGCGTATCAGGAGTGTATGTGGATGTACAGCGTATCAGACGTGTCTGTGGATGTTGTCTTAGATAGTGCAAGCCGTGTCATGATCAGGTGTCGCCCAATTTATATCCCCCAGCAATAGGGTGATAAAATAAGACCCTGGTCGAGGACTCTGTGTTTGTATACTGTATGTGAGTGAGTTATTCATATTATCTCATCGGCATGGTATTAAGTGGGCTAGCACTATAAAAGCGGCATTAGTCCGGCCTTCGTACAGGTAAACAGCCACATACACAACACAATCTCTCTTTCTCTCTCTAAGGCAACTCCGTCTTCCTGTGACCAGCATACTCGTTGGTTTCACCAAGGTCACTAGCGATTACTGCCGATATCAATTTAGCTTTCCTTTCGCTACGTTTACCCCCTTTCTGTTCTGTTGAGTCAAATAAGGTATTCAAGCTCCGAGGCTTGCCGAAGAGATTTCAATCAACGATATTTATATTTCATATCAAAACACACGAGGGTTTCGATTTTTTATCCAGTATCATTTTCAAGAATTGGCTACAAAAATTGTATACCCCGTTGACATTTTAGACAATCACAAAAGAAATATCGTAAATAAATATCAAAATGCGCCTTCAGGCAGCTGAAATCTTCCCCGGCCGAGATAACTTCTGTAGCTGTAAAATATATGTGAGAATTCACTACCTAAGGATTATTTGATATTGTATATGTATTCATATTGATATTCAGTTGCACGAAATGCCTTCATTCGTTGAACGAGAAATATCTATCAGTCCAAAGAATTGGGACGTTCGCGCTGTAACCTTACTATGCTATGACGTGAAAGTTGTAGAACATTTTGGCCTTGTAAAATCACATCCTTGTTAGGCAGAAAAATATGTTTGCTTGTTTAAAACTACACATACAGCGATTGATACACGATACCAAGGGAAGATTTCCTGCTGATACAACAATACATTTTAAGATCTTCAAGAGTATTGCAAGATAACTGTCAGGATTCGCAAAAGAAAAACGTTTTTTTAAAGAATATTTTGACGAATGTTTACCTTCTGTCAAAACTGTACCTTTGCGTTAATAAGAATCCTGATCATTTGTTTTTGAATTGTGTTTCTTTCTTTTGTCTGAGAAATGAATATTAAGACATTTCATGTATTGACTTTTTTCAATGATTTCATAATTTCGTCCACGTTTGTAAAGATATTGCTAAAGTTATCTAAATCTAACGTATCTTGACTAGTGTATAAAAGGGCCATACATGAGTTCTCCATATGTAGCCTATTTCTGGTGTCCCCAACCGAGATATTGCAGGAAAGTGCCATAAAAAGTTGAACGTAATCAATATATACTAAAAACAAATTTCTGTGTTTGAATGTGAAAAGTATAATACAAGTTTTAACCCTTTTATGTACACCTAGGATTAGCGAGTCAAAAGTTGCTTCATGCCACAGTGAACAATAATATAAGCTGCATCACGCCAGGAGAAGAAGGCATAAAATACGATCCACATCTTGTAGACACTCAATCTGCCAGGTCACACATTACGATCCTCATTGGTCAAGGGTACTGGGGACCTTGTCACTTTCTCTCTCCTAAGACCATTGCCTGACACATTCTCTGGTATTTTGACTCAAAAGCCCTCAAATCTAAATCACAGATTGCCATAGAAGGAATTGAATGAAATAAAAAGCAAAAAGCAAATTAATACAAAGGTTTAATAGTATGCAGTTGACAATGCGTTTCTATAGAGTCAGTGGTGTAATTAAAACTGACGCACTTGGGTGACATTTAAGGGGGTTTCTCATAAAAAAAATATTCTTCAGCAAATTGCAGTCATGACTGGAACAACTTGTGCATAGGAATTCTAGCTGTTCCTCGAGCTCTATGTATATGAATACGAATTCTAGCTGTTCCTCGAGCTCTATGTATATGAATACGAATTCTAGTTGTTCCCCGAGCTATATGTATATGAATATGAATTCTAGCTGTTCCCCGAGCTCTATGTATATGAATACGAATTCTAGCTGTTCCCCGAGCTCTATGTACATGAATACGAATTCTAGCTGTTCCCCGAGCTCTATGTATATGAATACGAATTCTAGCTGTTCCCCGAGCTCTATGTATATGAATACAAAATTCTAGCTTTTCCCCGAGCTCTATGTATATGAATACGAATTCTAGCTGTTCCCCGGGCTCTATGTATATGAATACGAATTCTAGCTTTTCCCCGAGCTCTATGTATATGAATACGAATTCAGGCTGTTCCCCGAGCTCTATGTATATGAATACGAATTATAGCTGTTCCTCGAGCTCTATGTATATGAATACGAATTCTAGCTGTTCCTCGAGCTCTATGTATATTATTAAAATGGCTAAGTCTAGTAAGAAAAATACCAATTCAAAAGTACATTGAATTTCACTTCAGACTACTTACAGTTAGAGGCCAGTTTCACGACACACAACAGTGGAATACATATTCATTACACACGCGCAAATACATTTATCCATACAAATCCATCACTCAGCACATGAAATCCATTAAACGAACAATAATGTAATCGTCAAACAATAGTATTGACATTGGCGTTCACAAATAAAGCTGATACATTTATCATTGACATCTCTTCATAATGGCTGTAACAAGGGGAGCATCTAAGGCATGTTTGTTCACATGTGTACACATATGATGGAAATTAATGAGCGGGTAATCTTGGTCCTAGATATTTTGGAGCATAGTCAATTAAAGAATACCATACGATACCATAACCGTCAGAAATGAAAGTACATAACAGAAATATGTACTCGATACAGGTCTGTTTAAATGTCTGAGCGTGACACGTGATACTTAATATAAACGTGAATCTACATCAATCAGCTTGAGGCGTTATCCGGGACAGCACTGACTCCACCTCATGTACATCGTCATCAACACCTTCCAGTTCAACCATCCCCGTCGCCCATTTGATGGTCATGTCCACCGCCATGCTCTCAAGTGATCTTTTAAGGCTCTGCATCTGTAGTGTCAGATGAAAGCAGTTGATCTCGTAGTTTAAACATACTACCAACATTCACAACCAATTCCTTTATTTAACATAATTGGGTATACCATTACTATTTACAATGTACATGAAAATGGACACTTACTTGGATTCTGATGATGCGTATTAGTTTAGTTTCATCGTGTCTTATATTCATAGTCCTGAAGACCTATTCTACCCCGGATCTTCACGAGCTTGAAAGGTTGGTCATCAAAGCTCAGACTGTAGTCTAAATTCCCTCCAAAGACTTGGCTAATTCCAGCTATTGAACACTATTTTGGACTATCAATTTGCACAATCCATCCCTTTGACCAATACGCGGTGTCAAAAGCTTTAAATGGAGACTAGACTCGTGTAAGTTGTCAGTCCCAGAAACTTTGCATCATTGAAATAAACTTTATTTGTCAAATGATTCGTTTTATGATGCATTGTTCAACAAGCTTTCATTTATCGTTTGGACAAAGAACACTGGAAATGAACACAAGTCCATGGAGCATGCCCCCCCCCCCCCCCCCCCTGTAAGATTGTTATGCTCATGTGACACTTTCCTGCACCTACCTTCTGCTCCAGGTGAGAGATCACGGAATGCAGTACCTGATCACATAATACAGTACCTGATCACGGAATGCAGAACCTGATCACGGAATACAGTACCTGATCACAGAATATCGTCCCTGATCAAAGAATATCGTACCTGATCACAGAATATCGTACCTGATCACGGAATGCAGTATCTGATCACAGAATACCGTACCTGATCACGGAATATAGTACCTGATCACAGAATATCGTACCTGATCACGGAATATCGTACCTGATCACGGAATACAGTACCTGATCACGGAATTCATACCTGAGAGGTTACCATGTGCTTCAGTCTCTTTTCTTCAAACGTTCTCGTCACAATGCGAATGTCGCAGATATCTTCTACAGCTTTAAACGCCCGACGTAGAACATCTTCTTTTTCTGAGTACACTGTGATGTCGGCCTCTGTGTCCTTGGTAGTCTTCACGAACACCTGCTCCATACTCCCCGACTGACGACAGAGTGGATATATGCATGTTACAGTCAGTAGCTTAACATCTTCTCAAAATGTATAATTCAATACAAATGTAACAAAAAATAACATTGACCAAGATATTTATTAAACTGTTGCTAAATATTATTTTACGACAATTTCATATTTATGATAATGTAATTCAACAGCCATTTTGTAAAGTAATGCATGATTGAGTGAGTATTCTTTAACACCACAGTCAGCAGTATTCAAACTCTCACGTGTGCCTGCTGTAAATGATAGATCCGCGCCAGGTAAAACGGTGGTTGGTAGCATGAGCAACGTGTAACGTCATCAGGTACGATGACACGCTATCAGCTGGATACCCCTTTAAATTTGAGACCCCCGATTTCCCATAAACGGTGAATCTTACGCAGAGCAATGGGTCCTGAGGACCTATTTTGGCACGGAAAAACAGTAACCATGTCAAGGTTCGAACTTCGAACATACCTGTTGTCCTTCTCCTGTTTGTCTCGGTAGAGTGTCTGTGGCAGAGATCTGTCCTGATGCACCGTCAGGCAAGTGGCCTACAGGGACAGGCAACAAATGAAGTATAATGTAATGTTAAACATAATGTGTTTTCAGGTTTGTGAGTAGTCAGTGGCCGGATATTTTTTTATTCAAAACCCAAGGGGTATCAAATACTCAATAACACCATCAATTCTGAAAACACATACTATTATTGACATTGTAAATGCCAAAATTTATTACTTGCCCGTAAAGAGATCACCCATTTGATAAACATACAGCTGTATTACACAGTGTGTAATACCAAATACCGTGCTTATGTACTATCGGAACACGTTTCACGAACACATATTGAAAGCTCTCAACATCCTTTGGCTTATTCAACGACATTGCGTGTGGAGATGATAGATCACTGAGAGAAGCCAGGCTGACGTAACATGGCAATATTTTTTTAAATTTGACGTTTACACGATATACGGCTTTTCCATTGGTCGAGAGGTCGGTCACATGACCGCGAAATTCATAAGTGTATGAACGACACATTTTGACGTTCATACGTTTTGCACGAGACCGTGTTCTTGAAATGACGTAAACACTGACGGACTACTTCCACATTACAGGGAAACCCCTGGGAATTCCCTAGCACGAAAACAAACAAAAGTCGTTCTTTCTGATCATTTAGAACCTCTAATTTTGGTCTCAGCGTTACAATATACATTGAGAAACGTCAGAGAGTTTGACTGCATGATTGTTCACGAATATCCTCGCTACGGTCTATCCTCATGAACAACCCCCATGGGACTCAACCCATAAAATTAGGAGAACCTGTACTTTACTTAGAAAGTGTTATCCCAAATATCACATTAGTTACATTTGACCACTTTCGAAATGGCAGTGTGTCTTCAAAAATAATTCCTCTAAGAAAGAAAGGTATTTATTCACAAAATACATTCCAGGTTCGGACCCTATTTATCAAATCAGATTGCGACACACTATTCGCTCTGTGGTCACAATCATAACAAATATATTGCCATCAGCGAGAAAAGAAGGTCCTTATGACATCACTCAGGGCTTTCCTCTCACGTTAAGCTGACAAGCCGTGATATAACTGGATTACTATTAAAAGCGGCGTTAAACACAACTCACTCAACCATGAGAGAACAGTGTAAGTTCTACCAGACTCAAAACAAGGTAGAGAATGGATACAAGATATGTCATAACAGGATGGAGACATGACACCCCGGATAATCGAAGATAGACAGATTCACCTTTAGTATCCTTGTGACCAATGATTGTCTCCAAGTGGGAACAAAACAGGGCATGTGAAGTTGCGTCGCTGCTGATAAAACTGATGTCGGTGAGAGAACAGTCCTTCTTCTCAATGTCCCTCAAGCATTTCACAAGCAGCTTCGGCATTTTTTCTAGAGGGAGCTTCCCATCACCTGTCAAGAACAGAAGAAGTTGACCATTATGAGTTTCCAAATGTTCGGTGTTTGTAAAAGGGTAGCGTTATTTTTCAGGGCACTATCATTTGCAGAAGGTCGAGGCCTGCCGTTAACTGCCCGACGAAGGAGGATAGATGAACAGAGGGAGGCCATTGATTTACAAATAGCAACACCATAGAACATAATAAAGGATAAAATCACAAACAAGAAACGTGACGCCAGTGATGTCACATAACAGAATAGGTAGCGGCCCGTCGTTAGGGAAATACGTCTGCTATCAAGTTACAGTAGGACGCAGATTCCTGATAAAATGCAGCCATTGTAAGATAATTCCATCCAACTGACGTATAGTCATGTGTTTTCAAGTTAGAGACTGCTAACATAGGTCCAATACCTGAAAATATCATTCGAATCTATGACACAGAGAGAAAATAAGGCCAACTCCTTCGTACAGATTTCTTATGAATATGGAAATGGTCCAGGCTTTAACGATTATATAAACAACTATTATGACAGAAGTACTTAAATAAATAAATTCATGGTGATGTAGGCAACAACAAAAGCATGGTTTAGTTATGACGGAGATTTGACCAATCAGAATGCAGGATGATGAAATGCTAAATAAATGTAGAATGAGTGCTATTGATTTCAATGCAAGGAAGCATATCAAATGGTCACTTGTTTTGAAATAATGTACACCATACAGTGTTAACATTACCCATGTCAATGACGATGTCCGATGTCATTTAAATTTATAGTTTAAATCAGCCAAAATATTATCGTCGATATTTTGATGTGCTGATTGTCTGAAATGATGATGCTTAATATGTGACGTGATTACCATCTTTGATATATTTGTGTATATGCGCGCATAAAAATAAGCACTCAGCTGCTTGTTCACCGGTAATAACTTATGAATGCGTGTTGTTTAATCTTTCTCCATTAATACTTCTGCCACAGAATGCAGAATGTGAATGAGGGTACAACTATAATGTACTTGTCATTATTGTCACCAACATGTACATATATCTATATTTGAGTTTGTGTCTGCCGTATAAGTTTTGATTTATTGTGTAATGAGACTAGAATACATCACAGCTAAATAATAAACCTTATCCATCCCAAGCAATGTAGCTTGTACGACGAAAACACTTAAGAAACGGTGTGCTGTAACAAACTTAAGGCACTGAATCATAGATAACACAGAGATATAATATTATGCAAATGACTCTTCCATTCATTAATCACTTTGAAGTTTTCCTCACCTGTTCCAAACTCTGGAAATGCGATCGATGTAACGCTATTTTCAGTCGCAACTTTCAAACATGCTTTTATGACGTCTTTCCAGTTGCCCTTGAAACGGTCAACACCAATGTGCATGATGATGTCTGCCGCGATGTTTGGCGCCGTGGTCATAGCAAGTCCTTTTCCCTTCATTTGACCAGCTGCAATGATGGAGACACACAATTACAACACCCTAACTGTACCAGCTATTGGTATACACCTCTAATATACAAGGACATATATTGCTTACTCACCCAAGGACCCACTCACTCACGAATTTCTCAACTCAGTATTTACCCACCTATTGTCTCACGCCTTATGTTTTCAAATCACTGCATCACTTATCCACTCGCTCACCATGACCTCATCCACTCATGCACCCCTCGTTGACCCACTGCCCTCTCTCATCGACTAATCAACCCCTTTTTCCACTCACCAACTTCATCCTGCTGACACCTCACTCACCAAGCCAGCTGAAATCAGCTCCTTGCCACACGCAACTATCTCATTCACTCACCAACACTGCAGTTCAGGCCCTTGCCACTCGCCACTATCAGTTGGCTTGATAGTATTTCTGATTATCCACTACCCTCACCTTCTCATTGACACCCGGACGCACCCACAAAATCCCTCACCTGCCAGCTGACACTGTAGCTCAAGGTCCTTGCCGCACGCCACACTCAGTGGGCTGGACAGTATACCTGCAAATCCGTCACAACATAAAGTTGTCAGCAAAATCTTCCGTTTGCCTTTCATTTCATTCGTAGTTTTCAATTATACTTTCAGTACATTATGTCTCAAATTTATGGATTAGATACAAGTGATTTCCAAATGAGTACCCTAAACGGGAATACTTCCGATAATGCTACATTGCCACGCACATTTTAGGTTTCAACCGATACGAGCGAACGTCTTCAATTTGTATTCCAGTATTTATCTTCCAGTGGAAAACTCACAGGAGCTACGCTGATATGTGAACCTATGGTAATATCCTAGCAGACCAAACAATCATAACTATCTATACAGACAATTATTCACAGAACCAAAGGTCAGATTACACATGTCAATTTGAGAATAACCACAAATACTTCCAAAACAAATATCCTATGACGGAACTGCAATTAAAAATGATCTTTCGACTATTACTTCATATGAAGTTACAACTTTGAAACATATCATCATCTTTTATTATACACACACGCCATTTTCATGAATTATAGACCTATGACCGGATTTTCAGATTGTTCAAAGTTTCAAAATTATGAATATAATAAATTTCTCATTCCTCATCTTGCTAGGATGTGAAACAGGAAGAATCACCTATATTCAAGGGCGTTGTTGAGTTAGTGAAGTGGGCTATGCATGCGGCACTCTCCTTGCTGATGTCGCCGTGTCCGGTGTGAATAGTGAACTTCCCCACCTGGTACCCAGCATCCGCCACAGAGCCAGCGGGGACATCGGCTACTAATTCCACAATAAAAACATAGCAATATATATAAGTGGGAACATTTTTTAGTACAGTTATTACTGAAAAGGTGACGTGTACAACACATCATGCACATTTTTGTTATACTTTCACACCTGGGCGGAGAGGTAGCCTTATGGTTAAAGCGTTAGTTCCTTACGCCGAAGACCAGGGTTCGATTCCCTACATGGGTACAATGTGCGAAGCCAATTTCTTGTGTGTGTGTGTGTGTGTGTGTGTGTGTGTGTGTGTGTGTGTGTGTGTGTGTGTGAAACCTATTCTCAGTACCCGATTTGGTTTTATTTGTTGTTTGGCGCCACACGTTGTTTGACGTCAGAAGCTAGGGGCGTTTTCAAACAATGAGTTAACGAGGTAAATGTTATATGACAGGTATGAGTACATTGTAGCACCATTTTAGCATCGAATCGATGAATATCTGTTCTTTTATACAACTGTATCATCGAAGTGAGGGGCTGTATGGTAGTCTACTGGTTAATACGTTCGTCACGCCGAAGACAATTCACGCGGGTTCGATTCCCCACATGGGTACATTGCGTGAAATTAATTTCGGAAATATTGCTAATACCACTCACTCACTTTAAAGTAAAATACTGCAGTACCTGCGTTTAGCTTGGAGTTACGAATTTGCTTGATCCTCTCTTGTTTAAATGCCTGGGGATCAGAAATACAAATTTAAAACGCATTCATGTTTAAAGCGGCGCTAAGTAGGTTCACTCACTTTTCGCCATGGCCCAATTCTAACACATCTTGAAAGAAACATAAAACATTTCGACGTTGGTCACTGCTTAGCGAAACATACAATACTTAGTATCCTCCTAGAACCTGGTATGAAGTCAGTAGTGACGTTTTCGATATTGGCGACTCCCACGAGCAAGGGAATCACACTGACAGACAAATGGTCAAAAAAAGGAACAATTGCCATTCCCTCGACCTGAAGCCCTGGTTGTGTTAAACGTCTATGACCCACCACATTGGGTTATCCTCCATTATAAAACTGATACAACTTATATATTGTTCAAAGCGGCGTTGAAGACAATTCAGTCACAAACTATTACACCTAGTAACCTTTCGGCATATTTGGCAATTGAAACATAATTTTATGCCTTACCGTGACGACTTCGCTGTTGCCAGGGCCAATAACGATGGCGATATCAGTCAGGGAGGAAGTGTAGGTCATGAAGTAGAATATTATGGTCAGCATTTTCTTTGCTACTTTGTCGGGTGGATAGCCTAGCTTCTCTGTTCCCAGGGCTGGCAGCGCGATACTGCGGTAGTCGCTCTCAGAAGCATCGTACAGACACTTGTATACAACTTTCTCCAAACCCTGTCCAGGAACAAACAAAAACGAGATTACGATATATCTTAATATTGTGGGTGTAGTCTAGTGGTTAAAGTGTTCCCCTGTTAAATCTACTACCCGGGTTCGATTCCCGATATTGTTACGATGTGTTCCATATGTCATTTATTAGTATAATTTCTACCATGAATTTGTTATCTTTTACATATTGATGCTTTGGCAACCAATGTAATGATT
The DNA here is from genome assembly GCF_023055435.1 of Haliotis rufescens. Lineage (NCBI taxonomy): Eukaryota > Metazoa > Mollusca > Gastropoda > Lepetellida > Haliotidae > Haliotis > Haliotis rufescens. The sequence continues at coordinate 6,433,153 of NW_025963802.1, forward strand.
TATACTGATGGAAATGAATACGGGAGAACTTAGTTTTAGACAAAGGAAAATGATAATACATGGTTTCCCAGGCTTGTTCACCAAATACGCGTTGGAATCAATTTACACAAACACTACTCAACATTTGATTCCTACCTGTGTTGAATTAGTATGCGCGCTGTTTGAAAAGTACTGACAGCGAAGCTTATTTCTCTATCTTTCATCGTTCCCTAATTCGTTCCCATCAGTTTATAATATCAGCATGCATCCACTAATCTACAAGTGCACTTGTCAGAGCAATAAAGTGCGTGAGTGAGTTGGGTTTAGCGCCGCTTTAAACAGTATTCCAGTTATATCACGGCGTGTCAGCTTGAGTGTGAGGAAAGCAATGATGCAGGTGTCAGGCGTTTACCACATCGGTGAAACCCACGAGCAGCACGGGCATGGCTCTGACCAGGGTGGCGTTGTTCAAAACAACCTTAGCGCTACGACTGTCGTAAGTCTGTGTTACGTAATGGGAGTTACGATCACCTGAGCTCTAAGATCGCTTTGCACAACGACACCCAGAGCAATAAAGGACGGTTGGGTAGTCTGGAGGTCAAAGCGTTCACTCGTCACGCCGAAAACTCGTGTTCGCTTCCCCATATGATACAAAATGTGAAGTCTAGATCTGGTGTCCTCCGCCATGATATGACAAGAATAAAGCATAAACCATACTCATCCACAATAATGACATATGCATCTTCACTAATTCATGTCATCCATTCCAGGGACATAACTCCTCTAGCCTTGTTGCGACCTTAATTATGTGCCGACAACAGCCTTACCCGTCATGTATAATATAACCCACCCACGATTGACAATTGCCGTATGTATATCATTGCACAATCTGGCGTCCATATGTCGACTCGTATGCGTCCGTGAAACATTTAGTCCCGCAGATAACACGCTATATTTGCACTGTGATAGTGATAGCTATCAGCATTTTATACACAGTTTGTTGAATGTATGAATATAGGCCTCTATGTTATTCGTCCTTTAGTTTGCCGCTTCTATTGTACGCTCTAGACTCTCTACAAAGGCAATACAAAAAAGTCGACTTTCTTTACAGCAACTTCAGGACGTCATTGCTGTAGCTAGGTCAGGTCATGTGGACCAGGAAGTTGGGTCCTCGTTCCAGAAACCGATCTGTGCGCTAGGGCGACCCAACCGCCCATATTTTATCATGGAATTACGGCAGTCATAGTACAAAGACTGCTTTGTTGAAAGGGCCCCGGTCTATACCGAATGATATGTGTCATATAGCACTGATATTATCACAGCGTGTGTGAATGCTAACAGCTCATGCTTGGGAAAGGCACTCATGACACGGGGGTTGTAAGTCACTGTCGTACTGGTTCGGTAATACCTGAAATATTTCTTCCTTCTTAATGTGCTTGTTGACCACATATTTTTATCAACCAGGAATTTTAGACTTACATTGACGTGATCACATTTGTGCATAGTCATTGGTATATTGTTAAGCTCTAGTTACTGATCAACACAAAGAAAAAACATAGAAATAACATACATCATGGATGAAGCATATTCACGAACATCATTAATCCTTTACGCCAGTTTATAAAGAAAGTGACTGTGAAGTGGTGAAAGGGTTTGCGCGTAACGACCCACTTGAGCATGTCTCCCGCTGTGGGCTGGATCCCAAACTCACTCACTTAAAAAGTCGATCTCACATCCCTCCTGTTTGGGGTGGTGGGGTATGTGGATGGGGGTCGCTGGGGTGGGGGTGGGGGTGGGGGAGGGGGAGGGGGTGGGGGAGGGTGTGAGGGTGAAGTTGTTTACAGCGTGTGATTCTCGTTTGTGCTGAATATCATCGTTAGGTCTTTCCGTGACTTGATTATTTACATGTCGTGAGCTTAAATATCACTCACTCACTCACTCACTCACTCACTCACTCACTCACCTTGAGTGTGGGGTCGATGGAGTATTCTGGCAAACAACAGTAGAACACCTCCTGACAGTTGAGATTCCCTCCCTTGGTCTTCGCGACCTTGCCGTATTTGATACCCTTGGGGTACCTGTTTCTAAACTCCACCTGTATCTCGTCTCCGCCTGCTGCCGCGATGCTGGCAGATCCCTCTGACAGATCCAAGTCCCTGTCTACTGTGCTGACCAGCACATCGGCCTGGTGACATATACAGATTCCAACATATCAACAGTGGTTTGTTTGATGTTTCACTAAATCACATTAATATTGATGTGGTGTAATCACTTTCATGTTAACATAAATCAACGAATACTTTTACCTGGAAATAAGTTTAGCACCGCTTACTACTACTTGAACCACTACTTGTGTCCATCTAGAAGAATATACAGTGTTACCGACTTGTCATCAGATAAAGGTGATATCTTAGACATGTATAAGAATGTGCTCAATGCCATGTTTGTATGTTTCCAAAAGTCACATGGAAGTATGGGATGACAATAAAGAAGACATGGCGCTTAGCCTCTTTCCAGGAGCACATTTGAGAGTATTTATCTATATTTCTATACATCTCCTATACATCTAATGACATGACCTGACATCATATTACATGTTTGAAATGTCAGCAAAGTGACTGCCTACCCGTTGATGGGCTATTTCTCCTTGGATAAAGTTAAGATCAGTGTCGATAATGCTCGAGGCTGGTTCTGAAAGGAGGAAGGTGGAAGTGTGTTAGCTTTAATATCTTACACTGTGCTCAGTGATCCCCGGACCGGCACCAGTGTACGAGTTATCATTAAGGTGAGACTGGTGTCATTAAGCTGAGACTGGTGTCATTAAGGTGAGACTGGTGTCATTAAGCTGAGACTGGTGTCATTAAGCTGAGACTGGTGTCATTGAGGTGACATGGTTTGTTTTTAGTTCAGATCACTCTCAACCACTTGCAACTGAAGTCATTACATTCCAACTGAATTGAGTTCAGGCGGAATTGTCGTTTGTTATAAACTGTATTTAGGAATACATCAGTTTCACTTGATTAACTTGTAAAACAGTACATTGTACGCATTTTATAATGTCTGTGTGGTGCATGAACTAGACCTTTACTTCCAACACCCACAAATACAGTGTCAAAGAAGTCATTCTGACTAATTCACAGAAAAAGTTATGTAACGTAAACAATTTCAGAAGTATTATACCCACCACCATCTTCTTTGACATCGGAGTACACGCCCGGGTCGACACTCACAGCACACCGGAACCTGTCCTCAATCTTTTTCAATTCCAGTCTGCCACGGGGTGACGTCAAGAACCCATACACATGGCGTTTGTTCATTTCAAACGTATCCTCTTTAATATCCAAAATTGCTATCTTAAGACTATTCACCTTCTTCTTAAAGTCTGACCCACTCCCTTTTACAATGAAAGCATCAGTAGCATACTCTACTTCAACGAAATCCTTGACCAGAGCTTGAAGCGAATGTGAGGGAAATGTTTCCAGGTAGCGTACCTTGCCGCGTGATATGTTCAGCTCTTCACTATTGAGAGGCGGGGACTCTACTATTGGTTGTTCTTCTTTGTGTTGCGGTTCTGAAGTGTCTCCAAGTTGTTGGGTGTCTGTGGGGGAGTCTTCTGTTTGTTGCGAGTCTGTGGGAGAGTCTTTTGGTTTTTGCGAGTCTGTAGGAGTGTCTTCTGGCTGTTGCGAGTCTGTGGTAGTGTCTTCTGAGAGGGGAGACATTGCCAGTCTATTGTCGTATAAGTCGACGTCGGGCTGCTGTGATCTGTAGTATGGGTACACGATGAGGCGAATACCGCTGACTTTGTGATCTCGCATCTCGACATTTGACGCATCTTAAGGGAATCAATATAATTTCAAAAGATGATACTCGTATGGACTCTGCTAATGACACAGTTTATTTGGTAATTACTATTAATCGTGTACAATTATGTTATATGTATAATTTTCTCGAATGAGCCCTCTGGCCTGTATTAGAAGGTTTGAAATGTCATCTTTAAAATTCAGTTATATTTTACATGGGGAAAATGGAGGATCATTGCACACTTAATTTCGCTTGGCACGAATATTTCCGACGACACCAAATGTACATAGGAGCCCTACATCCTATCAGAAGATTTATTATTTTTTAAATACGTTTTTCCTTTGTATGGAATAAGTAAAAAAATCATTTTTCATTTTTCGGCGCGAATGTAAAATGTACATGTGGGCATTTCATTTTATTTTCAGCTCGCATTGAAACTCAGTTTTTAACATAATGATAGGAAGCCACGCAATGGCATTATGGAAGAATAACGTCAAATTCTATATATTAAGTACGTTTTCACGCATAACACCAAAAACGATGTGTAAATGATGATACATTTACTGGTTGTTCGATATTAAACAATGTAGCATTTGACTTCATTTTTATGATTCTCGCGATCGGCTAAACCACGAATTAATGTCAAACTCTACAGACGTTAGAACCCGTCGATGCCATGAAACGACTCAAGTATTTGTATCATTTCGAGCAATTCAAACGTTAAGGGAGAGCATTTATGGATGTCAACTTCTTTATTATGGGGGACAAGTATATACTTAATCCTTCATCATTCACAACGTTTCAGTGTATATACTTACTCCTTCACCATTCACCTAATGAAGGAGGAAGTATATATTCGAAAACATTGTGTCCCTCATAATTAAGTAGTTGACATCCTAAATTCTCTTCCTTATGTGAAACAGTTCTAAGTGCCTTTCAAAGACTTAATTCAAACGATGAAGTTTTGCTTTCGTTCGTGATGGTAATACAGCCGTTCACTAAACATCTGGAGGACACGGTTGCCCGTGGTTTCACCAAAGTGGTAAACGTCTAAACTTAAATCTCATCTGGCTTTCCTCCCAGCGACGCCGTAATATAACTGAAATACTATTGGCAAAGCGTCGTTAGAGCAAACTCACTCACTGACTAAGTATCTGGTGATCCATGCTACTGTGCATGAATATCGACTGAATAAGGTGGACGTTTACGCTCTCTATACCTACCAGATGCATCTCCAAACGTCACCCGGGCGCTGTCGTCAGACAGAACATCCAGGAACTCGAGTGTCCCTCCCCCTGACTCATCCCGGCTCTCGAAGTACCTCCACAACGCCTCTCTGTCTGGCAACGTCTCCGACGACTCGGGTGCGACGATGACCGTCCGGTTGTCTATATCTGCAAAACAGAAAAGGATGGTGTTAGTGCTTATTGCACATTTACAGTTGTTCTTATAAATTGATATAGCGCTAGTTCATCCTTACGTAAGCAAATAAAGTGGAAATGAGATGATTACAACATATCACCAAGTACTATATATAACGTATATAACGAAATAGAGACCCTAAAATATTACGTACAGTTCAATAAGCCTTCAAGCAGACAGTTTACGCATCACTCGGAGTTAGCAGCACATAATATGCCCATGGTGAAGAGTTCAATAGAAACCCATAACAGTTCAATATGCATTAACTTATAACGGGCAATACAATAGTAACTAATATAAAACAGTTCAATATGCACTCACTTATAACGGGCAATACAATATTAACTAATATAAAACAGTTCAATATGCACTTACTTATAACGGGCAATACAATAGTAACTGATATATACCAGTTCAATAGGCACTTACTTATAGCGAGCAATACAATAGTAACTAGTATAAAACAGTTCAATATGCACTTACTTATAACAGGCAATACAATGGTAACTAGTATTAAGCAGTTCAATATACACTTACTTATAACGGGCAATACAATAGTAACTAGTATAAAACAGTTCAATATGCACTTACTTATAACGGGCATTGCAATAGTAACTAATATAAAACAGTTCAATATGCATTTACTCATAAAGGGCAATACAATAGTAACTGATATAAAACAGTTCAATATACACTTACTCATAAAGGGCAATATAATAGTAACTAATATAAAACAGTTCAATATGCACTTATTTATAACGGGCAATACAATAGTATCTGATATATACCAGTTCAATATGCATTTACTTATTACGGGCAATACAATAGTAACTAATATAAAACAGTTCAGTATGCATGTACTTACAACGGGCAATACAATAGTAACTAGTATAGAACAGTTAACTATGCATTTACTTACAACGGGCAATACAATAGTAACTAGTATAAAAGAGTTCACTGTGCATTTACTTACAACGGGCAATACAATAGTAACTAGTATAAAACAGTTCACTATGCATTTACTTACAACGGGCAATACAATAGTATAGTTACTAGTATAGAACAGTTCAGTATGCATGTACTTATAACGGGCAATACAATAGTAACTAGTATAGAACAGTTCACTATGCATGTACTTACAACGGGCAATACAATAGTAACTAGTATAGAACAGTTCACTATGCATTTACTTACAACGGGCAATACAATAGTAACTAGTATAAAAGAGTTCACTGTGCATTTACTTACAACGGGCAATACAATAGTAACTATTTTAAAACAGTTCAATGTGCATTTACCGTCAGCAGACAATCCAGGTAGTTGCTGAAACATGTCCTTCTTGTCTGCCATCTGCAAAATGTAACACGTCAATTAGGTATCTCCTTGTAGTCATCGACTCTTCAAACAGGAGACGTCGCTGCATCAAGTTCAGGGTTCCGGTCTGCAGCTCTTAGGGATTAGTTGACGCGAAAGTCGATGCAATAATAGCATATTTTTAGAATACCTCGCGTATGTTACCTTGTGAAAGGATGTTCAGTTCATTCGATGCACATCCAACATCCCCTTAACTGTTTGTAAGTTAAAGGTTTTGGGGTAGATTTGTTTTTAAACAATTGTTTACCTTGGGGAATATAAGGTGCGTGCAGATCCAGCGGGTATATTGCACACACGGCAGTGACTACACCGGTGAATAATGTATCTGACCCATGTATTCCCTACCTGCGGAGTACTCTGTTCATAGAGCATGTCAAGGATTAGAAAGGATATTCATGAACTGTATAACGTCGAGTAGAGAAAGTGTGACTACTATGACACGATCCGTTTGCAAGCGAAAAGGCCCCGGTTATATATGTTAGGTTCACTTATCACCCAGAATAAAACATCGGAATAAGATAGAAACACACCTCAGTTTATGGCTTATTCATTCCAATAATTACAAAATATCGTGTATGCAGGTTGATTCATTTCCAAGAATAAAACACCCGATCTATCGGTTAACTCGTTACCCAGAATAAACAGAATAAAACACATCAGTTAATGGTTGACTGATTGCCCAGAATAAACTACCTCAGCCACTGGTTCACTAACAACCCAGAATATATCACCTCATCCACTGGTTCACTCAATACCCAGAATAAAACACATCAACTACTGGTTCACTCACTACCCAGAATAAAACACATCAACTACTGGTTCACTCACTACCCAGAATAAAACACCTCATCCGCTGGTTCACTCAATACCCAGGAAAGAACACCCCATCCTCTGGTTCACTCAATACCCAGAATAAAACACATCAACTACTGGTTCACTCACTACCCAGAATAAAACACATCAACTACTGGTTCACTCACTACCCAGAATAAAACACCTCAGCTACTGGTTCATTTACAGACCAGAATAAAACATCTCAGCTACTAGTTCAATGTTTGTATTTGTTTATTGTTTAACGCCGCACTCAGCAATATTCCAGCTATATGACGACGATCTGTAAATAATCGAGTCTGGACCAGACGATTCAGTGAGTGATATCATGAGCATCGTTCCACGCAATTGGGAGATATTGACATGCATCAAATAAGTCATAGAGTCTGTCAACCAGTTCCCGTGAGTCGCCTCTTACGACAAGCATGGGTTGCTGAAGACCAATTGTAACCCGGATGTTCACGGGTTACTGGTTCAATGGGTTGCAGGCTCAGAAAACACTCAGTTCATGGTTCATTCAGTGCCCGAAACTATGGAACTCAAGATCAGGTCACGATTCGTTCACCCCTTAGAATGAAACACTTTTGTTCTGGTTCATTCAACAACAACAATAACAACAACAACAAAACGAAACAGCAACGTAGATCAAGGTTCATCATACACCGTGAATAAAAAACCTATCTTTAAAGTTCACTCAAAATCCAGAATAAGACACACACACACACACACACACATTCATACACACACATACACATTCATACACACACACACACACACACACACACACACACACACACACACACACACACACACACACACACACACACACACACACACACACACACACACACACACACACACACATTCATACATACACACACACACACATTCATACATACACACACATTAATACATACACACACACACACACACACACCTCAGTTTAAGGTTTATTTATTTCCTAGCCTTAGAAAAACAGATCACAGTTCATTTATTACCCAGACGAGGACACATGAAATGAAGAATAAACTACCTGATCAGTAAAAGGTTCATTCATTAACTGATTAAACACAAAAGAATCGGGTTCATGCATACCACTAAATAAGATGCCCCATTTCTTCAAATCAAGACACTTCTTTACATTAGAGCATGTATCGATAATCCTAGTCAGTATGGTCAAACAGAAAATGTCCTATCGTTTTGTAGCTTACATATCTACATTGGATTTACAGAGACATACGCCTGCGCGCGCTGTTCACACACAGGAGGGGACATGTATTTTACCATAAAGAACACACACCTCTTTACTCCAGCATTAGCATTTAGTGGTTAGCATTATCACCCTGTCCTAGCTCATTAGTCATTCTTACCGAGTGACATTGGTGATCAAGTAAAGCAGTTGATATCCTACTGTATCCCACGTTGTATGTTTGCCAGGAGTGAATATAAATGCACTTGCTTCTACGTACTGGCGAAACGCAGTGTGTCCACATAAAGGAAGCATAATATCTGGTTTCATGGACATGAAAGCAAACATTCTTACGCGTACCTATAGCCGAGGAGCATGTCGGCTAAAGTCTCGTGAAAAAACAACTGGGCAGTAATAAACGCCAAGTCATAACACACTTCGTACGAAGCCATTATAATTAGCTAGGTTTCATATTACACTGCGCACAACACCACCCACATTCAACGTGCAAATATACAGCTGCTATTTTGCATTAGTCCATTAACTGTGGAGAGTTTCGATGAATGTATGTTTGAATAAACTGAATCGTACAGTCAGATATATATATATATATATATATATATATATATATATATATATATATATATATATATATATATATATATAATGAGATTTTCATATTGTATGACGCCTTATACATGAATGACATTATCGTATATATATACGATAATGTCATTCGTATATAAGGCGTCAAACAATATGAAAATCTCAAACAACCAGGAAGTACATAATTATTGCAGCGTTCGGCAAAGCTGAAATGTTACTGGTGCGTGTTACCGGAAGGTTCCCAAGATGATAGCAAAACGCCTTGTTGTGTAACACCTTGTTGCTATTGACTCCAAGCCAACATATTCAGTTGACTCAAATGGGTCTCACAACAAAGCGTTCCCTTTTCATTATTCAATTAAAATTCAAGACATTACAAAGTGTGCACTTCCTTTGTGTCAGAGATAATTGGAAAATTCCACCATTAAGAGGTTTTTCTATTTGTATGGCTGTCACAACAAAAACGATACGAATACTAATAACTCATATTAATGCACGTGTTTGATAAAAAGAGCAATGCATGTGGTCGATATCATATATTTGTCATTGTCAATAGGAGCGTGTCTGTTGTAATATGATGGCATGTAGTCTTGATCATTAAGATACAGACGCCCAAACACTAACCTACCCACGTCCTCATTCACTCACTCACTCACTCACTCACTTGGGGGAGAATGAATGTTATCTAAGCCACAGTGAACAATAATTCAGCTGTATATGGCGGCGATTCTACAACTGGCACTGTATTTGGAGGTAAAGATGGATGACATTTAAGCAAATGATGCCTGAGTGTGCTTGCGCTCAGTTGGACATTAGTATGAGGTCATGACTCTCAATGTATTGTTATCTCACAAATATTGAGGGGCGGTCGGGTAGCCTAGTGGTTAAAGCGTTCGCTCGTCACGTCGAAGACCCGGGTTCGATTCCAGACATGGGTACAATGCGTGAAGCCCATTTCTGGTGTCCCCCCGCCGTGATATTGCTGGAATATTGCTAAAAGTGGCGTAAACTCAAACTCACTCACTCACACATATTGAACATGAAGATGTGGTTGGCTACAATAGACATATTGTACACATGGCGTCGGTTACTATTAACTGTAAAAGTCATCTGCCTCTTGCATTCTTATCGCACAATCATCACACTGGCCTGTCACTGTGTTTTGGTGAGGTACATGAATTGTTGAAAGCACGAGTAACGATCCTTTCCTTTAGGGCACGAAGACACAAAATCAGTCAGATCCCAAGTCGTAACAAACATAACCTCATAAAAAGCATGGAATACTGTGGACAATTCTGTCTGAGGCTACCCACTGCATTCTGGACAATTGCAACGGTCAGTACAATGTTATAACATTATGTGAATCATATTAATATATATTTTATTTGTATGTAAATGTGTAACAATGATGTGATGAATCCACAACTTAATCCATCCGTAAAGACAGTTGTCAGTGTACTTCCTGTAACAGTATATCTGACGCCTCTCGCCTCCATTCACAGATGAAACATTCGATCTCTCGTCGGTTGAAGGAAGATATAAGATTACTTACAAAAAGTAAGATACAACTTGTACACAACAATGTAGCTGAAATTTACTTCACCTTGTGTCTGTGGATCGTCGGGTCTTACACATAACCAGGAAGATGCATGTAACCACATACCTGAAGTGTGATGCCCTTCTCAACATATCGACCTGTTCTGCGCCACGATGTTCGTAATGCGTGGTTTGAAAAAGTGGCTTTCCTTTTACAAACTACATTTATGTTGTTGTGAGCGAACATAACTTGATATACTGGTTTAGGATTCAGATCTTTGCTGAGCGTTTGCTAAGGCTCGCGGTGGACACCTTTTCCGTGTTATAGAACTGGAGATCCTGGTACGAAAAGTATTTTAGGATCACACACTCTAATGCGTCATTATGGTATCGAAAGGAAGTGAACGGATTGACTATACATATTGTTATTCCACAGAAAGGCGTAATCAATCTCAGATTGAATATCCTAACAGAAACTAGAATGTTCTCGTGTTACACAAAGGATGTTTTTGAGGAAATAATTACGAACATGTATTGATTAAATATCGTCATTGTAACCATGGTCGTGTGCATGCACATATATAGCGATGAAACCTTAACAATAATATTTTCTGAAATAATATGAATAATGATGTGTGAAATGCGCAGAGTATACCCACTGACGCATGCTCCCAGCGCTATACCATCATCCCGGACAAGGATTAAGTGTGCACTCATTCTCCGCTCCCTGGGGAGTATACGACCCAAGGTGGCTACGAGGCGCGAGGTGGTTTACAGTCACATAACCTCATACTACCTAGTATTTATGTGGGGACAGGGGTTTATTTCGAAGAAGCTTTTGTCTTGATAGTTTGATAAAGAGAGAAGTCGGTACATGTGGTCGAGATAATTCATTTGTTATTGTCAATAGGGACGCGTCTGTAGTAATATGATAGCCTGTCATCTTGATGGATAAAATACAGACGCCCATCCACTCACTCCCTAACTCACTCAATTGCAGAATAACTGTCTTGTCACACCTCAGTGAGCAATATGTCAGCTGTATGACTCTACATCTTGTCACTGTAGGCTGCATTTGGAGGTAAAGATCGATGACTTTTAAGCAAATGATACATGACTGTACTACAGTTTGACATTACTATTAGGTCATATCACTCTCAATGTATCATCCCGGACAATGAATAAGTGTGCACTTATTCTCAGCTCCCTGGGGATTATACAACCAAAGGTGTTTACGAGGCGCGAGGAGGTTAACGGTCACATAATCTCATCCTACTTCGAACTAATGTGTAGACGGAACAAGCTTTTGTCAAGCTTGCCGACGCGGTCACCCATCCATCAATTCTCCGCCACCATCTCTTGCTCAGAAGTTGTTATATCAAGGTTACAACATTCAATGCCTCAGTCATCCGTGTAACTGACGTGCGCCCCACATGATTCCAACACATGAACAACGAATATACATGCCACTTTTTAACTTGTCAATTAGCTCCAAATAAGGTCATAATGTATCCATTGTGGAAGAGTGAGTGAGTGAGTATGTTTTTACGCCGCTTTTAGCAATATTTCAGCAATATCACGGCGGTGGGACACCAGAAATGGGCTTCACACATTGTACCCTTGTCGGGAATCTAACCCGGGTCTTCGGCGTGACGAGCGAACGCTTTAAGCACTAGGCTACCCGACCGCCCCCCATTGTGGAAGAAATTACACGTCATTAGAGAATGTACTGTCTGTATGGGGTTCAATCCCATTCTGCCTACATCCCAATTTGCCTACAGAAAATAATGCAGACAAATTGGGAACACAGTTTCATCCCCATCTATTTACAGTAAACTACGGTTATAACGAACTAATTAAGACCACTAATTTTAGTTCGTATTAACCGTAGTTCGTTATAAGCATACATACAGCATATATACAACAAATGGTCGGGACTAAAAAATAAGTTGGTTTTATCGGTCAGTTCATTATAAGAATGTTCGTTATGAACGTAGTTTACTGTATGTAAATGACACTATTGTTTGACTTATTTTTTTAAATACCTTTGCCCAATTAAGTCAGGCTTGTACTGTTGCAGCTTCTTGTATAAAATGTTAGTCATCGATATAGCTGAGTAGAGGAATGAAATTATTATACTTATTACTGTTCCATCTGGGACTCCGGAAGAAAGACAACCATGCAGTTCCTAGCTGCCGCTGGTCACCTTATCAAATTTGGACAATAACTTTTATGATTTGCCTTTGGTTAATTGATTGAATGTGAAATTATTGCCAAAACTATTGTTATATTTTTTCTTCTGTGTTATATTATAAATATAATATATCCGTGACTTTTATTATGTGTTATGTTTTATTTCATTTAACAAGTGTTTCCCATTGTGCCTACACTGTTTTGTTGTCTCAGTATGGACTAGTTTATCTCCTATCAAAGGTGGAACATGTAACAGTCATGTTCACTCATGTATCACTTTCTGAGCATTAGACCGTGCATGATTTTACAGTAGGCAGATAGGGACTGTAGGCATATTTGGAAGACTTCCTATATGGGGTTATGCGTATTTAATAAACTCGTAAAAATATATCTGCAGCAACACAAACTAATATTGCGTTTGATCATTACTAGTTATTGTTTGACCATACAGCGGTTTCCCTTATGATTGGTGGATTGAAAATAAGCATGAACAGAGTCGCATTCTTTACAAAACTGATAACATTCACTATAACACTTGTATGAACTCAGAATTATTAAATTCTGTACACTAAGTTAAACAGGACATATTTCAAGTAACAATGTAGCAAATGTAATTTATTGTCATATCTTACAAAACGTAAAATAAAAAAAATAAAAATGTTTATAACACATTGCAAGGTGCTATATTTAGCATGCATAAGCAAGTGGACAAATAAATATTTACACAGTGAAACCGCGTTTATATGGACATAATTAGTCCGGAAACTATTTAGTAATGTCTTCATTGTTATAGACATTGGCAGCACTCCGTAGAAATGATCCTGAAATTGTGTTAATTCAAACGCTTTCATTGGAAACACTAGGTTGTACTATTTTTGACGAAAAGCTTAATATCTATAACAGAGAGAGAAAAGGCTAAAATGTAAAGTCATTACCAAGCATGGTAAGACATTTGATCAAAATCAGATGGACAGTTTTACTGTAATTGGAGTAACAGTTAAAAGGGCTTACGCAACGTCAATATTACGACCATTTATAGACGGAATGGAATCATGACGGTATTTGCGTAGCTCCACAGCCTAGATTGGTTACGTTAAGTTGATATTGGTATTATTGTTGTTACAACCATACCTGCTAGTATTGGTCTACCAGTCATACCCAAAGGTAGTGTAAAAGTCATATCTCACAATAGTGGCGCAAGAGTCTTACCACACAATATTGATGTAACAGTTATACGACACGGTATTGGTAATCATCACACCAGACAGTACTGATGTAACCAGTCATACGAAAAGGTATTGGTGCAAAAGTCATACCACTGATTAGTGGTGTAACATTAAAACTATTGCAAAAAGACGAAGCTTACATCACACAACTTGCTAAATATATACCATGTGGTGGTGGCTATACATAGCTTTCTCAATATGACTACCGTGGTGACCACATAGAACGATGGCTTCGAACCCCTTGAGACAAATATGGGTGTCGTCATTAGTGGGAACAAGCATGTGAAGTTTCAGCTTCATTGGTCAATTGGTTTCTAATGATGAGGGGAAGATGCTTACAAAGCGAGGGCGAGGTGGTGTCAAAGGAGAGGATGTTTGCAGGTGAGCTAAAATATAATACTTTCTTCCCATATATTAGAGAATGTTCATTGTCATTGTTAGTTTGATTATTTGCTGAAAATCCTTTTGGTTGAGTCACAGGTTTCCATGCTGTCTGTCGCCTGCAGTATTGCGACCACACTGCCGTGACACTCACATGAAAATGGTGGTAGTGTGTTTTACTTGGATTTTCCTTTTTTGAAAACAAACAAGTATTTGGGGTAGGCCTGTGTGTCCCTGAACACGACATACATGGAGGGATTGTCGCTTCTGTCCACGGCGCATCCATAACGGACAGATCGTTTCCGGTCAATTAACGGAGTGTCAAACATTTTCTTGCTGCCCTTTGTTGACACGCCGGTGAGAACGTGCGCCAGATAGATGTACTTGTGTTTGGCATCGTCCGGAACAGAGAGGACATCATTGGCGGAATAACTGGCTTCGGTAGCAAAGTATACACCCCGTCCATACTTCGTGCCTGAAAAATATATTCACACTATACAGCTGGGCAAGCATCGCTGCGATTAATGTTCGTTTCATAATGTCCCATGTATGTAAGGTGTCTTTCAGGACTTCCTGTGTGATCTAGTGGTAGAGCGTACGCCTTGCGAGCGGAAGGAAGGTCGTCATAGCAAAAGACGTTAGAAAATGGTAACCCTGCCTGGCGCTCGGCATGTAGGCGCTAAAACAAGGACTGGTTGGCGCGGAGTCACTGTGTCCGAGTGGGGTATTCATGTTAAACTCAGTGGGTTAGCACTATGAAATGGGTTTAAGTCCGGACTAGTACAAGCACACACACACGCACGCGCTACGTTTAACCCCATTTTATCTCACCTCACCTTAATACCAGGTTTACATTACGATAGGTTGGCAGTTTTTGAATGAATGCTTTTATCTCAGTGTACCATATTTTCCATTTTCGCTGGAGGCTATTAAGACACAATATTTAGTAATGTTATTTTATGCTTTAATCAGCAACACCACAGGATTATTTATAAAGCCTGATTCTAATAGGGTATCGACCAGACAAATTAGTTTTTGATAGCATAACACCCATCCACGCCGCCAGGGAGGTTAAAAACACTATCAGCCAAGTCACACAAAGACTACAGATACGTGGTACTGATGAGTCCCAATGGGGTGCAATACATTCCAAATAACACTATTTACCTAAATAGTACGAAGCTATTTCGAAATTGACTCCTAATTATTACATAAAGGTCAATCAACGATAACTATAAAGTCTGAAAAAAATGAAACATTCTCACTATTAAATTATTAAATCATCTTTCTCCACTTTTTATATAATTGACACTGGCTGGTTACTACAAATGTCACGATCGGTAAGTTTTATGTGTATAGACCAGTTTAAATGTTTGGGTCTGAGTATAATGGTGACATGACGCAATTTTATTGCAATACTCTTACCGTTCTTTCCGCAGTAGCCTCTATTGAATCCATATTTGTTGATGTTTTTAATGGCGTCTACATTCGTACCATGCCAGAGTTGTCTTTCATTGCTCTTGTGTGGGTAGTTTCTTTCCATGGCTTCTTTCTGTATCTGATACTGCTCGTACAGGTACCTGTGCTGTATCCTGAACACCTGAAAACGTTGATAGAGAGGTACGTTACTAGCTACAATATATCTAAAATACACTAATGAATACAAGTAACTGTACTCTACATAAAGTTGAGCAAAAATAAAAATATTTTGAAATTTATTCTGAAAATAATGCGTCCTACAATATATATTCATTTAGACACCTCAACCACTTTAAGGTCCTGATTCACAGTTTTTACGTGCATGTTAATGCACGGGGCACTATTTGGGTGTTTGCGTGTTTGTTGTGAACAAGATACTCATACACGTGGTTTATGACCGTGCACAGCACGTAATGATTGTTTAGCTATAAGGTGCTCATAGAAACAACGGAAATAATTGTAACCGCTTACGCTTACGTCTGGTATGCTGCAAAGAGTAATGGAGCAAAACGAGTGAGTGAGTGGGGTTTTACGCAGCTTTTAGCAATATTCCAGCAATATCACGGCGGGGGACACCAGAAATGGGCCTTCACACATTGTACCCATGTCGGGAATCGAACCCGGGTCTTCGGCGTGATGAGCAAACGCTTCAACCACTAGGCTACCCGACCGCCCCTGGAGCAAAACGAAGTTGCCAGGCATTTTATCATGTCCTTGGAGGCGTTATCTACAGTCAGGGCAACACATATTACTTGCCATAGGCCGGTCGGCCACGGACAACTACATTCGTCAGGCACGCCCAGCTTGGTGGAGACAGAATCTGAGTTTCAGAAGACAAGACCGGGACATCTACAGTATACTGTCCACAAATGAGTCTAGGTTTCACATGGACAGCTCTGTCTGATGGTCGTGGAGGATCTACAGGCGTTCACAAGAACGTGTAAGCTCAACTCAACGTCAGTTTGGGGAAGGAAGTGTAATGCCATGCATGGGATGGGATCACAACCCATAGATGAACACTACTCATCATTGTCAATTTGTCATCTGGTGTCTTCAATGCATCGCTCCTGTCTCGACTGTATCAACGCAAATGGTGGTCACACCCGATATTGACATTTTTAATTGTGTTGTTACTGTAACAACAGCTCTCTTTACAGCGTGTCGCTCTGCTTCTTTTTACCAGGCAAGGGTTTCGTCAATGAAGTTGTTATGATAAAACATTGATGAGAAGAATTTTTTTTTCAATAACAGAACATTAACACATCTTTACATGAAGCACAATTACTTTTTTCCGTTAGTATATTTTAACTAATCCCTCTGTAATCGTACCACAAGGTGCACGGGTATGGTCCAAGTTGCTGTACAGTGGAGTAGAAGTCCTCCTCCTAGCTGATCGTGGGTTCGTATTCAAGATTCGACCAACTTATGAACCTTTTTGGTACTTTAGGCTCACTTTCAACCAAAATTTTACAAGACTTTACATGACTGAACCTCTTTTGAAACCAAACCAACTCACTCACTAACTATCATATTCATAACACAGCATCTCCCAGCCGTTATGCAAATTGCTATTGCTGGCAAATTCATTTTGAAGTAATGCAACAGATATAAAACAGATATTTGGTGATGTTAAGAAATAATCCATCACTGATTACATCAATACTATATTCAGAGCTTTATTCAGTCCAGTAAACATTCATGCTTTAGTTAATAAATGCAGTTAATATTCTATGTTATTGGAGCATGACAAGACATATTACCCCTAATATCTCAAACTTGTTCCCAGCGCTGGACATGAATATTTGACGAAGTTCATCTGCTTCGGGTCCCGCCATGATCCTGGGCGCGACCATATCTTTGGCACCCATGTCTTCCCAGGTATTAGGGAGAGGCACAGCTGAAGGCACAATAGTTAAACACCTCTATTACAGCGAACCTTTTGTTTTACTTACTAATACCATGTGTTATTCATCTTCGTGTATCCTGTGTTTTGTGTCGCCATTCAAGTCTGATAAGTACCTTGGACCCATTCGCTGCAATATCTTGGTTTCGGAAGTGACGTCACACCCCCATCGTTTCTATGTCCTACTTAGCATAGAATTTCTCTCGCTCAGAAGTGTATGTTTATTGCACAACCACTACTGTTTTTCGAAATCAGACTCAAAGCAGAGTTGTGGCTTCGAATGGCTCCATGGCATTTATCGTGTTATTAGATTGGCGATATATATCATACACTTTGTGTTGTTTTGCGTTTTCTAAAGATATTGAGTTTTGGTCTAATGTTGGTAATGTTGTGCGGCAAAAATATGAAAACGAGGAACAACTATAAAGAGATGATGGGTATAGTTGTTTTGTTTATCGCTACAATAATAGACAGAATCGAGTAATGAAAATTGAAAAAGGTAACATTGCTTATGTAAAATTCAACCTCCAATTGATTATACATGTATACCATTGAATTGAATTAATATTACGAGTCTATTATCCATCTCGATGTGTTCATGTCAAGTTTGACAGTTAAAGCCTTCAGGGTACATTGCAATACACAGTGTATGATGTCTGCAACCACCAACATACAATAGCATACATGGCAAACGTGATAAAATTGTATTTTGGACCAACCTGGGCCTTTTTTTCTGAAAATCTGTAGTGTGTGGTTGGGGTTTTCCCGGGGACTAAGCTCCATAGAGGTGAAGTCTATGTTGACCTTAGATGTCGATGTTGGTACCACAGCCGTAGGATGTGTAGACCTCATTATAAAAGCTTCTTCGATCAACATACTGGTCATGGGCGTGAACCCCATCTCAAGACCATCCTCCGTGATATACCACCACTCCACAATGCAGCGTAGAAGTTCGGCCTTTTCAAGGTTCTTCTTCAGGAACTCAATATTTTTCAGCACTTCCTGTGTTAGGCTCTTGGCCTTGATGGCGTCAACCTTCATCCCAGAGTGATGAATGACACAGTTCTCAGTAATCACCTCTGCCCTCACGTCAATATCGGCACACGTGCGTTGGATGTCTTTTACCTGGAAATGTTAGTAATACTTAAACATCCATCACAGCTGCATCAATGCGTATGGGACGATCTGACCTATGATATATTATAAGTGGGTATCGCAGGTAATTATCTGTCATGACGGGTCCTTTTGTCACTAAAATGCAAATCCCAACATGATTATGAGGTATAGACACCTGAGTTTGGAGAATTCAAATCAATCATAGGCCTATGGCCTCTGAAAACGCCTAGCTGAACGCATGTGGTTAATGTAATTTGGTACTTGCTGATAACACTCATTTACGCTCTTTCTCACTTCATCCCAACTTGAGTACTGAGAAATCAACGCGTTACATATTAGCAACCATGTATCAAAGGAAAAACCATCCAAACAGTTAGACATTGGCGTCTCCCTTGAGAACATAGGTCAATCACTTGTAATTTTGCACGATATTCGACGATCACCTAAAAAGTATACACTTTGTATAAATTCAAATAATAATATCATATTGCATCAGTGTATTCTAAACATGTAGTTTGATTTTAAGTATGTTTTATTTCATTAATGAAAGGTGAACAATTTCCTATTACATAAAATTTGATAGTTTTACATGTTCATTTCCCTATGTAATATATTCGAGTAAATCAGCTATTTAAATGTTCACTTAATAATCCCAATAGTAGTCGCTTTCTTAAGATCAACACAGGGATATATCATGACTTATCTTTTCAAAATGAGTCTTTTGTTGTTACTATTATTATTATCTCATATGGGTGGAGCATATGAACGTTCATACTAATATGTTTCTTACTGCTGTTGCTTATAATAACTTATGGGTATGAGAAATACTAACAAGGCTTCCTTTTTTGATCAATCAGAATAAAGTATTCTCCTAACCCATGTTTAGTCATGCATCACATTTCCTAGATAAGGGGGGCGGTCGGGCAGCCTAGTGGTTAAAGCGTTCGCTCGTCACGCCGAAGACCCAGGTTCGATTCCCGACATGGGTACAATGTGTGAAGCCCATTGCTGGTGTCCCCGCCGTGATATTGCTGGAATATTGCTAAAAGCGGCGTAAAACCATACTCACTCACTCACTCCTAGATAAGGTCTTAAACGCTGATTAGTTGTAACAAACTGGTATACCAAACCTATGGTTAGTGAAATATATGGAAGAGATATATATGGCCTCTGCGCATATTTGGAATAATTATAATGTCGACATGAGATCAAATCCAGACCTGTTGTTGTGTCAGTTCACAGATTGTTGGGTTCTCCAGTGTCTCCACAGACAGGTTCTCTCTCAATAGGTTGTCCAAGAACTGCTGACATTCTCCAAAACTTCTGCTGTTGTTAAACACTATGTTCATGACAAGTCCACCTTGCATTGTACTGCCATTGATGTCTTTCGGTGTTAGTGATCCTGATAAAAACAAGGGCACCTGTGCTGTATTTGAACATTCCGTTAGAGCATTTCTTTCTGTCACTTGTTATACTCAGAGACCATATGGTATTTCTGTGACACTGTAGTATTCTATTACTCAGTAACATTGTGGGTGTAAACGATGTAACGCGTTTCCGAAATTTTCCAGTTGATCCATCGAAAGTGCCAGAATGTCAAGAATTAGGAAAGATTGTTTGAGGCCAAGAACTATTTTGTTGTAAACAAACTTATACGTAAAAATATTTCAGAAACTATGATTGACATATTGCTATGGATAATTTTCACCGCTATTTTGCACAATGGAATCTGTTCCGTTGGAAAATCGTGACTAGATATTCGCTAAAATTGACGATATTTTTAAGTGGCATTTTTGAAGCTGTGTTATCAATGAAGATAGAGTTGATATTGCAAAAAAAGAAGTGAAGTCAATTGGTGATCTCAGTCTGCATTGAGATGGAGTCAAAGCAGACGTCATTTTGAGATGAATTGTGATTGCATATGGGCGATGTGTAACTTACCCTCAGTTGGATGTTGAGAAGACGTTTCTGCAAACCTGTATCTTCCCACACATGTAGAACTAAGATGTTTTTCGAACAGCTGCACGGCGGCAACTATAGCTGCAGGGTCAGTGAAGACAAGTCTGACTTCTCGGACAAACTCCAGTGCGCCCATGAGACCTTTGACGGAGTTGATCAATACTTCCGGGAGAGTTTCAGCCTTACCTGGGCATAGCAAAGAGAGAAGAAACAAAATTATTCTGTACAATATCTTTGAATATAATCAACCACAATATCAAAAACTTCTTGAATTCATCACGATCCCAAATGCGATGATGCATCATATTACTGGCCTTGTCATTAAATATAGAAACAATAGAGCTGTTCACAAAGCTCTATGGAGTGCACGCGTCCATATAGGCATTGCATACAACAATACGGAAGTCATGTCTCTGTATGTATTACACCCAACAAATCAGTGATTTAGTATGAGCAACATTATGACAACATGATCCTCAAGTATATTTTTAATGGCTATCAAAAGTAGCACTTGAGACCTTTCTGCCTCCTATCCCCACGGACAGGAGTGAAATACGACTCACCTGCCATAAGCGGGATGGCGATGGAGGTGACTTTGTTTTTCTCAGCTTTCCGCAGACACTTGCAGATCATCTGGAACAAGTCTCCGTAGAAGTAATCCTTGGATACGCCCAGTACACTTGAACAATGATGTCCGGGGACTCGCAGCATCACACCTCCTGACTTTCTGATGTTTGCATCTTTGAGCAAAACATAAGGTAATCAAATCATTCACGTTTAAACTATCATTTCGAGATGTGGTGTCATCACTGATTCTCAGTGATCTAGTTATATACGTTTCACCACTAGTTTTCCTTTTACGCCCAATGGAATGTGTTTCTGTACATAATTGAGACTGACTATTCTTCTGCAAGATTGATATTTCAAATGTACATGCATTGATTGCATCGGTTACGTTGAATTGCATTGTGTCATCTTGGATCGATTTGGATGTTTGATTCGGATACCATGAGGGCTGATACTTTTCTGTTTGAATATGGAGCAATCAAAGGGTAGGATGAAATGTTTGGAATGAAAGTTGTTTTGTCCAGTGTTGCCACTGATGTTGTGATGACGTTATCAGACAAAATCAGAACAGTCGTTTTTTACAATTAAAATGGAATCCGTAATCTACCTTTCCACTGACGAAAGGTGTTGTCTCCAAATTCATGTACAAAGGTCCACTTTACTTCGCCTGAAATACGAACGATAAAGACTGTACTTTGCCTAAATGATCAAAAATCTGTAAAATAAAATACAAAATAGCATTATTTGTGAAACATTACACGTATACGCCAAACTCCGTACAATACATGTATGTACTCCAAGGAACTCACACGAGACTGACATCTTGTTGTCGGTGGGGACTACAACAACATCCACATCTTCCTTAAAGATGTTGCCTTCTTTCACTTCAAGCTGAACATGGCCAAGGAGGAACTCTGTTGAAGAAAGGAGACCGTAAATTAAAAGTAAATTCAAAATAAATATTCGAATTACAACATGGGAACAAAAATGAAATTTAAAGAGTATATACAACTGTTATGCTATGGCCGTACCTGTCATCATTGAAATGTTTGACAGGGAGGTAATTCGTGGGTTCATTTTCTCACTGTCATAAGCATCCTTGAAAATCTGTAGAAAGATACAAAGTTCAAGATTAAACGTCCAAGGACTGTAACAACAATTTTTAAAAAAAGCTTTAGTGAGACTGGTCACTTTTGTGTTACATGTAGATACACCATACCAGAATTTATATACATTCTCGTGATCTGACTGTGTGTCATCACACCTGTGATAATTGTTTTTTAATATTAATGTAAGTTCACAGGCTGTCATTATTTATGTACCTTCAATAGATATTGGTCCTTGTGAAAAAATACAATCACAACCTCTGCTAGAGAACTGCAGTGGTTTGATGTTGAG
Organism: Haliotis rufescens; assembly: GCF_023055435.1. Classification (NCBI taxonomy): domain Eukaryota; kingdom Metazoa; phylum Mollusca; class Gastropoda; order Lepetellida; family Haliotidae; genus Haliotis; species Haliotis rufescens. Next base: position 6,456,113 of record NW_025963802.1, read on the forward strand.
AATTCCTTAACAGCCTCTCTAAAGCATATTCCTACTGTATCTGCCAGATATTGCCTTTTGCCTGTGCCAATGGCGGGGAAGGCTATGCTGCTGTGACCCGCTGTAGACGCTTTGTGTAGACATTGCAGTATTGTCTGCCGTAGAATCTATAAAGGTCACACGTATGTTGGTTATGCAGTTTCATTATTAAAGATATTATAAGTAACCAAAATTAACAAGACAAGTAAAAGAAAACGAGGTTCACATCTGATTGTGATAATAATTGAGTGACTGAGTGAGTGAGTGAGTTGGGTTTAACGCCGCTTTTAACAGTATTCCAGTTATATCACGCCGTGTCAGCTTCATGTTGGAGGAAAGCCCGAAGTGATGCAGGTCTCAGACGTTTACCACTTCCGTGAAACCCACCAGCACGGGTATGGTGCTGACAAACCTAGAAACGTAATCGAGGCGAACCGGGATTCGAACCCACAATCATCGGTTTCTGGGGTGCCCAATGGAGGCAATTCTGCACAGCGAATCACGAATTACTGTCCCCCCGAGTTACACATGTATTATTAATGGATATTATTGGCAGGAGATCAAATATAAGAGGTGGCTGACATTCGAGACGGTTAGTTAAACTTAAACATGATTATGGGAACTCAAGGAATCCCACCTTCTCAGCCTGATCGTGATGCTCTGGTCTACAGATTGGAAGACAGCAATGATACAGCTCCTTGCAGCGTAATTTTCCAGGACGAGTCTTCACAACATCACCAACTCTACAACCTTGTGGATAAAGCTCCTTGCATTCCACCTGTATGCTAGCGCCGCCTACTTTGATGATGGCCTTCGACAGGTTACTACCAGACAGGTCGAGTTTCTCGTTTGTTGAGTTGACAATGACATCCGCCTGGTTGTGAACACAGATTAGTGCATGATAGTACCCGTTAAGGAAAATGCAAACTATCATTGGGTTTAAACTGTAAAGTATTGCAGTCATAATTTGTAAAAAGCGGGAATCCGGGTCCATCAAGTAAATGGTAAATGTAAATGTAATCATACTATATGTTTCACGCCACAAGACTACTTCTCCATTTAATTACCTTTGTAATTGCGATATCTCCTAGTTTGAGAACAACTTCAATGTCAGCTGATGCAACGTCGTCCGGATGTTCTTCCCCTGGAAGAAAATCGTTTACAGATGATACAGATTATTGTACAAAAGGTCATAGACCCAGAAAAAAAAGTATTTACAGAAGGTTTGTTTGTCTGTTTTTTAACGCCGAGCTCCAGCTATATCACGGAGGTCTGTAATTAATCAAGTCTGGTCCAGATAATCCAAGGATTGACAGGGATTGAGTGTCGAGCTACACACCTGGGATACAATGACATGCATCAACCAAGTCAACAAGCATGTACACCCGATACCGTTAATCGCCTCTTACAACAAGCAAATAGTTGCTAAAGACGCGGATCTTCAAGGGGAAGTTCATGAACACCAGGTTTACACACTACATGTACATGGGTAGCATGCACAAAAAGTACAGGAAATGAGTGTGAACCGATCCTGGCAGCTTTTCAAATATAGAACGTCAGCCACAGAGAACAACCAGTTTCTATTATCTGCCGAAATAGATTCCATTTCAAATAGTGTTGACAGTTAAATGACTCGATCACTCAAAATCAGTGATTACACCAGGTGTTCGAACAAAGAGTAAGGATGTCCTACCCAACGTGTAACACCGTCATCCACACAACTTTCCTGCAGAAGTAAGAGTTTGTTGCCCGACGCCCCACAGCAGTTATCATGCCATGAGACGGCGGCCTGTAAACAAACCCGACGATAAAGTGATGGACCAAAAATGTCACTGACACAATAACACATTTACTGATTCGTAATTTTGAATAACGTCTGCTGTGTACAAGTGCAGAGATGCTGCTGCTTAAAAGTAGTGGGGGCAGTTTTATTGCGTCGACCAAAATATTTCTTTTGTTGTTGACTCAGCATAATACACAACATGTACACATTGACAGCTGTCAGTGCAAATCAACAATAATGAAACTATGAGTGAGTGAGTGAGCTTTGAACAGTAATCCATTTACGGCGCGTCAGCTTAATGTATGAGGAAAGCCTAAAGTAAAATTACCACTTGAATGAACCCCCACGAACATGGGTATGTTGGTGACAAGCATACTCGAAGCGAACCGAAATTCACACCCACAATCACAGGTTTCTGGCGTGCCCAAGGGATGCAACTTGTGAATTGTGGAGCCTTTGACGACTGGACCACCCAATCAAATGGAAAGAGATAAGTACGTGTAACAGTGTTTACACGATGCTCACAACAACCAGATGAATACAATGTTACCCTTTTCGCGAACAACTGGTGTCATCAGTGATGTTCAGTGATCCATTCATATAATTGTCACCTCTATTTTGCCTTTTCCGCCCAATGGAGACTGTTGCAGCGGATAATCGAGGTTTCATATTTGCATAGGAACCTCGTTTATGAAGTAGAAATTACATTCTTATTGAGAGCAGAGGGTTAATTAGGATCGACGGGACACGAGAAACACAAGGAACATACAGATGTAACATAAAGCATTACGTAGAGGTTGAATATTTCTGACGTTTTTTTATCATTTACGAAGCATTCCACGTAATGCGTTTGCATGGTAAATGGAAAGAACGTCAACAGCAAAACCTTCCTCATAGAAATTGTACCTACCCGTCCTCTCAGGGTCTCTACTAATGAAACACTTATATTTATCTTCCGCTTGTCTGATTGTCGACTCCCCTGTTGCGGATTTGAAATATTTTCTGCCCCCCATCAGCTCTGACTTGTATGCTTCCATCTGAACATCAGTGGCCAGGGTCTTTATGCGGCTAAAAGCTTCTTCAGCCTTTCTACCATGCATGATGATACAATTGGACTTGAGATCAAATGAGATAATGACAGACAGTTCTCTTCTAATGACATCTATTGACGATGAGCAGTGTCTCTGAAGAAACATGATTTTGTCTCTTTCTTCGTAAATCTTTCTTTCCTGCTTTTCCTCCCCTGAACCAGCTTCTCCTGATGTCGGTGTGGCCTGCTCTGGTGCGTACTTCCTCAGGATATGCTCCTCCTCGGCGTGTTCAACAAGCACCAGCAGGTTTTGTACAATAGGTAAAAGACGGTCCTGTTCTCCAACCACTAAATATCCTGGATGGTCCTCGGACTGACTCACCATTACTTCATCTGATGTTTGTGGAAGAATATTTGATAAATCTTTCTGTTTCATTTCCGGCCACAGTATATGCATTACTGTAACTGTATGTACTTTTATATCTCTAAGGACATCTGTGATGATTGTATCCATGCCTTTTCTCCATGTCTGAATGTAGGAAACTGAAGAGTCTGAAGAATCGAGGAGTTTCTCTTGTACCAGTGCAATGACCAGTTCATTATCCCCACTTTCGTCCCATCTGATTTCACCATGTTTAGGGTATACTGAGGTTGCTAACTTCATGCCATATGTATGAGATTGTTTCACAAACTTCACCTTGTTGATATCCAGGTTCTGAATGGTGTACAAGATATGGTCATCTGCGCGAAGCAGCTCAAGGTATGTAGCTGATGGCGGATCAGGAAGGCGTTCTGAATCTAGAACAAAATTTCATACAGTTTCATTATGCTATAATAAATATAATTCTGGAGTACATGTAATGTAATGTAAATTGGGACGAGGCATGAGTAAATAGCTACCCCAGCATTAATGAGCTAGCAGTTACTCTATTTACTTACACTAACTACCAGAGACGATGTCTGTATTTCAAAGGATACCAATTATAGATTGAGGTATGGATTTGAAATTGTCGCCATACCATAGAGCATTGTGTCCCCTTTGATGACATTTTTTGTTACATAAGTTTACCCCATTATTCCACAAAACATCCAGTGATATGTCGTGTCATATGCTTGTGACTTCATGGTGGTTTCTTACATATGTATGTATGTATGTATGTATGTATGTATGTATGTATGTATGTACATGTATGAATGTATGTATGTATGTATGTATGTATTAATGTGTGTGTGTGTGTGTGTGTGTGTGTGTGTGTGTGTGTGTGTGTGTGTGTGTGTGTGTGTGCATACACATATGTGAAGTTTCCGGGGTCGAATAGGTCTTCAGCAACCCATGCTTGCCGTAGAAGGTGACTATGCTTGTCGTAAAAGGCGATTAACGAGATCGGGTGGTCAGGCTCGCTGACTTGGTTGATGCATGTCATCGATCCCAATTGCGTGGATCGATGCTCATGATATCGATCACTGGATTGTGTGGTCCAGACTCGATTATTTACAGACCGCCGTCATATAGCTGGAATATTGCTGACTGCGGCGTTAAACAACAAACAGACACACAGACATATATGTAGACATGTTGACGCTGCCATTATGACATGACGTTTTTCCGATATGGCTAAAAAAATAGAGTTAACATTTTATCAATATTTCATATTCTTATATGTTATTATATTTTTCTATTGATGCTTACCGGATACAGTGTCCCAAGGGGAGATAATTTCACATATCTCTGATGTGATGATCTGGAGTGTTCTATCCCTTGGTTGAACAGCCTGGCCTTTTGGGCGGTCAGTACAGTACGACAATAGGCTACGCCTCTTTTCTCTACTGCCCAACGTTCTTCCAGCACGATTACGTAGCACTGTACGAGCACTGTCTCCAAAGTCATGTGTCACGTCATCCTCGTCAGGATCGTCAAACACGCTGTCTCTGCCCATCAGCAACCTTCTGTAAAGTATATCTTCATCCGCCACATCCTCAGATACACTGCTCATCAGAAAGCCCCGGACACCATCTCCAAACTGAGCTGTTGTGAGTCCCAGCTGTTCATCATTCAGCAGCAGCTCATCCTCAGATGTTCCGAACAGTCCGTACATTGGGTTGGTAGCCATTGCTGTTTGAAAACAGTCCTTCAAAAATAAGTCTTCTCTGTGTCGGCACCTTTTCTTACAAAATCGTAATCTTGTTTACGTTCTGTTGTTATAAAACTCCCATGGCGACATGCGAATCATGCAAAGTCTTCATTAGATATCACTCATCATGTCTGCATGGTATGTGCACGTACGTCTGGGTATACTTCGACATGGCTGCAATGGGCACTGCTATCAAATGTACCAACAATCAGCAGGGTGGCAGGAACTAGATCAGGCGTCCCTAGCCAAGATTCACTTCTTTGACAGTGTCAGTGTATTAGACGCCATGTCAATTACAAACCTGCTGTACTATCACATCCTGTTACAACATACCTTGAGCAGTTGGAAATACCTGCTAGCTAGACTGGCTACCTGTAAACTAATAGCCGTACCTGAGCACGTAGAAAATAGTGGATGTCTATATATATTCTATTGATTTTCTTCCTGCTTGAAGTTGCTTGCTGTGTCCTGTGTTGAAGTCAAAGGAAAATATCATGCATGGCTACTATCTCATTCTATTCTTAGTTCAGTATTCACGGTTTGCCCTAGATGTGCGGTAGTTACATTTCTGTTTATACAACTCGTATGGTTTAATCAAATAGGATCCTGGTTTACAAGTTTAGAGTTGAATATGTCTCACTAACACTTACAATTTGCTTGGCGTGGAGAGGGCTATTCACAATGTTGTTCTATACTTTGATTTGTTAGCGAAACAGTTCTCAGCAGCGAAATATTTCTGGTGTCCCCCGCCGCTCACCCACTTATAAACGAAAACATGTTACATTCAGGAAACGCCTATGTGGTAACATTATTTCCCCGGTAGAACTAAAGGAAATACTGCGTGTGCTTACTATATGAATACTAGTCATCAGTTTTATTGATTATCTCCAGACTACCAGTTGTCGGATTACTATTATGTGGACCATCTCTCTGCTCTTCGGTCGATAGCAGCACTCAGGATGTATAGAATATAGATAAGGCGATAAGTTTCGATGTTCACTATGATGTTGAGTTATGCTGTCCATGTACCCGGTCACGTTGTAGTCTGACTAGTTCAAGTAATGTAAGCTAAATGCTTGAGAGGGCATCATAACATTCTAGGCTTATGGGTGAATTGTTTTATGAAGCCCTGTTTAGGCGAATGTATTACGTCTGACATAACAATCTATTGGAACAACTAACTAGTTGTTGTGTATTTATCCAGACTTGCTATATGTATGTCTACATCCGTTTGTCTTCTGTAATAAAGAATTAAATAATAATTCAAACCTTTTCTCTGTTTTAATGACTTTATTCCTTGGTTCTCTTTTATCAGATCACAAAGTGATACATCACTGTTGCACCACACAATGCATTTCGATCGTTCAATGACCTACATGTAAAACGTGTACATGGTGTGCAAGTTAACGTCACGTACAATGTCAAACATTATCATAAATCATGTATAATCCCAATCCAATCCGAACCCAACTGATAAAGAGTCTATAAGTTATAGGTGAGTCATTTAGCATTCCTTGCAAACTCGAGTTTTATTAATATATATTTTAAACTTAAAAAGAGCAGTGACAACTTGGAATCTAATGTGTCTTCTGTACATATAACTGAACTATCTATTCGTCTATATTTATAAATTAAATATGTTCAGACTTTTGAGCTATTTATGCACATAAGCCTGTAGCAACATATAAATACGTCAAAGTAGTTAAACTACTTGTATCTATATGTGTGTATGCTTGTGCGACTCTGCGTTGTGACTTGGGGAAATAAAAACGATTGATTGATTGGTTCATTCATTGATTCATTCATTATATGCCATAGCATGCCACATCTTTATACATTAAATGAAAGGTATTTACTCAACTCATATGATATAACAATAACAGACTGAGTTTATAAACAGATGTATTCCCCAACAGTCATTCGTGCGTATTTCTCATGCGTTATCGGTTTCTTTTTTTCAAAGGCTTATCTGGTAACCAGTATAACAGACAATCTAGTGATCGATATTGTGAGCTACGACCCACACCGTCGGGGTACGATGGCACACAAACAACCAAGTGACCGAGCCCGACAATCTGACCCATGTAATCGCCTCTTACGACCAGCACACATTAATTTGGAAAGTAACTGGGGATCAATTCTAACCCCGAATCCGTATCTACACAGATATAGCACAATGAACCAATGTTGGCGAAACGTCTGACGAATGACTACGCTGCTTGCGGTTCAGTCATCCAATCAGCAGTGTTTCTGTGATAAAACTGGGTTGAGAAATCATAGATAAATATGATGGTCAGGGATAGATATCTGGTGTGTAGACAAACGCAATAAAACACTTAACTAAGCAACTCCTCTCAAAGTCTAGTCGAAAGAATCATGTCAGATTAAGGAAACAGTGCAATTCTCCCACATTGTTGTCACATTCATAATAGTGAAAGTGATGTGAACTACTTCAAATATACATCGTTGTCCTCAGACACTGTCACATTCATAATAGTAACAGTCAGATGAACGACTTCAAAGAAACAGTGCTATGTATGTGCATGAAGTGCATGTAGAAAATATCGGCATGTAGACGTCTTGGCAAGTGCAAGTGATGACTGGCATGTAGAAATAGAATGATCAATGGTGAAGGTAAACGGTTGTCTGAGTGAGGCAAAGAACTTTGTGATTTATCCTTGTTTCATTTATTTCGCGCTTGAAAATACTTCAATGTCCTAATAGATATATAAGCATTAAATTAAAATGCACACATAATGCATATATACTAGTATAGTAATATGTTACTTAAGTATGGTGTATGGCATTAAGAATCCACAAATACCCATACCACATTTTGACTATTTAAGCTTATAAATATGTCAAAGATTTAAGAGCACGTTGTGGCATTGCATACATTTTCCCGAAAAGTCTCTTTAAGCAAAATCAAATGTCCCGTTCAAAAACAGTTTTCATCCATATAAGTTAACCTTAGGCAAACCGTATTTCAGCCATTGTCACAATCGAGCTGTTTAATTGCAAATAGGTATTGGGGATAGACATGTGTTGCTCTGAAAACGATATACAGGGATGAAGTTTCAACATCATTTACAACCACAGTCGCGTCTGACGCCTTCTCTTCCGCTTTCGTGGGGGCGCCGGTGATCACTTGGCACAGGTAGATGTAGTGAATGCCGTTGGTGTCTCGATGGCAATATTTATCCCGAGTAGCGTAACTTGCCTCTGTGGCAAAAGACATGCCTCTGCCGTTGTTGGTGTCTGTGAATAATTGGTAAAGAAAAACCATCATAGTTGTATTTTGTGATTTGGAAAATGTTATTATGAAAGTCCAGTGAACAGTAATATAAAGATATTTTGGTATTAAAAGCGTAACGCTATTTTTCAGGGCATTATCATTTGCAGAAGCCCGAGGTCTTCCATTAACTGCCCGAGGAAGGAGTGCAGTTGAAAAGATCGAGGGCTTCTGTGCACAAATGATAAGCTAAAATGGATAGAATTTATAAGTGTTATCAAATAAAAATAAACAACAATATCGGTTTTGAAACAGTTACTGCAATCAACACGAATTTCACTGAGTCACATTTGCGAATATGGAAACGTCAAAGAACAAACCAGATGACGTATCTATTGAATGTGACGTCACCTTTCCATGTCCCGAAGACGTCACCTAACAACGGGCGTGATAATGGCCAGTCGTCAAGCAATATGAGGGCATTATCAAGTTACAATGGCCCGCTCATTTCCGATAACATACGGACGGTTTAATGATATATCTATCCATTTTAGCTGTAATATGTTGTATCAGTCCGTCTTCAAATAATTAACAGTTTATCATTTCAAACGTGATAATATCGAAACGGTCACAACGTGACGTCACTTTTCGACTTTACTATGATAAGACGTTACATGTATGGAACGTTTTGGCTTTGCATGCAGTCACAATTTCTAGAAAGAGTTCGGTATTGTTACTATGAGTTGGTTAAAGAAAAAGTGTTTAAAAAAACGTTAAAGTTTGTTCACTTAATGTAAATCATTTAAACCTCACGCTAACGTAACGTCAACCGTCAACCGTCAACGTCAATCGGGAGAGAAATATCTCTTCCGGAGATATAGTTTGAACTCACACAAGCGACATCTCTTGCGGTAGGCTGTTGCAGATATATCGCGTTATGGTAAGCTATTGTTGCCACATATGACAATGAACTTTGTTCATTAAAAAAAGATAAAACACATACACAAAAGAGGACAGAAGAGTTTGTATAGAGTTTTCAATGCACTGTAGCTTTTAGTGTGTATAAGTAGTTATTAAAATAACTTCTTGATGTGATAAATATAAGATTCAATTGTGTATCATTTTACCATTGTCACCAGAACGGGGAATGTCGAAGCCATGCGCATTAATGTCATCAATATCCTCCACGTTGGTGCCACGCCAGAGGAGTCTAATGTCGCGCTCAGAAGCTGGTCTGGTGTTCATGGCCTGCTTCAGTAGCTGATACTGCTGGTACCTATCCCTGTTCTGGATGCGGAGTATCTGTAATACAACGGTTTCATTAAACAATGGAGAATAGAGGATCATATTCCTGAATCGTATGTAAACAGTGAGAGTGTTGTTTTGAATGGGGCTTTGATAAGTATATCAATTCCCAAATGAAGGTCAAACATATTTCCTACTTCGGTGAAAATCGTACATACATGTGACAAAGCCGTTTCCATAATCATAAGAAATCTATATTGGGCAGACAGGCCATTGTTCATAATGAGAGAAAATCTGGGCGTCGACCAGAGGATCCTGATTCGGCTAAGGCTACGCACCCCTTACAGCAGCTTCTCGGACAACTGGGCTATCCATGTTCCATGTAATTTACCAATTAGAAGAATATAGGTCGCCAAAAGGAGAAACCTACGTCTACAATCTCAAAAGTGTTTCCAGCGCTTCTCCGAAATATTTCCGTCAGTTCCTCTTCTTCTGAACCCGATATGACCCTTGGTGTGGTCAGGTCACTGTCGTCCATATCATCCCATAGGTCCTCTGACCAAGTATTGGACAAGATAGACAAACCTGCGATAATGGTCAATATCATTAACATTTGGTAGAACAAAAACATACAAGTTCAGGCTCAAAACGTACATGAGGGAAGTTCGGCAAAGGTATATTTGGCTGGTAAATTATTATTTAGACATGAACCCTTCGTTTACCCTTATTTACTTGATAATATAGCCTGGATCCGACTATTGTGGCTTCATGTGAGCATTATTCCCTTGCTCGTGGATTTCACCAAGGTTGAAAACATTGCTCACTCACACGTATATCCTTACCCGATATAGTATATCTCCTTACACTTGCTTCACCGAAGGTCTCCTTGAATACCTGTACAGCTTCAGCCACTGCTGCAGGTTCAGCAAGGATCAGTCGTACATCTCGGAGGCATTTGAATTTCTCATGGTTGTTGATAATAGCCTTATTGAAAGCCAAGATGAAGAACTCCTCGTGTGTGTTACCTTTGTGAAAATAGCTCAACATTCATCCATTCATCAATACATTAATGATTTGTTTCATTGGAAGCATTTGAGGAATTGTGAATACATTTAAAATGGTATGTTTCACTGTGTGAAACTTATTTCCAATCTATGTTCACGGGTTGTAATAAGAGTGAATGACACGTTCTGTTTTTTGAGATAAGGAAAATAATTAACTACCGAATCAAAGGAACCAAACCGAAAAAAGATGGTCTTTTAAAACTACTTAAAAAACATATATTCAATCGAGAAATTTATTGCTATAAAAAGGATGACAAGATTTAACTTTAACACAAAATGATCACTTTTATTCTCAGCATTTGATTCTTAGTTCTCTGTTGACACATGCTATGTTTGAGTCTGATTGTGTGTTGCAACCGTTTTGGTTTGAAATATTACAATGTTTCTTTGCCAAACCTTTAAATTTATTAAAAAGTGCATTGTGTCATCCTATGTAATCCGAAACAAGTTTTTGACGGAATACTGTATTAATCTAAAATTCTGGGAACAATAAAGCATTGCAAAAACAACAACTAATAAACATTAACTACCATAATGAGCTTAAAACACAAATGAGCTCGTGTTGAAAATTGCCAAGTCTCTTTGTTTGATGAACAAGATTTATTCCAGTTCGAAACATTCGGGTTCCCTGAGGTTGAGGGTAGGGATTGTTTAACATGTGTAAGGTCTGTGAATTGGCTCTCGTTTCTCATTGGGACCTTACCTGGGGACGAATGTTACATATAATAACCCAGTATGATGGTTTCGCGCTTTTGATGTTGCAGTGACATTGTTAACGTCTCTATAACAAGTAAAATTTACGTAACTATAGGTCATTATGCAAAATTATAGAGAAATTATATATCAATATATATTTAATTCGGAGAAATCCCTCGAATTCGTTGAATCCGGAAGAAGCATCAACAGATTCTGGTAGTTTCCATTACCTAATATACGATACTTGTAGCGGTGAGATCGCATTGTCTTGTGCGTTCCTCGTTGTACCACAACAGTATGAATGAATGAAATGGGCATTGATCATTTGCCAGGGAAAGTTGTATATGTTTCCGCTCACTCTACTAAGGTCAAGGGTTTTGTGATAGAACTGTATCCAGTATTGTCGTAAAGAGCGCACTTGTTGTACAAGGAAAGCATACACGGCACTACAAGTAAAAGCCCGAAAGAGAAAACTCAAAAACGAATTTTCGCCTTCTCGACATTTCAGGTTTTGGGGACCCACTTGATACAACGAGGTCGCGAGATTGCAAACTCTTGCATGATATAAAAATGTCACATTCTCGGGTTCTTGACGATTTGAAAATACACATTCGTTTAAAAAACACGAAAATGCATAGACTGCAGCACCCTTGATTGTTTCGCCTTATCACCACATAAAGTACTGATTTCACAGCTCACCTGACTGGTAGGTTATGGCGAGCGACATGGCTTTGTCCTTGTCTGCTTTACACAGACACTTGCTGATCAACTTCCACAGGCTGTACTCTATAGACGATCGTGGAGTGGTGACAGTCTTCGTTGGAGGTTTGGGCAGAGGCAGTATCATAGCTCCTGTTGCCCTCAGACTTGACTCTATTGTGAAAATAAAGAAGCAGGATGTAAAATCCATAATTCTTCAAAGTACAGTCATTTCGAATTTCCTCAATTTATGGCTTAAATATAATTGGAATATACAAGGAAAACAACATATGTAAGCGTATCTGGTTCACAGTGCATGTATCTGGTTCATAGTGCATGTATTTATGTAGTACAGAATACATGCAAATGCGGGTGAGGTGGGCAGAAATGGGGTTTTGCGACTCGTTCTAGATTATCTTACTCATATTAAGATGTGTATGGACGTTTGTTGTGTTTGTGTGTGCTAGTACGGTCGTATGCCGGTTTTATATGGAGACCCCACCAAGACATATTGTTATGGACCGTGGGGTCGCTTGTTTATCGGACGTGTCGATTTCTGGTAACTGACATTGAAAGCTTTCTCACAGGATTTGACGAAGTACATTCAGGAGAAACTGAACGTGTAAAATAGAGGACTGTTGGGTTAACTATTTCCTTTCACTTCATCCCATTGCCTTTGGAGAATTCCCCTGACAGCTATATTAAAAAGAAATGTGTTCAAATATTTGAAATTTATTGATGAATTCTGATATAGATGTGACATACCACTTTAACTATTTAAATAATAACATGCTTCAACGGTATAGTTGCCTTTTTAAAATATTAACAAATAACACACCCAGTTTGATCTTTGTCAGTAATACTGACCTATAAAATTATATCTTTCAGGTTTTACCGGATTCTATAAATTAATTATTATAATGGATAATACATAAACGTATTACTGATTTAATCAATATTTAAACTTTCGCTTTGTAGTTTCATTCAATGATAAATTTAAATTTGGTTCAGGCGTTACAAGTCACAAACATTTAAAAATCGATATTTTCTAAATATCTTTATTTGTGGTTGATGATCTTTTGAAAATGTGATTATAAAGGAATTAAAACAGTATCGGAATTATGTTTAATATGTATCTTAATGAAATGCTTTATAACATATTTAAACAAATAATTTAATCGGCCGCACACTGTACATCGACAATATGCGATATGCGACCAAGTAGATAAAGTGTTAGGAAATCATTTCAAGTATTCGTTTCCCATTGAAGTTGGCCTTATGGTACAATCTATCTATTGTGTACTTCCGGAAGAAAGTCCGGAAACATTCCACACGCCGGCGCAGTGATGACTTATCATTACTTATTACTGACATAATCAAATTTGCGTGACCGGAATTTTCTCTTGCATGTAAACAAACGCTCTTATTCTGAGATCAGAGCAGAATGGCGTATTGCAGGCCTGTCAATGACCTTCACACGTGTTTGCATAATTATATAGAAACGCTACTACAACAGCGACTGTGAGGCGCATGACAATATATCTTTGTTCATCAAAGTGACCGTGTCACCAGCTGTCCATATGGCATCGATGACAGGACGTGGAGATGTACAACTAATGTAGACAAAGAAAAAATACGCAATTGGAAATGTTTTTTCACGTTGTAGGATATTTTTTTCTAATGAATCCATTTTATGACACATGTTTATGAAAGTGTGTAGACTTTCTAAATATGAGAAAACATGTTGAAATGACTTTTCAGACATGACAAACCGTCACATCTCGCTGGCCTATGGAGGTACCATGTTGACCGCAAGGAACCCAGGGTATGAGTTGCCGTGTTGGTGATGTTGGGAATCAGTATATAAATGATATTGAATCATCTTAAATGTCCCAGCTCAGAATTGACAATTATCACTGCATATTTATTTTCATATAATTGCTGTGACTATGTTGACTTCGTCCTATTTAGATGGCACGGCGTTACTCACCTGATACTGACATGCTGTCCGCGGGGACTACAATGGCGTCGACGCACTCCGTGAGGATGTCGCCCTGCTTCACCTCCAGCTGTAAGTAGCCCTGGAAGAACTCTGAAACACAGGAGACATGATTGAAATACGAGTGATCTTGAAAGTGTGTTTTGGGCAGGTCTAAAACGCAGGTGACACGGGGAAGTTTTACCGCTGAGTTTAGAAATACGGAAAAGCTAAGATCTGCCTCATAGATGAGTTTTACAACAAACCAATGACAAGTCATAAGCAACAACTGAGAAAGAATTCATTTATAATCAAAACATCGTCATCCAACTGAAATGAATATGATTGGTGTCTCGTACGTGACTGGTCGTGGACCATTTATAGTGAACCGTCTCGTTGTGATGAAACAAATGGTGACGCATAAAGCATTGAATCTTACCCGTTTTCTGCTCGGTAAGGGTGGTAACTCGCCAGTAGCGGGCATCCACGTCAAACGTGTCGATAAATGCCTTGTAAATAGTCAATAATGAAGTGGTATTTATTTATTTTTTAATGTTATTTGTTACAACAGAATCAATTTAGAAATTACTTTTTCTCAAGGGGAATTCCCTCGAATATACCATACAGTGGGAAAAGTAAAGTTCATTTAATATATGGTTAGCGAAACGTTGTTATATACATAGAACTCACCCAAGTATTATCTTTCGAATAAACACATTTCTGTATTAACAAATAATATTAAGGGAGTAATGAATGTCCTCTGTGTACATGTATAACTATAACAATAGTTGCCCGGATAACAGTGTGTCCGGATCAACGTGGCGTTACTGTTCACCCAAATAAACATCTACTTACCTTAAGCATAGTTTGATCTTTATGGAAGATGACGACCATGATTTCTTTGAGAGAAGTCTGAGGGTTTAATTGTGAATATTCCCAAATTGTTTCTCTAAAGACATCTGTCACTACACGAGGCGGATAGTTCCTGACTCCAGCACCAAGAGCTGGAAATGCTATGCTGTTGTGTCCTGCTTCAGATGCTTTCTGGAGACACTGATGTATTGTGAGACGTAACACCTGTATACGAGGACATTATACACATTATCAAAGGTGTGTTAACCACAGGACACATCACGCAACACCACAGGGACACATAACACATTATAATTACCACAGGGACACACATCACATTAGGTTGGTAGGTTAACTACAGGACGCATTGCACATAACCACATGTGTGTTACCTATAAAACACACAGCACATCATCATAGGCATAGGTGTGTTAACCACATGACACATGACACATTACTGCTGGTGTATTAACCACAGGAACACACAACAAAGGTATGTTAACCACAGGAACACACAACAAAGGTATGTTAACCACAGGAACACACAACAAAGGTATGTTTACCACAGGGACACACAACAAAGGTATGTTAACCACAGGAACACACAACAAAGGTATGTTTACCATAGGGACACACAACAAAGGTATGTTAACCACAGGGACACACAGCAAAGGTATGTTAACCACAGGAACACACAACAAAGGTATGTTAACCACAGGAACACACAACAAAGGTATGTTTACCATAGGGACACACAACAAAAGTATGTTAACCACAGGGACACACAGCAAAGGTATGTTAACCACAGGAACACACAACAAAAGTGTGTTAACCACAGGAACACACAACAAAGGTGTGTTAACCACAGGAACACACAACAAAGGTGTGTTAACCACAGGAACACTCAACAAAGGTGTGTTAACCACAGGAACACACAACAAAGGTGTGTTAACCACCGGGACACACAACAAAGGTATGTTAACCACAGGGACACACAACAAAGGTGTGTTAACAACAGGAACACACAACAAAGGTGTGTTAACCACAGGAACACTCAACAAAGGTGTGTTAACCACAGGAACACACAACAAAGGTGTGTTAACCACCGGGACACACAACAAAGGTATGTTAACCACAGGGACACACAACAAAGGTGTGGTAACAACAGGAACACACAACAAAGGTGTGTTAACCACAGGAACACACAACAAAGGTATGTTAACCACAGGGACACACAACAAAGGTGCCTTAACCACAGGGACACATAAGACAGATGTGTCAATCAAAACGAAGCAAATGACACAAGATAAGAGAGAGATTTCTCCGCAATCAGCGATATTACAGCTATCTGCGCGGTCAGTCTTGGTCAGGCAAATCAATAGTCGATAGTATAATCAAGATCCATGGCGTTGGGCAACATCAACTTCATTTAGATCATCCAATTGTCGTCCCAAAGAGGGAACCAATAATTTGGAATACTCCTAATTCATCAAAGTGACACGGACTTTCTCACCCGTGAAAATTCGGGTTAGAATAGGTCCCAGCCACCCATGCTTGCCGTAAAAGGCGACTACGCTTGTAAGAGACGACTGACGGGATCGGGTTGTCTGGCTCGCTGACCTGGTTAGTGCGTGTCATCGTATCCCAATTGCGTGGATCGATGCTCATGATGTCAATCACTGATTGTCTTGTCCAGGCTCGATTATTTACAGACCGCCGCCATATAGCTGGAATATTGCTGAGTGCGGCGTTAAACAACAAATACAACAAAGATAATTAATCAAATTAACTGATGCATCAACGCCATTTGTTTTAATTTAAAAGTTATTAAAAGTATATGTGGCGAAGAAAGCTATAAACAAAGCTATGTAACAGCAGCAGAGAAGATTATCCGTTGACGTCACCTCTTCATGGTGCTGGTGTGGTTTGTAATTTGGAAGACAACAGTGATGCAGCTCCTTGCAGCGTAATTTGCCAACATACGTTCGTATCTGCAGCACGTCACCATTTCTCATACCCCGTGGAAAGAGCTCCTTACATTGCGTCTGTACTATGGAGCCGCCTACACTCACAATAGCCTTGGACAACGCCGATGTTGACAGGTCGAGCTCTGTATTTGTGGAGTTGACAATCACATCTGCCTGATGATGAAGACATATCTTACTGGTCATGCATGTGTTATTTTATGTGTTCTGGGATAATGCAACCATATAACCATATTAGATGTAACATTCAACACAGAATGTGATTGACGCCATTATATGTATATCTATATCTATATATCTATATATATAAAGCATAGTAAAGTTCTAACTCTCAGGCACAATATAGTAATAATTAAATAAGTGGAGTAAGATTAAACACAGTTTTAATAACTTATGTTATGGCCTGAGTTTTAATTGGCTAGCGCTTTCAACTCGTACCCCGTACGAGTTGAAAGCGCTAGCCAATTAAAACTGTGTTCAATCTTACTCCACTTAATTAATTATTACTATATTGTGCCTGAGAGTTAGAACTTTACTATGCTTTTTATATATATATATACTACGATCTAGTAGATATATACAATTGGTGTGCAAGAGTTTGTTAAGTTACATGACTAATGGTCGCATTCAACGCACATACCTTTGCTATTGCTAAATTTCCTACTTTCACTGTGATTCCGATCTCAGCGGATGCTCCACCTTCTGGAACCATATAATATCAGTGGAATGTAACGATATTTCCGATGTGAGAAAGATTACACCTCATCTCCAATATTGATTAAGACTAACATCTA
This sequence comes from Haliotis rufescens, assembly GCF_023055435.1. NCBI lineage: Eukaryota > Metazoa > Mollusca > Gastropoda > Lepetellida > Haliotidae > Haliotis > Haliotis rufescens. The sequence continues at coordinate 6,473,621 of NW_025963802.1, forward strand.
GTCTCTGAAATAAATAATGTTTACAGAAAAATACCTGTTGTTAAACTATAGTTATAAAATATATTGAAAAGGAGCCAAAAGACGTTCTTCCTTTTCAGATATGCAGTAGCATAGACTTGCCAAATCGTATAGACTTGCATGGGCTGTATTGGATTTAATTGGTTGAGGGTCTGTATGACAGACTAACATTGATTCTCAAATGTCGTTTATGACGAACTAAATTTAAGAGCTCTCTTGTTGAAAGACTAAATCTCCAGTAAGTCAGTAGCAAAGTACATTTTGAAACAACATTAAAATATATTTTAAAATGTAATTGAATAGTATGGTAACGTCTTGTTGTATTTCGTTCCCCTTTTGATTTAAGATCATACAGACCTATACGCAGCTTGCTTGTTATAATGACCACGCCCCCCCCCCCCCCCCCCAACCACACACACACACACACACCCCCTCCATTGAAATGATAGGAAATGATAACCTCTTTATTGAAAGCTCTCTTAGAAAGTTTATGTTGAGGTGGCCATGGCCCGTTTCAGAGTGCGATCGTCGCGCTCCGTCTGCCGATCCTCATGTGCTGTAGCACAGACATTCAACTTCACACTGCTATGCTCGCGTTTAGAAACGGGCCCCGGTCTCTGTCACTGCTATGTCATGAATCTATTCAGCTACCCTTTTCAGACATGTTCACCAATGCTGTTAAGAGTGACAATACACTGTGTACTGTCAACACGCCCTTGTAGACAGGGATGCATAAACGATAACATCCTTCTATATATTGCACACTTTCTGCACAACAGACACAATTAAACAAAACGTCACTTCTATGTAACGAATATACACAAAAATGTTCCAACTTACGGCGCTGAGCGCTATCCTTTCTTCTGTTCACATATGACGCCCCATTCTCCGGTCCACGCCATCCCTCTGGGGTTTCTAATCTCAGCTGTTCAGTACTTGACACCAATTCCTTCATGGAATTTCCAGTTTTCGGATTCATTTTCACGACAAAGCAACTTCACCTTAACAAAAGTAAAACTTATTACATAATTAAGGTGATTCAAATGCAGTTGAACACGGCAACCCGCTACAAAGAGTGAACTTTCACCTGCGTTGCTTCTGTACAACACAGACGAAACTTCTGTTTGTTATTTTTGTTTGAGATGACGCGCTACTCTCCAAACCAATGTCATTTTAAACAACTATTAGACCGTGACATGATACATAATATCAGCATGGCAATCCTAAATATAGTCTTTCCAACCCATGGTGTGTCATTTCTACTTGAGCAAGAAGGCTCTCGCGTAACTTGAAACACTCTGAGATACTTGTACTTCAGTAGCCAACTGAAGGACACGTACGCCAGCCTTGTAGGACTTATAGACACTCTAACAGCACTTACGATTTCATCGCAAGGGAACATCGGCCCTCACCTTGTTGTTCACTGACATTATTTTGTATCAGCATGACGTTTCATGCCTACAAACGGGTAATCTGTTTATCTAAACACTACTACTGTACAAAATATCCAATGTCAATGTGAATAATGAACAAATGTGTTGTATCCGTTCTATTTTAACATACACAGCACATATACGCAGTAGGATTAGTCTCAAGGTCCCCAATCACGCTGAGTCATATGGTTCAAAGAAGTTGTATTTCAACATACGAATACAGACAAAGCATACTGTTAACTGTAATCCTATAGTCAAAATATCTACAACATGATAAGGCGTCTGAATGCAGAGAAGTGAACGCCGACCATACCCCCCCCCCCCCCTCCCTCCCCCCCCCCCCCCCCCCCTCCATTGAAATGATAGGAAATGATAATGAATGAATGTTGATCTTTTTTGTGATTATCACCCTTTTTTATATTCATAACACAACCAGTCACATTGAAAGGGGCATTGTGCAGCCAACATTCAAACATATTTATATAATGTTGAAAGGGCCTATAGCAAGGATTTGTTGGCGTCCACTATTCACGTTGTCAACATGTATCGTGTGTCATCTGAAGGACTATATACCCTGGCTCGCGGCACGGTGGTATGAATAAGTGTATTCATTTTACGTCATAGTCAGTGTTCCTGATGTATCATGACAGCCTGTATACAATCGGTCCAGGCAGGATAAAAAACCCATGATGACACAGCGTCAGCGATTGCTGTTCAAAGCGGAGTTAAATCATACTCACACTAGATCTCATTGGGCAACTAACCATTGCAAGTCAGGACAGGAACAAAAGACAAAGCGTAATACGGGCCCATTTTGGCCAACTGGATCAGCATGAATTAAGAAATAAGGAAATCCTTTAGAAATCTTATGACTGTATATTAGACTTTCCTCATTTGCATATATTGAACCGATAACATCACCAACATAATATGTTCAAAAAGGATGATTTGGAGGGTTTTTGGGACGCGTCAGTAATATCAATACGTGATTAGAAAAATGAGCCTTTTCGCTCATACGTTTGATCAATTTCAAGTGAGTGAGTGTGTTTTTTTACGCCGCTTTTAGCAAAATATTACAACAATATCACTGTGGGGGTGGGGGGGTGGGGGGGGGGGGGGGGGGGGGGGCAACAGAAATGGGCTTCACTCATTGTACGCACGAACCCGGGTTGCGGCGTGACGAGCGAACGCTTTAACCACTAGGCTACCCGACCGCCCCTGAACAAGTTTAAACCTCGCAAATGTAAAAAGTAGTTCAGTAGTTTCCGTTACTTTACAATTTGACACTTCCTGTGGGTCACAACTGCCAAAACATTGAATATATATTGGCAAGATATGTTCATCATCAGGAGATATACAGTGAAAACATGACAGACTGTTTCCATGTTTTTCAGGTGAACAATTGACTTCCCTTTGCATGTGTTTGTGACGGGTGCCACCGTTCTCCTTTTCGTGAATACCTGGTATCAATACTATTTATATCGTTCACACTGAAAATAATTGACGACATAGCACCAAATCAATCAATCTTTATTTGTACTTGAGGCCTCAGGCCCATATACAAAGTATACAAAGTATACAAAAATACAAATTATACATCAAGGGTTATGGCGGTTTAATATAGATAGATAGATAGATAGATAGATAGATAGATAGATAGATAGATAGATAGATAGATAGATAGATAGATAGAGTGTACAGTAATTGATGATAACATGCACTCCTTATAAGTGAAGCTTTACAAAAGTTTACTACTATAGCTGGATCATAATCATTAATTAAATTTACACAACATGTTGTATGTAAATTTGCTTAAATATTTCTTTGGTACAAAAAAAGGTTTTTCAAATGATTGAAACATGGGCATTTCATTATTATGTGGAATTCATCCTCCAAATCATTTAAATTACAATTCGGACAGATTCTTTTACATTTTTCAACATTGTTCCATCTTCCAATATTGATGTAGATTTTTGCACCTCCAGTTCTTTAGAGAGCTAAGTATCGTCTATGCATTGGATATTTTTTGAATTACATATATGGTTGAGCATTATATGAAAATGTGTATTTACTGTAACTATCGAATCTTGTACTTTCTCTTAATTTTACTTACCAATCTTGAATAGAAATATATCTTAATCTAACTAAAGTTTAATCATACTTAATAAATAATCACTATTCAACTCATTGAGAGAACCAGACTTCTCCAAGCCCTATTAAACATAAAGATTATGTAATATTTACTGCCAAATTTCTCCTATCCTATTCATCTAAGTGTTTTAACATATTATATGATTTTTTTGGTATTTCGTATTTCAAAGTCAATTCGTCTATTAAATAATTTAATAGTTTGTTTGCCGGGACTTAGTTTAATTGTTGGCAAATATTATTCTAGTCATTTTTTGGGATTTATATTTAATGTGTAATATATCAGATTCACATATTTAACATACCTGGTTCCTGGTTACCATCATTAAAACTTAGATCGCATACTGAAATTACGTATTTATTGATGTGAGCGCGCATTTATCATTATTGGTGGATCTGATCAAAACACACGTCAGGTACAAAACATATGACTGTCCTATAATGCATATGTTAATCTTCAGTCAAGTCTGGTTAGAACAAATACAGCTAACAAACAATAATAATTCATGAAACCGTCGAGCTGACGTAAACTGATTAAATACCGAACGGAAATAAAGTACATGAACGTAAAAGCAAGAGGGGGGTGATGACAATCATGAGATGGCACTTTCAACGTGAAGAACAAAGTCTGGTACTTATTTGATTTTTTTGTATATGTTTAGGCGGAGTCCTATCCGGGATTCGAACCCACACTCTCAGGGTGAGGCACCTAATCTCCAGCATACAAACTCAGCGACCTTACCTACTGAGCCACCGAGACTGGTGATTAAGTACCTCACACTGAGGGTGTGGGTTCGAAACCCGGATGGACTCCACCCAAAGATACACAAGAAATTGTACTGTATTAAGAAAGTACCAAATACAACAAATGTTGACATAATCATTCAACAAGTGACCCATATCGCAAATTTGAAATCTAGGAATGTAAGAATATTCCGTTTAATAAAAGATTGACAAACAACGGAGCCCTTTCATCCAGGATACTCTGACAAAGATCCCATTGAGCACAGTCAAGCCATTTTCAACCTTTACAGATAACTTTCTATATGTTCATTTCAATCTAGGATAATACTGATGAGGGGTGTCACCAATAACTCCAGTCAGAGCTGCCAATTGCCCACACGAGAGATCTGTCCGCTACTTGGGTCCACCGGGATCATTCTACCCAGCTGCAAGAAACAAATATTATGGGTAGGGAAGAAAATTGATTGATGTCAACTTCTTCCGGAGTATATGCTTACTCCTTCATCAGGAGAATGAATGCTATGGACCATCGTCATTGAGTATTATGTTCTCAGGCTCATAGCATTCATTCACCTGATGAAGGAGTTTCATTTTAGCCACTATCAAACATATACTGTTTTTACTCGGCAGTTTATACGGAATCACAACACGGATAAATTGGTATGTATGTTTAGGACGAGGAGGCGGAATAGATACATTGTTCCAGATATGCTCCAATGTCTAGAAACCAATGCACTTGTGAATTAACCTATCTACATCCGATGTAGACAAATCATACTTTTCGAATAGTGTAAATAACATCAGTAAATCCCACCTCGCTTATCCACCCGAGACATCTTCATTGACTCTGTAGGTGACATGTGGAACCGATATGTAAGGAAGTCAGCAGTGACCGGACCCCCCTGGCCTCTGAAGGTGACCGAGGGGAGACTTTCCCCGTAGGCCTGCTCCAGCAACATGTTGCTCACTGGTGGAAAGGCCTTGGGCTCCCCCTCGGGAGGGGCGTAGTACCACTGGACTCCGGTCTGAACCGCTACGGCTCGTTCCCGTGTTTGATGCATCGTATTTACATTACGGACGACGTCCTGAGTCTTCCTGTACGCTGCCGTGACGTCTTCTTTGGACCCATGGAAGGACACCATCCCATTGCTTCTGTCTACCTGTGCCATCACGTGCAGATTCGTGCAGAGAGAGGTCACTTGTGAAACCTAAAAGCAATTCCTTACATATTATCCACTTTTTGGCAAACCCAGTAAGCAATGACATGATGCGGAAAAACAGAATCGTATCGAAACTAGGATTCGTACCCATAGTTACAGTGAGTGAGTGAGTTTAGACCCTTTTAACAGTATTCCAGTGATATCACGGCGTGTCAGATTGATGTGGGACGAAAGTTATGCATGTCTCAGACTTTTACCAATTTGATGAAACCCATGCGTCTGAACATGGCCCTGACAAACCCAGAAATATAAACAAGGCGAACTGGTATAAGTATTAGACGTGTTAGGTACTGTAGCCCAAACACAACGAGGTCCTACACCGAGGCTCACCTTATCATCTGAAAGGGTTTCTAGTGCCGGATCAGTCAGTATTTCTGTTTCTAAATTATCGTGCAAGATGGTTGAGACCGTCTCACTGCAGTCATCCAGGTGCTCTTTGCTCGTGGCCAACATGCGCAGTCGCGGTAGTGAAGGCAGGTGATGATCATCCAAGATCTTAGACTTGCTTCGGTATGCTTGTGGTTTGGTGGCTAGAAACAAAATCAAGAATCATCAAACGAACGAATTCCCAAGCACAAACATACAGGAGAAAAAACAAGGAAACGAATTATTAGAATACACAGCTTAACAAATCATCATCACGTTGGGTATATAAAGAACACATTGTAATGATTACTTTTCATAAACAATAAGTTTTGTTCGGAAGTAAATCCGGTTTCGAGTTCTGTTGATGTCATTTCTGATCATTAGCCTTTTTGAAACGTCTCGGCAAAGCGTCAGCAATTGTTACGTCAGAAAACAGACGCATAAGTGTGTCAAATGTCAACAATTAAACACTGTTACAGAAAATAGCCCTTATTGATACAACTGTATGTAATCGTGCCTAGTGTATATTATATTTGATTGGGTTCACATACACTGAGTGAGACATGCTTGTCGTTTGAGGCGACTAAAGGGATCGGGTGGTCAGCCTCGCTGACATGATCGATGGAAGTCAACTTATCCCAATTGGGCAGTACGGTGCTCATGATGTCAATCACTGCATTGTCTGGTTCAGATTAGATTACTTACAGGCCGTCGACAAACTGCTGCAATATTGCTAAGTGCAGCATTAAACAGCAAACGGAGCAATACACGGAGCTGGACAACACGAATGGCTTCAGACAGTGCACCCCTTGGGAAAATCGAACATGGATGACTAACAAACGTTTTAACAACGCTACACAACAATCCAGTGATTGGCATCATGAGCATCGATCCACGCAATTGGGATACAATGATATGCATCAACCAATTCACCGAGTCTGACCACCCGATGCCGTTAGTCACCTCTTACGAGAAGCATAGTCGCCCTTTATGGCACGCATGGGTTGCTGAAACCTATTCTACCCTGGATCTTCACGGGTCCACTACTTACGTGAAGGCAATCCATCTTCCTGGGGGAGCAGAAAGGACTTCCTCATAGCTGATCGGCCTACTTTCTGTCTGAACATGAAAACGCACGTGGACATTTGTTCTGCGTTGTTGAGGATAACTCGAACATCACTAAGGTATTTCAGGTTCCTCTTGTAATGATTGATGGCTCTCTCCATGCCTGTGGCGAATATCTCTGCGTCAGCGTCATTTTCTGTAAGAAACGTTCGTGATAAGTATTCTTTAAAATACACATACTAAAACATGGATTCATTTTCTAAACAACTAGCATGGGTGAAAAAGAAGCATATTTTGCCATAACCAGACCCTAAAGCTATCGTCTTCAATGATTCTAAGATATATCTTTCACAATTTCAAAGATACAATTTTAATTCATTTAATTCATTTCAAAATACAATTCTAGGGATTGTAATTTCATCATGTTTTGGTCACTTCAGTTATCAATAATGTAAGCTTTAACTTCAAATAATACAATCATAAGCAACTGTTAAATGTGTGTGTGTGTGTGTGTATGTGTGTGTGTGTGTGTGTGTGTGTGTATGCGTGCGTATATGCCTGTTTGTAAGTTTTTTGTTTTACGCCGCACTCAGTATTGTGGTTCCAACAAAAGGACGGCGGAATTTAAAGAATCAAGTGAGTGAGTGAGTGAGTGAGTGAGTGAGTGAGTGAGTGAGTTGGGTTTAACGCCGCTTTTAACAGTATTCCAGTTATATCGCGGCGTGTCAGCTTAATGTGGGAGGAAAGCCCGAAGTGACGCAGGTCTTAGACGTTTACCACTTCGGTGAAACCCACGAGCACGGGTATGGTGCTGACAAACCTAGAAACATAATCGGGGCGAACCGGGATTCGAACCCACAATCATAGGTTTCTGGCGTGCCCAAGGGACGCAACTCTGCACAGCGAATCGCGGCGCCTTAGACGACTGGGCCACCCGTGCCCCCAAAGAATTAAGTCTGGATCCGATAATCCAGTGATTGATATTAGAAGCAATGATCCACACCGGATTACGATGACAGGTATTCAACGAAGTGACCGAGCCTGATCGTCCGATCCAGTAAGTCGTCTCTTGGCATGCATGCGTGTGTGCGTGTGCGTGTGCGTGTGCGTGTGCGTGTGCCTGCATGCGTAAGTGTGTGTGTTTGGGGGAGGGAGGGACGTATTACGCACAAATAAATACATGTAGATGTGGCCGTGAACTCAATTATTCCAATACAGTAAACTACGGTTATAACGAACACGCTTATAACGAACTGACGGATATAACGAACTGACTTTTTGGTCCCGACTACTTGCTGTAGTCATGCTGTGTATGTACTTATAACGAACTACGGTTATAACGAACTAAAATTAGTAGTCCCTTTGAGTTCGTTATAACCGTAGTTTACTGTATATGTTGGACTGCACGTGTTACCTGGAATAAGGTGGCCTATTGCGAGTGACATAATCTTCTTCTTGTCCGCCTTCTTGAAACACTTCTTTATTGTTTCCTCAACATTGTTCTTGAAGTATTCCGTGGACACTAACAGGATATTCGTGCAGGGCATATTTTGAGCAGGAACGATGACAGCCCCAGATTTTGTGATGTTTGCTCCTGGATTACAAAATGTTGATAAACTGTTGTACACTTATTTTATGGAATACTGTAAGAGAACTTCCGAGAAAACGTTCTAGGTTCCAAAACACGAGAACGTGAGAATGTGGCCAATTCATCGCTTTCGCGTGTTCTCACACTTTGTTTGTTTTAAAGGTGGAGATAACGTGAAACCGAGAATGTCACTTATTGTCTTCCAAATCAATTTGTTCCTGACGATGCCGTTTGCAGTGTCAATCTACAGATGAACTCTTTTCCTAATTTACGAATAATTGGGACGTGGCAATGTGCCATTGATAATAATACTTTATTTTCATTGCGCAGGTCACTGGATCAATGTGCACTCAAGAATCATGCTCAGCCCCCAGGCGCTAGAAAGTTAACAATCACATTGCAATCTCATCCTATCCATTCACTCCCGGGGGAACAGAGGCACATTTCGAACATAGTCACTTGCCCATGGAGACGCAACATGTGTTACACGTGTTTCTGTGTGGCAGGACCGGTGCCCCCCAAACTCTGAGGAGCCAAGCTGCCGAAAAGCGGTCACCCATTAGTGAGGCTTAACTTCCCCTGATTTATGACCTGTGATTTTTGATGTGTTGGTATATTTGATACCCAAAGACACGAGGCCAGGGTGAGGTTTTATTTATCATCCAACATCATTCATCCAACTTTTTCAGTTTGTAAACAGTAATAGTGAGTGAGTGAGTTGGGTTTAACGCCGCTTTTAACAGTATTCCAGTCATATCACGGCGTGTCAGCTTAATGTGGGAGGAAAGCCCGAAGCGATACAGGTCTCAGACGTTTACCACTTCGGTGAAACCCACGAGCACGGGTATGGTTCTGACAAACATAATCGGGGCGAACCGGGATTCGAACCCACAATCATAGGTTTCTGGCGTGCCCTAGGGACGCAACTCTGCACAGCGAATCGCGGTGCCTTAGACGACTGGGCCACCCGTGCCCCCGTAAACAGTAATAAGCAGTGTCTAAACTGTACTTGATCTCACCCAAGCGATATCTTCTGTGGGAGCCAGTTTTGTATGATACAAATACATTGTACAAAATTTAGTTCACATCATACATATGTCATATGGGTTTACGTGAATAGGATTTCATCTGCACGTACATCTATGCCAATTATGCCTATGCTAATTAACTTTAGCTATAATAGCTTACGTTCGCTTCCTACCATACAATCGGGGCCATACACTGACTTCAGAAGTCCCACCAGACCTGAAATCAAATTTAATTGCGTGATGAAAACGGCAAAATGTAATTGTAAAAATATATAAATGAAATTGACTATAAATTCGAAATCCACTGAAGGGTCTCTGACAACCATTTGAATCGGTGGTGGGTGGAGTTGGGGGAACGCATGGGACTGTTTTAGCATTCAGTTTATTCATATATAACTGTAAGGTCAGAGGCTCATAGTACAGAATATAGGACAATGTGGAAGCGGTTAAATGTTTTACAAGGATATATTCTTTAATAACATGGCAAGATATATAAAAAGATATAGATTTCGTATTTATTGCTCACATGTTTCATTAAAGAGATAAACGTGTATTTATTTGGATGCACATAGTACAAGCAGAAGAAAATTCATCTTCCACGACATTTAAAGAAAATTGTCTCCATAATCTTAAACATGTTTGTATTTTTCGTGTGCCTGCCAACTCCAACCATTAACCTGTGTGTGAGCTGCATCTAAATTGTGATGAATGATATTCTGCATTTTGTTTAGATTTGCATCAGTTCAAAAACTTTCTGCGCATATTTGCATTTTACAATACCTATAATATTCACATTTGCTAAAAACATCTACAACAGATGCCCATGCTTGAACATTGTACATGTAAAAAAATGTCTCTGCAAACACACATATTTCAGAACCATAAGCAAGAGTAGGAGCTATTTCTTTGCCAAAAGAAATGAAGAAAGATTTATAAGCACAGTCGCTATTAAGAGGTATCCATTATTGTATCAAATAATATTTCCAAATACGGCAGAATGTTATCAAGAGATTATTCAAAGAAATCTGTTATTAGTTCTCCAAATCCAATAACTGCTGGAATGATGTTAAAAGCGGCATAAAAATACAATACTTGCCTTTAAGTGACAATTTGTTATCAGTTGGTACAACGATAGTATTCACTTTTTCCTTGTGAAGCGTTCCTACTTTCACCTCAACCTTGAGGGGGTCCATCCGAAACTCTGCAATAAACAGTCTGTCACATCAACCTGATCCATTTCTGTCAACATTTCAAAAGTAACGCTCGTACTGACACTAGAGATGAAAAGCTATACTAAACAAGGTGGGTACAATGAAATTGCAGATGGAATAATATTCATATGGCATATTTAGTAGTTGTAGCTTAAAGATAACCGCATGTTAGGCTTTGCTGACGTGGCACCTTCACTCTTCGTCTTATCAGGGGTCGTTGGTTCTCTGATCATGGTCGGGTCGCTGTCAAACGTTTTACTGAACGCCTGTAAAAGAAACGTCGAACATAAAGTTCACTATGCATAGCAGTGGTGTCGGTGTTGGTTGGTTGGTTGATTTGTTGTTTAACGCCGCACTGAGCAATATTGCAGGTATATGACGGCAGTCTGTAAATAATCGAGTCTGGACCAGACAATCCGGTGATTAACATCATGAGCATCGATCCGCGGAATTGGGATCGATGACATGCATCAACCAAGTCAGCGAGCCTGACCACCCGATCCCGTTAGTCGCCTTTTACGACAAGTATAGTCGCCTTTTACGACAAGCATAGTCACCTTTTACGGCAAGAATGGGTTGCTGAAGACCTATACTATCCCGGAATCTTCACGGGTCTGGTGTAGGTTTCAGATGTTGTTACCTTTTTATAACTATTTATTGCTATTCACTGTGCACATCAAACATACATACGAGATTACATGTTTCATTAGAGTAGATTTGTTTGTTTGTTTCTTTGTTTGTTGTTTAACGCGGCACTCGGCACTATTCCAGCTATATGACGGCGGTCTGTAAATAATCGAGTCTGGAACAGACAATCCAGTGTTATGAACATCGATCCGCGCAATTTGGATACGATGACATGCATCAACCAAGTCAGCGAGCATGACCAACCGATCCCGTTAGTCGCCTCTTACGACAAGCGTAGTCGCCGTTTACGGCCGGCATGGGTTTCCTAAATATCTATTCTACCCCGGATCTTCACGGGACCCAAAGGGGAGAAATATGTTCAGTCCATCAGGGAGAGGGTAACGCAAATCTTGTTGTGAAGAAGGATCTACAAGGTATTATGTAATAAAAAATTAGTCACCACCTTTGGGACAACATTATGTTTTATGGACCCCAAAAAACTGATACTGAACTCGACTGCTAGTCTCGGTCAGTATCAGTTCGTTGGGTCTATGAAATACGCTATTGTCCTCATGAATGGCCAAGAATTGATAAATATATGTTCTGAGATTTACATTGAACCATGTTCATCTTTGTCATATATCGCTTTAAGTAACGGTATTCTCTTTGAGGATCTGTATTACTAATACAAATTACAATCAGAACACCGCTTGTCTCGAACTGAATTGGTTGATAGACATTACTTAAAAGTTGACAGATGACAAAGTAGACACAATGTATGGATAACAACAGTAATCAAAGAAGTTGTTATCCATAAATTGTGTCTACTTTGGTGTCTCGAACTACGGATAATTCGATATTGATTCCGACAATGTAAGTTTATGGTCACCACTCCACGTATCTCGAACCACGAATTATGAAAATAATGGTCCCAAGTACTTCGATTTGACGAGGTTCGACAGTATATATTGTTCTCTATTAAAGTGTTACAAACACAAACCTTTGTAGTTTTGTCATCCTTGTGGTATAAGACGATGATCACCTCCCTCAGGCAAGTCAGGGGGTTCTCTTGGGAGAAAGTGGCTACTCTCTCCTTGAACACCTTGGCAACTGTCTCCTGCGGGTATTGCAATATCCCAGTTCCGAGGGCTGGGAAGGCGATGGTCTCATAGCCTCTGGAAGGGGCGCGTTGCAAACACGTGTCAATAGTCTTCTTCAAAAGCTAAATTCAGAGGTTTAAAGCAACCATTATATTCCTAATGTGGTTAACTCTTTATAATAGTGTATTTATGCGTAGATTCTTTGTTATAAAAGGAGCGGAAGGTGAGTCAGTCATCAATATTTAGTTTGGGTTTACAACAGCCTGCTTTCTTGCTATGAGTAACGGTCTATGTTGGCGTGTTTCGTGCGCGTAGCCCATATTAAAATGGATCGGAAGGTCAGTCATACCTTTATATAAATAATGGGAAACTGATTATCACTGTAAGAGCTGAACAGATGGAAATGTGCATGGTTATTGGTGACAATGGTGACAAGGAAAAAAGAGTAATTTGTTTTTATTGTGTTCTCATTACAAGATGGCACAGTCCGAATCTGAAAACAGATTCGTCAGCGTATACAGTGTCAAAAGGTCGTAAAAATATTGAATATGAAAATGAAATATGACGTGCATAACACACGCAATATGTTCCTAGAATGTGTAAACTGAAAACGCAAGCCATCAGAACACTAACTAATGGCAATGCCGAGGGCCTACCTGTAAAGAGTCGGCTGAATCAGGCCACTTAGGGAGGCAGCAATGGTACACTTTCTTGCAGCGCAGATTACCGCCCCCTGTCTCCGCGATATCGCCGAAGTTGATGCCCTTGCGGTAGTGGGTATTACACTCGTTCTGTATGGTCCAGCCACCTTCTTTGGATATCGACATAGAAACCGCTCCCTGATTGAGTCTCAGATTCTTGTTGGTGGTGTTCACTATCACATCTGCCTGCACCACGGGAATACAACACTAAGTTGGTATACAAGATAAAAATATATTCTCTCACAAGGACGTCAGGATAATCCACTTAATACATGGAAGCCAAGATAACATATTCATTCCAACACAGGCCTCTAGTACATGATACATATGTGCACATGTTTTATGAGCGGTCGAATCCTATCACAACGAAATGAGCTTGGGTTTTGTCAGTGTAAAATTGACACATCTGTAAAAGTAGTGTATTGCATTATTTAACACCTGATATCATCTCTATTTGACAGTGATTCATAAACACATGCTCATTGTCTAGTTGGAATCGTAAGTCGACCCTGGTTTTGACAGATATTTCTTATGAATATGGAAAGGGTTATGTCGTTTTTTATGTCTTAACAAAATCTTAAATTAAAATATTTCTATGTACAATATACTTGTTATATCCTCGTAAATTTTGATTCCTTAGCAGAGATTACACGCTCAAGAATAAAATGGAACTCGTCTTCAGTCTTATTTAGGTTTCTTTGACACCTGCATATCTCCATGCATTATTACAGTGACAAAATACTGATTTACTGTGTCAGACAAACAGATACGACCTACCGTGGTTTCCGACAACTCTCCGACTTTGACTGTTATCTCGACACCCGTGCCACCTCCTTCCCCGACATCTATATGGATATGCACACATCTATATAAGTCTCCAATATGTTGCTAAGAACGGGATTATATACATAAACTGTAGGGCAAAACAGTACACACATGAAAACTGGATTTGACCACAACATTTCAAGTGTTATCAAAACGTTACTAGGCTGAAAACTGTCCCCAAAAGATCCAAAAACATAACTACGGCTGTATAATACCCAATACATCACCATCGAACTATTTCTTGTTTGCATCATTTTTTGCTACCACTCAAACATGGGTGTTTAGGTTTTTTTCCCCGGTAGTTTTAACCCTCTCCATGCGAACAGCAATATGTTAAAACTTTAACGTAATCATTGGCGACACACAAAAGCAGTATTTGTGTCGTCAAATGCCAATAACGTATCAGTTGGTGACAACAGAGGGAGACGTAATACGTCATATATGTGTGTGTGAATTTGAACTCGAGGTAAGTTAGGATATTGTTTAACGCAAGTAGACAGTCATTTCGATCTCAGGGGCATACCCTTCGTTGGCACGTCTGTTCCAAGAAGTCTGTTGTTTCTTTCATTCTCAAATATCTGAAACAAGTACACATTTAATTAACAAAAAAAACGCGTTTGTCGTTATTATCAGGGACAATAACTAACAACTGGTGCTTTAATTGTATAACCTATCCTCTACTAGATGCAATGGCATTCGAGGAATTAACTAGTTGTTGGGTTGCGCCTATTACCAGTTCCAGCTTTGTTCTTATCTGCAGTTGGTGTAAATCAAAACTACCCGCAGGATATAATTATGTCACCATGGGCTTTCATCTTTCTTTAAAATATGAGCTTTATTAAGTTTTCGAAGCAGCGTTTCTACAGTACTGTACCCCTCTACAAATGTTTCACTAAATGTTCCACCACCAACTGCAGTGTCTCCAAAAACATCCAGCTAGCTATGTCACACAAGTACCTTGTATGTCTTTTCCTCTGTGTCGTACACGACGATATTTATTTCCTGTAAGCCGCTCTTGGTTGTCCGTTCATACCATGAGATGGCCTCGAACAGAGCTCTGGCAGCAAGGTGAGGGGGGTAGCCGAGTCCCCCGCAACCCATCGCCGGGAACGCTATGCTGGTGTAGTTGGAGACGTCGGCCGTCTCAAGGCACGTCAAAACCGTTTCCCGAAAGTCCTGCCAGGGAAAAAACAACATTTCAAGAAGATGTCTACTGAAATGCTAATCAAAGTTGCGTTACTCCCATGTCTCATATTGTTGTTTTAAAAGGATTTAGAAACTACCTGTGTTTAACACATCAGGTGTAATGTTGTTCATTACATTCATTTCACCTCACCCCGCCACATTCATCTCATCTCATCTCACCACATTCACTTCACCTCTCACTACATTTATTTCACCTCATCTCACTACATTCATCTCACCTCATCTCACCACATTCATTTCACCTCTACCCGCCACATTCATCTCACCTCATCTCACCACATTCATTTCACCTCTCATCAAATTCATTTCACCTCATCCCACAGCATTCACTGAACTTCACCTCACCACATTCATTGACCTTCATCTCACTACATTCATTTCACTTCATCTCACCAAATAAATTGAACCTCATTTCATCACATTCATTTCATCTCATCTCACCAAATTCATTTCACCTTATCTCACCACATTCATTTCACCTCATCTCACTACATTCATTTCACCTCATCTCACCACATTCATATCAACTCACCTCACCACATTCATTTCACCTCATCTCACCATAATCATTTCACCTCTCACTTCTTTCATTTCACCTCATCTCATAACATTCATTTCACCTTAACTCACTACATTTATTTCACCTCATCTCACCACATTCATTTTTTCTTATATCACCACATTCATGTCACCTAATCTCATCACAGTTATTTCACTCATCTCACCACATTCATTTCACCTCATATCACCACATTCATTTAAACACATCTCACAACATTCATTTCCCCTCAGGTGCACTATCCACACCTGAGTAACTTATGTCCAGGTGCACTATCAACACCTGCATAACTTGTATCCAGGTGTACTATCCACACCTGAATAACTTGTATCCTGGTGCACTATCCACACCTGAATAACTTGTATCCAGGTGCACTATCAACACCTGAATAATGTGTATCCAGGTGCACTATCCACATCTGCATAACTTGTATCCTGGTGCACAATCCACACCTGACTAACTTGTATCCAGGTGCACCATCAACACCTGAATAACTTGTATCCAGGTGCACTATCCACAGCTGAAAAGCTTGTATCCTGGTGCACAATCCACACCTGAATAACTTGTATCCTGGTGCACTATCCACAGCTGAATAACTTGTATCCAGGTGCACTATCAACACCTGAATAACTTTTATCCAGGTGCACTATCAACACCTGCATAACTTGTATCCTGGTTCACAATCCACACCTGAATAACTTGTATCCAGGTGCACTATCCACACCTGCATAACTTGTATCCAGGTGCACTATCAACACCTGAAAATCTTGTATCTTGGTGCACTATCCACACCTGACTAACTTGTATCCAGGTGCACCATCAACACCTGAATAACTTGTATCAAGGTGCACTATCCACAGCTGAAAAGCTTGTATCCTGGTGCACAATCCACACCTGAATAACTTGTATCCTGGTGCACTATCCACAGCTGAATAACTTGTATCCAGGTGCACTATCAACACCTGAATAACTTGTATCCAGGTGCACTATCAACACCTGCATAACTTGTATCCTGGTTCACAATCCACACCTGCATAACTTGTATCCTGGTGCACTATCCACACCTGACTAACTTGTTTCCAGGTGCACCATCCACACCTGAATAACTTGTATCCAGGTGCACTATCAACACCTGCATAACTTGTATCCTGGTGCACTTTGAACACCTGAATGCTTTGATGTTGATTCATGGGGTAGCACTTTCATACCTCCAGCGCGTTAACTCACAAAAGGCAATGGTAACGTTAAGGATAAAGGTAGATATAAACAACTATACATTCCTTCAATAAACAATGTGGACAAGAGGCCCAAACTCGGCATACCTTAATGTTCTTTATCACCGTGCCCCAGGGTGGAAGGCAGCAATGGAAAACACTCTTGCACCTGAGCTTTCCGCCTGACGTCACAGCAAGTTGCCCGTATGTGACGCCCTTGGAGAACCTCTTCTTACGTTCCTTTTGGAGGTCGGCACCAGCCGCCTCTGATACGGCCTTGGTGAGCGAGCCCTTTTTGAGTGTGGGGTCTTTTCCGACGGAGATCACGATCACATCCACCTAAACACAAGTTAGATATCTGTTTTGTGACAGGGAATATATAAATCGCGGGTTCCTCAGTGACATAATCGATTATACATGGAAGTCCATAGTGTGGAATCCATATATGCATTCATACTGCGTACATGTTACACACATGCACACACACACACACAGGACAGTGTGCCAGTTGATAAAATATTCGCAGCGGTATTGATTTTATTCAATAAAAAACAAACTTATTTGTCCATGTCTTCTGAGCATCTAAAGCGTAAAGCAAATCTTTGAAGACAGTTTGCGAGTTGATCATCATGATGCCTATTTCATCATCGAAACTCACACCAAAGAAACAGAATGCATGCAAGTTTAATCTATTGTTGTTTGTTCAGGATTTCGTTGTGATATCCTTTAAGCTTAAGCCTCCTGTAAATATGCTGGATCTCACATCTCACATAGGAACAACATTCTGTTGCTACATGAGAGAAGGAAATTCTGAAATTTAACAATGAAGCACACACATTCAGGATGTCCTGCAACAGTGACGTGGTTTGTACAAAGGTCCTTGACAGCAAACTCCGTTGTTTGGGAAGGATTGTTCGGGTAATAAGCCGAACTGGATTGTAAACATACCTTATAAACTTTACGTTTTGTTACACATCATTGACGAATAGACTTGAATCGTATTCATTCATCGAAGGAAAACCACTCTCATGCTCTGTATATATTAACTGCCCTTGCGATATCATTGAAACGCGCTGCCAGTGTAAAAACAGAAATAATACTGTCATACTGTAATAAATGTTTCACGTAATGTTTTATATGAAACGATTGTTAAGCTGCCAACTGTTATCGACTTGCTGTGAGACATATGTCCTAATCGGTCAGTACGATGTTTCAGCGGTTTTCGGTGTGATCTGTTGTTCGTGTTTTGAAAGTATAAGTGGGTCAGAATTGATACAGTAGACCCATTCTGTTGAACTGGTTTATTCAACGAGCCGTTTTGGGCCGCCATTGTATCTGTCGTAGGCTCCTAAGAGAGATCCGATCCTTTATAGACCCCAGATAGCATATACCAGTGAGTGAGCCGGTACATAATCCCGTTATTGACAGCATGTGCAATATGCACACATTCCGCCAGACAATCTTCCAGGGGGCCCGTGTACAAAGCGATCTTAGCGCTAAGGTGATTGTAACGCCTATACCTTAACATAGAATTACGACAGGCGTAACGCTAAGGTTGTTTTGTACAACGGCACCCAGGTCCTGCAGTCCCGTCGGCTGTTAAGACAATCATCGGGGAAATTGGGATCTACTAAGTCCTGAAATACTCACGGTGGCACTAACTTCGAGTGAAGCATATCCGAGAGTGTGTGAGATGTATATATTGGCGCTTGGAAATGTATTTCAGTTATAACAATTCAGCTTGATGTGGGAGGAACGCCCGATATGATGACAGTCTAAGACATTTTGTGAAACCTACGAGCACGGTGCTTCAAAACCTTAAAAGATTAACAGAGTGAACCTGGGATTCGAAAGACGATCATATCTTTTTGACTGCCCTAAGGGTGGCAACTCTGCACATATATTCGTGGAGTCCTTAGACGACTGGAATACCCGTTCCCCTGCAAATGTCAAATTGTATTTTGAAGCTACAACTGCGAAGTACAGCACGGGAAAAAAAATTCGTATCCATAATGTGGCTTGGTGTCGATTTGTACCAACACGGTGTTTCAGTTACAAGCTAAATACTCACAAGTTGTTTGGTGATGTCTCCTTTTACGACTGTCACCTTTGCCTTGAAAACGTTTCTTCTTCCCTCATCAAAACTTGAACCTGGAAAAAATTCACATCACATCAGCAATCATCACGTATAAGCTACGGTCCACTGATGCTATTTTTGAACTATTTACAATCCTTAGTTGGAAAAGCAGCACCTTTAAAGTGTTAACGGGTCAACCAAAGTAAAATACACATAGAAGGTCTTATAACGTCGGAACTTCCTCCAACATTAAGTTGAATACCCGGAATCGATTCGCGAGATGTGCATTATTTCGGAACCTAATTCTCGGTGTCTCCACCCATAAAATTGCAACTGTAGCGTAAATGGATTTAAGACTCGACTCATTCACTCACCGAGCTGAACAGCCGCGAATTATTATTTAAAACAGCATCTTCACAGATCACACGTTCACTTACCGATAGGAGGTGTATCTTCCTCAATATCTATTACACAGACATGTGCATCTTCAGCTACCTTCATCATGGAGTTCCCTGACAGGGACTTAAGGAACTCCATGGCACCCGGCTTGTCCAAACTGGAATACTTCACAATAAGTTCATCGCTCAACGACTTCAGTTCTTCTATGGAATGGCTGAGTCCTGACCTTGGCCCAACAACTTTCACCAAGAAAGATGAATGTTCAAAAGAAACATCCACTTCGTATTTGGTCTTGATGGCGTCAATGGAGGATGAACAACAGCGGTGGAGGGCAAGGAATATCCCTCTTTCGAAGCTGATTTTCCTTTCCTGGATATTACTTCTTTCTGTGGCTTCTGCCAACATCGTCATGACAATCTCTTGAACCTCAACAGCACAGGCCATAACGGCAGGTTCGTCCTCGGTTAATTTATCTATTATGAACGGTTCTTTCACTCTCTGGTGTATGGATTCGATGAGTGTCTTCCACTTAGCCACTGTTAACAAGTCCTTCTTCAGATAAGTGACCTTTACTGACTCGGTGACTATTTTGGATACAGTCGAAGCTGTCGCGAAATCGCTCGCATGGATCCACAGTCCATCAGAGAGAACCTCGATCACCGCAAGCAGATTTTTGGTCGCCAGTTGACACTGAATGTAATCTTGGAATTCAACACGAGTGAATGCGAACAGTAAAATCTTATGCACATTCACGACAGTTGAACTCTGAATCTTTATGAGAGTTTCATCAATTTGAATCCTGGCCTGTATAATGTCAGTTCCTGGACCAACTATAGTAACACTTCCACTATCTATGCTGATCTGCACGTTAAGACCTCGGAATTTTGTTTCCAGAAAGACCGGACAGTCGATGATCTGCAAATACCTTAACTGCCATGGTTTCAGGTCTGTAAACACTTGCTTTTGTTGAGTAACCGGAAGCATGTCTTTGTCCGGGAGATCCCGCTCTACAGCCCGAACTAGTTCCATGATGTTTTCAACTACCTGAGGCACGAGGGAGTGCGACCCTACTATGATAACACCAGGCAGATCATCAGAAGGCCTAATTCTCAGTTCCTCTGGGTTGGGATTTTTTATTGTGGACACGGAATCAGTTGCCTGTATTTTACCCCAAGTCTTTGGCATAATTGGAACCTTCATCACCAGGATATCGTCAAGGAACTCCTTTATTGCTGCCTCAGCCTGCTCTCTCCATGCCTGTATGTCTTGCTCAGATGACAGTCTCGTTGCGCTTTTGGCTTCCAGTGCAACAAGGCGCTCAGATGTTACGTTGTTCCACTGTATGACTGCTCGGCATGTTTTGAGGATATCTATAAGCCTGTTCCTACAGACACCGGACTGTTTCAGGAATGAGAGTTTATTGCTGTCCAAATTATGCATGACAAGCATACTCATTAGTTCGTAGTCGTCAGGAACCTCTGCGTCTTCTTGGCGACAATGTGCAACTGAAAATGGAGCATAAGCTCAATATATATCACATCATAAGTTCCATGAGATTCAAGCTGTACTGTTTATACACGAATGAGACATGTTTAATTATTATAAATATCTGTGACTCATCAGTCAGGAAAATATTCTGGCTAACAATTGTAACTTCAGATAGTCATGTTTAACGATACCACACTCATCCTTTAGCCTTGCATCAGGTCCCGTTTTATAAACCAGTGTTTCATGATACAACACTCACCTTTTAGCCATGCATCAGGCCTCCTTTCATAAACCAGTGTTTCATAATACAACACTCACCCTTTAGCCTTGGATCAGGTCTCCTTTAATAAACCAGTGTTTCATGATACAGCACTCACCCTTTAGCCTTCCATCAGGTCTCCTTTAATAAACCAGATTTTCTTGATACAACACTCACCCTTTAGCCTTGCATTAGGTCTCCTTAAATAAGGCAGTGTTTCATGATACAACACTCTCCCTTTAGCCTTGAATCAGGTGTCCTTTAATAAACCAGTGTTTCATGACACAAAACTCTACCTTTAGCCTTGGATCAGGTCCCCTTTGATAAACCAGTGTTTCATAATACAACACTCACCCTTTAGCCTTACATTAGGACTTCTTTAATAAACCAGTGTTTCATGGTATAACACTCACCCTTTACCCTTGCATCAGGTTTTCTTTAATAAACCGGTGTGACATGACACAACACTCACCCTTTAGCCTTGCATCAGGTCTCCTTTGATAAACCAGTGTTTTATGATACAACACTCAGCCTTTAGACTTGCATTAGATCTCCTTTGATAAACCAGTGTGTCATGACACAACACTCATCCTTTAGCCTAACATCAGGTCTCCTTTGATAAACCAGTGTTTTCGTGATACAACACTCACCCTTTAGCCTTTCATTAGATCTCCTTTAACAAACCAATGTTTCATAATACAACACTCACCCTTTAGCGTTACATCACGTCTCCTTTAATAAACCAGTTTTTTCGTGACGCAACACTCATCTTTCAGCCTTTCATTAGGTCTCCTTTAATAAACCAATGTTTTATGATACAACACTCACCCTTTCGCCTTCCATCAGGTCTCCTTTAATGAACCAGATTTTCATCATACAACACTCACCCTTAAGCGTTACATCACGTCTCCTTTAATAAACCAATGTTTTATGATACAACACTCACCCTTTAGCCTTGCATCAGGTCTCCTTTGATAACCCAGTGTTTTATGATACAACACTCACCCTTTAGCCTTGCATCAGGTCTCCTTTGATAAACCAGTGTTTTCGTGACACAACACTCACCCTTTAGCCTTTCATTAGATCTCCTTTAATAAACCCATGTTTTATGATACAACACTCAACCCTTAGCCTTCCATCAGGTCTTCTTTAATGAACCAGTGTGTCATGATACAACACTCACCCTTTAGCCTTCCATCAGGTCTCCTTTAATAAACCAATGTTTCATGATACAACACTCACCCTTTAGCCTTACATCACGTCTCCTTTAAGAAACCAGTGTTTTTGTGACACAACACTTACCTTTAAGCCTTTCATTAGGTCTCCTTTAATAAACCAATGTTTTATGATACAACACCCACCCTTTAGCCTTGGATCAGGTCCCCTTTGATAAATCAGTGTTTCATAATACAACACTCACCCTTTAGCGTTACATCACGTCTCCTTTAATAAACCAGTTTTTTCGTGACGCAACACTCACCTTTCAGCCTTTCATTAGGTCTCCTTTAATAAACCAATGTTTTATGATACAACACTCACCCTTTCGCCTTCCATCAGGTCTCCTTTAATGAACCAGATTTTCATCATACAACACTCACCCTTTAGCGTTACATCACGTCTCCTTTAATAAACCAGTGTTTTCGTGACGCAACACTCACCTTTCAGCCTTTCATTAGGTCTCCTTTAATAAACCAATGTTTTATGATACAACACTCACCCTTTAGCCTTGCATCAGGTCTCCTTTGATAAACCAGTGTTTTCGTGACACAACACTCACCCTTTAGCCTTTCATTAGATCTCCTTTAATAAACCCATGTTTTATGATACAACACTCAACCCTTAGCCTTCCATCAGGTCTCCTTTAATAAACCAATGTTTCATGATACAACACTCACCCTTTAGCCTTGCATTAGATCTCCTTTAATAAATCAGTGTTTTATGATACAACACTCACCCTTAAGCCTTACATCACGTCTCCTTTAAGAAACCAGTGTTTTCGTGACACAACACTTACCTTTCAGCCTTTCATTAGGTCTCCTTTAATAAACCAATGTTTCATGATACAACACTCACCCTTTAGCCTTGGATCAAGTGTCCTTTAATAAACCAGTCTTTCATGATACAACACTCACCCTTTCAGACTTGGATCAGGTCCCCTTTGATAAACCAGTGTTTCATAATACAACACTCACTCTTCAGCCTTACATCAGGTCTCCTTTAATAAACCAGTTTTTTCGTGATACAACGCTCTGCCTTTAGACTCGCATCATGTCTTCTTTAATGAACCAGTGTGTCATGATACAACCCTCACCCTTTAGCCTTTCATTAGGTCTCCTTTAATGAACCAATGTTTTATGATACAACACTCACCCTTTAGCCTTCCATCAGGTCTCCTTTAATAAACCAGTTTTTTCGTGATACAACGCTCAGCCTTTAGACTCGCATCAGGTCTTCTTTAATGAACCCGTGTGTAATGATACAACACTCACCCTTTAGCCTTTCATTAGGTCTCCTTTGACAAACCAGTGTTTCATAATACAACACTCACCCTTTAGCCTTACATCAGGTCTCCTTTAATAAACCTGTGTTTATGTGATACAACACTCAGCCTTTAGACTCGCATCAGGTCTTCTTTAATGAACCAGTGTGTCATGATACAACACTCACCCTTAAGCCTTGGATCAGGTCCCCTTTGATAAACCAGTGTTTCATTATACAACACTCACCCTTTAGCCTTACATCACGTCTACTTTAAGATACCAGTGTTTTCGTGACACAACACTCACCTTTCAGCCTTTCATTAGGTCTCCTTTAATAAACTAATGTTTTATGATACAACACTCACCCTTTAGCCTTCCATCAGGTCTCCTTTAATAAACCAGATTTTCATGATACAACACTCACCCTTTAGCCTAGGATCAAGTGTCCTTTTATAAACCAGTCTTTCATGATACAACACCCACCCTTTAGCCTTGGATCAGGTCCTCTTTGATAAACCAGTGTTTCATAATACAACACTCACCCTTTAGCCTTTCATCAGGTCTCCTTTAATAAACCAGTTTTTTCGTGATACATCGCTCATCCTTTGGACTTGCATCAGGTTTTCTTTAATGAACTAGTGTGTCATGACACAACACTCATTCTTTAGCCTTGCATCAGGTCTGCTTCAATAAAACAGTGTTTCATGATACAACACTCATCCTTTAGCCTTGCATCAGGTCTCCTTTAATCAACCAGTGTTTCATGACACAACACTCACCCTTTAGTTTCATTAGGTCTCCTTTAATAAACCAATGTTTTATGATAAAACACTCACCCTTGAGCCTTGCATCAGGTTTCCTTTAATAATCCGGTGTTTCATGACACAACACTCACCCTTTAGCCTTGCATCGGGTCTCCTTTAATAAACCAGTGTTCCATGACACAACACTCACCCTTTAGCCTTGCATCAGGTCTCCTTTGATAAACCAGTGTTTCATGACACAACACTCACACTTTAGCCTTTCATCAGGTCTCCTTTGATAAACCAGTGTTCCATGACACAACACTCACCCTTTAGCCTTCCATCAGGTCTCCATTATTAAACCTGTGTTTCATGATTCAACACTCAGCCTTTAGCCTTGCATCAGGTCTCCTTTAATAAACCAGTGTTTCATGACACAACACTCACCCTTTAGCCTTGCATCAGGTCTCCTTTGATAAACCAGTGTTTTATGATACAAGACTTACCCTTTAGCCTTCCATCAGGTCTCCTTTAATAAACCAGATTTTCATGATACAACACTCACCCTTTAGCCTTCTATCAGGTCTCCTTTAATAAACCAGTGTTTCATGACACAACACTCACCCTTTTTCCTTGGATCAGGTCCCCTTTAATAAATCAGTGTTTCATGACACAACACTCTTCCTTTAGCCTTGCATCAGGTCTCCTTTGATAAACCAGTGTTTTATGATACAACACTTACCCTTTAGCCTTACATCAGGTCTCCATTATTAAACCGGTGTTTCATGATACAACACTCACCCTTTTGCCTTGGATCAGGTCCCCTTTAATAAATCAGTGTTTTATGACACAACACTCACCCTTTAGCCTTGCATCAGGTCTCCATTATTAAACCAGTGTTTCATGATACAACACTCACCCTTTAGCCTTGGATCAGGTCCCCTTTAATAAATCAGTGTTTCATGGTACAACACTCACCCTTTAGACTTGCATCAGGTCTCCTTTGATAAACCAGTGTTTTATGATACAACACTCACCCTTTAGCCTTGCATCAGGTCTCCATTATTAAACCAGATTTTCATGAATACAATACTTACCCCTTAGCCTTGAACCAGGTCTGGCAGGAGGCAGTGGGGGTGGTGTGTTTTCCGCGATCATCTCCTCAATCTTGGATATCCTCATGCTCTTCGCCATTTCCCCCATGTCCCTCCTAAAGCAGTCTTTGATGCATGTCTTGAGGGTCATATAGGGGGATTCCTCTTCGGGTTGGGGCTGCTGGCGCATCTCGACAGGAAAAACGTCATCCTCATCGTCATCACTAATCTCATTATATACAGTGTCTCTCTGTTCAGGCGATAATTCTTTTTCGTCGACCAAGCTAAACATAGCTGAGCGGAATAACTTTACAAGAGCTTCATCTGTCTTTGATCCTGTTTCAGAACTTTCGCTTGACGCATCTGCTGCCTCTGCCATCGTGGTTGATATGTTTTCTGTCAAATAAGGAATTTTTGTTTAAAACAATGTCGAAAAATGTGTAAATAATATTCCCAACATATAATAAATCAAAAGCTGCTGCCAACACGCCCGATCATATGCACCTTGTCTTATGTTACAGCACAATATGTGTTTGACAAAAAACAGAGAATCAGGGTGTTACAGAAATGTTTAGATAGAATAGTCTTATTGTGTGGATATTGTGTGGATCTTACACTGTAAGCAGGTTGTCGAACATGTAAGGGTTTGTGTGTGTATATATGTATCGTGTACATATATATACACACAAAGCCTTACATGTTCGACAACCTTTCCACGTCTAGCATCAATGTCTAGCATCTACGTCCACCTTCGATGTCTGGCATCTACGTCTAGCATCCCCATCCAGCATCTACGTCTTGATTCTACGTCCTTCATCTACGTCTGGCATCAACGTCTCGTATCTAATACCACAAACTACGTATAAATGCAAGATATGTACACGAACCCTCATCTTACAATGTAAGATACTCACAAACCTATACACAATATAAGATATCCACACCCTCAACACTGTGTAAGGTAACCCTTGCATGTGAAACTATGGAAGATGTTACTCGTTATAACTGAAACTTAGTTTTGATAATCACAAACGATGGCTCTGTGTGAGATACGCTATCAGTGATAATGGGAAACCTTTAGCCATGTTGTCCAAATGTGAACCTAACAGTCACCAATAGACATGTGTATAAAGAGATAAACGATAACTCAAAGTGTTGCAAAGTTGGTTATAATGAACGTATGAACGTTTTTATAATCTTTTCGCGACGTGTGATTGTCAAAGGTAAAATTACCTTCCACAGTTACCCAGCACGCCTATCTCAATCCAACTGACTTGATCAAAACAACCCTCAACTTTAATTGCTACACATTAACAAACCAACATTCACACTTCTAAACAGTGGCGACTGAAACAAGACCATTACACAATCCGAGACTCTAACAGTGAAATCACCCATGACAGTTGACTACACCAATGTACAAAGTTCAGTTGCGTAACTATTTATCAATGAGGTATTGAAGGCGGAACTTGCCTACCTGTCACTAGTACCTGACACTTCCAGCCAGTTCTCAAAGATTATAATATCAACACGAAGTCCCTGTGTATAAATACAACTGTGAATCACGGTTACATCCAGAAAACACAGTAAACACAGTACTGCCCCTCTCTCTCTCGCATGTAAGGCTGTATCCCACTGCGTGAGGCGTATTATCTACATAACCTACTTACAGTATATGTCAACGAGCACCCGAATGTCTCGTGTCCTATCCGAGCCGTGCACTTTCCAGGGACACTCACAGATAGTCACACTTCCTTGTCACAGCCGTGGTCCGACAATTGGGCAATCGATAGCTGTCACTGCGGGTAAACCCAAGCCCGAAATAGATCCATTGTAGCATTATAAATATCTAACCGAAGCGCGGATGATATGTAACTACGTAGTACATATTCAAAGGTGAAAGGATTGACGTTGTATATTCATTAGATGACATTGATATTTTGAAAAATGTTTATCATTATGTACAAATGTGCTTCAAAGATTTGCCGATTGGGGATCAATGGGGATATTCGTCTAGCATAAATTAAGCCCTTGGCTAGCATGTACGTCTAGTATTTATGTCTAGCATATTTCTCCTGCACTTACATCTAGTATCTATCTCCTTAGCATTTACGTTAAGCATCTACGTCTAGTATCTACGTCTAGTATCTACGTCTAGAATCTATGTCTGGCATCTACGTCCAACATCTATATCTAGTATATACCTCCAGCATCAACGTCTAACATCTATCTCTAGTATCTACGTATAGCTCGTACGTCTAGCATCTATGTTTATCATCTAGGTCTACCATCTACGTCTACCATTTACGCCAAGTATCTTCGTGTAGCATCTACGTTTAGCAGGGGGCGGTCGGGTAAGCCTAGTGGTTAAAGCGTTCGCTCGTCACGCCGAAGACCCGGGTTCGATTCCCGACATGGGTACAATGTGTGAAGCCCATTTATGGTGTCCCCCGCCGTGATATTGCTGGAATGTTGCTAAAAGCGGCGTAAACCCATACTCACTCACTCACTCACTCTACGTTTAGCATCTACATCAAGCATATACGTCCAGCATCTACGTCTAGCATCTGCGCCGAGCATCTATGTCTAGCATCTACGTTTAATATCTTCGTCTTGCATCTACGTCTAGCATCTACATGTACGCTGAACATTTACATCTAGTATATATACGTCTGGCATCTACGTCTAGCATCTTCGTCTTGCATCTATGTCTAGCACCTCCTTTAAATATCTTCGTCTTGCATCTACGCCGAGCATCTACGTCTGGCATATATGGCTAACATCTACCCTGAGAATCTACGTCTAGTATGTACGTCTATTATCTACGTTTTGCATCTACGTCTACCATTTACGTCCAGCATCTACATCAAGCATATGCGTCCAGCATCTACGTCTAGCATCTGCGCCGAGCATCTATGTCCAGCATCTACATCTAGCATCTACGTTCAGCATCTACGTAAAGCATCTGCGCCGAGCATCTATGTCTAACATCTACGTTTAGGATATTCGTCTTGCGTCTGCGCCTACAGTATCAACGTCTGACATCTATGTGTAGCGTCTACGTTTAGCATCTTCGTCTAGCATCTATGTCAAACACCTACGTCTAGTTTCTACGTCTAGCATTTACGTTAGGCATCTTCGTCTTGCATCTACGTCTAATATCTCAGTCTAGTACCTGCGTCTAGCATCTATGGCCAGCATCTTCGTCATGCATCTACGTATAGCATCAATGTTTAGTATCTACTTCTAGCATACTCGTCTTGCATCCATGTCTAGCATCTTTGTAATGATCTTTACATAAAGAAGTTTCTTCCTCAATCTTTAAGTGGGAGTGGGTACCTGGGTTACTCTTTGTCTTAGGTGCACAATGTTACGTTTAATAGCTATACTGCATCGTGTAATTCGAGAAAACATTCCACGACTTCGTGTACATTTGCCCTTCAAATATACTGTATTCACAGGAGCTTGAAACACAAAAACGAGGAACCAGGATTCGAACCCATGTAAGAGGTTCCTGATATGCCTAAGGGGGGCAACTCTGCGCAGCAAATTGCGGCGTCTTAGACGACTGGGCCACACTAAAGCTTATAAATGAACTGCACACACACATGAAACGTGGTTTGGCTACACACTTTACGGTTGGGCCGATCGATTTTAACGCTGCAGTTACTGTTATATCGAGCATAATATAGGTAATATATATATATATATATATATATATATATATATATATATATATATATATATATATATATATATATATACTGATCGCAAAAGAAACGTCACCATTGATGCACAACTCTAGTCTCTGAGAAAATGGCATCACAAGTCAGTATCTCGTGTGTCCGCCAGGTGCATTGATGACTGCCGTGCAACGTCGATACATGGAACGGATGAGGCGGTTGACGCAGTTCAGCTGCATTTGTCGGCCTTGTTCGGACGTCATTCAGCCATCTTTGAATCTCGTCCCACAGATGCTCAATGGGATTTAAATCGGGACTGAGGGCAGGTTCCGATGCTATTCTGCTGGAGGAAGTCTCTTGTTGCTCTCGCAGTGTGACTGCGGGCGTTATCATGCTGAAACTCGTGGTTGCGTGTTGCTTCTGGAAGACCACATGGCCGACCCTCTGAGCAAGACCAATTCCACCCCACACCATGATGCACGGACCACCCCATTAGTCTCTCTCAGCAACACAAGCATCCGAATAACGTTCCCCACGGCGTCGCCAGTCTCTCTCTCTCTCTGCCATCTGCTGTTGAGATACAGTCACGGCTCTGAGAAGAGGACTCTTCTCCACTGCTTGTGGCGCCAATGCTGGTGCTGTGTTGCTCACTGAAGACGGTCCCGGCGATAACGTGGTGTCAGAATGGGTCCTCGGTGTGGCCTGTGACAGTGAAGGTGTCTGCTCGTCAATCGTCGACGCACGGTGTCCGCACTAATGTGTGGCTAGTGTGTGACAAATGTCTGTCGAGCAGTTTCCGCAGCAGTAACAAAGCGATCTTGAAGATGCTGTCGCACAATCTGACGATCCTGACGTCGGGTGGTGACCCTTGGTCTTCCACTACGTGGTCGGTCATCTGTAGTGTTGGTGGTCTGGTACCGTTCCTGGAGCCTGTATATGGTCCTTACGTGGACTTGAAATGCATTGGCTACTTGCCGGGCGGTTTGTCCAGCTTGCAATCGTCCAAGGGCTTGCTGTCGCTGATTCCTTGTCAATATTTGCATGTGGTAGCAATTCAATAACGAATGAATGTTACCCGATCTGGGTGGATTTTTTATTGGGCCAGAAATGTGGGATTCAATTTTCACGGAACTCACGTGCATCGGGTTACCATCGCCGTTCGGGCGATCAGTTTCATTGTCATCTGCTTTGCTTTTTTAGCTCTGTATGAAAGATACACATTATAGACATTACCGATGATCAAATATCCTCAGATATACGCATTTGCAGCGAGCATCAAGTTTACTTTAATCAACTGCCTGGGAAAAGAAAGAAAACACTCGAAAATTGGATTTTGACAACAAATATATTTTAGAAACGTTATCAACCTGAAAACGGCCAAAACACTGCATATATATGGTCCAGACCACAACTTTGATACCCGTATCAATGCCATCTCACCCATTTCTTATTTGTTTCATATTAGCCACCATCAAACATATACTGTTTTTGCTCGGCAGTTTATACAGAATCAAAACACGGATAAATTGATATGTATGTTTGGGACGAGGAGGCGGAATAGATACATTGTTACAAATATGCTCCTATGTCTAGAAATCAATGCACTTGTGAATCAACCTATCTATATCCGATATATTGCAAGTCGAAACAATCATATTTTTCGTATAGTGTAAATAAGATCAGCAAACCCCTACTCGCTTATCCACCCGAAACATCATGTGGAACCGATTTGTAAGGAGGTCAGCAGTGACCGGACCCCCCGGGCCTCTGAAGATGACCTGTAGGCCTGCTCCAGCAACATGTTGCTTACTGGTGGGAAGGCCTCGGGCTCCCCCTCGGGAGGGGCGTAGTACCACTGGACCGCTACGGCTCGTTCCCGTGTTTGATGCGTCATATTTACATCTCGGACGTCCTGAGTCTTCCTGTGCGCTGCCGTGACGTCTTCTTTGGACCCATGGAAAAACAGCATCCCATTGCTTTTGTCTACCTGTGCCATCACGTGCAGATCCGTGCACAGAGAGGTCACTTGTGAAACCTAAAAGCAATTCCTTACATATTATCCACTTTTTGGCAAACCCAGTAAGCAATGGTATGATGCGTAAAAAAACATCGTGGCGAAACTAGGATTCGAACTCAAATTTACAGTGAGTGAGTTTGGTTTAACGTCCCTTCTGATAGTTATATCACGACGTACGAGTAGGGTGGGTGATTTAACTGTACATCCCAGACTTAGCCCCCAGTGACTATTTCCTGTTCCGGCAAATGAAATCTGCCCTACGTGGAAGACGCTTCCAGGATGACGAGGACATAAAGGCTGCCACAGAGGCGTGGTTAGAGAGTCAATCTGCGGATTTCTATAAAAGTGGTATCAAAAGCTTGAAGGCCAATGGAATAAGTGTATTGAGATGAATGAAGATTATATTGAAAAATAAAATTGCAAAAGATATTCTGCGACTTGGTCTTATATTGAAGTTGCAAAACTTATTGAACGCCCCTCGCATCAGCTTCATGTGAGAGGAAAGCCCGAAGTTATGCAGGTCTTAGATGTTTACCACTTTCATGAAACCCACAAGCACGGATGGGTTCTGACAAATTTAGAATCGGGGTAAACCGGGATTCGAAACCACCATCATTGGGCCACCCGTAACGTGAGTGAGTGTGGCTTAACGCCGCTTTAAATAGTATTAAATAATATTTCAGGAGCGCCCCAACTGATCCAGATTTTACACATCTACCACGTTGGTGATGCCAACGGGTATGGAACTGACACACCTAGGAACAAAATCAGGACGAATCAGAGATTCGGCCCCTCGATTCTGGCACGCCTAAGGGACGCAACTATTACAGCGAATTGCGGCGCCTTAGAAGACCCATTCCCCTTTAAGATCATATAACTATGAGTGAGTGAAGGAGTTGAATGTAACGCCCCTTTCAACAGTATTTCAGTTATATCACGGCATGTCAGATTGATTTGGTGGGAAAGCCAGAAGTAATGCAGGTCTTAGACGTTTGTCACTTTGATGAAACCCATGAGCACAGATATTGTGCTGACAAACCCAGAAACAAAAGCAGAGGAACTGGTATAAGTATTAGACGTGTTAGGTACTGTAGCCCAAACACAACGAGATCCTACACCGAGTCTCATCTGTCATCTGGAAGCGTTTTCAGGGCCGGATCTGTCAGTATTTCTGTTTCTAAGTTGTTGTCCAAGATGGTTGAGACCGTGCTCTTTGCTCGTGGCCAACATGCGCAGTCGCGGCAGTGCAGGCAGGTGATGATCATCCAAGATATTAGACTCGGCTCGGTATGCTTGTGGTTTGGTGACAAGAAACAAAATCAAGAATCATCAAACAAACGAATTCTCAAGCTTAAAGAAACAGGAGAACAAACAAGAAAACAAATCAATAGAATACATTGCTTAACAAAACATCATAACGTTGGGTATATAAAAAAGACATGGTAATGATTTCTTTTCAGGGTGATTAACAATAAGTTTTGTTCGGAAGTAAATCCGGTTTTGAGTTCTGTTCATGTCATTTCTCATCATTAGCCTTTTTGAACATTCTCGGCAACACGTTAGCAATTGTGGTGTCAGAAAACTGAAGCCAGAGTGTGTTAAATGTCAACAATTAAACACGTCCTCTTTGGTTCTCTGTGTTTTCACAGTCTGTTACAGAAAATAGCCCTTGTTAATATAACTATGTAATATCGCGCCAAGCGTATATTATATCTGATTCGGTTCACATACACTGAACGATGCTCATGATGTCAATCACTGCATTGTCTGATCCATATTAGATTACTTACAGACCGTCGTCAAACAGCTGCAATATTGCTGAGTGTGGCGTTAAACAGCAAACAAACAAACAATGTTTGTTTGTTTGTTTGTTGTTAAACGTCGCAATGAGAGTAGGATTTTAAGCAATACACGGCGCTGGACACCAAGAATGGCTCCAGATATTGCAACCCTATGGGAAATCGAACCCGGATGACTGACGAACGTTTTAACAACGCTACACAACCTCGTTTCTTTGGATATCAAATATATCAACTCGTTGATATATTTAATATCCAAAGACACGAGGGTGAGATTTTTTATTTATCATTCAACATCATTACTCCAACCTTTTCAGTTTGTACTGCTAACAACTTCAGTAGCAGAGCCATCAGTGATGTCATTTGATTGTGACGTCATGGTGACAATGACGCCACAATGATCTAATTGCGGTGCAATTTCATATTAATGTAGATATCACTTCATCTTACCCAAGCCATATATCCTGTGGGTGCCAGTTTGGGATTATAAAAATACATTGTACACAATTTACTTTACATCATACATATGTCATATGGATTTACGTGAATAGGATTTCATCTTCACTTCTTCATTTCATTCTATACATATACTTTCTTCTATATGGAACTTTTAATGAAATCTAATAAGCTTGAGCTATTGACCTTTTTCACACTTCGCTACTTCCGGTTTGAAAGCGCGGCTCGGAGAGCAGAAGGTGAAGGCTGGATAGCACATGAAACACATGGAGATGTCAACAAGACACGCAATCGGGACAAACTGTGACAATTTAACCATCCCGGTACATTTATCGTAAGTATTGAACATCATTCTTTTTCTTATCATTGAAACTATTCTACTGTTATCTGGTCTTCTTACCGATATAAATTTGAGTCTGGCCGTTCTGTTGTGATTTCAATTTAAAATATGCATGACCACCTGGTAACTCCTAGTGCAGTTTATGGTAGCTGAACAGACTTAATACGAATGCTACTGAGATCTTGTAAAGAATAATTCATTGTTTGCACACCATTAAGCCAAACTATTTATTGTTAGTTTAAATAACTTTGCGAGTTGTATTTGAAATCGAAATATTGACATTTTGACCATATCTAGATATATGTCAGAAACTAACTTTATTGATATGTTGATATAATGTATCAAATTGTAACCTACTGAGAATTTACAATCGTAATAAATCAGAATTTTGCATCAGTTGCGTATTTGATGTAAATTGTAATGGACTCAAATGCATTCCAATAAAATATTAGACCTCTAGATCTTCTTGTGCTGTTGTGATTGTGAACAGTTGTTATTTTGATTGTGAATGTTGACAGATTAGATAGCATGAGCTGTAATATTTCAACTGAATTATTACATAAAGGGTGGGTAAATATTTGAAGTAAAGTACAGTTTGATATGTAATTTTGTAAACAATATTTCTACCAAAATGATATTTACTTTACTGTACCAAATTAATCATGTCATGAAATGAACAAAAACACAACTAATTAATGGCCAGTAAATGTTCAATCTACATGTGATCTGTAGTGCTTTTGACTGACAAAGACACCCGGTCCATGTTAAGTTTTGAAAACTTATATTGAGAGAAATAAAGACATGAAAATTTCGGTTTGTTTTTCTTTATTAAATATGAGAAATACAGATTGTTCCATCAACATAATTTGTACCGATACATATATTTTATCTTGGCTTGATTACCAAATGAAGTTGATTCCTTTTCATCTTTTGTTATTTTATCTGTACTCATATCTGATCAAGACATTTTCAAACTATTCAGGATAAATGTATTAGTAGCTTCCTTTTGATATACAATTATCTATCATCATACAGGATTAGGTCAGGGTGTTCTTGAAGTTGGTGTTTGTATCAATTCTTATATTTCTTCAATTTCATGCATTATTTATATTTATCAAATTTAAGTTTCCTTTTAACTTATTTTAAACATTTAACACATTATTGCTTTTGTAGTGCACGGTGCAATCTCAATCGTTAATAATCGGTCAAATAAGTGATGTTTGAAGAACAAGTAAAGTTTCATCTGTCATAGTACACACTGAATAGAGTTATCGCCCATTCTGTAGAGTTATCGCCCTGTAAAACGTTCATGACGGCGCCTCCACACCCTCGCCCTACTATCAGCAAATCGAAGATTAAATCGGGGTTCATCACTGAAGACGACTTGATTCCAATTCCTCTGCGTCCATCGTAAAGGTCGCTGTGCCAACAATTGACGTTGACGTCTGTGTAATTGAGTCAGAACCGACCCGCAGTATGTCCGTCGTGCTTGAAGGTGAGCAGTTCTCAGACGGTTTCGAACAGTTTGCGCACTCAGTCTACCCCTAAACAGTTAATTTCTGGCTGATGTAGCCGTCAAATATCGGTTACGGAGGTGACGTAAGACAATATGACGATCCTCTGCATATGACGTCACACGTGGTCGACCTGGCCGAGGGCGATCAGCGGTGGTACCCGTTTGCTGTAGACGCGTCTGTAAATCATAAACAGTCCGTCGACTACGACCCATCGCCCTTGCGACTTCAGCTACGGACGTTCCCGTCTGCAACATGCCGATGGCACGTTCACGTTGCACATTTGAAAGGCGTGGCATGAAAATGGCCGTAAAGACTTTTCTTTTCTTGTGGTAATGACTGCTAACAAGTAAACACGTGCGGTATTATGGCCACGTGACCAGTTGCACGTGAAAAACCACTTTTGCCACTATAGTGCTGTGCACATGATTTTGATCGATTCACCTGCACAAAAACGGGTGTTATCTGAAGACAATACGTGGCCATTACTGTTTAAATACACAATAAGCGCCCACAATGATAGCTGGTCAAAATGTTAAAATTTCAGGATTGTGAAGTTTTTAATTTGGTTCAGTATATTTACATTTGCAACATATCTCCATGTTTAATAGTACATGTGAAAAAATGTCAGTCTTATTTTCGATATAAACATTGCATTCTTATCTAAGAAACATTGGTTGTCTCAAATATAACCAAACCCACATTTAAACAGTGAACATTTAACATTGCATGCCCATTTTTGAACATTTATGATTTATAACATTTTTCTGGTAATCTGCTTTTTGGCATTTTGAATACTTATGATGAATATTTTATAATTTTAGGAGCTATTTTTGTCCAAAAGATTTGACAAAAGATTTATTAGCACATTGGCTAGTGTGAGGTATCCATTATTGTATCAAATAATATGTCCAAATACGGCAGGATGTTATCAAGAGAGTATTTAAAGAAATCTCCAGTTCTCCAATTCCAACATTACATATACTGAACAAAATAAGTTATGGGTCATGAATATTTTTTGGGATTTTTTTTTATGAAATTGTGTGCTCAGTACAAAAATCCCTCAATATATTCATGATCCCTAACCTTTTTTGTTCGGTATATATTAGTTGGCACGAATGACCGTGAGCTAATGAGGCTTCCAATTATGTTCATCTTTCTGTAGGGCTGTGGGGTAGTGGTTAAAGCGGCCGTACGTCACGCCTAAGACCCGGGTTCGAATCCCTACAAGGGTAAAACCCATTTCTGGTGCCACCGTCGTGATATTGCTGGAATAGTGCTGGAATAATGCTAAAAGCGGCATAAAACCATACAATACTTGCCTGTTAGTGACAATTTGTTATCTGTTGGCACAACGATAGTATCCACTTTTTCCTTGTGAAGCGTTCCTACTTTCACTTCAACCTTGAGGGTATCCATCCGAAACTCTGCAATAAACAGTCTGTCACATCAACCTGATCCATTTCTGTCAACATTCCAAAAGTAACGCTTGTACTGACACGAGTGATGAACAACTATATTAAACAAGGTGGGTACAATGAAACTGCAAATGAAATAATATTCATATGGCATATTTAGTAGTTGTAGCTTATAAGATAACCGCATGTTAGGCTTTGCTGACGTGGCACCTTCACTCATCAGGGGTCGTTGGTTCTCTGATCATGGTCAGGTCACTGTCAAACGTTTCATTGAAAGCCTGTAAAAGAAACGTAGAACATAAAGTTCACTATGCATATCAGTGGCGTCGGTGTAGGTTTCAGATGTTTTTACTATTTATAACTATTTATTGCTATTCACTGTGCACATCCAGGATACATACGAGATTACATGTTTCGTAAGAGTAGATTTGTTTGTTTGTTTGTTGTTAAACGCCGCACTCAGCAATATTCCAGCTATATGACGGCAGTCTATGAATAATCGAGTCTGGACCAGACATTCCAGTGTTTGACATCATGAACATCGATCCACGCAATTGGGATACGATGACATGCATCAACCAAGACAGCGAGTCTGACCACCCGATCCCGTTAATCGCCTCTTACGACAAGCATAGTCGCCTTTTACGGCAAGCATATGGGTTTCCTGAACACCTATTCTACCCCGGATCTTCACGGGTATCAAAGGGGAGAAATATGTTCAATCAATCAGTGAGAGGGTAACGCAAATCTTGTTGTGAAGAAGGATCCACAGGGTATAATGTAATAAAACAATTAGTCACCACCTTTCGGACATCACGTTTTATGGTCCCAAAGGAATTGATACTGAACTCGACCGCTAGTCTCGGTCAGTATCAGTTTTGGGTCTATAAAATACCCTATTGTACTCATGAATGGTCAAGAATTGATAAATATATATTCTGACATTTACAGTGAACCAAGTTGATCTGTCATGTATCGTTTTTAGTAACGTTATTATCTATGAGTACCTGTACTAATACAAATTATTATCAGAACACCGCTTGTCTCGAACTGAATTGTTTGATAGGCATTACTTAAAACTTGACAGATGACAAAGTAGACACAATTTATGGATAACAACAGTAATTAAAGAAGTTGTCGTCTCGAACTACGGATAATTCGATATTGTTTCTGACAATGTATGTTTGTGGTCACCATCCTACGTATCTCGAACTACGAATTATGATAATGATAATGGTCCCTTGTACTTTGATTTGACGAGGTTCGACAGTATATCTAGTTCTCCTTAAAAGTATAACACAATGATCACCTCCCTCAGGCAAGTCAGGGGGTTCTTTTGGGAGAAAGTGGCTACTCTCTCCTTGAACACACTGGCAACTGTCTCCGGTGGGTATTGCAATATCCCAGTTCCGAGGGCTGGGAAGGCGATGGTCTCATAGCCTCTGGAAGGGGCGCGTTGCAAACACGTGTCAATAGTCTTCTTCAAAAGCTAAATTCAGAGGTTTAAAGCAACCATTATATTCCTACTGTGGGTAACACTTTATATTATATTTATGTGTATTTATGCGTAGATTCTTTGTTATAAAAGGAGCGGAAGGGGAGTCAGTCATCAATATTTAGTTTGGGTTTACAACAGTCTACTTTCTTGCTATGAGTAACGGTCTATGTTGGCGTGTTTCGTGCCTAGCACATATTAAAAATGGATCGGAAGGTCCGTCATACCTTTATATAAATAATGGGAAATGATACTGATTATCACTGTAACAGCTTAAAGGGGCATCTGCGGTAGGAACTACCGCACTCTTGTGGGTGCAGCTTATACGATCGATATGACAGGTCAATATGACGTCATGAAAACACACATTTGATTGGTTAATGCGTAAACGGGTGACGTCATGTAAACACCCACCCACGTGTATCGTTTGACAACAAGGACGTAAGTTTTAATAGTAATGAATATCTATCAAACGAGTCTAAGACTTTTCAACAAACGCGTAGGTCTTTGGTTTCAAAACCTACCTGCAATGTCGTCTTCACATCTTCATAAAATGATACCGCTGAATGTCCACGATTTATCCAACGCAATCCAACACAGAAATTATATATGTTCTAGTTCTGAGCTAATCTAGATATCTGGACGAGAACGAAATACGTGCGACGTGATGAATATGAGCAGTGTAATTGAACAAAAAACATAATATGTGTTACGGCACCAACCGTTATCCTGTGGTGTACGGTATATCTGCAGTTTCTGAAAAGCATTTCTCACAATATATATGACAATCGGTGATTTCAACAGTGTTTTTCTTTGTTGTGTTCGCCTTGCCTCATCTGGAATATGGATGACAACGATCGTGTAACAAATTAAAAGTCTGGTAATGGTCAAAAATATTTTCAAGTGATCAAAGTAGTTTTTTGTCGTTTCCGTGACATTTTTTCATTGGCCAGTTGCAATGTATTTTGGCAAAGTCACACTTGTCCGATGAAGCTCCTCATGCCCAAGTAACTCGATTCGTGAAACTTGGCGGGTCCCAGTGACCAAGATCCCTGTTGATTGGCATGCCAAGTATTTTTTGTATGTGTTTCTCCCCTCAAGCCTCAACTAACCAGAGAGCGGGCGGACGAAATAAAATATATTACTTACAAAAAAAGGTCTTTCAATAATTATGTAAGTTATTTTATGACATTTTAAAAAAAGTTTAACACTTGGTACTAGAATCTAGTCTATGAATTAATTTTTGATGTAGATCGATTCGCTTTGCTTCGGAAACGAATTTTTAATAAACAACGGACCAAAGATAAAGTTGACCTGGTTCTTTTATGACGGTGCAATGGTAGATCTGGTAGTATTTCTTTTATTAGATCGGTGCGCAATTTTCCACAGCGGCAGCAAAATTGAGACACGAAAACATTATATTATTTCACGTCGGAATGGAGATAGAAATATTAAAATACGGACAGCCTCACAGACTTCGAAAAGATGTTCATATCGTAAACATAAATATTTGTTCACATTAATTCTGTCATGTGCGTGAAAATGGATTTCAACATTATTTTCATCAAGCTTATTCAGGTCGCTGGCTACACAGATCATCCTCTCTTGTAAACTACTTCGGCATTAACATTTTGTCTCAAACCTCAAAGCAACAATTGTTCTCTCAGATACATTTTTTTCTCCTATCCGTGACGAGCATCTGTCATAATGTCAATGCCTTTTTCCTGGTCAGTTGAAACAACGTAATACACACGGCCTCATTCACGGCGTCATCACAAAGATTCCTTCTAAATACCCATCACGTGATCAGGGTTACGACCTTGGGATGAAGTAATAATTTTAATTGGCATTTTTATAAAATATTTTTTTCATGAATATTATTATCAAAAATATCCTGTACATGGTACTTTTGGATTGCACTGCGTATTTCTTTTATTACTTTCTAAAACTTTTTGTTTTCCCCTTTCGGACCACGCGATCTCCTAGCAACCATGCCCCATGAGCGCATCGAGTTGCTGCTCACAACTATCAAGAATTTTTCAATTTCGCTTGTCTTCAATATGAGCAACAAAACATTTTCATGTGAAGCCTAACTTGACGAAGAGTTGTTCGAGATAATCAGGGAGCCTTTGGTCATTTCGATTATGACATTGGTGACTTTATCGTGGAGAAAGTTCCAATTCAAGATGACTTCATTCCGATTCACAATTCGAATCGACAAGATGGCGCCTCTCTTCCCGCCCTTGCAAGTGCAACAGAAACTTTGACAAATTCAGTGCCGATTCTTAGGATTAGTGAATCAGTGTCACAGCTAGATTTCATTGTGGAACCAGATGAAGCCGAATATGTATGTTCACACTTCTTTTGTCAACCATGCGTGACACGGCACAGGCAATCGCAGTTAGGGAATGGTGCAG
Source organism: Haliotis rufescens (assembly GCF_023055435.1). Classification (NCBI taxonomy): domain Eukaryota; kingdom Metazoa; phylum Mollusca; class Gastropoda; order Lepetellida; family Haliotidae; genus Haliotis; species Haliotis rufescens. The sequence continues at coordinate 6,514,353 of NW_025963802.1, forward strand.
CCACCATGTTGCAGAAATTCGTCGATTCGAACACATTGCTTCCGGACTGAGCTAAATAAACGAAGTGTTTGGAGAGATCGTAGGTACTTAGACTTGAAGACACGGATATATAACATTGCAGCAGATGAAGGACTGGTGTGGGCAAAACGGGAAAGGAATCTCAGATTGTATTTTAAAACTTGTGCGCGAAGTACCTTCTATGTCTTTTCCCCTGTGTCGTACACGACGATATTTATACCCTGTAAGCCGCTCTTGGTTGTCCGTTCATACAAGGAGATGGCCTCGAACAGAGCTCTGGCAGCAAGGTGAGGGGGGTAGCCGAGTCCCCCGCAATCCATCGCAGGAACGCTATGCTGGTGTAGTTGGAGACGTCGGCCGTCTCAAGGCACGTCAAAACCGTTTCCCGAAAGACCTGCCAGGGAAAAAAAAAACATTTTAATTTCTGCAGAAGGAACTAGTGCATGTCTGTATTGTAATGTAACATGGATCTTTGACTCGTGATTCAGTGTTAGATAGCAGGGGTGGCTAGGTCATCTGGGTGCCGTTGTAGAAAGCGATCAAAGCGCTAAGGTGATCGTAACTCCCATATCTTAACTTAGACTTACGACAGTCGAAGTACTAAGGTTGTCTTGAACAACGGCCCCCCGAGGCGTAAACGCTCACTGTACAGAGTTGTGTCCCCTTGCCGCAGGTTCACCTACCCATTCTCTTGAGTAAGAATTGCATCCCTCAGCCGTGCGAGAAACGGTACCTGTCATGATAATCCCAGATTCGCCCTGATTATGTTTCTCGGCTTCTTAGCAAATTACTCGAGCTCGATGTCACTTTTTACGTTCATTCTAAATGTAGTTGACATGTCGTGATATAACTGAAATAATATTCAAAGTTGCGTTACACCCAAGTCATACATTAGTGTATTAAACGGATTTAAAAACAACCCGTGTTTAACACATCAGTTGTAATGTTGTTCACTACATTCATTTCACCTTATCCCACCACATTCATTTCACCCCATCCCACCACATTCATTTAAACTCATATGACCAAATTCATTAAACCTCACCTCACCACATTCATTTCATCTCATCTCACCACATTCATTTCAACTCATCTCACCACATTCATTTCACCTCATTTCATCGCATTCATTTCACCTCACTTCACCACATTCATTTCACCTCATCCCACTACTTTACTTCACCTCATCTCTCCTCATTATTTCACCTCATCTCACCACATTCATTTCATCTCATCTCACAACATTTATTTCACCTCATCTCACCACATTCATTTCACCTCATCTCACCACATTCATTTCATCTCATCTCACCACATTCATTTCACCTCATCTCACAACATTCATTTCATCTCATCTCACCACATTCATTTCACCTCATCTCACCACATTCATTTCACCTCATCTCACCACATTCATTTCATCTCATCTCACAACATTCATTTCATCTCATCTCACCACATTCATTTCACCTCATCTCACCACATTCATTTCATCTCATCTCACCACATTCATTTCACCTTATCTCACCACATTCATTTCACCTCATCTCACCACATTCATTTCATCTCATCTCACCACATTCATTTCATCTCATCTCACAACATTCATTTCATCTCATCTCTCCACATTCATTTCACCTCACCTCACCACATTCATTTCATCTCATCTCACCACATTCATTTCACCTCATCTCACCACATTCATTTCACCTCACCTCACGACATTCATTTCACCTAACTTCCTTACAATCATTTCACTTCATCCCACCACATTTATTTCACCTCATCTCACCACATTCATTTCATCTCATCTCACCACATTCATTTCACCTCATCTCACCAAATTCATTTCACCTCACCTCACCACATTCATTTCACCTCATCCCACCACATTCATTTCACCTCATCTCACCACATTCATTTCATCTCATCTCACCACATTCATTTCACCTCACCCTACCACATTCATTTCACTTCATTTCATCACATTCATTTCACTTCATTTCATCGCATTCATTTCACCTCACCTCACCACATTCATTTCACCTTACTTCATTACAAGCATTTCACCTCATCTCACCACATTTGTTTCACCTCATCGCCCCACATTACTTCACCTCATGTCACCACATTCATTTCACTTCGTTTCACCACAATTATTTCATCTGATCTGACCACATTCATTTCACCTAATCTGACCACATTTATTTCTCTTCATTTCACTACATTCATTTCACTTCATCTCACCAAATTCATTTCACCTAATTTCACCAAATTAATTTCACCTCACCGCGCCACATTCATTTCACCTCATCGCAGATGAATAACATATTTCCAGGTGCACTATCAACACCTGAATAACTTGTATCCAGGTGTACTATCCACACCTGAATAACTTGTATCCAGGTGTACTATCCGCACCTGAATAACTTATGTCCAGGTGCACTATCAACACCTGAATAACCTGTATGCAAGCGCACTTTCCACACCTGAAAAACTTGTATCCAGGTGTACTATCCACACCTGAATAACTTGTATCCAGGTGTACTATCCACACCTGAATAACTTGTATCCAGGTGTACTATCCACACCTGAATAACTTGTATCCAGGTGTACTATTCGCACCAGAATAACCTGTTTCTTGGTGCACTATCCACACCTGAATAATTTGTATCCAGGTGAACTATCCACACCTGAATAACTTGTATCCAGGCGCACTGTCCATACCTGGATGCTTTGAGTTGATACGCACGAACGTTCAAGGACATAAACTAAGTAGATGTCAAAAACGAGTATCTCGCTATTCGTTATAAACTTGACATATCGGAGGAAAGCCACAACCTGTCCTACAAAAACCTTGACTTGTGCCCTATCAACACGTGACTTTGTACATGCTCTTTTTACCAAGATTTCAAAAAGCGTCATACGACTCTTGCTGTTTGATCAAAGTTAAAACATTCAATGCCTTTGTAAAATGTTTTATGGTAGACATGTGGAGAACATTTCAAAACTTGACGCATCAGTGACAAAACTGATGTCCGATTCAATTCCCTATTTTGACTTGTACCATACGTTCCCGTGTGTTTTCATATGAATAATTGACTTGACTTGCCTTTGCATGTGTTTGTGACGGGTGCCACCGGTTGGGCAGGATACGCTCACTGTGTCGCTACCACATGGTATCATCACTATTTGATAGTGATTCATAAACACATGCTCATCATATAGTCGGAATCTTACAATCGACTCTGCTTTATGCAGATATTTCTATTGGATGTGGAAAGGGTTTTGTCGCTTTATTTGTGTAAAACTGTGAACACATGATAGTGCACACAAATCTGCCTCGTCATATTCTTATTCCTATAACCATCAAGCCTAGATCCAGAACCAGGTTCCGTAGGTCTTATGCATGTTTCACGAAGATGCACATTTATTATTACCTTTCTGGTGCCTGTTTCAAAAAGCGATTCTTGCATACCTTTCATACCTCCAGCGCGTTAACTCACAAAAGGCAATGGTAACGTTAAGGATTAGGTAAGATGTAAACAACTATACATTCCTACAATAAACAATGTGGACAAGAGGCCCAAACTCAGCATACCTTAATGTTCTTTGTCACCGTGCCCCAGGGTGGAAGGCAGCAATGGAAAACACTCTTGCACCTGAGCTTTCCGCCTGACGTCACAGCAAGTTGCCCGTATGTTACGCCCTGGGAGAACCTCTTCTTACATTCGTTTTGGAGGTCGGCACCAGCCGCCTCTGATACGGCCTTGATGAGCGAGCCCTTGAATTTTGGGTCTTTACTGACGGAGATCACGATCACACCTGAACACAAGTAAGATATCTGTCGTCTTAGCTAAGATAAATCTTTGCGACTTACAACTAAAATTGCGACTCCACAAGAGCCATTCATGAAGCTGTCTTAAATTCATCGTACTTCTTAAGACAGCTGGGGGTTCCTCAGTGACATTATCGATTATACATGGAAGTCCATAGATTGAAATCCATATGTGCATTCATATTGCGTACATGTTACACACACGCGCGCGCGCGCGCACGCACGCACGCACTAAATGTTGTACAACAATGACACCCTTCAACTGATATTGTTTACTATATCATTTCAGACTGCAGCGTGAGGCAACTATGCTATCTCGGGGCCAGTGAAAAATCACAAGGACAAGTAAAAAGCCTTTGGACACTATGCCAGTTGATAAAATATTCGCAGCGGTTTTGATTTTATTCATTAAAAAACAAAGTTATTTGTACATGTCTTCTGAGCATCTAAAACGTAAAGCAAATCTTTGAAGACAGTTCGCGAGTTGAACATCAATGATGCCTATTTCATCTTTGAAACTCCCACTACAAAAGAAGGGGCGGACGGGTAGCCTGGTGGTTAAAGCGTTCGCTTGTCACGACGAAGACCTGGGTTCGAATCCCGACATGGGTACAATGCGTGAAGCCCTTTTCTGGTGTCCCCCGAAGTGATATGGCTGGAATATTGCTAACTCACTCACACCAAAGAAACAGAATGCATGCTTGTTTATTCTACCAGGACAATAAATTTCCGCGTTATATCGGTATGGCCACATGTCAAAAATAGACTGATTCCATGAAACACATTGAACCCATATCCTTTTGCTACATGAGAGAAGGAAATCCTGAAATTTAACAATGAAGCACACACATTCAGGATGTCCCGCAACTGTGACGTGGTTTGTGCAACGGTCCCTGAGAGCAAACTGCATTATTTGAGAAGGATTGTTAGGGTAATAAGCCGAACCGGATGTTTCAGCGGTTTCTGGTGTGATCTGTTGTTCGTGTTTTGAAAGTGCAAGTGGGAAACACTCGGTTTTGTGGTCAGAAATGATACAGTAGACCCATACTGTCGAACCGTTTTCTTCAACGAGCCGTTTTTGGCCGCCATTGTACCTGTCGTAAGCTTCGAAGATAGGTCCAATCCTTTCTCAATTATTATCGTCAACATAACGACATTTTGCAACAAGACAGCTTCCATGATAGACTTAGCAAAGATTTCTTTCGCTTCGACGCCTTACGTCAATGTTAGCGCTGAGAGCTTGGTGAATAGCTCCCCAGATAGCATATACCAGTGAGTGAGCCTGTACATAATCAAGTGGGTGACAGCATGTGCAATATGCACACATTCCGCCAGACAATCTTCCAGTCCTGTCGGCTCTTAAGACAATCATTTATCACTTTGGTAAACCCACGAACATGGTGCTTCAAAACCTTAAAGAATTAACAGTGTGAATCTGGGTTTCAAAATACTATCATATCTTTTTGACTGCCCTAAGTGGAAGCATCTCTGCACGGATATTCGTAGTGCCCTCAGACGAATGGGCTACCCTTTCCCCTGTAAATGTCAAACTGCGAAGTACAGCAGGGAAAAAAAGATTCGCATCCATAAGGTTGCTTGGTGTCGATTTGTACCAACACGGTGTTTCAGTTACAAGCTAAATACTCACAAGTTGTTTGGTGATGTTCCCTTTTACGACTGTCACCTTTGCCTTCAAAACATTTTTTCCTCCCTCATCAGACCTTGAACCTGGAAAAAAGTCACATCACATCGGCAATTATCACGTATAAGCCAGGGTCCACTGATACTATTTTTTTTATCTTATTACAATCCTTAGTTGAAAAATTAGCACATTCAACGTGTTCACGGGTCAACCAAAGTAATTATACACATAGAAGGTCTTATCACTTTTGGAACTTCCTCCTCCTCCTCGGAGTGGTAGAGCGTCCGCCTGGACAGCGGAAGGTCCGCTTCATACCAAAAGACGTTAAAAGATGGTCATTGTGTTTACCCTGTCTGGCGCTCGGCATTTTGGGGGTTAAAACAAGGACTGGTCGGCTCTGTGTCTGAATGGGGTATTCATTAAAAAAAAGGTATCTCAGTGGGCTAGCATTATAAATCGGCATCAGTCCGGACTAGTACAAGCAGCCACGCACCGTTTGTCGAATATCAGGCAAACAACATTTTCCAATCACATGTATCCAATTTATATACCGGATGTTTTGTGTAGTCAGGTTCAATGAACTACATACTACATGTGCGTTTCTTTTTTGGGAAAGTGTATGTCTGGCGTCTACGTTTAACATCTTCGTCTTGCATCTAAATCTAGCATCTACGCTAAGCATCTACATCAAGTATCTACGTTTAGCATCTACGTCTAGCATCTTCGTCTGGCATATATGGCTGGCATATATGGCTAACATCTGCCCTGAGAATCTACGTCTAGTATGTACGTCTACTATCTACGTTTAGCATCTACGTCTACCAATTTACGTCAAGTATCTTCGTGTAGCATCTAAGTTTAGCATCTACGTCTTGTATCCATGTCTAGTATCTACGTCAAGCATTTGCGTGTAGCATCTAGATCTACCATCTACGTTTAGTATCTACGTCTAGCATATACGTGTAGCATCTACATCTACCATCTACGTTTAGTATCTCCCCCTAGCATATACGTGTAGCATCTACGTGTATCATCTACGCCTAGCACTTAAGTGTATCATCTACATCTACCATCTACGTTTAGTATCTACGTTTAGTATCTCCGCCTAGCATATACGTGTAGTATTTACATCTCCCATCTACGTTTAGTATCTACGTCTAGCATATACGTGTAGCATCTACGTTTAGTATCTACGTCTAGCATATACGTGTAGCATCTACCATCTACGTTTGGTATCTACGTCAAGCATTTACGTGTAGCATCTACATCTACCAGGTACGTTTAGTATCTCCGCCTAGCATATACGTGTAGCATCTACATCTACGTTTAGTATCTCCGCCTAGCATATACGTGTAGCATCTACATCTACCATCTAAGTTTAGTATATCCGCCTGGCATATACGTATAGTATCTACACCTACCATCTACGTTTAGTTTCCACGTCAAGCATTTTCGTGTAGCATCTACATCTGCCAGGTACGTGTAGCATCTACATCTACCATCTACGTTTAGTATCTCCGCCTAGCATATACGTGTAGCATCTACATCTACCATCTACGTTTAGTATCTACGTCAAGCATTTACGTGTAGCATCTACATCTACCATCTACGTTTAGTATCTCCGCCTAGCATATACGTGTAGCACCTACCATCTACGTTTGGTATCTACGTGAAGCATTTACGTGTAGCATCTACATCTACCATGTACGTTTAGTATCTCCGCCTAGCATATACGTGTAGCATCTACACCTACCATCTACGTTTAGTATCTACGTCAAGCATTTACGTGTAGCATCTACATCTACCATCTACGTTTAGTATCTACGTCAAGCATTTACGTGTAGCATCTACATCTACCATGTACGTTTAGTATCTCCGCCTAGCATATACGTGTAGTATCTACACCTACCATCTATGTTTAGTATCTACTTCAAGCATTTACGTGTAGAATCTACATCTACCATGTACGTTTAGTATATCCGCCTAGCATATACGTGTAGCATCTACATCTACCATCTACGTTTAGTATCTACGCCTAGCATATACGTGTAGTATCTACATCTACAATCTACCATCTACGTTTAGTATCTCCGCCTAGCATATACGTGTAGCATCTACATCTACCATCTACGTTTAGTATCTCCGCCTAGCATATACGTGTAGCATCATCATCTACCATCTACGTTTAGTATCCCCGCCTAGCATATACGTGTAGTATCTACCATCTACGTTTAGTATCCCCGCCTAGCATATACGTGTAGTATCTACATCTACATCTACCATCTACGTTTAGTATCTCCGCCTAGCATATACGTGTAGTATCTACATCTACATCTACCATCTACGTTTAGTATCCCCGCCTAGCATATACGTGTAGCATATACATCTACCATGTACGTTTATTATCTCCGAGAGCATATACGTGTAGCATCTTCGTGTATCATCTACGTCTAGCATCTTCGTCTAACATCTACGTTTAGTGACTACGTCTAACATATATGTCTAGCATTTGCGTCCACTATCTATGTTTTGCATCTACGTCTAGCATATACGTATATCATCTTCGTCTTGCATCTACGTCTAGTATCTACGTTCACGCTATACTGCATCTATGACTTTGAGAAAACATTACACATCTTCGTGTACATTTATATTAAAATATATTGTATTCACACGAACTTGAAAAATAAAAAGGAAGAACCAGGATTCGAAGCCACGTAAGAGGTTCTTGGCATGCCAATGGGGAACAAATTGCGGTGCATTAGACGACTTAGCCACTACTGAAGCTTATAAATGAACTGCACACACACATGAAACGTGAAACGGTTGGGCCGATCGATTTTAACGCTGCAGTTTCTGTTATATCGAGTATGATATAGGTAAACTATTAACTATTGTCATGTCCCAGAGCTCCTATACTTAACTTAGCTAAATGCCGGTACAAATAGGTTTTCATGTATTTCACATCTCACACATATGCAGCTCGTGTCGGCTTTTGAAGAAACAGTAAAGTTAGATCGCACTTGTTCTATACCTTGTTGCTAAGTTAGACGTATCACTGAACCAGTGTATGTCAGTGTGTTTTTTCTTTCTTTTGTGAAAGGTTCACAAGTGTCCCAGTTGTCTAAAGTTGTTTGAGTAAATAATTATTACTATTGTCGCTGGGTATATTTAAGGTTAGTTGCCAGGAGTTATTTCTATTTCATTTTACGGACGCTTCATCTCCCAATCTTACTTACGGGATGGTGCTTAAACTTAGTGTTTGAATAAGTAATCTCGCGCAACGCGATGCCTTTTAACAAGGTATGATATTCACAATTTATAACATTGATGATTTAGTATCTACAATCGCGTGACCCATTCTATTGACAAGCTTACCATGAAGAAACAGATAGATAAAGGTACATACCTGTAAAAAGATATAAATGGCATTAATGTTAATTGATGAGTCGAGGGAGAAAGAAGGTCTTTCCTCGGATATGGCGTGACGAAAAGTAGCATTTGAAAGTGTCCACGTCACACCCCAGGTATGTGCACGAGATACTGCTGGTAAGACACCCAGGAGTAAGAGTGAGAGATGAAGTGTTCGTAAAATAAAATAGAGATAACTCTTGGTAACTAACTTTAAATATATCCGGCGACACTATATTACTATATACACAGTGTATATGACAAGTATTATTGCTATTATAATTTCAATCTGAGAATATATATATAGGCGCTGCAAATCATACCATTAACCATACTTTAATGGCATAACAGAGGCTGTCAGCAGCATCCTTCAGAATCTTAAGTCTTGGAATGTTCTAAAAGACATTTTGAATGCATTATTTCATTTTTATGTCGTTTCATGATATTACTGCCTTAACACAATCTCTCACTCCTTCGGCCATGTATATATTAACATGAATAAGCATAAACATCCATGTAATATGTTTCTATCAAACGGTCAAACTATTCACAGCCAAGGAAGAATATAAGTTGTCGCAGTATCACTCGGGATATATGTTGTTTAATGCCTTGCTTGTTGCGTGGCTCGTGGCCACCTCCAGCTCGTGCTATAAAACCTAACGAGCGACGCTTAAAACCATATGTCCCCCCAAGTGATACCCAAACAACAAATTTATCACGCCGACAATTTATATTATGACATTGTAGGAGAACTAAAACAAATTCAAAATTGATAGAAAGGTGTTGTTCGATTGAGCTGAGGTTAAATTGTGCTTGGTCACGTGACGTTCATTAACTCGGAAAAGACATGCGGTCTTCGCTTCGAAACGGGATATATAGGATGTAATCTGCCTCTCAGAAATCCACGTGCAGCCTGTCTTGTTCGTGGCGGGGTATTTGGAGTTATTCTACCGCTGAGAACAATCAGATCTCATCATTCCGACATGGAGGTATGATACGGATATTTATATCATTTCAACCTTACCATGTAATATATATATTCTTGAAAATAAATCCTTACATTTTACGAGAAACAACAAAGACAAAAATCATAAGTTTTATATAATGTTTTATTACACACTGACAGAAATGTCTTACATGTGCACGCGCAAATCGTTATCACAAAAGGTATATGCTTTCAATCATGTTAATCAAATATTTCTTCTAATCTATTGATTGAATATAAAGTTGCGCATTCGGTTATTTCTCAATGTTAATGTTGTTCGATAAGCATTTAGCATTTGTGTATTGGGTTAACAACAGAACTAATTAACTGATTAACTAATAAATAAAAACACATCACATTCTCGGGTTTTGTCGGGTTTTGTCATCAAAACCGTCATGTTCAATAGTAACACGGATTTGCTCATGGCACACGGACGACGTCAAGTTGGCGGAAAAGATGAAGGCCGGAGATGACACAAGTTATCATCAACACTGAAGTGGACATCTGCACAGCCGTCGCCTGAACAGAACAAAGTACCTCAAAATGTTACAATTTTCTGAGCAAACTAAAACTAATTTTAGATCAATTAACGAACGGGATGTGATGAAACCAAATTATTGTGTGTACCTTGAATAAAATCTCAGAGCACAGACATTTGGTGAAGGGTAACTTGAGACTTCCATTTAGGTAAATAGATATTATAAAAGTTGAAATGATATGATATGAAAAACATACCCCACTAGGTTTAGCTGTAGTGCTCTGAAATTCAAACAAAACAGAAATCAGCACACTACGATATGAGGCGACACTGAAACCTCCTTATACCCCAAACCCCACCTCCATCGCCATTACAGCTGATCCCGTCACAGTCTTGGTTATAAATATTTCATCAGCCACTGACACATTTCGTTTATCCGGAAACACTTTTAGTAGATAATCTCACTGGGAACGCTACTGTCACCGATTAACAGGGTATCCCTGGACACACCCAGAACTTCCCACACCCCTATCTCACTATCCCCACATCAAGTAAGTCTATACACCACAATTTACCCTCATATCTCCCCGCTCCTAAAATACCTGTTCATATACTGTACAAGGAAAGTAGGGTACGTAAAATATAGATGTTATGATCGCCCGGCGGGAAAGATGAAGGCCGGAGATGACACAAGTTATCATCAACACAAAAGTAGACATCTGCACAGCCGTCGCCTGATTAGAACAAAGTTCCTCAAAATCTTTCAATTTTCTGACCAAACTAAAACTAATTTTAGATTAATTAATGATCGCGATGTGATGAAACCAAATTATTGTGTGTACCTTAAAGAAAATCTCAGAGCACAGACATTTGGTGAAGGATAACTTGAGTCTTCCATTTAGGTAAATAGATATTATAAAAGTTGAAATGCTATGATATGAAAAACATACCCTACTAGGTTTAGCTCCAGTGACCTGAAATTCAAACAAAACATAATTCAGCAGACTACAGTATGGGGTGACACTGAAACCTCCTTATACCCCAAACCCCACATCCATGGTCAATACAGCTGATCCGTTTACAGGCTTGGTTATAAATATTTCATCAGCCACTGACACATTTCGTTTATCCGGAAACACTTTTAGTAGATAATTTCACTGGGAACGCTACTGTCACCGATTAACAGGGTATCCCTGGACACACCCAGAACTTCCCACACCCCTATCTCACTATTCCCACATCAAGTAAGTCTATACACCACAATTTACCCTCATATCCACCCGCTCTTAAAATACCTGTTCATATACTGTACTAGAAAAGTAGGGGACGTAAAATATAGATGTTATGATCGCCCGGCGGGCAAGATGAAGGCCGGAGATGACACAAGTTATCATCAACACAAAAGTAGACATCTGCACAGCCGTCGCCTGAACAGAACAAAGTTCCTCAAATCTTTCAATTTTCTGACCAAACTAAAACTGATTTTAGATCAATTAATAATCGCGATGTGATGAAACCAAATTATTGTGTGTACCTTAAAGAAAGTCTCAGAGCACAGTCATTTGGTGAAGGGTAACTTGAGACTTCAATTTAGGTAAATAGATATTATAAAAGTTGAAATGATATGATATGAAAAACATACCGCTTTAGTTGTAGTTGCAGGGGCCTGAAATTCAAACAAAACAGAATTCAACACACTACAGTATGAGGCAACACTGAAACATAAAGTTTATACGTCCAGTATCAATGTCCAGCATCTTCGTCCTGCATCCATGTCTAGCATCTTAGTAAAGATCTTTCCATAGAGTAGTTTGTTCCTCGATCTTTAAGAGTGAGTGAGTGAGTACCTTGGTTACTCTTTGTCTTAGGTGCACAATATTACGTTAAATAGCTATACTGCATCTATGACTTCGAGAAAACATTCCACATCTTCGTGTACATTTATATTAAAATATATTGTATTCACACGAACTTAAAAAATAAAAAGGAGGCACCAGGATTCGAAGCCACGTAAGAGATTCTTGGCATGCCTAAGGGGCGCAAATTGCGGTGCATTAGACGACTTGGCCACTACTGAAGCTTATAAATGAACTGCACACACACATGAAACGGGAAACGGTTGGGCCGATTGATTTTAACGCTGCAGTTTCTGTTATATCGAGTATAATATAGGTAAAATATGAATTATTGTCATGGAGTGATGGGGTCCCAGAGCTCCTATACTTAACTTAGCTAAATGCCGGTACAAATAGGTTTTCATGTATTTCACTTCTCACACATATCCAGCTCGTGTCGGCATTTGAAGAAACAGTAAAGTTAGATCGCACTTGTTCTATACCTTGCTGCTAAGTTAGACGTATCACTGAACCAGTGTATGTCAGTGTGTTTTTTCCTTTCTTTTGTGAAAGGTTTCACAAGTGTCCTAGTTGTCTAAAGTTGTTTGAGTAAATAATTATTACTATTGTCGCTGGGTATATTTAAGGTTAGTTGCCAGGAGTTATTTCTATTTCATTTTACGGACGCTTCATCTCCCAATCTTACTTACGGGATGGTGCTTAAACTTAGTGTTTGAATAAGTAATCTCGCGCAACGCGATGCCTTTTAACAAGGTATGATATTCACAATTTATAACGTTGATGATTTAGTTTCTACAATCGCGTGATCTATTCTGTTGACAAGCTTACCATAAAGAAACAGTTAGATAAAGGCACATACCTGTAAAAAGATATAAATGGCATAAATGTGAAATAATGAGTCGGAGGGAGAAAGAAGGTTTTCCCTCGGATACGGCGTGACAAAAAGTAGCATTTGAAAGTGTCCACGTCACTCCCCAGGTATGTGCACGAGATACTGCTGGCAAGACACCCAGGAGTAAGAGTGAGAGATGAAGTGTTCGTAAAATAAAATAGAGATAGCTCTTGGTAACTAACTTTAAATATATCCGGCGACACTATATTACTATATACACAGTGTATATGACAAGTATTATTGCTATTATAATTTCAATCTAGGAATATTACATTGGGCGCTGCAAATCGCTGTTAATGCGAAATTAACCATACTTAATTGTCATAACAGAGGCTGTCAGCAGCATCCTTCAGAATATAAAGTTTTGGAATGTGCTAAAAGACATTTTGAATGCATTATTTCATTTTTATGTCGTTTCATAATATTACTGCCTTAACACACAATCTCTCACTCCCTCTGCCATGTATATATTAACATGAATAAGCATAAACATCCATGTAATATGTTTCTATCAAACGGTCAAACTAATCACAGCCAAGGAAGAATATAAGTTGTCGCAGTATCACTCGGGATATATGTTGTTTAATGCCTTGCTTGTTGCGTGGCTCGTGGCCACCTCCAGCTCGTGCTATAAAACCTAACGAGCGACGCTTAAAACCATATTTCCCCCTAAGTGATACCCAAACAACAAATTTATCACGCCGACAATTTATATTATGACATTGTAAGAGAACTTAAACAAATTCAAAATTGATAAAAAGCTGTTGTTCGATTGAAATGAGGTTAAATTGTGCTTCGTCACGTGACTTTCATTAACTCGGAAAAGGCGTGCGGTCTTCGCTTCGAAACGGGGTACATAGGATGTAATCTGCCTCTCAGAAACCCACGTGCAGGTTCCTGTCTTGTTCGTGGCGGGGTATATGGGAGTTATTCTACCGCTGAGACCAATCAGATCTCATCATTCCGACATGGAGGTATGATACGGATATTTATATCATTTCAACCTAACCACGTAATATTTATATTCTTGATAATAAATCCTTACATTTTACGAGAAACAACAAAGATAAAAATCATAAGTTTTATATAATGTTTTATTACACACTGACAGAAATGTCTTACATGTGCACGCGCAAATCGTTATCACAGAAGGTATATCCTTTCAATCATGTTAATCAAATATTTCTTCTAATCTATTGATTGAATATAAAGTTGCGCATTCGGTTACTTCTGAATCATGTTAATGTTATTCGATAGGCTATTCACATTTGTGTATTGGGTTAACAACAGAACTAATTAACTGATTAACTAATTAATAAAAACACATCACATTCTCGGGTTTTTGTCATCAAAACCGTCATGTTCAATAGTAACACGGATTTGCTCATGGCACACGGACGACGTCAAGTTGGCGGAAAAGATGAAGGCCGGAGATGACACAAGTTATCATCAACACTGAAGTGGACATCTGCACAGCCGTCGCCTGAACAGAACAAAGTACCTCAAAATGTTACAATTTTCTGAGCAAACTAAAACTACTTTTAGATTAATTAACGATCGGGATGTGATGAAACCAAATTATTGTGTGTACCTTGAATAAAATCTCAGAGCACAGACATTTGGTGAAGGGTAACTTGAGACTTCCATTTAGGTAAATAGATATTATAAAAGTTGAAGTGATATGATAAGAAAAACATACCCCACTAGGTTTTGCTGTAGGGCCCTGAAATTCAAACAAAACAGAAATCAGCACACTACGGTATAAGCCGGCACTGAAACCTCCTCATAACCTAAACCCCACCACCATCGCCATTACAGCTGATCCCGTCACAGGCTTGGTTTAAATATTTCATCAGCCACTGACATATTTCGTTTATCCGGAAACACTTTCAGTAGATAATCTTTCACTGGGAACGCTACTGTCACCGATTAACAGGGTATCCCTGGACATTCCCAGGACCTCTCACACACCTATCTCGCTATCTCCACATCAAGTAATCTCGTGTACCCGAGTATGATATTCACAATTTATTACATTTATGATTTAGTTTCTTCAATTGCGTGACCTATTCTATTGACTAGCTTACCATAAAGAAAGTAGATAGATAAGGGTACATACCTATCAAAAGATATAAATGGCATCAAGATGAATTTTCCTGGACATACCCAGAACCCCACACACCCTTATCTCACTATCCCAACATCAAGTAAGTCTATACACCACAATTTACCCTCATATATACCCGCTCCTAAAATATCCGTTTATATACTGTACGAGAAAAGTAGGGGGCGTAAAATATAGATGTTATGATCGCCCGTCAGAAGAAAGATCAGCTTTGAAATATGACTGCCAGAGACAAAACAGAAGCCAAAAAATAACACCCCAACGCAATTGAAACACTGCACGTGGACCATGCAATTCCTCTGTGCCCGTGGGTAGGGGGTCACTTTTGATTTTGACAGTTCAGTGATAGGGTCATCAATTCACTCTCAGCCATTAGTATTACTGATTTTCATTATCCACAGCAACACGTAAGCTACCCTTGTTTTAATGCAGTATTTGTGATCAGACTCGGAATACGTCGTCTACCCGCTCCAATGAGTATCGGTTGAAACTTGAAAAAAACATACCCCATACTGCAAAGCATAGATTGGGCACACTACATTCATGAAATCTGAGCAACAATATAAATATACATTGTTATACTTTGAAACCTTGTTATATTGGAAAGGACGCCTTCGGACCACAACAAGAACCTTTCACCTTTCATCGTTCAGTCTATCCACACACACCTTCATCTCTACCTACATCCACCTTCATCTCTAACCACATCCACCTTCATCTCTACCAACATCCACCTTCATGTCTACCCACATCCACCTTCATCTCGAGTCACATCTACCTTCATCTCTGCCATATCCACCTTCATCTCCAGTCACATCCACCTTCATCTCTACCCACATCCACCTTCATCTCTACCAACACCTTCCTTCATCTCTACCAACATCCACCTTCATCTCTACCCTCATCCACCTTCATTTCTACCCACATCCATCTTCATCTCCAGTCACATCCACCTTCATCTCTACCACATCCACCTTCATCTCTACCACATCCACCTTCATCTCTACCAACACCTTCCTTCATCTCTACCCACATTCACCTTCATCTCTAGTCACATCCACCTTCATCTCTACCCACACCTTCCTTCATCTCTACCCACACCTTCCTTCATCTCTACCCACGCCTTCCGTCATATCGGAAACACGTCGGGTCTCTCCTCTATAGGACATGTGTGGGATGAAATGGAGCGACGTCTTCTCCGTGAACCAAATCCACCAGATAACGTTTGTGATTTGGTAAGGACGCCTTCGGACCACAACAAGAACCTTTCCCCTTTCATCGTTCAGTCTACCCACATCCACCTTCATCTCTACCCACATCCACCTTCATCTCTACCCACATCCACCTTCATCTCTTCCCACATCCACCTTCATCTCTACCCACATCCACCTTCATCTCTACCCACATCCACCTTCATCTCTACCCACATCCACCTTCATCTCTACCCACATCCACCTTCATCTCTTCCCACATCCACCTTCATGTCTACCCACATCCACCTTCATCTCGAGTCACATACACCTTCATCTCTACCATATCCACCTTCATCTCTAGTCACAACCACCTTCATCTCTACCATATCCACCTTTCATCTCTACCAACATCCACCTTCATCTCTACCCACATCCACCTTCATCTCTAGTCACAACCACCTTCATCTCTACCCACATCCACCTTCATCTCTACCCACATCCATCACCTTCATCTCTAGTCACAACCATCTTCATCTCTACCCACATCCACCTTCATCTCTACCCACATCCACATTCATCTCTAGTCACAACCACCTTCATCTCTACCCACATCCACCTTCATCTCTACCCACATCCATCCACCTTCCTCTCTAGTCACAACCATCTTCATCTCTACCCACATCCACCTTCATCTCTACCCACATTCACTTTCATCTCTACCCACATCCACCTTCATCTCTACCCACATCCACCTTCATCTCTACCCACATTCACTTTCATCTCTACCCACATCCACCTTCATCTCTAGTCACAACCACCTTCATCTCTACCATATCCACCTTTCATCTCTACCAACATCCAACTTCATCTCTACCCACATCCACCTTCATCTCTAGTCACAACCACCTTCATCTCTACCCACATCCACCTTCATCTCTACCCAAATCCATCCACCTTCATCTCTAGTCACAACCACCTTCATCTCTACCCACAACCATCTTCATCTCTACCCACATCCACCTTCATCTCTACCCACATCCACCTTCATCTCTACCCAAATCCATCCACCTTCATCTCTAGTCACAACCACCTTCATCTCTACCCACAACCATCTTCATCTCTACCCACATCCACCTTCATCTCTACCCACATCCACCTTCATCTCTAGTCACAACCACCTTCATCTCTACCCACATCCACCTTCATCTCTACCCACATCCATCCACCTTCATCTCTAGTCACAACCATCTTCATCTCTACCCACATCCACCTTCATCTCTACCCACATTCACTTTCATCTCTACCCACATCCACCTTCATCTCTACCCACATCCACCTTCATCTCTACCCACATTCACCTTCATCTCTACCATATCCACCTTCATCTCTAGTCATAACCATCTTCATCTCTACCCACATCCACCTTCATCTCTACCCACATTCACTTTCATCTCTACCCACATCCACCTTCATCTCTACCCACGTCCACCTTCATCTCTACCCACATTCACTTTCATCTCTACCCACATCCACCTTCATCGTGACCCACATCCACCTTCATCTCTACCCACATTCACCTTCATCTCTACCCACGCCTTCCGTCATATGGGAAACACGTCGGGTCTCTCCTCTATAAGACATGTGTGGGATGAAATGGTGCGACGTCTTCTCCGTGAACCATATCCACCAGATAACGTTCGTAATTTGGTAGCAGAGTTGCAGTATATGGCAAGCCATTTTACAAGCCTTCCATGCCCATTTGATAGACTCTATGCGTCGGCGATTGACTGCCGTTGTCGCTGCTCACGGTGGGCGACACTTTATCTCGCCTCCAGCCATTATTAGTTAAATAAAGGGGCAACATCATCCCCAACTACGTGTATCTACAAAATGGGGGAAGGGTGGCAAGCACTATGTTTAGTATCGGTATTATGTATTGGACTCATTACAATTAACGACAGTACCCATTAAGATCCGGGATAGAATAGGTCTTCAGCAACTTATTATTGCCGTAAAAGAGGCGAGTAACGGGATCGGGTTGATGCATATCATCGTATCCCAATTTCGTGGATCGATAGTCATGACATCAATCACTGGATTATCTGGTCCAAACTCGATTCGTTACATGCCGCCGTTATATAGCGGGAACATTGCTGAGTGCGGCGTTAAAAAATAAACAAACAAACAACATTTATCGATATATTGGACATTACATGTTTGTTATGTTAGCCGAACGTCGCTTCTAGTGATAATGAAGTCACCTCTAGGAGAGCAAGCATTAAGCTGACATACATAGAAACCCTGTCTAGATCCAAACCCGGATCACCCGTGTTTGCTGCGCTTTTCAAACCATAACATGTACACCCAAAGCAACAGAAAGCAGAAAACGGTCAACCATTACATAAAGAAAATAAAAACATAGTATGAAATGGACGATTTAAATGTTATAATGTTAATGTCATGACGATTTAATCAGATTAGTATAACAGCTACTGCCATCAAGGATGAAGCCAACTGCCGTATTTCGTTCCGGCTTCAATCAACATTATGATTGATCCCAAGTAATTCTGAGATAATTACACATTACTATAATGATACTATATGACAAAGAGTCTTGGAGTGGTTATGCGAAGGTAAGTTTTGTTTTCAGAAGCCAGGCATTAACTCTAATAAATGACGATATGTCCTCAAACCAGTTATACCGGTAAATAAATTACGTTTTACATGCACATTAGTTTATGAAATGGTTCAAGGAAGAATACACTGAACGTTTCACAACATAAGCAACACTAGTCAACATCAAACTGCATTTGCTACTTACAGTGGAGGGGGGAGTATTAGCTAAAGGTAAAAGAAAACACGACGAAAATACACATCAACACAATTAATAAAACATCACATCAAACATTCACAGAATTGTTAAAATAAACTGGCATTAATCTCATCTTCTGTTGTGGTCAGCCCTGCGTTCGATTCCCGACATGGGTACAATGTGTGAAGCCAATTTCAGGTGTCCCCCGCCGTGATATTGCTGGAATATTGTTCAAAGCGGAGTAAAACCAGACTCACTCTCTCACTTTCTGATATACACCACTTGATAATGGCCATCAAACAGTTAGGTAGGTTAACGAGAGGATCACGATTTACATTTTATGACATATAATCAATGGAAGTAAACGCCCCCAACGTCCCTTTTTCCCGCCGGGGTGTGATAAGCAATCAACCCACTGTGCCAGGATCCCTCTAGGAGATTCACCCTGATTATGATTCTTGATTCAGGTACTATACCTGTGCTCAAATAAAGTGTCCTCCGTGATACTCTGTTCAAAACAGCTTTAAACCCTATTCGCACACTGTAGCAGTCGATACAATACATCTTCCCGACATAAGGGGGTTAACAGATTTTAGTCCGATTTTAGTTCAGTTTCCACCCTTGCCGAACTCGGCTAGAATTATGAAGTCATATTTTGGCTCGACTGACGACACAATGCATAGTCCAATCAAAGCTCCGCAACGACATCGACATCCAGTTCATAAACAGCATGGCAACTGCCATGCCGAATTCGTTCGATTGCAGATTTACACAGCAAGAGTACCATCATCTGGCGTCGACATCTATTTTCCAAATCTGCTCATGTTTATAATCAAGGTGCTCAAGTGATTTGATGCACTTCGCGAGGTAAAATCCGTTTTATTACAATAAAGATCTCTATTATTGATTAGATTGTCTTGACTGGGCGCGGACATTTTGTTGGAAGCATATGCAAGTGATATGAGAGGTGAAATCTGACAGAGAAGGGACATAACTCGTAATAGCTACTTGTGGCCCGACGATCGAGCCCCGAAATTCCAACCAAGTTCGGCAAGCGTGGGAACTGGACTTTTAAAGTCATTTATCTTCCTTGCCTAGGGAAGATAATTCAAGATGAGTTTAAGGGCAATTCAGGTATAAGACAAAGTAACCATACCATCCACCGTAAGTAACAGACTGACAAACACCATGCAGAGTAGAGCGGCTTTCATCTTGAATCTGAAAATGATCAACAATTATCTACAGTGATTGGTTACAAAGTATATTCAACTGAAGTTAACAAACCAGTATTTATAGATGAGGAAAACAGAATATTTTCTTTTAGTCGACGATCCTGCCTTAAAGTGAAAGAGTGGGTTCAAACTTATGACTCATCTACGGCGGCTGGTCAGTTTTACTGTTCAGTAAAAGCCTGAAGTGAAGTTCCCAATTTCGGTGGCACCCATTAGAACCAGGCAGGACTAAGGGAAGTAGCTCTGCACTGAGAGACGCTGCGAATCAGATGTCGAGCCCCAGATGTCGAGTATCACTTGTGTCAGTGAAACAATTAATACATGAGTGAGTAAGTGAGTTCACGCCGCCTGTTGCAATATTCGAGCAAAGTCAAGACAGAGGACGCCAGCAGTTGGCGACAAACGAAGCAAACATCTTTGGAATCGAAACCGTATCTTCGGGGTTTTATAGCTGGAATACCCTACCCCCCTCTAAATACAGAATAGAATAATAGAATAGAATATAGAAGTTGAACATGGTATATTAACAACACTGATTCAGCTACTTATCACCCAGAGAGGCGGTCGGTTAGCCTAGTGGTTAAAGCGTTCGCTCGTCACTCCGAACACCCGGGTTCGATTCCCGACATGGGTACAATCAGTGAAGCCCATTCATAGTGTCCCCCGCCATGTTATTGTTGGAATATTGCTAAAAGCAGCGCAAAACCATACTCACTCACTTACTCGTATCACCTAGATAGCTCCCTTGAATTGTGAATCCTAGATAAAGTTAAAACTTCATAATCTTAAAATTAATCAAATTATGAAATTAATAAATACATACAAACATTACATTACACACATGCAGTTTCAAGTAAACTGCCTTACAATGAAAGCATATATTCATTAAAAAAAATGACTTACAAGGAAAGGCGGTTCACTGTTACTGACGAGTAGATGTGTTGCAGACAAGTCCTCTAGTTAGTACACGGAGACTATTGCGATGTTAGTGAACGCAGCGCGTGATTTTATACCTTTTTGGATAATGGCTAACGTAACACCATAACCATTTATCACAGAATCAGATTAACAAACAAAGACACAAACTCTGTCGTGAGGTATTCCGAGTTCTCCAAGTTGATAACTTTGTTTAACTAATTTGTTGTTGCTACCACCTCCAAATATGGTCATATGTCGACTCAAATTTCCTTTATCAACTTTTCACAGTAGACCAATGGAATACCCATTTAAAACGAAGCCGCCCCACACACGCTGTAAATTTTGTTACTAAAGAGATCATTTATATTACCAGATTACTGCATCGCAAGAAAGAACGTGGTTCTCACCTCATAAATAAATGCTGGACCGACAAAGAGCACAATCCTGACTGCATATCACTACTTCCTGGTTGTATCTAAAAAATTACTGGGCTCAATTCTGTTTTCATTTCAATTGCTCCCGATTTAATCAAACACACAGCGAAAAAACAAGGGTAATTTATTTCGTAGAATTGTTTGTTAAGGTTCTTTCCTAGACAATTCTTTAGACATTACCTCTGTGCGCCAGAGCTCTAGTCACAGGTAACAAATGGTTAACATGTAGCTACATAAGAGCCTGTACGTGCGTGTATGTGCTCTTAATGCGACAATGTCAAACACAATGACCGTAACATGGGAAAACAAGCTCGTGGTGACCAGAAAACAGAAAAATGATTTAGTCTATTACGTCATATACTTAGTGGCCGACCAACCAGACCCTGATCATGACTGAAAGTTTTCATTAAACTGTTATGAACATCAACTCGCTTTGTTTCGCAATGATACAAATTCATACGAGTGAATGAGTGACTTAGCTATATAGTGAGTTGGGTTTAACGCTGCTTTGAACAGCTTCTCAAATATATCAGGGCGTGTCAGCTCGATGTGGGGAGAAAGCCCAAGGTGATTCACATCCTAGACGTTTACTAATTATGACACACCTAGAAACAAAACAGGACGACTTGTTATTCGAATTCACGATCATAGGTTTCTAGCACGCCAAAGGTACGCATGCTTTACTTGTATTTATGGTAATATTTAAGAAACGGTCATCTTTCAATCGAATATAGTTTCTGGCAAAGGGAGGCTGCAATTGGTAGCTAACAAAAGATCCATCTCGGGTCCATTCGGCTTCTTCCGCTGGCTGCATAATACATCGGACAGGAAGTAGTGATGCTGCGTGAATTGAGTAACGTCTGATCCCATCGCACATAATTCGTATAACTTTATTTATTCTGTAATTAATTTGGTATTAATTTTGCATGGGTGTCGGAAACACTCTGTCAATTATTTACGATTTTACTACTTTTGTGTTTTCTTTTTGTTTGCAGAGTAGGAAGGAATTTATCAAATATAGTGAATCCTCTAAATATGTGAAATTCTAACAGTCATCTCATAGAATAAATATCACTTCAATTATATGCTGTACATATAGGGGATAATCTGATAATGCGCGTCATCGTAGTTGAGGTGAGGTATAGATGGTTTAGCATTGCGTACAAGATTATTGCCCTTACATAGCGATGTGCGCGTGCATTGGTAAATCTGGGTGGGGCAGCTTGTACAAGCTCGGACTCTAGCCTACCTATACTGAGATGTCATGCTGCAGTCTAACATGGATATCCCACTCAGACACAGTGTCAAGACTGATCAGACCAATCCTTGTTTTATCATCTTAATGCCGAGCGTCAAAGAGAAGCAGCTTAAAGTTTAACGTTTTTTGGAATGACGCTGTCGAGGACCACAGAGACGGTCCTCTTAGGAGTACCCTAACCAAGCAAACGAGACGCATAACCAGTTATTGGAAACACATTTACTGCACATCATTTCGTAGGACGATATTACAATGATACTATCAAAGATGTTGCAAAGGTCTACCGATACGAAAGTGGAACACACTGAATGTTCTGGCTACAGCCGCCTGCCATCCTCCTGATTTCAGTCGTCCGTTTCGTTGTGCTTCAGTTAGTGGTAGCATGACGTCGCAGTTGCTGACGTTTGGCCAATCCAGACCCCCAGAAAATCCGGCTTTTATAGGCCCATTCACGATTCATATATTTATTTATACGCAGAACAACACGTGCATCAATTGTTTGTTGGTACTTGTATTGCTTCGTATGGTTGAGATACTACCAATACGACTTCAAGTTTTAAATCACTTACTCACTGTATTGTGTATACTGACATTTAGTCCGAGAAAAAAAGTTATAATATACAAAAATATATATCTACGAAATAACAAATAATAATACAAATAGAGCCCAGAATAATCCTAAATTTCAGGCCAAATCAGTCTAGACTTGAGTTGGACCCCTTTTTTAATTTCTTTCTCTCTGGTCTGGGAGACACATAGTCTGCCTTACAGACCCTAATACAAATCTAGGCGAAACCGCATTATCAGTGGTTCATATTGGGAAAGGGAGGTTACTCTAATCTCAAACGGGAGCTATCTCCGTTGTTTTCGTATTTGCGAGAAATGGCGTCAGTCACGCTGTACGTTGTTGTTGGTCCAGCTATTAAATGCCCAGCTTATCCCTAAGGTAAAACGTATTCTTAATTAAATGTTTGAATGCATTACATATTTATGTTTCCATCTGTACATCTTCTCAGATGGTTTAGTGCTGATAACCATTTTCTAAACTGTGGGCCCACATTTTTCCCGTCATATATGGTGATCGAAACAAGTGGGCCCACATTGTATATCGCCTAGCTTCGTTAGGTTGTTTAATTAGTTCTGATAATCAATTCCTAAATGTGGGCAGACGTTCTTCCATCATATTGATTGCAACCGGAGGGACCACATTTATTAATCGCGAAATTCTACTTAAATATTGATAATCATTTTCTCAAATGTGGGCCCACATTGTTCCCGTCATATATGGTGATCGAAACCAGTGGGCCCACATTTGTATATCTCCTAGTAGGTAGACGTTCTTCCGTCATATTGATTGCAACAGAAGGGACCACATTTATAAATCGCTAAGCTTCATTAGCCTGACTTACTTATTACCATTTTCTAAAATGTGGGCCCACATTTTTCCCGTCTTATAGAGATCGAAACAGGTGGGCCCACATTTTTAAATCGCTTGCCTTTATTGGGTTGACTGAGTCATTTAGGCTAGTGAGCTCACATTTGTCATTACTTTGCATGGGTATGTGACATTATATATTATTCTGATTTTGTAATATTGATGGGAAATATCTTTATGAATGCACACAAAGTCTTTGCAGTTTGAATAACGTCATTATAGCTGACCACACTAGTTTGCAAAAATAGTTACAAAGCAAGAGACTTAGATCTACTTCAAATTAAATTTACAGAGGCAATACCACTCATTCTACTTTTTCCAGTATAACAAATCAATCTAATCATAAGTTTTGGTGGCGATATGCCGCTGGAAATATGTCTACACTTGAATTGATCTCGGACGTGATAGTCATGATACAAGCCTCAAACTTTTCTGAGAACTTGTTCCATAAAAGGAATATCTCATGAATATTAATTACCCCACGACCTAGTTTGGCGATGTTCGTAGAAGTGTATTGCTGTATTGTCATCGCATTTGTACATTCTAATCAAATTATATGTCATAATATACTTATTTTAAATAGACAAAATAGCAGTTCGTAATGCGGGTTTGTTTACGTTGTACATATTCTCAACAACAAGTGCGTATAGTTTTGAATGTGGGCCCACCTCGAACCTTCGATTAGGCAAACGGAGTTAGCTCCCTTCCCGAACCACCGATAATGCGGTTTCGCCCACACCATCCAATACAGCCCATACAAATCTATAATGTTTGGCAAGTCCAGGTTACTGCAGTATCAGGGAATATGTTTACTAAGATAATTTAACAACTCTTTTTGTTGTAAGTTTTGTTCATTTCAGATACTAGATTACTAGACTAGATAGTTTAGGAGACACACTAACTGTATTGCTACGTTTGGCTTATCAGCCTACAAATGTCCACATACATGCCCGTGAACTGAAGTATTGATCTATTAGAATGGGAAAGAAGCGCACCATAATCTACTATCTCTGCCACATCTCAGCCCAAATTGTCAGTGATTAAATCACATGGCAATAAACAATCCAAATACTATGATATTTGGCTTCCAATTGTTGTGCTTAACCAGGTTTCTGTCTGTTGTTTAACGCCGCACTCAGCAATATTCCAGCTATATGACGGCGGACTGTAAATAATCGAGTCTGGATCAGACAATCCAGTGATTGATATCATAAGCATCGATCCACGCAATTGGGATACGATGACATGCATCAACCATGTCAACAAACCTGACCACCGGATCCCATTAGTCGCCTTTCACGACACACACAGGTTGCTGAACCCCTATTCTAACCCGGATCTTCACGGGTGCTTCACCAGGTATACACATGTACATGTATATGAAGTCCCGTATCTGCCTGGTGCTACCCCGTGTGTATTCCGGTGTGAAATGTGTATCCCAGATCTGATTGATCAGATCCAGTGTGGATTGGGTGGTTACAGTTTGTGTTGGCTGATTAGCGTCACCATACTCCCTAGGTTAAAGGACGTTTCTGGACATGTACTTGCTGTTTTCGAGCTATGCATTTATCTTCGCGTGGTATTTTCTGTCTACTGCTGGATCTTATGTTCATCTCAATGTTTATCAAGTTCATGTCAGCCTTATGCTGTGTTCCATGTAAATGTATATTACTGTACGTTCTTTGCCTGTCTGGTGGTGGACTTTGACTACACAATACAGTCATGTATCCTTCAGACTGAATTAAAGGACATTTGATTTTAAGGCTGTGGTTACATTTAATGTGCAGTCCTGTGTCTTCATTGCAAATGGCTACATTGCTAAGTCGGCCTCGTACGCCATTCTATGAATAAACATGTATGCTGCAATGTTTCATAAATACAGTTTTATGGGTGATTTTATGTGTCTCGTATTCTGCCATTACGTTATGTAAACATAATTTAAGAATTTTGAAGTTATAATGCAGGATTCGGAAGATATATGCCGACATGTCTGATGCTGAATGTCCAGTAATTCATAAATCTTGGAATATGTTTAATATATATTTAAGGGCCACGGGTGGCCCAGTCGTCTGAGGCGCCGCGATTCGCTGTGCAGAGTTGAGTCTCTTGGACACGCCAGAAACCTATGATTCGCCCCGATTATGTTTCCAGGTTTGTCAGCACTATACCCGTGCTCGTGAGTTTCACCGAAATGGTAAACGTCTGAGACCTGAATTACATCGGGCTTTCCTCTCACATTGAGCGGACAGGCAATGATATAACTTGAATACTGTTAGAAGCGGCTTTAAACCCAACTCACTCACTCACAAATATATATTTCGACATTTGTATGTATAGCACATACATCTGCTTAATTTGAATTTGTCAAATGAACATTGCATTATAAACTGGACCTGTTGTATAGTCAGTTTGATTTAACGCCGCTTTTAATAGTATTCCAGTTATATCATGGCGTGTCAGCTTAATGTGGGGGCAAAGCCCGAAGTGATGCAGGTCTCAGACGTTTACCACTTCGATGAAACCCACGAGCACGGGTATGGTGCTGACAAACCTAGAAACATAATCGGGGCGAATCGGGATTCGAACCATCAATCACAGGTTTCTGGCGCAACTCTGCACAGCAAATTACGGCGCCTTAGACGACTGCGTCACCCATGCCCCCTCTTATGTAGTGACGTGGGTAACACCTTGCCTGACTCAATTAGACGTGTTTTTAATATGTAAATGTATGACTCTGGTGTTCCTGAAGATTTATACCTCCTGTCAATCTAGTGTCGAATTTGTTTGTCGGCCATTCTCTGAAATTGCTGCATGAATCATTTTAAAAAAGACGTACACTGAAGCACCCACGAAAACATATACAGACTGCCTTTCCTTTCTTGACTATCTTGACCATATCAGTTTTCACCGCTACTTTTCCTTTTACGCCCATCGGAATCTGTTTCGGCAGATAATCGAGACTGGTTACTCTCTGGTGTTGACGTTTTAGTATTATCATGTACGAAGGGTGCAGTATGTGAAACCCATTCTTAATGGCGTGATATGTCTAGAAGCTACAAGGGGGGTAACACTAACCTCACTAAACTCCAAGAGATCCTGAAGATAGCCCATCTCTTCCATTTCCCAAATCACAACACAACAATATCATTTAATAAAAATAGCATTTATTTGAAGTAAAAAATGTTAACCTTATTTAACAACCGATACCTTGCTCTCACACTCACTCACGCACGATACGCTCTCACAAAGGTGTCTAAAGTCATTGTAAAAAGATTTACTAAGAATGTTTGCTAATAGTAAACACTAAAATGAAAATCCTGAACGCCTCCAAGATGATGTCAATGGAAACCAACTGCAACACATTTTATAGCTGAAGTGAAAACGGCATTTTGTAATGCTGTCAAACTAAACTGGCATAATTATTCATTCGACACACAAATCATATCCCTCTTTTAAACAAACAGGTCTCCAAAGCTGTTGTATTTTCAGTGAGACCTTTTTTTGTTTTACAGTATAGCTTAATCAATGTTTGCATGGACATGGTAAATAATGTATGTACAATAAGCCTAATGTTAAGTGAATTTAAGAAATAAGTCGATAACATTCGAAACGGTAAAGCAATTGTAAACTATATATTCAATAGCCTATTATGAAACTTAAACATTACAACAAGGAAAGATCAACTTTGAAATGACCGCCTTAACGTCGTCATGGCAACAAGAATAACTGAAAGTCGTCATGGAAACAATTGTGTGAGGTGTCGTCATGGCTATTAGGACAGCTTGATGTCACGATAACGACAACTTCTTGTCATGGAAACATTTAGTATCTACGTCTAGCATATACGTGTGGCATCTACCATCTACGTTTAGTATCTACATCAAGAATTTACGTGTAGCATCTACATCTACCATCTACGTTTAGTATCTACGTCTAGTATCTACGTCTAGCATATACGTGTAGCATCTACATCTACCATCTACGTTTAGTATCTACGTCTAGCATATACGTGTTGCATCTACATCTACCATCTACGTTTAGTATCTCCGCCTAGTATATACGTGTTGCATCTACATCTACCATCTACGTTTGGTATCTCCGCCTAGTATATACGTGTTGCATCTACATCTACCATCTACGTTTAGTATCTCCGCCTAGTATATACGTGTTGCATCTACATCTACCATCTACGTTTAGTATCTACGTCTAGTATATACGTGTTGCATCTACATCTACCATCTACGTTTGGTATCTCCGCCTAGTATATACGTGTTGCATCTACATCTACCATCTACGTTTAGTATCTCCGGCTAGCATATACGTGTAGCATCTACCATCTACGTTTAGTATATACGTCAAGAATTTACGTGTAACATCTACATCTATCATCTACGTTTAGTATCTCCGCCTAGCATATACGTGTAGCATCTACATCTACCATCTACATTTAGTATCTACGTCTAGCATATACGTGTGGCATCTACCATCTACGTTTAGTATCTACATCAAGAATTTACGTGTAGCATCTACATCTACTATCTACGTTTAGTATCTACGTCTAGTATCTACGTCTAGCATATACGTGTTGCATCTACATCTACCATCTACGTTAAGTATATTCGCGTAGCATATACGTGTAGCATCTTCGTGTATCATCTACGTCTAGCATCTTCGTCTAACATCTACGTTTAGCATCTTCGTCTTGCATCTACGTCTAGTATATCCGTCCAGTATCAATGTCCAGCATCTTCGTCCTGCATCCATGTCTAGCATCTCTGTAAAGATCTATCTATAGAGTAGTTTCTTCCTCGATCTTTAAGAATGAGTGAGTGCGTACCTTGGTTACTCTTTGTCTTAGGTGCACAATGTTACGTTAAATAGCTATACTGCATCTATGACTTCGTGGAAAACATTCCACATCTTCGTGTACATTTATATTCAAATATATTGTATTCACACAAATTTGAAGAATAAAAAGGAAGAACCAGGATTCGAAGCCACGTAAGAGGTTCTTGGCATGCCTATGGGGCGCAAATTGCGGCGCATTAGACGACTTGGCCACCGCTGAAGCTTATAAATGAACTGCACACACACATGAAACGTGAAACGGTTGGGCCGATCGATTTTAACGCTGCAGTTTCTGTTATATCGAGTATAATATAGGTAAAATATGAATTATTGTCATGGAGTGATGGGGTCCCAGAGCTCCTATACTTAACTTAGCTAAATGCCGGTACAAATAGGTTTTCATGTATTTCACTTCTCACACATATCCAGCTCGTGTCGGCTTTGAAGAAACAGTAAAGTTAGATCGCACTTGTTCTATACCTTGCTGCTAAGTTAGACGTACCACTGAACCAGTGTATGTCAGTGTGTTATTTCCTTTCTTTTGTTTAAGGTGTCACAAGTGTCCTAGTTGTCTAAAGGTGTTTGAGTAAATAATTATTACTATTGTCGCTGGGTATATTTAAGGTTAGTTGCCAGGAGTTATTTCTATTTCATTTTACGGACGCTTCATCTCCCAATCTTACTTACGGGATGTCTAACCTAGTGTTTGAATAAGTAATCTCGCGCAACGCGATGCCTTTTAACCGCGTATGATATTCACAATTAATTACATTGATGATTTAGTATCTACAATCGCGTGACCTATTCTATTGACAAGCTTACCATAAGGAAACAGATAGTTTAAGGTACATACCTGTAAAAAGATATAAATGGCATCAATGTGAATTGAGGAGTCGGAGGGAGAAAGAAGGTATACCCTCGGATATGGCGTGACAAAAAGTAGCATTTGAAAGTGTCCACGTCACACCCCAGGTATGTGCACGAGATACTGCTGGCAAGACACCTAGAAGTAAGAGTGAGAGATGAAGTGTTCGTAAAATATAATAGAGATAACTCTTGGTAACTAACGTTAAATATATCCGGCGACACTATATTAATATAGACACAGTGTATATGACAAGTATTATTGCTATTATAATTTCAATCTTGGAATATTACATATAGGCGCTGCAAATTCAAAGACATTTTGAATGCATTATTTCATTTTTATGTCGTTTCATAATATTACTGCCTTAACACACAATCTCTCACTCCCTCGGCCATGTGTATATTAACATGAATAAGCATAACCATCCATGTAATATGTTTCTATCAAACGGTCAAACTAATCACAGCCAAGGAAGAATATAAGTTGTCGCAGTATCACTCGGGATATATGTTGTTTAATGACTTCCTTGTTGCGTGGCTCGTGGTCAACTCCAGCTCGTGCTATAAAACCTAACGAGCGACGCTTAAAACCATATGTTCCCCCAGGTGATACCGAAACAACAAATTTATCACGCCGACAATTTATATTATGACATTGTAAGAGAATTAAAACAAATTCAAAATTGATAGAAAGCTGTTGTTCGATTGAGCTGAGGTTAACTTGTGCTTCGTCACGTGACTTTCATTAACTCGGAAAAGGCGTACGGTCTTCGCTTCGAAACGAGGTATATGGGATGTAATCTGCCTCTCAGAAATCCACGTGCAGCCTGTCTTGTTCGTGGCGGGGTATATGGGAGTTATTCTCCTGCTGAGACCAATCAGATCTCATCATTCCGACATGGAGGTATGATACGGATATTTTTATGATTTAACCTAACCACGTAATATATATATTCTTGATAATAAATCCTTACATTTTACGAGAAACAACAAAGACAAAAATCATAAGTTTTATATAATGTTTTATTACACACTGACAGAAATGTCTCACATGTGCACGCGCAAATCGTTATCACAAAAGGTATATGCTTTCAATCATGTTAATCAAATATTTCTTCTAAACTATTGATTGAATATAAAGTTGCGCATTCGGTTATTTCTAAATCATGTTAATGTTATTCGAAAGGCTATTCACATTTGTGTATTGGGTTAACAACAGAACTGATAAACTGATTAACTAATTAATAAAAATACATCACATTCTCGGGTTTTTGTCATCCAAACCGTCATGTTCAATAGTAACACGGATTTGCTCATGGCACACGGACGACGTCAAGTTGGCGGAAAAGATGAAGGCCGGAGATGACACAAGTTATCATCAACACTGAAGTGGACATCTGCACAGCCGTCGCCTGAACAGAACAAAGTACCTCAAAATGTTACAATGTTCTGAGCAAAGTAAAACTAATTTTAGATCAATTAATGTTCGCGATGTGATGAAACAAAATTATTGTGTGTACCTTAAAGAAAATCTCAGAGCACAGACATTTGGTGAAGGGTAACTTGAGACTTCCATTTAGGTAAATAGATATTATAAAAGTTGAAATGATATGATATGAAAAACATTCCCCACTCGGTTTAGCTGTAGTGCCCTGAAATTCTAACAAAACAGAATTCAGCACACTACGATATGAGGCGACACTGAAACCTCCTTATTCCCCAAACCCCAGCTCCATCGTCATTACAGCTGATCCCGTCACAGGCTTGGTTATAAATATTTCATCAGCCACTGACATATTTCGTTTATCCGGAAACACTTTCAGTAGATAATCTTTCACTGGGAACGCTACTGTCACCGATTAACATGGTATCCCTGGGCACACCCAGAACTTCCCCCACCCCTATCTCACTATCCCCACATCAAGAAAGTCTATACACCACAATTTACCCTCATATCTACCCGCTCCAAAAATACCTGTTTATATACTGTGCAAGAAAAGTAGGGGGCGTAAAATATAGATGTTATGATCGCCCGTCAGAAGAAAGATCAGCTTTGAAATATGACTGTCAGAGACAAAAGAGAAGCCAAAAAAGAACACCCCAACGCAACCGAAACACTGCACGTGGACCATGCAATTCCTCTGTGCCCGTGGGTAGGGGGTCACTCTTGATTTTGACACTTCAATGAAAGGGTCATCAAATCACTCTCAGCCACTAGTATTACTGATTGTCATTATCCACAGCAACACGTAAGCTACCCTCGTTTTCATGCAGTATTTGTGATCAGACTCGGAATACGTCGTCTACCCCCACCAAAGAGTATCGGTTGAAACTTGAAAAAAACATACCCCATACTACAACGCAGAGATTCAGCACAAAACATAAATGAAATATGAGCAGCAATATAAATATACAGTGAAACCTTTTTATACTGGAAAGGATGCCTTCGGACGACAAAAAGAACCTTTCCCCTTACATGGTTCGGTCTAGCCACACACACCTTCCATCATCTCTACCCACATCCACCTTCATTTCTACCCACATATTCCTTCATCTCTACCAACATCATCCTTCGGCTCTACCCACATCTTCCTTCATTTCTACCCTCATCCACCTTCATCTCTACCCACATCCACCATCTTCTATACCCTCTTCCACCTTCATCTCTACCAACATCCAACTTTATCTCTACCCGCATCCACTTTTATCTCTACCCACACCATCCTTCATCTCTACCCACATCACCCTTCATCTCTACCAACATCCACCTTCATCTCTACCCACATCAAACTTCATCTGAGAACACATCCACCTTCATCTCCACCCACATCATTCTTCATCTCTACCCACATACTACTTCACATACATCTCTACCCACACCCACCTTCATCTCTACCCACACCCACCTTCATCTCCACCAACATCCACCTTCATCTCTACCTACACCCACCTTCATCTCTACCCCGATCCACCTTCTTCTCTACCTACACCCACCTTCATCTCTATCTACACTTACCTTCATCTCTATCCATATACACCTTCAAAACAACCTACATCATGCTTCATCTCTACGCACATCCACCTTCATCTCTACCCACATCCGCCTTCATCTCTACCCACTTCCACCTTCATCTTCACCTACACCCACCTTCATCTCCACCCACATCCACCTTCATCTCCACCAACATCCACCTTCATCTCTACCTACACCCACCTTCATCTCCACCAACATCCACCTTCATCTCCACCTACAATTGTTTATGTTTGGGTGGATGGGTGGGTGGGTGTAAGTGTGTGTGTGTGTGGGGGGGGGGGGATTCGTTCATTTTTGGCGTTTAGAAGTAATCCTTTTTTCAAATTATAATATTACATACTTTAGTTCTTTTATTATTGTTTTTCTAATTGGATTATTTCAGCAATACTGTAAATCAAGAAATATCTGTTTAAACAATTAGTTTCGTGGTGTTATAATTACACACTGTGGTTAAAACGTGGTAAGAATGTTATGTTGAGATATATACCTTAAAATCACTACATATGAAGCAATATGCACTTCATCAAAGCGAATGGTACCTTACTGGAACAGTTTCTTTACTCATTATTAACAACAACACTTAGTTTGTATCAAATAATACTCATAATGTGTCCAAACCATTGTACCTTTGTTATCACTCACATTTTACAAGCTGATTGAAGACATTGATTTTATTGGTGAACGATAATTTGAAAAAGCATACCTGACCGTTTCCACCTGTTCCTCCCTGGAATTCAAGCAAAACAGAATTCAACACACAGCGGAGAGACAGCATGTAAAATCTGAATAATAAATTGAAACACGATTCTTCCGTAGACCCTGATACGTTTACAGTTTAGGGAAAAATGACGTACTGACATAATAAATCCCATAACATTGTTCGTTATATATCATATATGATGCCAAGGATTTCTCTTGCAATTTGGTTTTAATACCTCAAAGGGGACTCGTTGATTTAATGTTTTGGGGAAAAAGGCCCCAACCATTTTCTAATAGACAACTGATAATACCTGGATATCTTATATATTTCTAATTTGTTATTGCCTATATGATGTAATAATTAATATTAGTAGCCAGAGGCAGTTGCCGGCACATCGACGCTCGTCGTTTCCTGGAGTCTAGAGCTACTTCGTTGGGGGTAATTTGAACAGCATTGGCTGTGTACAAAAATGTTACAAAAGTTGTGTCAGCATTGTCCCCGCATCAGACATTGTGGTAGAGGTGTTCCGGACACAGTTATATATGTGTGTATCGTTGAAATAACTATCTATCCCATCTAATGTTAGCCAGTTGAAGTCTATAAGCGTGTCGTATTCTTCACGATTTGCATGGCTGAACAACAAATTCGATAGGATAAGATATTGATCAGAACGATATATTTCAAAACTGACCGAACATCATTTCGAGAACAAGAGCGAGCACACTTGCCGAGGGGAGCAATCCACACAAACTACGACCCTATTTGTGGGATACGGAGATCAGATTTTTGGACGTGTTTTCAATGTCATGGCTCAGGATTGACATTCTAACAGGATAATGCCCGACCTCACACCACTAGGGTTGCTATTGCTTTTTTTCAACAGCACAATGTTCAACTACTGCCTTGGCCGGCAAACACGCCAGGTCTCTCCCGTTTAGAGCATGTGTGGAATGAAATGGAGCGATCGTTTCTCCGTGAACCAAATCCACCAGATAACGTTTGTGATTTGGTAGCAGAGTTGCTGAGTATGGCAAGCCATTCCACAAGCCTTCCATGCCCATTTGATAGACCATATGCGTCGGCGATGGACTGCTGTTGTCGCTGCTCACGGTGGGCGACGCTTTTATCTCCCCTCCATCCGTTATTAGTTAAATAAAGGGGCAACATCATCCCCAACTACGTGTATCTACAAATGGGAGAAGGGTGGCAAGCACTATGTTTAGTGTAGGTATTATGTATCGGATTCATTACATTTAACGATAGTACCCGTGAAGATCCGGGATAGAATAGGTCTTCAGCAACCCGTGCTTGTCGTGAAAGACGACTTTGCTCGTCGTAAGAGGCGACTAAGGGGATCGGGTGGTCAGTCTCGCTGATTTGGTTAATGCATATCATCGTATCCCAGTTGCGTGGATCGATGGTCATGACACCAATCACTGGATTATCTGGTCCAAACTCGATTCGTTACAGGCCGCCGTCATATAGCGGGAACATGCCTGAGTGTGGCGTAAAAAAGGTAAACAAACAAACAACATTTAACGATAGAGTAACATTAGATGAATGTTATGTTAGCCGAACGTCGCTTCTCGTGATAATGAAGTCACCTCCAGGAGAGCAAGCATAAAGCTGACATACATAGAAACCCTGTCTAGATCCAAACCCGGATCACCCGCGTTTGCTTCGTTTTTCAAACCATAACATGTACACCCAAAGCAAAAGAAAGCAGAAAACGGTCAACCAATAACATAAAGAAAATAAAAACAAAGTAAAAATGGACGATTTAAATGTTATAATGTTAATGTCATGACTATTTAATCAGATTAGTATCACAGCTACTACCATCAAGGATGAAGGCAACTGCCGTATTTCGTTCAGGCTTCAATCAACATTATGATTGATCCCAATTAACTCTGAGATAATTACACATTACTATAGTGATACTATATGACAAAGAGTCTTGGAGTGGTTATGCGAAGGTAAGTTTTGTTTTCAGAAGCCAGGCATGAACTCTAATAAATGACGATATGTCCTCAAACCAGTTATAACTAAATTACGTTTTACATGCACATTAGTTTATGAAATGGTTCAAGGAAGAATACTCTGAACGTTTCACAACATAAGCAACACTAGTCAACATCAAACTGCATTTGCTACTTACAGTGGTGGTGGGAGTATTAGCTAAAGGTAAAAGAAAACACGACGAAAATACACATTAACACAATGAATAAAACATCACATCAAACATTCACAGAATTGTTAAAATAATCTGGCATTAATCTCATCTTCTGTTGTGGTCAGTCCTGCGTTCGATTCCCCACATGGGTACAATGTGTGAAGCCAATTTCAGGTGTCCCCCGCCGTGATATTGCTGGAATATTGTTCAAAGCGGAGTAAAACCAGACTCACACTCTCATTTTCTGATATACACCACTTGTAAATGGCCATCAAACAGTTAGGTAGGTTAACGAGAGGATCACGATTTACATTTTATGACATATAATCAATGGAAGTAAACGCCCCCAACGTCCCTTTGTCCCGCCGGTGTGTGATAAGCAATCAACCCACTGTGCCAGGATCCCTCTAGGAGATTCACCCTGATTATGATCCTTGATTCAGGTACTATACCTGTGCACAAATAAAGTGTCCTCCGTGATACTCTGTTCAAAACAGCTTTAAACCCCATTCACATACTGTAGCAGTCGATACAATACATCTTCCCGACATAAGGGGGTTAACAGATTTTAGTCCGATTTTAGTGCAGTTTCCACCCTTGCCGAACTCGGCTAGAATTATGAAGATATATTTTGGCGCGACTGACGACCAATGCATAGTCCAATCAAAGCTCCGCAACGACATCGACATCCAGTCCATAAACAACATGTCGAATTCGTTCGATTGCAGATTTACACAGCAAGAGTACTATCATCTGGCGTCGACATATATTTTCCAAATCTGCTAATGTTTATAATCAAGGTGCTCAAGTGATCTGATGCACTTCGCGAGGTAAAACCCGTTTTATTACAATAAAGATCTCTATTATTGATCAGATCGTCTTGACTGGGCGCGGCCATTTTGTTGGAAGCAAATGCAAGTGATATGAGAGGTGAAATCTGATAAGTCAGTAGAGGGGACAGAGAAGGGACATAACTCGTATATAGCCAATGGTGGCCCGACGATCGAGCCCCGAAATTCCAAACAAGTTCGGCAAGCGTGGAAACTGGACTTTTAAAGTCATTTATCTTCCTTGCCTAGGGAAGATAATTCAAGATGAGTTTAAGGGCAATTTAAGTATAAGACAAAGTAGCCATACCATCCACCGTAAGTAACAGACTGACAAACACCATGCAGAGTAGAGCGGCTTTCATCTTGAATCTGAAAATGATCAACAATTATCTACAGTGATTGGTTACAAAGTATATTCAACTGAAGTTTACAAACCAGTATTTATAGATGAGGAAAACAGAATATTTTCATGTAGTCGACGAGTCTGCCTTAAAGTGACGGAGTGGGTTCAAAATTATGACTCATCTACGGCGGCTGGTCAGTTTTACTGTTTAGTTAAAGCCTGAAGTGAAGTTCCCAATTTCGGTGGCACCCATTAGGTGTACGTTGCAGACAGGCCAAAGGTCATAACCAGAATGAAGCCTGGATTAGAACCGACGATTTGTGGAACCAGGCAGGACTAACGGAAGTAGCTCTGCAGTGAGAGACGCTGCGAATCAGATGTCGAGCCACTCTCGTACCCCCCCCCCCCCCCCCCCCCCCGCCCCCCTTAAATATGAAACAATAGATAGTTTAACAGTAGTGAATATGTCTCCCCTCTACCCCACCCGTCCCACCCCATTTAGTATGAAACAATAGATAATGATCGATGTTTAACAGCAGTGAATATTTCTCCCCTCTACCCCACCCACCCCACCCCCATTTAATATGAAACAATAGTTAATGATCGATGTTCAACAGTAGTGAATATGCTCACCCCCCCCAACCCCTACCACCGCCCCCCATCCCACCCCCTTTAATATGAAACAATAGATAATGATCGATGTCTAACAGTAGTGGATTTGTCTCCCCTCTACCACCTCCCCGATCCCACCCCCTTTAATATGAAACAATAGATAATGATCGATGCTTAACAGTAGTGAATAGGGCTCTGGTCACAGGTAACAAATTGTTAACATGTAGCTACATCAGAGCCTGTAGGTGCGTGTATGTGTCCTTAATGCGACAATGTCAAACACAATGACCGTATCATGGGAAAACAAGCTCGTGGTGACCAGAAAACAGGGATATGATTTAGTCTATTACGTCATATACTTAGTGGCCGACCAACCAGACCCTGATCATGACTGAAAGTTTTCATTAAACTGTTATGAACATCAACTCGCTTTGTTTCGCAATGATACAAATTCATACGAGTGAATGAGTGACTTAGCTTTATAGTGAGTTGGGTTTAACGCTGCTTTGAACAGCTTCTCAAATATATCAGGGCGTGTCAGCTCGATGTGGGGAGAAAGCCCAAGGTGATTCACATCTTAGACGTTTACTAGTTTATGACACACCTAGAAACAAAACAGGACGACTTGTTATTCGAATTCACGATCATAGGTTTCTAGCACGCCAAAGGTACTTGTATTTATGGTAATATTTAAGAAACGGTCATCTTTCAATCGAATATAGTTTCTGGCAAAGGGAGGCTGCAATTGGTAGCTAACAAAAGATCCATCTCGGGTCCATTCGGCTTCTTCCGCTGGCTGCATAATACATCGGACAGGAAGTAGTGATGCTGCGTGAATGGAGTCTGATCCAATCGCACATAATTCGTATAACTTTATTTATTCTGTAATGGAGAAAGTATTTAAAATTATCAATTCCGGACACTTTGATTTGAAGACAAAAGCTTGCGGAAACAAAATGGACTGTCACATTAGGTTCACGACTGCCGCCAGGTTGTGCTGTGTCATTTCCACGAAACTATAGCTAGTTCCAATATGGATTCCTGCCGGAGTTAGCCGAGGCCCTACTGGGTTGCATGACTCAGAAACAGGGGGCGCTGCCTGCTGAACCCCATCAGACGTTGGGCAAACGATGAACATACGGCAGAATCCATGATCGTGTGGATCTGTGTGAGCAAGGTGTACGTGCTTCATTGCTCTGTTTCATACTATGTGGCCATATTCTTTGTCGTAACTGAGACATGACGTCCACTTGGACGGATTGAGCTACTTTTTGAAGGATAATGAGCGTCCGGTGTCCATATTCTGGCGAAATGGAGACAGTCCTGGATGGACATTAAAACATGCGTGGGGTGGTGGGGTAGCCTGGTGATTAAAACGTTCGCTCGTCACGCCGGAGGTCCGAGTTCGATTCTCCTCATTGTTACTATGTCTGAAGCCCTTTTCTGGTGTCCCCTGCTATGATATTGCTGGAATATTGCTAAAAGCGGCGTAAAAACATACTCACTCACTA
This sequence comes from Haliotis rufescens, assembly GCF_023055435.1. Taxonomy (NCBI): domain Eukaryota; kingdom Metazoa; phylum Mollusca; class Gastropoda; order Lepetellida; family Haliotidae; genus Haliotis; species Haliotis rufescens. The sequence goes on from NW_025963802.1 coordinate 6,553,798, forward strand.
AAACATGCGTAGAGTAAAATAAAAACACTGATTTCAATAGTTTGCCTTGCTTTGTTGAGAAAGTGATACCATCTTATGCCAATAAAATATCTGAAACAAAATGTTTTTGTCGTAGTGACCATTAATATTAGGTAGTACGGGTTCAGTCTTAATTAGATGTTTATTTTATGGTGTACTGCAAAGATGAATAGGGGGTTTAGGGGCATACTCAAAATCCATCAAATAGATTACCCTTATTAACTTCTTATTGAAGTTTTTCATTGTCCCAAGAATTTTGAAACAGAAACACTCTTAAAAAATATTTTGAAGCAATGTAAACTTAAGGTACTGCACAGAAAGGGGTATAGTTATGTGAGTATGGTAATAGCGTTCGTCAATAAGTAATAGACTTATATAAAAACAAGATGAGTTGTGGGTAAGTGGGTTTAAGATTTCGTTCAAGATTATCTCACGTTTATCGCAACGATCATGACGTGTGAGCTCGTGGTTGCTTGTGGTTGTTGCTAATGCTGTTTTTATAGTGTTATAGCCCACTGAGATACAATGCCACAGTTAAAAATTGATACCCTAGGTAGACACGTTCAAGGGTTTTGCAAATATATTTAACAGAGATCACTATTTCGGAACAGAAGTAGCACTGTCAATGGTTAACGTTTTGCTTCAAAGATCTGTCTGGTAGTCATGGGGAAATGGCAAATATATTAAACAGAGATCGATATTCCCCCCAAATATATCAGTTATGATTAACGTTTGGCTTTAAAGACCTCCCTAGTAGCCATGGGGAACTGGCAAATATCCGAATCCGTGCACAAATGACCAATTCATTTTTGGTATTAATTTTGCATGGGTGTCGGAAACACTCTGTCAATTATTTACGATTTTACTACTTTTGTGTTTTCTTTTTGTTTGCAGAGTAGGAAGGAATTTATCAAATATAGTGAATCCTCTAAATATGTGAAATTCTAACAGTCATCTAATACAATAAATATTACTTCAATACTATGGTGTACATTTTGGGGATAATCTGATAATGCTGCTTTTTCGTAGTTGAGGTGAGGTATAGAAGGTTTAGCATTGCGTACAAGATTATTGCCCTTACTTAGCGATGTGCGCGTGCGTTGGTAAATCTGTGTGGGGCAACTTGTACAAGCTCGGACTCAGGCCAGTTGGTTTTTTTTAACTTGCCTACCTATACTGAGATGCCATGCTGCAGTCTAACATGGATATCCCGCTCAGACACAGTGTCCAGACTGATCAGACCAATCCTTGTTTTATCATCTTAATGCCGAGCGTCAAAGAGAAGCAGCTTAAAATTTTGCGTATTTTGGAATGACGCTGTCGAGAACCACAAAGACGGTCCTCTTAGGAGTACCATAACCATAACCAAGCAAACGAGACGCATAACAAGTTATTGGAAACACATTTACTGCACATCATAACGTAGGACGATATTACACTGATAATAACAGAGATGTTGTAAAGGTCTACCGATACGAAAGTGGAACACACTGAATACTCTGGCTACAGCCCCATGCCATCCTTCTGCTTTCAGTCGTCCGTTCTGTTGTGCTTCAGTTAGTGGTAGCATGACGCCGCAGTTGCTGACGTTTGGCCAATCCAGACCCCCAGAAAATCCGGCTTTTATAGGCCCATTCACGATTCATATATGTATTTATCATACAATGGGTAGGTTTCTCGGCAGGATGTAGCCAACAGATAAAAACGATATCCGTTGGGGTCCTATGCGGATAGAGATGCAAATATCAAAGGTCAAGTAGGGACTACTTTCGCTGTTTATAAACAAACATGGCGTCGCCCTCGTCATTCGGCGATCGAGTCAGAATTAACCATCCCGAATCTGGATAAACTACAGGGATAAATGCTATCATTATCAAAAGAACAGTCTAATATACTGAAAATCAGTGTCTAACTGTGACGTAGCTAAGGCATTTTATAAGTTTTAGCAACTTTGGAGATATACATTTCGAACAATTATGCGAGGGCACGAGGCCTAGCCAAGCGGGATCAGTAGCCATATCTGTGGTTGTAACCCTCTGCGGCTTGAAACCTTCTCCACAAATTAAAATAGTTGGATTTGGCCGAAATATGTTCGAATTGTTACCTTGTTTCGTTTTGTCGCTTTGTGTACATCTGACTACACTTCTTAACGTTATGACAAGACAGACCGACTGTCAACAACGTCTGACCGTGGCCGTGACGTCTCATAGACTAGGGTTAGAGTAGCTTCCCTTTGACAAAGGGCAGTTACTCTAGCGGAGAGACCGATGGATTGCCGCGAAAGGCAATTACAAGGCAATCGTTTTGCGTATATGTTCCTTCGCCACTGTATAAGAAACAGATTTCAGTTGGAACTATATTGGCTACTGTCACTGTCCGACTGACACATCACTTACCCTATGACGTAATATATATTAATGCGCGCATTCCAGGAAAACTCGCAATGTTTCGGTAATGATTGTGAGAGAGAGAAAGCAATTTTGAAGCACAGAATTAAAGAATGACATTATATGATAAAGAGGTTATCACGCTTGTGTGTTTGGGGATGGTAAATATCCTGTATTAGGAATAAACACTATGTATTTAGCTCGCCAAGGCTCGCTAAATACAATGTTTATTCCTAATGCAGGATATTTACCATCCCCAAACACACTCGCGTGATAACCTCTATTTATATGCAGAACAACACGTGCATCAATTGTTTGTTGGTACTTGTATTGCTTCGTATGGTTGAGATACTACCAATACGGCTTCACATGTTAACTCACTTACTCAATGTATAGTAAACTGACATTTATTCCCAGAAATATAGTTATCTTATCTACGAAATAACAAATAATATTACAAATGGAACCCAGAACAATCCTACAATTTCAGGTCAAATCAGTCTAGACTTCAGTTGGACTCCTTGTTAATTTTTTTCTCCCACGTCTGGGAGACACATAGTCTGTCTTTCAGACCCTTATACAAATATATCCAATACAGCCCATACAAATCTATAATGTTTGGCAAGTCCAGGTTACTGCAGTATCAGGGAATATGTTTACTAAGATAATTTAACAACTCTTTTTGTTGTAAGCTATGTTCATTTCAGATAATAGATTAGTAGATTAGATAGTTTAGGAGACACACTAACTGTATTGCTACGTTTGGCTTATTTGTTTAGTTCAAATGTGAAAGCATCAGCCTACAAATGTCCACATACATGCCCGTGAACTGAAGTATTGATCTATTAGAATGTGAAAGAAGCGCACCATAATCTACTATCTCTGCCACATCTCAGCTCAAATTGTCAGTGATGAAATCACACGGCAATAAACAATCCAAATACTATGATATTTGGCTTCCAAAGCAACGATTTCACCCATACTTAACTTTGGTAATAAATTCAATTAGTTTTACACATTCTCGAACACTTTTGTCTGCTTCAAACACTTATACTTATTTGACTACCGTTTTAGTTGCTTCGCAAACACCTGGCGACATCACTTAAGTTCAGTGGTCCATTCATATAATTTTCACAGCTGTTTGCCCTTTACGCCAAATGGAATCTGTTTCGGTAGAAAATCTAGGATGGTTATTCTCTTGCACTGACAATTTATATTTCCTCTACTTCATTTGGTATCTGTATGACCCAGTCCTTGCGACAATCTGGGGCCCAAGATTTCCCATGTATCACAATCAGGTCAGTGTTCTATGTAGACATTTCAAAAGGCACAAGTTCGGGATGTATGTCAATAAAGAATTGTTGTGCTTAACCAGGTTTCTGTTTGTTGTTTAACGCCGCACTCAGCAATATTCCTGCTATATGACGGCGGACTGTAAATAATCGAGTCTGGACCAGACAATCCAGTGATTGATATCATAAGCATCGATCCACGCAATTGGGATACGATGACATGCATCAACCATGTCAACAAACCTGACCACCGGATCCCGTTAGTCGCCTTTCACGACACGCACAGGTTGCTGAACCCCTATTCTAACCCGGATCTTCACGGGTGCTTCACTAGGTATACACATGTACATGTATATGAAGTCCCGTATCTGCCTGGTGCTACCCCGTGTGTATTCCGGTGTGAAATGTGTATCCCAGATCTGATTGATCAGATCCAGTGTGGATTGGGTGGTTACAGTGTGTGTTGGCTGATTAGCGTCACCATGCTCCCTAGGTTAAAGGACGTTTCTGTCCTTGTACTTGCTGTTTTCGAGCTATGCATTTATCTTCGCGTGGTATTTTCTGTCTACTGCTGGATCTTATGTTCATCTCAATGTTTATCAAGTTCATATCAGCCTTATGCTGTGTTCCATGTAAATGTATATTACTGTACGTTCTTTGCCTGTCTGGTGGTGGACTTTGACTACACAATACAGTCATGTATCCTTCAGGCTGAATTAAAGGACATTTGATTTTAAGGCTGTGGTTACATTTAATGTGCAGTCCTGTGTCTTCATTGCAAAGAGCTACATTGCTAAGTCGGCCTCGTACGCCATTCTATGAATAAACATGTATGCTGGAATGTTTCATAAATACAGTTTTATGGGTGATTTTATGTGTCTCGTATTCTGCCATTACGTTATGTAAACATAATTTAAGAATTTTGAAGTTATAATGCAGGATTCGGAAGATATATGCCGACATGTCTGATGCTGAATGTCCAGTAATTCATAAATCTTGGAATATGTTTCATATATATTTAAGGGCCACGGGTGGCCCAGTCGTCTGAGGCGCCGCGATTCGCTGTGCAGAGTTGAGTCTCTTGGACACGCCAGAAACCTATGATTCGCCCCGATTATGTTTCCAGGTTTGTCAGCACCATACCCGTGCTCGTGAGTTTCACCGAAATGGTAAACGTCTGAGACCTGCATTACTTCGGGCTTTCCTCTCACATTAAGCGGACACGCAATATAACTTGAATACTGTTAAAAACGGCTTTAAACCCAACTCACTCACTCACAAATATATATTTAGACATGTGTATGTATAGCACATACATCTGCTTAATTTGAATTTGTCAAATGAACATTGCGTTATAAACTGGACCTGTTGTATAGTCAGTTGGATTTAACGCCGCTTTTAATAGTATTCCAGTTATATCATGGCGTGTCAGCTTAATGTGGGGGCAAAGCCCGAAGTGAGGCAGGTCTCAGACGTTTACCACTTCGATGAAACCCACGAGCACGGGTATGGTGCTGACAAACCTAGAAACATAATCGGGGCGAACCGGGATTCGAACCATCAATCACAGGTTTCTGGCGCAACTCTGCACATCGAATTGCGGCGCCTTAGACGACTGCGCCACCCATGCCCCCTCATATGTAATGACGTGAGTAACACCTTGCCTGACTCAGTTAGACGTGTTTTCAATATGTAAATGTATGACTCTGGTGTTCCTGAAGATTTATACCTCCTGTCAATCTAGTGTCGAATTTGTTTGTCGGCCATTCTCTGAAATTACTGCATGAATCATTTTAAAAAAGACGTACACTGAAGCACCCACGAAAACATATACAGACTGCCTTTCCTTTCTTGACTATCTTGACCATATCAGTTTTCACCGCTACTTTTCCTTTTACGCCCAGCGGAATCTGTTTCGGCAGATAATCGAAACTGGTTACTCTCTGGTGTTGACGTTTTAGTATTATCATGTACGAAGGGTGCAGTGTGTGAAACCCATTCTTAAAGGCGTGATATGTCTAGAAGCTACAAGCGGGGTAACACCAACCTCACTAAACTCCAAGAGATCCTAAAGGTAGCCCCTCTCTTCCATTTCCCAAATCACAACACAACAATATCATTTAATAAAAATAGCATTTATTTGAAGTAAAACATGTTAACCTTATTTAACAACCGATACCTTGCTCTCACACTCACTCACGCACGATACGCTCTCATAAAGGTGTCTAAAGTCATTGTAAAATGATTTACTAAGAATGTTTGCTAATAGTAAACACTAAAATGAAAATCCTGAACGATTTCAAGATGCTGTCAGTGGAAACCAACTGCAACACATTTTATGGCTGAAGTGAAAACGGCATTTTGTAATGCTGTCAAACTAAACTGGCATAATTATTCATTCGACACACAAATCATATCCCTCTTTTAAACAAACAGGTCTCCAAAGCTGTTGTATTTTCAGTGAGACCTTTTTTTGTTTTACAGTATAGCTTAATCAATGTTTGCATGGACATGGTAAATAATGTATGTACAATAAGCTTAATGTTAAGTGAATTTAAGAAATAAGTCGATAACATTCGAAACGGTAAAGCAATTGTAAACTATATATTCAATAACCTAATATGAAACTGAAACATTACAACAAGTAAAGATCAACTTTGAAATGACCGCCTTAACGTCGTCATGGCAACAAGAATAACTGAAAGTCGTCATGGAAACAATTGTGTGAGGTGTCGCCATGGCTATTAGGACAGCTTGATGTCACGATAACGACAACTTCTTGTCATGGAAACATTTAGTATCTACGTCTAGCATATACGTGTGGCATCTACCATCTACGTCTAGTTTCTACATCAAGAATTTACGTGTAGCATCTACATCTACCATCTACGTTTAGTATCTCCGCCTAGCATATACGTGTAGCATCTACATCTACTATCTACGTTTAGTATCTACGTCTAGTATCTACGTCTAGCATATACGTGTAGCATCTACATCTACCATCTACGTTAAGTATATCCGCGTAGCATATACGTGTAGCATCTACTATCTACCATCTACGTTTAGTATCTACGTCTAGCATATACGTGTTGCATCTACATCTACCATCTACGTTAAGTATATCCGCGTAGCATATACGTGTAGCATCTTCGTGTATTATCTACGTCTAGCATCTTCGTCTAACATCTACGTTTAGCATCTTCGTCTTGCATCTACGTCTAGTATCTCCGTCCAGTATCAATGTCCAGCATCTTCGTCCTGCATCCATGTCTTGCATCTCTGTAAAGATCTATCCATAGAGTAGTTTCTTCCTCGATCTTTAAGAATGAGTGAGTGCGTACCTTGGTTACTCTTTGTCTTAGGTGCACAATGTTACGTTAAATAGCTATACTGCATCTATGACTTCGTGGAAAACATTCCACATCTTCGTGTACATTTATATTCAAATATATTGTATTCACACAAACTTGAAAAATAAAAAGGAAGAACCAGGATTCGAAGCCACGTAAGAGGTTCTTGGCATGCCTATGGGGCGCAAATTGCGGCGCATTAGACGACTTGGCCACCGCTGAAGCTTATAAATGAACTGCACACACACATGAAACGTGAAACGTTTGGGCCGATAGATTTTAACGCTGCAGTTTCTGTTATATCGAGTATAATATAGGTAAAATATGAATTATTGTCATGGAGTGATGGGGTCCCAGAGCTCCTATACTTAACTTAGCTAAATGCCGGTACAAATAGGTTTTCATGTATTTCACTTCTCACACATATCCAGCTCGTGTCGGCTTTGAAGAAACAGTAAAGTTAGATCGCACTTGTTCTATACCTTGCTGCTAAGTTAGACGTACCACTGAACCAGTGTATGTCAGTGTGTTATTTCCTTTCTTTTGTTTAAGGTGTCACAAGTGTCCTAGTTGTCTAAAGTTGTTTGAGTAAATAATTATTACTATTGTCGCCGGGTATATTTAAGGTTAGTTGCCAGGAGTTATTTCTATTTCATTTTACGGACGCTTCATCTCCCAATCTTACTTACGGGATGTTTAACCTAGTGTTTGAATAAGTAATCTCGTGCAACGCGATGCCTTTTAACCGCGTATGATAATCACAAATAATTACATTGATGATTTAGTTTCTACAATCGCGTGACCTATTCTATTGACAAGCTTACCATAAGAAAACAGATAGCTAAAGGTACATACCTGTAAAAAGATATAAATAAATGGCATCAATGTGAATTGGTGTGTCGAGGGAGAAAGAAGGTCTTCCCTCGGATATGGCGTGACAAAAAGTAGTATTTGAAAGTGTCCACGTCACACCCCAGGTATGTGCACGAGATACTGCTGGTAAGACAACCAGGAGTAAGATTGAGAGATGAAGTGTTCGTAAAATATAATAGAGATAACTCTTGGTAACTAACCTTAAATATATCCGGCGACACTATATTACACAGTGTAATTGACAAGTGGCATTGCTATTATAATTTCAATCTTGGAATATATATATATATATATGTTATGACAATAAAGTATGGTTAATTTCGCATTAACAGCGATTTTCAGCGCCTATATATATATATAGGCGCTGAAAATCGCTGTTAATGCGAAATTAACCATACTTTATTGTCATAACAGGGGCTGTCAGCAGCATCCTTCAGAATATAGAGTCTTGGAATGCGCTAAAAGACATTTTGAATGCATTATTTCATTTTTATGTCGTTTCATAATATCACTGCCTTATTACACAATCTCTCACTCCCTCGGCCATGTATAAATTAACATGAAAAAGCATAAACATCCGTGTACTATGTTTCTGTCAAACGGTCAAACAGCCAAGGAAGAATATAAGTTGTCGCAGTATCACTCGGAATATATGTTGTTTAATGCCTTCCTTGTTGCGTGGCTCGTGGCCACCTCCAGCTCGTGCTATAAAACCTAACGAGCGACGCTTAAAACCATATGTCCCCACAAGTGATACCCAAACAACAAATTTATCATGCCGACAATTTATATTATGACATTGTAAGAGAACTAAAACAAATTCAAAATTGATAGAAAGGTGTTGTTCGATTGAGCTAAGGTTAAATTGTGCTTGGTCACGTGACTTTCATTAACTCGGTCTTCGCTTCGAAACGGGGTATATAGGATGTAATCTGCCTCTCAGAAATCCACGTGCAGCCTGTCTTGTTCGTGGCGGGGTATATGGGAGTTATTCTACCGCTGACACCAATCAGATCTCATCATTCCGACATGGAGGTATGATACGGATATTTATATGATTTCAACCTAACCACGTAATATATATATTCTTGATCATAAATCCTTACATTTTACGAGAAACAACAAAGACAAAAATCATAAGTTTTATATAATGTTTTATTACACACTGACAGAAATGTCTTACATGTGCACGCGCAAATCGTTATCACAAAAGGTATATGCTTTCAATCATGTTAATCAAATAATTCTTCTAATCTATTGATTGAATATAAAGTTGCGCATTCGGTTATTTCTAAATCATGTTAATGTTATTCGATAGGCTATTCACATTTGTGTATTGGGTTAACAACAGAACTAATTAACTGATTAACTAATTAATAAAAACACATCACTTTATCGGGTTTTGTCATCAAAACCGTCATGTTCAATAGTAACACGGATTTGCTCATGGCACACGGACGACGTCAAGTTGGCGGGAAAGATGAAGGCCGGAGATGACACAAGTTATCATCAACACTGGTGTGGACATCTGCACAGCCGTCGCCTGAACAGAACAAAGAACCTCAAAATGTTACAGTTTTCTGAGCAAACTAAAACTAATTTTAGATCAATTAATGTTCGCGATGTGATGAAACCAAATTATTGTGTGTACCTTGAAGAAAATCTCAGAGCACAGATATTTGGTGAAGGGTAACTTGAGACTTCCATTTAGGTAATTAGATATTATAAAAGTTGAAATGATATGACATGAAAAACATACCCCATTAGGATTAGCTGTAGTGCTCTGAAATTCAAACAAAACAGAATTCAGCACACTACGATATGAGGCGACACTGAAACCTCCTTATACCCCAAACCCCACCTCCATGGTTGTTACAGCTGATCCCGTCACAGGCTTTGTTTCAATATTTCATCAGCCACTGACATATTTCGTTTATCAGGAAACACTTTCAGTAGATAATCTTTCACTGGGAACGCTACTGTCACCGATTAACAGGGTATCCCTGGACACACCCGGAACTTCCCCCTCTCCTATCTCACTATCCCCACATCAAGTAAGTCTATACACCACAATTTACCCTCATATCTACCCGCTCCAAAAATACCTGTTTATATACTGTACAAGAAAAGTAGGGGGGGGGGAAATATAGATCAGCTTTGAAATATGGCTGTCAGAGACAAAACAGAAGCCAAAAAAGAACACCCCAACGCAACCGAAACACTGCACGTGGACCATGCAATTCCTCTGTGCCCGTGGGTAGGGGGTCACTCTTGGTTTTGACACTTAAATGAAAGGGTTATCAAATCACTCTCAGCCATTAGTATTACTGATTTTTATTATCCACAGCAACACGTAAGCTACCCTTGTTTTAATGCAGTATTTGTGATCAGACTGTCAGACTCGGAATACGTCGTCTACCCGCTCCAAAGAGTATCGGTTGAAACTTGAAAAAAACATACCCCATAATACCAAGCAGAGATTCAACACAAACCATAACTGAAATATGAGCAGCAATATAAATATACAGTGAAACCGTTTTATACTGGAAAGGATGCCTTCGGGCGACAAACAGAACCTTTCCCCTTACATGGTTCGGTCTATCCACTCACATCTTCCTTCATCTCTACCAACTTCTTCCTTTATTTCTAACTTCATCCACCTTCATCTCTACCCACATCCACCATCTTCTATACCCTCATCCACCTTCATCTCTACCCACATCCAACTTTATCTCTACCCACATCCACCTTTATCTCTACCCACATCATCCTTCATCTCTACCCACATCGTCCTTCATCTATACCCACACCCACCTTCATCTATACCCACGCCCACCTTCATCTCTACCCAAAACCACCTTCCTCACTACACACATCCACCTTCATCTCTACCCACATCCACCTTCATCTCTACCCATATCACCCTTCATCTCTACACACATCATCCTTCTTCTCTACCCACATCATTCTTCATCTCTACCCACATTTGTCCTTCTTCTCTACCCACATCGTCCTACATCTCTACCCACATCCACCTTCATCTCTAATCACATCTAACTTCATCTCTACCCACATCGTTCTTCGTCTCTACCCACATCGTCCTACATCTCTACCCACATCCACCTTCATCTCTACTCACATCTACCTTCATCTCTACCCACATCGTTCTTCTTCTCTACCCACATCCACCCTTCATCTCTACCCATATCGTCCAACATCTCTACCCACATCAACCTTCTTCTATATCCACATCCACCTTCCTCATTACCCACATCCAACTTCTTCTCTACCCACATCATCCTTCATCTCTACCCACATCTACCTTCATCTCTACCCACATCCACCTTCATCTCTACACACATCATCCTTCTTCTATATCCACATCAACCTTCGTCATTACCAACATCCAGCTTCATCTCTTCTCACATCGTCCTTCATCTCTACCCACACCCAACTTCATCTCTACCCATATCACCCATCATCTCTACACACATAATCCTTCTTCTATATCCACATCCACTTTCCTACTTTGGAACATCCAACTTCATCTCTACCCACATTGTCCTTCATCTCTACCCATATCATCCTTCATCTCTACCCACATACACCCTTCATCTCTACCCACATCGTCCTACATCTCTACCCACATCCACCTTCATCTCTACCCACATCTACCTTCATCTCTACCCACATCGTCCTTTATGTCTACTCACATCCAACTTCATCTCTACCCACATCCACCTTCATCTCTACCCATATCAGCCTTCATCTCTACCCACATCGTCTTTCATCTCTACCCACATCCTACTTCATCTCTACCAATATCACCCTTCATCTCTACACACATCATCCTTCTTCCATATCCACATCCACCTTCCTCATAACCAACATCGTCCTTCATCTCTACCCACATCGTCCTTCATCTCTACCCACATCGTCCTTCATCTCTACCCACATCCAACTTCACCTCTACCCATATCACCCTTCATCTCTACCCACATCGTCCTTCTTCTCTACCCACATCGTCCTACATCTCTACCCACATCCACCTTCATCTCTAATCACATCTAACTTCATCTCTACCCACATCGTTCTTCGTCTCTACCCACATCGTCCTACATCTCTACCCACATCCACCTTCATCTCTACTCACATCTACCTTCATCTCTACCCACATCGTTCTTCTTCTCTACCCACATCCACCCTTCATCTCTACCCATATCGTCCAACATCTCTACCCACATCAACCTTCTTCTATATCCACATCAACCTTCCTCATTACCCACATCCAACTTCTTCTCTACCCACATCATCCTTCATCTCTACCCACATCTACCTTCATCTCTACCCACATCCACCTTCATCTCTACCCACATCATCCTTCTTCTATATCCACATCAACCTTCGTCATTACCAACATCCAGCTTCATCTCTTCTCACATCGTCCTTCATCTCTACCCACACCCAACTTCATCTCTACCCATATCACCCATCATCTCTACACACATCATCCTTCTTCTATATCCACATCCACTTTCCTACTTTGGAACATCCAACTTCATCTCTACCCACATTGTCCTTCATCTCTACCCATATCATCCTTCATCTCTACCCACATACACCCTTCATCTCTACCCACATCGTCCTACATCTCTACCCACATCCACCTTCATCTCTACCCACATCTACCCTCATCTCTACCCACATCGTCCTTTATGTCTACTCACATCCAACTTCATCTCTACCCACATCCACCTTCATCTCTACCCATATCAGCCTTCATCTCTACCCACATCGTCTTTCATCTCTACCCACATCCTACTTCATCTCTACCAATATCACCCTTCATCTCTACACACATCATCCTTCTTCTAAAACCACATCCACATTCCTCATTACCAACATCCAACTTCATCTCTACCCACATCATCCTTCATCTCTACCCACAGCCACCCTTCATCTCTACCCACATCGTCCTACATATCTACCCACATCCACCTTCATCTCTACCCACATCTACCTTCATCTCTACGAAAATCATCCTCCATCTCTACCCAAATCCACCCTTCATCTCTACCCACATCGTCCTTCATCCCCACCCACATCCATCTTCATTTCTACCCACATCTACCTTCATCTCTACCCACATCATCCTTCTTCTATATCCACATCCACCTTCATCTCTACCACATCCAACTTCATCTCTACCCACATCGTCTTTCATCTCTACCCACATCATCCTTCATCTCTACACACATCACCCTTCATCTCGACCCACGTCCACCTTCATCTATACCCACGTCCACCTTCATCTCTCCACACATCCTCCTTCATCTCTACCCAAATCCTCCTTCATCTCCACCCACATCCTCCTTCATCTCTACCCAAAGCCACCTTCCTCACTACCCACATCCATCTTCATTTCTACCCACATCCACCTTCATCTCTACCCACATCCTCCTTCATCTCTACCCAAAACCACCTTCCTCACTAACCACATCCATCTTCATCTCTACCCACATCCAACTTCATCTCTACCCACATCCAACTTCATCTCTACCCTCTCATCCTTCATCTATATCCACATCCACCTTCCTTATTACCCACATCCAACTTCATCTCTACCGACATCGTCCTTTATCTCTACCAACATCCTTCTTTATCTCAACCCACATCCAACATCTTCTAAACCCACATCCAACTTCATCTCTACCCGCATCCAACTTAATCTCTACCCACATCATCCTTCATCTCTACCCAAATCACCCTTCATCTCTACCCACATCAAATTCATCACTATCCGCATCGTCCTTCATCTCTACCCACATCATCCTTCATCTCTACACACATCAACCTTCATCTCGACCCACGTCCACCTTCATCTCTACACACATCAACCTTCATCTCTCCACACATCCTCCTTCACCTCTACCCAAATCCTCCTTCATCTCTCCACACATCCTCCTTCACCTCTACCCAAATCCTCCTTCATCTCGACCCACATCCTCCTTCATCTCTACCCAAAACCACCTTCCTCACTACCCACATCCATCTTCATTTCTACCCACATCCACTTTCATCTCTACCTACATCATCCTTCAACTCTACCCAAAACCACCTTCTTCACTAACCACATCCCTCTTCATCTCTACCCACATCCACCTTTATCTCTACCCACATCCACAATCATCTCTACCCACATCCACCTTCATCTCGACCCACATCATCCTTTATCTCTACCCAAAACCACCTTCCTCACTAACCACATCCATCTTCATCTCTACCCACATCCACCTTTATCTCTACCCACATCCACCTTCATCTCTACCCACATCCACCTTCATCTCTTCTCACATCCTCCATCATCTTACACTGCGGTTAAAACGTGGTAAGAATGTTATGTTGAGATATATACCTTTACATCACTACAAATGTAGCAATATGCACTTCAGTACCGCGAATGGTACCTTACTGTTACAGTTTCTTTACTCATTATTAACACCAACACTTAGTTTGTATCCAGTAATAATCATAATGTGTCCAAACCATTGCACCTTTGTTATCACTCACATTTTACAAGCTAATTGCAGACATTTATTTTATTGGTGAACGATAAATTGAAAAAGCATACCTGACTTTTGGTGTTGGCACCGGCTTGCTGGAATTAAAGCAAAACAAAATTCAACACACAGTGGAGAGACTACATGTAAAATCTAAATAATAGATTGAAACATGATTCTTCCGTAGATCCTGATACGTTTAAAGTTTAAGGTATGAATGACGTACTGACATTAATATAACCCATAACATTATTCGTTATTTACCCACATATCTACCCGATCCTGAAATACCTGTTTATATACTGTACAGGAAAAGTAGGGGCTTAAAATATAGATGGTATGATCTCCCGTCAGAAGAAAGATCAGCTTTGAAATATGGCTGCCAGAGACAAATCAGTTTAGAATCCAAAAAAGTACGCCCCAACGCAACCGAAACACTGCACGTGGACCATGCAATTCCTCTGGACCCGTGGGTAGGGGGTCACTCTTGATTTTGACACTTCTGTGAAAGGGTCATCAAATCACTCTCAGCCATGAGTGTTGGTCATTATCAGCAGGAATACGTACGCTACTCTTGTATTAATGCAGTATTTGTGATCAGACTCGGAATACGTCGTCTGCCCGCTCCAAAGAGAATCAGTTGAAACTTGAAAATACATACGCCATACTACCAAGCAGAGATTCAGCACAATTCATGAATGAAATATGAGCAAAAATATCAATATACAGTAAAATCTGGTTATACTGGAAAGGACGCCTTACGACCACAACAAGAACCATTCCCCTTACATGGTTCAGTCTATCCATCCACACCTTCCTTCATCTCTACCCACATCCACCTTCATCTCTACCCAAATCCACAATCATCTCTACCCACATCCACAATCATCTCTACCCACATCCACGATCCACAATCATCTCTACCCACATCCACAATCATCTCTACTCACATCATCCTTCAACTCTACCGACATCCACCTCCCTCACTACCCACATCACCCTTCATCTCAAACCACACCCACCTCCAACTCTACCCACACCCACCTTCATTTCTAACCACATCCACAATCATCTCTACCCACATCCACAATCATCTCTACCCACATCAACCTTCCTCACTACCCACATCCACCTTCATCTCTCCCCACATCCACCTTCATTTCTACCCACATCCACAATCATCTCTACCCACATCATCCTTCATCTCTACCCACATCATCCTTCATCTCTAACTACATCATCCTTCAACTCTACTCACATCCACCTTCCTCACTACCCACATCACCCTTCATCTCAAGCCACATCCAACTTCATTTTTACCCACATCCACCTTCATTTCTACCCATATCATACTTCAACTCTACCTACATCCACTTTCATATCTACCCACATCATCCTTCATCTCTACCCACTTCCACCTTCATCTATACCCACATCCACCTTCATCTCTACCCACATCATCCTTCATCTCTACCCACATCCACCTTCATCTCTACCCACATCATCCTTCAACTCTACCCATATCATCCTTCATCTCTCCCCACCTCCACCTTCATTTTTACCCACATCCACAATCATCTCTACCCACATCCACCTTCCTCACTACCCACATCACCCTTCATCTAAAGCCACACCCACCTCCAATTCTACCCACACCCACCTTAATCTCTATCCACATTATCCTTCATCTCTACCTACATCCACCTTCATCTCTACCTTCGTCCACCTTCATCTCTACTCACATCCACCATCATCTCTTCCTGCATCCACCTTCATGTCTACCAACATCCACTTTCATCTCTACCCACATCCAACTTTATTTCTACCCACATCCACAATCATCTCTACCCACATCATCCTTCATCTCTACCCACATCATCCTTCATCTCTACCCACATCATCCTTCATCTCTACCCACATCATCCTTCAACTCTACTCACATCCACCTTCCTCACTACCCACATCACCCTTCATCTCAAGCCACATCCAACTTCATTTCTACCCACATCCACCTTCATTTCTACCCATATCATACTTCAACTCTACCTACATCCACTTTCATATCTACCCACATCATCCTTCATCTCTACCCACATCCACCTTCATCTATACCCACATCCACCTTCATCTCTACCCACATCATCCTTCATCTCTACCCACATCCACCTTCATCTCTACCCACATCATCCTTCAACTCTACCCACATCATCCTTCATCTCTCCCCACCTCCACCTTCATTTTTACCCACATCCACAATCATCTCTACCCACATCCACCTTCCTCACTACCCACATCACCATTCATCTCAAGCCACACCCACCTCCAATTCTACCCACACCCACCTTAATCTCTATCCACATTATCCTTCATCTCTACCTACATCCACCTTCATCTCTACCTTCGTCCACCTTCATCTCTACTCACATCCACCATCATCTCTTCCTGCATCCACCTTCATGTCTACCAACATCCACCTTCATCTCTACCCACATCCAACTTTATTTCTACCCACATCCACAATCATCTCTACCCACATCATCCTTCATCTCTACCCACATCATCCTTCATCTCTACCTTCGTCCACCTTCATCTCTACCCACATCCACCTTCATCTCTACCCATATCCCCTTCATCTCTAACAACATCCACCTTCATCTCTTCTCGCATCCACCTTCGTGTCTACCCACATCCACTTTCATCTCTACCCACATCCAACTTCATTTCTACACCACATCCACCTTCATTTCTACCCACATCCAACTTCATTTTTAACCACATCCACAATCATCTCTTCCCACATCCAACTTCATTTCTACCAAAATCCACAATCATCTCTACCCACATCCATCTTCATCTCTACCCACATCAACCTTCATCTCTACCTACATCCACCTTCATTGGAATATTTCAGCCATGCTGTAAATCAAGAAATATCTGTATAAACAATTAGTTCTTGTGGTGTTATAATTACACACTGTGGTTAAAACGTGGTAAGAATGTTATGTTGAGATATATACCTTTACATCACTACAAATGTAGCAATATGCACTTCATCACGGCGAATGGTACCTTACTGGTACAGTTTCTTTACTCATTATTAACACCAACACTTAGTTTGTATCCAATAATAATCATAATGTGTCCAAACCATTGTACATTTGGTATAACTTACATTTTACAAGCTGATTGCAGACATTTATTTTATTGGTGAACGATAAATTGAAACAAGCATACCTGCTTGTTGGCGCCTGTCTGGAATTCAAACAAAACATAATTCAACACACAGCGGAGAGACAACATGTAAAATCTGAATAATAAATTCAAACATGATTATTCAGTAGACCCTGATACGTTTACAGTTTAGGGTATAAATGATGCACTGACAGCGAGTTCTTTTGCTATTTGGTTTTAATACCTCAAAGGGGACTCGTTGATTTAATGTTTTAAGGAAAGGGGGCGAACGCCCAGGTGATCTAACGTCAAACCAATTTAGGCCCCAACCCTTTTCTAATAGACAACGGATAATACCTGGATATCTTATATATTTCCAATTTGTTATTGCCTATATGATGTAATGATTAATATTAGTAGCCAGAGGCAGTTGCCGTGATATCGCCGCTCCTCGTTTCCTGGTGTCTAGAGCTACTTCGTTGGGGGTAATTTGAACAGCATTGGCTGTGTACAAAAATGTTACAAAAGTTTAGCCAGCATTGTCCCCGCATCAGACATTGTGGTAGAGGTGTTCCGGACACAGTTATATATGTGTGTATCGTTGAAATAACTATCTATCCCATCTAATGTTAGCCAGTTGAAATTTACAAGCGTGTCGTATTCTTCACGTTTTGCATGACTGAACAACAAATTCGATAGGATAAGATATTGATCAGAACGATATATTTAAAAACTGACCGAATAACATTTCGAGAACCAGAGCGAACACACTTGCCGAGAGGAGCAATCCACACAACCAACGACACTATTTGTGGGATACGGAGATCAGATTCTTGGACCAGTGGCACTTCGTTTTTTCAATGTCATGGCCCAGGATTGACATTCTAACAGGATAATGCCCGACCTCACACGACTTGGGTTGCTACCGCTTTTCTTCAACAGCACAATGTTCAACTACTGCCTTGGCCAGCTACATCATCCCCAACTACGTGTATGTACAAAACGGGGGAAGGGTGGCAGGCACTATGTTTAGTGTAGGTATTATGTATCGGACTCATTACAATTAACGACAGAACCCGTGAAGATCCGGGATAGAATAGGTCTTCAGCAACCAATGCTTGCCGTAAAAGACGATTTTGCTCGTCGTAAAAGGCGACTAAAAGGATCGGGTGGTCAGTCTCCCTGACTTGGTTGATGCATATCATCGTATCCCAATTTCGTGGATCGATGCTAATGACATCAGCCACTGGATTGTCTGTTCGAGACTCAATTCTTTACAGGCCGCCGTCATATAGCGGGAATATTCCTGAGTGCGGCGTTAAAAAATAAATAAACAAACAACATTTATCGATAGATTGGACATTACATGAATGTTATGTTAGCCGAACGTCGCTTCTAGTGATAATGAAGTCACCTCTAGGAGAGCAAGCATAAAGCTGACATACATAGAAACCCTGTCTAGATCCAAAACCGGATCACCCGTGTTTGCTTCGTTTTTCAAACCATAACATATACACCCAAAGCAACAGAAAGCAGAAAACGGTCAACCAATAACATAAAGAAAAGAAAAACATGGTATGAAATGGACGATTTAAATGTTATAATGTTAATGTCATGACTATTTAATCAGATTAGTATCACAGCTACTGACATCAAGGATGAAGCCAACTGCCGTATTTCGTTCCGGCTTCAATCAACATTATGATTGATCCAAATTAATTCTGAGATAATTACACATTACTATAGTGATACTAAATGACAAGGAGTCTTGGAGTGGTTATGCGAAGGTAAGTTTTCTTTTCAGAAGCCAGACATTAACTCATTATAAATCACGATATATCCTCAAAGCAGTTATAACTAAATAACGTTTTACATGCACATTAGTTAATGAAATGGTTCAAGGAAGAATACTCTGAACGTTTCACAACATAAGCACAACTAGTCAACATCAAACTGCATTTGATACTTACAGTGGTGGTGGGAGTAGTATTTGCAGCTAAAAGGAAACACGACGAAAATACACACCATGAATAAAACATCACATCAAACTTTCACAGTTAAAATAAACTGGCATTAATGTCATCTTCTATTGTGGTCAGCACACCAATGTTTCGGGATACTTTCTGATATATCACGCCAAAGCCCTGTGTTCGATTCCCCACATGGGTACAATGTGTGAAGCCAATTTCAGGTGTCCTCCGCCGTGATATTGCTGGAATATTGTTCAAATCGGAGTAAAACCAGACTCACTCTCTCACTTTCTGATATACACCACTTTTAAATGGCCATCAAACAGTTAGGTAGGTTAACAAGAGGATCACAATTTACATTTCTGACATATAATCAATAGAAGTAAACGCCCCCAACGTCCCTATGTCCCTCCGGGGTGTGATAAGCAATCAACCCACTGTGCCAGGATCCCTCAAGGAGATTCACCCTGATTATGATCCTTGATTCAGGTACTATACCTGTGCTCAAATAAAGTGTCCTCCGTGATACTCTGTTCAAAACAGCTTTAAACCCTACTCACACACTGTAGCAGTCGATACAATACATCTTCCGACATAAGGGGGTTAACAGATTTTAGTCCGATTATAGTCCAGTTTCCACCCTTGCCGAACTCGGCTAGAATTATGAAGTTATATTTTGGCGCGACTGACGACACTATGCATAGTCCAATCAAAGCTCCGCAACGACATCGACATCCAGTTCATAAACAGCATGGCAACTGCCGTGCCGAATTCATTCGATTGCAGATTTACACAGCAAGAGTACCATCATCTGGCGTCGACATATATTTTCCAAATCTGCTCATGTTTATAATCAAGGTGCTCAAGTGATTTGATGCACTTCGCGAGGTAAAACCCGTTTTATGACAA
This sequence comes from Haliotis rufescens, assembly GCF_023055435.1. Classification (NCBI taxonomy): domain Eukaryota; kingdom Metazoa; phylum Mollusca; class Gastropoda; order Lepetellida; family Haliotidae; genus Haliotis; species Haliotis rufescens. Next base: position 6,574,328 of record NW_025963802.1, read on the forward strand.
TAAAGATCTCTATTATTGATCAGATCGTCTTGACTGGGCGCGGCCATTTTGTTGGAAGCATATCGAGTGATATGAGAGGTGAAATCTGATAAGTCAGTAGAGGACAGAGAAGGGATCTAACTAGTTATAGCCACTGGTGGCCCGACGATCGAGCCCCGAAATTCCAACCAAGTTCGGCAAGCTTGGAAACTGGACTTTTAAAGTCATTTATCTTCCTTGCCTAGGGAAAATAATTCAAGATGAGTTTAAGGGCAATTCAGGTATAAGACAAAGTAACCATACCATCCACCGTAAGTAACAGACTGACAAACACCATGCAGAGTAGAGCGGCTTTCATCTTGAATCTGAAAATGATCAACAATTATCTACAGTGATTGGTTACAAAGTATATTCAACTGAAGTTAACAAACCAGTATTTATAGATGAGGAAAACAGAATATTTTCATGTAGTCGACGAGTCTGCCTTAAAGTGGGTTCAAAGTTATGTCTCATCTACGGCGGCTGGTCAGTTTTACTGTTCAGTAAAAGCCTGATGTGAAGTTCCCCATTTCGGTGACACCCATTAGGAGTATGTTGCAGACAGGCCAAAGGTCATAACCAGAATGAAGCCTGGATTAGAACCGACGATTTGTGGAACCAGGCAGGACTAAGGGAAGTAGCTCTGCAGTGAGAGACGCTGCGAATCAGATGTCGAGCCACCCCCTCCCCCCCCCCCCCCCCCCCCCATCCCCCCCCCCCCCCTTTAATATGAAACAATAGATAATGATCGATGCTTAACAGCAGTGAATATGTTTCCCCTCTACCCCAGCCACCCCACCCCCATTTAATATGAAACAATAGATAATGGTCGATGCTGAACAGTAGTGAATATGCCCCCCCCCTCCCCCCCCCCTCTGCCACCGCCCCCATCCCACCCCCTGTAATATGAAACAATAGATAATGATCGATGCTCAACAGTAGTGAATATGCTCCCCCCCCCTGCCACCGCCCCCATCCCACCCCCTGTAATATGAAACAATAGATAATGATCGATGTTTAACAGTAGTGAACATTTCTCCCCTCTTTCCCCCACCCGACCCCCATTTAATATGAAACAATAGATAATGATCGATGTTTAACAGTAGTGAATATGTCTCCCCTCTTTCCCCCACCCAACCCCCATTTAATATGAAACAATAGATAATGATGGATGCTTAACAGTAGTGAATATGCCCCCCCCCCCCTCCCCCTATACCACCGCCCCCTATCCCACCCCCTTTAATATGAAACAATAGATAATGATCGATGCTGAACAGTAGTGAATATGCCCCCAACTCCCACCCCTCTACCACCACCCCGATCCCACCCCCTTTAATATGAAACAATAGATAATGATCGATGCTTAACAGTAGTGAACATGTCTCCCCTCTACCTCCCACCCCCATTTAATTTGAAATTATTGATGGCATATGCTTAACAAACGCCAAAAACACTCAAAAACAACGCCAACTATGCCAACGTGAATGTATTGAAAGCGAAATTACGACTCATGTATTTTTGTTCAAGAAGGTTTTGGGGAGACAATATAGAAGCCACAAGGATTAAAAAGTCAGATGGATACTGAGAAAGTATCACTTGTGACAGTGAAACAATTTAATACATGAGTGAGTAAGTGAGTTCACGCCGCCTGTTGCAATATTCGAGCAAAGTCACGACAGAGGACGCCAGCAGTTGGCGACAAACGAAGCAACCATCTTTGGAATCGAACCGCATCTTCGGGGTTTTATAACTGGAATACCCTACCGCCCTCTAAATACAGAATAGAATAATAGAATAGAATAGAATATAGAAGTTGAACATGGTATATTAACAACACTAATTCAGTTTCTTATCACCTAGAGAGGCGGTCGGGTAGCCTAGTGGTTAAAGCGTTCGCTCGTCACTCCGAACACCCGGGTTCGATTCCCGACATGGGTACAATGAGTGAAGCCCATTCATGAGTGTCCTCCGCCTTGTTATTGTTGGAATATTGCTAACAGCGGCGTAAAACCATACTCACTCACTTACTCGTATCACCTAGATAGGTCCCTTGAATTGTGAATCCTAGATAAAGTTAAAACTTCATATTCTTAAAATTAATCAAATTATGAAATTAATAAATACATACAAACATTACATTACATACATGCGCACCAGCAGTTTCAAGTAAACTGCCTTACAATGAAAGCATATATTCATAAAAAATTGACTTACAAGGAGAAGCGGTTCACTGTTACTGACGAGTAGATGTGTTGCAGACAAGTCCTCTTGTTAGTACACGGAGACTTTTGCGATGAACGCAGCGCGTGTTTTTATACCTTTTTGGATAATGGCTAACGTAACACCATAACCATTAATCACAGAATCAGATTAACGAACAAAGACACAAACTCTCTTGTGAGGTATTCCAAGGTCTCCAAGTTGATAACTTTGTTTAACTAATTTGTTGTTGCTACCACCTCCATATATGGTCATATGTCGACTCAAATTTCCTTTATCAACTCTCACAGTAGACCAATGGAATACCCATTTAAAACGAAGCCGCCCCACACCCGCTGTGACGTGCCCAGAGTTTTGTATTTCACTAAAAACAAGCTCGGGGAGACCAGAAAGCAGAGATATGATTTAGTCTATTATATCATATACTTAGTGGCCGACCAACCAGGCCCTGATCATGACTAAAAGATTACATTAAACTGTTATGAATATCCGATGAAGTCGATTGCATAAAATAAAATGACTCCTGCAGAGTTCATGATCAGCTGTTATATTGATGTATAATTGTTTTAAAATACAAAAATTAAGAATAGATGTTGACTTAAATTTAACGTTTATCTCACGTGGCCAAAGACTTTCTATGAACCAAATAGACGTTTCTTGAAGTATCTACCGAGAACCAGAGGACTGAACGAGGGGGACTAGAAATAAGTTTGTGTATGCTGTTACCTCTTATCATTAATACTTTAGCAATATATAAGCAGCGAAAATGTATTAATAAAAGTGAGCGCCAGACAGGGTAACAACAAATACCCTCTTTTGGTATGACGCGGCCGGGAATCGAACCCCGGACCTTCCACCCTCCTACTAGACCACGGTGGTGGTCCCTGTAGTGTGGTGTGGTGTGGTGTGGTGTGGTGTGGCATGGCGTGGCGTGGCGTGGCGTGGTGTGGCGTGGTGTGGTGTGGTGTGGTGTGGTGTGGTGTGGTGTGGTGTGGTGTGGTGTGGTGTAGGCGACTTAGCAAAACTTGCAATGGCCAGGGCATTGCTATATTACATCATGATTTGGAACAAAGATATCTAATGTTCGTGACATGTTTTGGGGTACGTTGTATCTCGGTCAAATTTAGTGATAAGCGTCAACTGTTGCAACGAATTCACGAAAAAAAATTTCAGGCTAGTTTGTCAACGTTTATCAGTCTTATCTACTTTTCTGTCAATTTTGTTACTGAAGAGATCATTTATATTACCAGATTACTCCATCGCAAGAAAGAACGTGGTTCTCACCTCTCATAAATAAATGCTGGACCGACAAAGAGCACAATCCTGAATGCATATCACTACTTCCTGGTTGTATCTAAATAAATTACTGGTCTCAATTCACACAACGAAGAAACAAGGGTAATTTATTTCGTAGAATTGTTTGTTAAGGTTCTTTCCTAGACATTTCTTTAGACATTACCTCTGTGCGACAGAGCTCTGGTCACAGGTAACAAATTGTTAACATGTAGCCACATCAGAGCCTGTACGTGCGTGTATGTGTCCTTAATGCGACAATGTCAAACACAATGACCGTAACATGGGAAAACAAGCTCGTGGAGACCAGAAAGAAGAGATATGATTTAGTCTATTCTATCGTATACTTAGTGGCCAACCAACCAGGCCCTGATCATGACTGAAAGTTTTCATTAAACTGTTATGAATATCAACTCGCTTTGTTTCGCAATGATACAAATTCATACGAGTAAATGAGTGACTTGGGTTTAACGCTGCTTTGAACAGCTTCTCAAATATATCAGGGCGTGTCAGCTCGATGTGGGGAGAAAGCCAAGGTGATTCACATCCTAGACGTTTACTAGTTTATGACACACCTAGAAACAAAACAGGACGAATTGTTATTCGAATTCACGATCATCGGTTTCTAGCACGCCAAAGGTACGCATGCTTTACATATATCTATGGTTATATTTAAGAAACGGCTATCTTTCAATCGAATATAGTTTCTGGCAAAGGGAGGTTACAATTGGTAGCTGACAAAAGATCCATCTCGGGTCCATTCGGCTTCTTCCGCTGGCTGCATAATACATCGGACAGGAAGTAGTGATGCTGCGTGAATTGAGTAACGTCTGATCCCATCGCACATAATTCGTATAACTTTATTTATTCTGTAATGGAGAAAGTACAAAAATCTATCAAGTCCGGACACTTTGATTTGAAGACAAAAGCTTGCGGAAACAAAATGGACAGTCACATTAGGTTCACGACTGCCGCCAGGTTGTGCTGTGTCATTTCCACGTAACTATAGCTAGTTCCAATATGGATTCCTGCCGGAGTTAGCCGAGCCCCTATTGGGTTGCATGACTCAGAAACAGGGGGAGCTGCCTGCTGAACCCCATCAGACGTTGGGCAAACGATGAACATGCGGCAGAATTCATGATCGTGTAGATCTGTGTGAGCAAGGTGTACGTGCTTCATTGCTCTGTTTCATACAATGTGGCAATATTCTTTGTCGTAACTGAGACATGACGTCCACTTTGACGGATTGAGCTACATGTTGAAGGATAATGAGCGTCCGGTGTCCATATTCTGGCGAAATGGAGACATTTCTGGATGGACATTAAAACATGCGTGGGGTGGTGGGGTAGCCTGGTGATTAAACGTTCGCTCGTCACGCCGGAGGTCCGAGTTCGATTCTCCACATTGTTACTATGTCTGAAGCCCTTTTCTGGTGTCCCCTGCTATGATATTGCTGGAATTTTGCTAGCGGCGTAAAAACATACTCACTCACTAAAACATGCGTAGAATAAAATAGTAATTAAAAACACTGATTTCAATAGTTTGCCTTGCTTTGATGAGAGTGATTCTATCTTATTCCAATAAAATATCTGAAACAAAATGTTATTTGATATCAGAGTCGTTGCGGCTCAGTGACCACTAATATTAGGTAGTACGGGTTCAGTCTTAATTAGATGTTTATTTTATGGTGTACTGCAAAGATGTATCGGGGTTTAGGGGCATCCTCAAAATCCATCAAATAGATTACCATTATTAACTTCTTATTGACGTTTTTCATTGTCCCAAGAATTTTAAAACAGAAACACTCTTAAAAATATTTTGAAGCAATGTAAACTGGAGGTACTGCAAAGAAAGGTGTATAATTATCTGAGTATGGTAATAGCGTTCGTCAATAAGTAATAGACTTATATAAAAGCAAGACGAGTTGTGGGTAAGTGGATTTAAGATTTTGTTCAAGATTATCTCACGTATATCGCAACGATCATGACGTGTGAGTGTGTGGTTGCTTGTGGTTGCTGGTAATGCTGTTTTTATAGTGTTATAGCCCACTGAGATACCATGCCACAGTTTAAAATCGATACCCCAGGCAGACATATTATTCCGACCAGTCCTAGTGTTATCCCTTTTATCCCGAGAGTTGTACAGGATCACAAGTACCATTTTAAAACGTCTTTTGGTACGACGAAGCCAGGGCATCGTATCACCTACCGTGCGCTCTACGGGCAGGCGCCCTATCAACACAAGGGAGGCGATGGTACATATGTATACATAAGCAATATTACATATTCATAACACGTTTCAATTACACATACATGATTGGAGAATTTAATTCAAAATTGAAAGGTTCTGCATGAACGAATTCCTGTTGTAAAATTAGCTTTACTTGAATGCCCATTACCCTTCCAAGTCCTCATTTGAAAAGGTATTTATGTATAGATTACGGGCGCAGCTCGAGCAAGGACGAGGAAACCCAGAAACGTTCAGTCACCCTTGTTGTCAATTTTAACATGTAAATTGATGATATTAAACTGATTAAAAAAACGTTGTTTATTGTATTTGAAAAGCAGTCATGCTCAGGTCAGTAGGTAAGTTTAATTTTCAAAAGTAGATCAATTTGCTTCATATATTATTTCTACATGCTTTCTCTACTGAAAGCAAGACTGCTGACAGACCTGGACGTCGCCAAGGTAGGTCTATCTATGATTCAGGAGACCTCGTATGAGGTCTAACTGTGATTTAGAGACCTCATATGAGGTCTTTAAATCACAGATAGACCTCGAACGAGGTCTCTTAGTTACAGATAGACCTACCTTGGTGTCATCCAGGTCTTACCTCCAGGTTAAGGCACGGTGCTAAACAAAGGGATGACGTTACCAGAGGTTTATAAGTCCAGACCCTGTCCACGCCAGCATGTTCACAGGGGCTTAGAATGGGCCAGGTGAAGAACCTGTTCAAGGGTTTTGCAAATATGTTCAACAGAGATCGCTATTCCAGAACAGAAGTAGCACTGTCAATGATTTACGTTTTGCTTCAAAGATCTCTCTGGTAGCCAGAAATGGCAAATATATTAAACAGAGATCGATATTCCCCCAAAATTTATCAGTTATGATTAACGTTTGGCTTCAAAGACAATGGGGATCTGGCAAATTTCGCAATGCGTACAGAAATGACCAATTCATTTTTGGTATTAATTTTGCATGGGTGTCGGAAACACTGTCAATTATTTACGATTTTACTACTTTTGTGTTTTCTTTTTTGTTTGCAGAGTAGGAAGGAATTTATCAAATATAGTGAATCCTCTAAATATGTGAAATTCTAACAGTCATCTAATACAATAAATATTACTTCAATTAAATGGTGTACATTTTGGGGATAATCTGATAATGCTGCTTTTTCGTAGTTGAGGTGAAGTATATAAGGTTTAGCATTGCGTACAAGATTATTGCCCTTACATAGCGATGTGCGCGTGCGTTGGTAAATCTGTGTGGGGCAGCTTGCACAAGCTCGGACTCAGGCCAGTTTGGTTTTTTTAACTTGCCTGCCTGTACTGAGATGCCATGCTGCAGTCTAACATGGATATCCCGCTCAGACACAGTGTCCAGACTGATCAGACCAATCCTTGTTTTATCATCTTTATGCCGAGCGTCAAAGAGAAGCAGCTTAAAATTTAACGTATTTTGGAATGACGCTGTCGAGGACCACAGAGACGGTCCTCTTAGGAGTACCCTAACCAAGCAAACGAGACGCATAACCAGTTATTGGAAACACATTTACTGCACATCATAACGTAGGAAGATATTACAATGATAATAACAAAGATGTTGCAAAAGTCTACCGATTCGAAAGTGGAACACACTCAATGTTCTGGCTACAGCCCCATGCCATCCTCCTGCTTTCAGTCGTCCGTTCCGTTGTGCTTCAGTTAGTGGTAGCATGACGTCGCAGTTGCTGACGTTTGGCCAATCCAGACCCCCGGAAAATCCGGCTTTTATAGGCATATTCACGATTCATATATTTATTTATATGCAGAACAACACGTGCATCAATTGTTTGTTGGTACTTGTATTGCTTCGTATGGTTGAGATACTACCAATACGACTTCAAGTTTTAAATCACTTACTCACTGTATTGTAGACTGACATTTAGTCCGAGAAAAAAAGTTATCATATATAAAAATATATATCTACGAAATAACAAATAATAATAATACAAATGGAGCCCAGAATAATCCTAAATTTCAGGCCAAACCAGTCTAGACTTGAGTTGGACCCCTTTTTTAATTTCTTTCTCTCAGGTCTGGGAGACACATAGTCTGCCTTACAGACCCTAATACAAATCTAGGCGAAACCGCATTATCAGTGGTTCATATTGGGAAAGGGAGGTCACTCTAATTTCAAACGGGAGCTATCTCCGTTGTTTTCGTATTTGCGAGAAATGGCGTCAGTCACGCTGTACGTTGTTGTTGGTCCAGCTATTAAATGCCCAGCTTATCCCTAAGGTAAAACGTATTCTTAATTAAATGTTTGAATGCATTACATATTTATGTTTCCATCCGTACATCTTTTAGATGGTTTAGTGCTGATAACCATTTTCTAAAATGTGGGCCCACATTTTTCCCGTCATATATGGTGATCGAAACAAGTGGGCCCACATTGTATATCGCCTAGCTTCGTTAGGTTATTTAATTAGTTCTGATAATCAATTCCTAAATGTGGGCAGACGTTCTTCCGTCATATTGATTGCAGCAGGAGGGACCACATTTATTAATCGCGAAATTCTACTTAAATATTGATAATCATTTTCTCAAATGTGGGCCCACATTGTTCCCGTCATATATGGTGATCGAAACAAGTGGGCCCACATTTGTATATCTCCTAGTAGGTAGACGTTCTTCCGTCATATTGATTGCAACAGAAGGGACCACATTTATAAATCGCTAAGCTTCATTAGCCTGGCTTACTTATTACCATTTTCTAAAATGTGGGCCCACATTTTTCCCGTCTTATAGAGATCGAAACAGGTGGGCCCACATTTTTAAATCGCTTGCCTTTATTGGGTTGACTGAGTCATTTAGGCTAGTGAGCTCACACTTGTCATTACTTTGCATGGGTATGTGACATTATATATTATTCTCATTTTGTAATATTGATGGGAAATATCTTTATGAATGCAAACAAAGTCTTTGCAGTTTGAATAACGTCATCATAGCTGACCACACTAGTTTGCAAAAATAGTTACAAAGCAAGAGACTTAGATCTACTTCAAATTAAATTTACAGAGGCAATACCACTCATTCTACTTTTTCCAGTATAACAAATCAATCTAATCATAAGTTTTGGTGGCGATATGCCGCTGGAAATATGTCTACACTTGAATTGATCTCGGACGTGATAGTCATGATACAAGCTTCAAACTTTTCCGGGAACTTGTTCCATATCTCATGAATATTAATGACCCCACGACCTAGTTTGGCGATGTTCGTAGAGTGAGTGAGTGAGTTATTATTTAACGTCACATGGGCAATATTTCAGCCATATCGTGACGAGTCGTAGAAGTGTATTGCTGTATTGTCATCGCATTTGTACATTCTAATCAAATTATATGTCATAATATACTTATTTTAAATAGACAAAATAGCAGTTCGTAATGCGGGTTTGTTTACGTTGTACATATTCTCAACAACAAGTGCGTATAGTTTTGAATGTGGCCCCACCTCGAACCTTCGATTAGGCAAACGGAGTTAGCTCCCTTCACGAACCACCGATAATGCGGTTTCGCCCAAATCTATCCAATACAGCCCATACAAATCTATGATGTTTGGCAAGTCCAGGTTACTGCAGTATCAGGGAATATGTTTACTAAGATAATTTAACAACTCTTTTTGTTGTAAGTTTTGTCCATTTCAGATACTAGATTACTAGACTAGATAGTTTAGGAGACACACTAACTGTATTGCTACGTTTGGCTTATCAGCCTACAAATGTCCACAAACATGCCCGTGAACTGAAGTATTGATCTATTAAAATGTGAAAGAAGCGCACCATAATCTACTATCTCTGCCACATCTCAGCTCAAATGGTCAGTGATTAAATCACACGGCAATAAACAATCCAAATACTATGATATTTGGCTTCCAATTGTTGTGCTTAACCAGGTTTCTGTCTGTTGTTTAACGCCGCACTCAGCAATATTCCAGCTATATGACGGCGGACTGTAAATAATCGAGTCTGGATCAGACAACCCAGTGATTGATATCATAAGCATCGATCCACGCAATTGGGATACGATGACATGCATCAACCATGTCAACAAACCTGACCACCGGATCCCGTTAGTCGCCTTTCACGACACGCACAGGTTGCTGAACCCCTATTCTAACCCGGATCTTCACGGGTGCTTCACCAGGTATACACATGTACATGTATATGAAGTCCCGTATCTGCCTGGTGCTACCCCGTGTGTATTCCGGTGTGAAATGGGTATCCCAGATCTGATTGATCAGATCCAGTGTGGATTGGGTGGTTACAGTGTGTGTTGGCTGATTAGCGTCACCATGCTCCCTAGGTTAAAGGACGTTTCTGTCCTTGTACTTGCTGTTTTCGAGCTATGCATTTATCTTCGCGTGGTATTTTCTGTCTACTGCTGGATCTTATGTTCATCTCAATGTTTATCAAGTTCATATCAGCCTTATGCTGTGTTCCATGTAAATGTATATTACTGTACGTTCTTTGCCTGTCTGGTGGTGGACTTTGACTACACAATACAGTCATGTATCCTTCAGGCTGAATTAAAGGACATTTGATTTTAAGGCTGTGGTTACATTTAATGTGCAGTCCTGTGTCTTCATTGCAAAGAGCTACATTGCTAAGTCGGCCTCGTACGCCATTCTATGAATAAACATGTATGCTGGAATGTTTCATAAATACAGTTTTATGGGTGATTTTATGTGTCTCGTATTCTGCCATTACGTTATGTAAACATAATTTAAGAATTTTGAAGTTATAATGCAGGATTCGGAAGATATATGCCGACATGTCTGATGCTGAATGTCCAGTAATTCATAAATCTTGGAATATGTTTCATATATATTTAAGGGCCACGGGTGGCCCAGTCGTCTGAGGCGCCGCGATTCGCTGTGCAGAGTTGAGTCTCTTGGACACGCCAGAAACCTATGATTCGCCCCGATTATGTTTCCAGGTTTGTCAGCACCATACCCGTGCTCGTGAGTTTCACCGAAATGGTAAACGTCTGAGACCTGCATTACTTCGGGCTTTCCTCTCACATTAAGCGGACACGCAATATAACTTGAATACTGTTAAAAACGGCTTTAAACCCAACTCACTCACTCACAAATATATATTTAGACATGTGTATGTATAGCACATACATCTGCTTAATTTGAATTTGTCAAATGAACATTGCGTTATAAACTGGACCTGTTGTATAGTCAGTTGGATTTAACGCCGCTTTTAATAGTATTCCAGTTATATCATGGCGTGTCAGCTTAATGTGGGGGCAAAGCCCGAAGTGAGGCAGGTCTCAGACGTTTACCACTTCGATGAAACCCACGAGCACGGGTATGGTGCTGACAAACCTAGAAACATAATCGGGGCGAACCGGGATTCGAACCATCAATCACAGGTTTCTGGCGCAACTCTGCACATCGAATTGCGGCGCCTTAGACGACTGCGCCACCCATGCCCCCTCATATGTAATGACGTGAGTAACACCTTGCCTGACTCAGTTAGACGTGTTTTCAATATGTAAATGTATGACTCTGGTGTTCCTGAAGATTTATACCTCCTGTCAATCTAGTGTCGAATTTGTTTGTCGGCCATTCTCTGAAATTACTGCATGAATCATTTTAAAAAAGACGTACACTGAAGCACCCACGAAAACATATACAGACTGCCTTTCCTTTCTTGACTATCTTGACCATATCAGTTTTCACCGCTACTTTTCCTTTTACGCCCAGCGGAATCTGTTTCGGCAGATAATCGAAACTGGTTACTCTCTGGTGTTGACGTTTTAGTATTATCATGTACGAAGGGTGCAGTGTGTGAAACCCATTCTTAAAGGCGTGATATGTCTAGAAGCTACAAGCGGGGTAACACCAACCTCACTAAACTCCAAGAGATCCTAAAGGTAGCCCCTCTCTTCCATTTCCCAAATCACAACACAACAATATCATTTAATAAAAATAGCATTTATTTGAAGTAAAACATGTTAACCTTATTTAACAACCGATACCTTGCTCTCACACTCACTCACGCACGATACGCTCTCATAAAGGTGTCTAAAGTCATTGTAAAATGATTTACTAAGAATGTTTGCTAATAGTAAACACTAAAATGAAAATCCTGAACGATTTCAAGATGCTGTCAGTGGAAACCAACTGCAACACATTTTATGGCTGAAGTGAAAACGGCATTTTGTAATGCTGTCAAACTAAACTGGCATAATTATTCATTCGACACACAAATCATATCCCTCTTTTAAACAAACAGGTCTCCAAAGCTGTTGTATTTTCAGTGAGACCTTTTTTTGTTTTACAGTATAGCTTAATCAATGTTTGCATGGACATGGTAAATAATGTATGTACAATAAGCTTAATGTTAAGTGAATTTAAGAAATAAGTCGATAACATTCGAAACGGTAAAGCAATTGTAAACTATATATTCAATAACCTAATATGAAACTGAAACATTACAACAAGTAAAGATCAACTTTGAAATGACCGCCTTAACGTCGTCATGGCAACAAGAATAACTGAAAGTCGTCATGGAAACAATTGTGTGAGGTGTCGCCATGGCTATTAGGACAGCTTGATGTCACGATAACGACAACTTCTTGTCATGGAAACATTTAGTATCTACGTCTAGCATATACGTGTGGCATCTACCATCTACGTCTAGTTTCTACATCAAGAATTTACGTGTAGCATCTACATCTACCATCTACGTTTAGTATCTCCGCCTAGCATATACGTGTAGCATCTACATCTACTATCTACGTTTAGTATCTACGTCTAGTATCTACGTCTAGCATATACGTGTAGCATCTACATCTACCATCTACGTTAAGTATATCCGCGTAGCATATACGTGTAGCATCTACTATCTACCATCTACGTTTAGTATCTACGTCTAGCATATACGTGTTGCATCTACATCTACCATCTACGTTAAGTATATCCGCGTAGCATATACGTGTAGCATCTTCGTGTATTATCTACGTCTAGCATCTTCGTCTAACATCTACGTTTAGCATCTTCGTCTTGCATCTACGTCTAGTATCTCCGTCCAGTATCAATGTCCAGCATCTTCGTCCTGCATCCATGTCTTGCATCTCTGTAAAGATCTATCCATAGAGTAGTTTCTTCCTCGATCTTTAAGAATGAGTGAGTGCGTACCTTGGTTACTCTTTGTCTTAGGTGCACAATGTTACGTTAAATAGCTATACTGCATCTATGACTTCGTGGAAAACATTCCACATCTTCGTGTACATTTATATTCAAATATATTGTATTCACACAAACTTGAAAAATAAAAAGGAAGAACCAGGATTCGAAGCCACGTAAGAGGTTCTTGGCATGCCTATGGGGCGCAAATTGCGGCGCATTAGACGACTTGGCCACCGCTGAAGCTTATAAATGAACTGCACACACACATGAAACGTGAAACGTTTGGGCCGATAGATTTTAACGCTGCAGTTTCTGTTATATCGAGTATAATATAGGTAAAATATGAATTATTGTCATGGAGTGATGGGGTCCCAGAGCTCCTATACTTAACTTAGCTAAATGCCGGTACAAATAGGTTTTCATGTATTTCACTTCTCACACATATCCAGCTCGTGTCGGCTTTGAAGAAACAGTAAAGTTAGATCGCACTTGTTCTATACCTTGCTGCTAAGTTAGACGTACCACTGAACCAGTGTATGTCAGTGTGTTATTTCCTTTCTTTTGTTTAAGGTGTCACAAGTGTCCTAGTTGTCTAAAGTTGTTTGAGTAAATAATTATTACTATTGTCGCCGGGTATATTTAAGGTTAGTTGCCAGGAGTTATTTCTATTTCATTTTACGGACGCTTCATCTCCCAATCTTACTTACGGGATGTTTAACCTAGTGTTTGAATAAGTAATCTCGTGCAACGCGATGCCTTTTAACCGCGTATGATAATCACAAATAATTACATTGATGATTTAGTTTCTACAATCGCGTGACCTATTCTATTGACAAGCTTACCATAAGAAAACAGATAGCTAAAGGTACATACCTGTAAAAAGATATAAATAAATGGCATCAATGTGAATTGGTGTGTCGAGGGAGAAAGAAGGTCTTCCCTCGGATATGGCGTGACAAAAAGTAGTATTTGAAAGTGTCCACGTCACACCCCAGGTATGTGCACGAGATACTGCTGGTAAGACAACCAGGAGTAAGATTGAGAGATGAAGTGTTCGTAAAATATAATAGAGATAACTCTTGGTAACTAACCTTAAATATATCCGGCGACACTATATTACACAGTGTAATTGACAAGTGGCATTGCTATTATAATTTCAATCTTGGAATATATATATATATATATATGTTATGACAATAAAGTATGGTTAATTTCGCATTAACAGCGATTTTCAGCGCCTATATATATATATAGGCGCTGAAAATCGCTGTTAATGCGAAATTAACCATACTTTATTGTCATAACAGGGGCTGTCAGCAGCATCCTTCAGAATATAGAGTCTTGGAATGCGCTAAAAGACATTTTGAATGCATTATTTCATTTTTATGTCGTTTCATAATATCACTGCCTTATTACACAATCTCTCACTCCCTCGGCCATGTATAAATTAACATGAAAAAGCATAAACATCCGTGTACTATGTTTCTGTCAAACGGTCAAACAGCCAAGGAAGAATATAAGTTGTCGCAGTATCACTCGGAATATATGTTGTTTAATGCCTTCCTTGTTGCGTGGCTCGTGGCCACCTCCAGCTCGTGCTATAAAACCTAACGAGCGACGCTTAAAACCATATGTCCCCACAAGTGATACCCAAACAACAAATTTATCATGCCGACAATTTATATTATGACATTGTAAGAGAACTAAAACAAATTCAAAATTGATAGAAAGGTGTTGTTCGATTGAGCTAAGGTTAAATTGTGCTTGGTCACGTGACTTTCATTAACTCGGTCTTCGCTTCGAAACGGGGTATATAGGATGTAATCTGCCTCTCAGAAATCCACGTGCAGCCTGTCTTGTTCGTGGCGGGGTATATGGGAGTTATTCTACCGCTGACACCAATCAGATCTCATCATTCCGACATGGAGGTATGATACGGATATTTATATGATTTCAACCTAACCACGTAATATATATATTCTTGATCATAAATCCTTACATTTTACGAGAAACAACAAAGACAAAAATCATAAGTTTTATATAATGTTTTATTACACACTGACAGAAATGTCTTACATGTGCACGCGCAAATCGTTATCACAAAAGGTATATGCTTTCAATCATGTTAATCAAATAATTCTTCTAATCTATTGATTGAATATAAAGTTGCGCATTCGGTTATTTCTAAATCATGTTAATGTTATTCGATAGGCTATTCACATTTGTGTATTGGGTTAACAACAGAACTAATTAACTGATTAACTAATTAATAAAAACACATCACTTTATCGGGTTTTGTCATCAAAACCGTCATGTTCAATAGTAACACGGATTTGCTCATGGCACACGGACGACGTCAAGTTGGCGGGAAAGATGAAGGCCGGAGATGACACAAGTTATCATCAACACTGGTGTGGACATCTGCACAGCCGTCGCCTGAACAGAACAAAGTACCTCAAAATGTTACAGTTTTCTGAGCAAACTAAAACTAATTTTAGATCAATTAATGTTCGCGATGTGATGAAACCAAATTATTGTGTGTACCTTGAAGAAAATCTCAGAGCACAGATATTTGGTGAAGGGTAACTTGAGACTTCCATTTAGGTAAATAGATATTATAAAAGTTGAAATGATATGACATGAAAAACATACCCCATTAGGATTATCTGAAGTGCCCTGAAATTCAAACAAAACAGAATTCAGCACACTACGATATGAGGCGACACTGAAGCCTCCTTATACCCCAAACCCCACCTCCATGGTTGTTACAGCTGATCCCGTCACAGGCTTGGTTTAAATATTTCATCAGCCACTGACATATTTCGTTTATCAGGAAACACTTTCAGTAGATAATCTTTCACTGGGAACGCTACTGTCACCGATTAACAGGGTATCCCTGGACACACCCGGAACTTCCCACACCCTTATCTCACTATCCCCACATCAAGTAAGTCTATACACCACAATTTACCCTCATATCTACCCGCTCCAAAAATACCTGTTTATATACTGTGCAAGAAAAGTAGGGGGCGTAAAATATAGATGTTATGATCGCCCGTCAGAAGAAAGATCAGCTTTGAAATATGACTGCCAGAGACAAAGCAGATGCCAAAAAAGAACGCCCAAACGCAACCGAAACACTGCACGTGGACCATGCGATTCCTCTGTGCCCGTGGGTAGGGGGTCACTCTTGATTTTGACACTTCAATGAAAGGGTCATCAAATCACTCTCAGCCACTGGTATTACTGATTGTCATTATCCACAGCAACACGTAAGCTACCCTCGTTTTCATGCAATATTTGTGATCAGACTCGGAATACGTCGTCTACCCCCACCAAAGAGTATCGGTTGAAACTTGAAAAAAACATACCCCATACTACAACGCAGAGATTCAGCACAAAACATAAATGAAATATGAGCAGCAATATAAATATACAGTGAAACCTTTTTATACTGGAAAGGATGCCTTCGGGCGACAAAAAGAACCTTTCCCCTTACATGGTTCGGTCTAGCCACACACACCTTCCATCATCTCTACCCACATCCACCTTCATTTCTACCCACATATTCCTTCATCTCTACCAACATCATCCTTCGGCTCTACCCACATCTTCCTTCATTTCTACCCTCATCCACCTTCATCTCCACCTACACCCACCTTCATCTCTACCCACATACACCTTCATCTCTACCCACACCCACCTTCATCTCTACCAACATCCACCTTCATCTCTACCAACATCCACCTTCATCTCTACCCACTTACACCTTCATCTCTACCCACTTACACCTTCCTCTCTACCCACTTACACCTTCATCTCTACCCACACCAACCTTTATCTCTACCCACATCCACCTTCATCTCTACCCACATCCACCCCATCTCTACCAAAATCCACTTTCCTCACTTCACACATCGACCTTCATGGCTACCTACACCCACCTTCACCTCTACCAACATCCACCTTCATCTCTACCCACATCCACCTTCATCTCCACCCACATCATCCTTCATCTCTACCAACATCCACCTCCATCTCTACCCACACACTACTTCACCTTCATCCCTACCCACACCCACCTTCATCTCCACCCACATCCACCTTAATTAATCTCTACCTACACCCACCTTCATCTCTACCCAGATTCAACTTCATCTCTACCCCCATCCACCTTCATCTCCACCTACACCCACCTTCATCTCCACCAACATCCACCTTCATCTCCACCTACAATTGTTTATGTTTGGGTTGGTGGGTTGGATGGGTGTAAGTGTGTGTGTGTGTGTGGGGGGGGGGGGGGATTCGTTCATTTTTGGCGTTTAGAAGTAATTTCAAATTATAATATTACATACTTTAGTTCTTTTATTATTGTTTTTCTAATTGGATTATTTCAGCAATACTGTAAATCAAGAAATATCTGTTTAAATAATTAGTTTCGTGGTGTTATAATTACACACTGTGGTTAAAACGTGGTAAGAATGTTATGTTGAGATATATACCTTTACATCACTACATATGTAGCAATATGCACTTCATCAAAGCGAATGGTACCTTACTGGAACAGTTTCTTTACTCATTATTAACACCAACACTTAGTTTTGTATCAAATAATACTCATAATGTGTCAAAACCATTGTACCTTTGTTATCACTCACATTTTACAAACTGATTGAAGACATTAATTTTATTGGTGAACGATAATTTGAAAAAGCATACCGGACCGTTGTTGCTTGGACCACCTGGTCCTGTCTGAAATTCAAGCAAAACAGAATTCAACACACAGCGGAGAGACAACATGTAAAATCTGAATAATAAATTGAAACACGATTCTTCCGTAGACCCTGATACGTTTACAGTTTAGGGTATAAATGATGCACTGACATAATAAATCCCATAACATTGTTCGTTATATATGATATATGATGTCAAGGATTTCTCTTGCAATTTGGTTTTAATACCTCAAAGGGGACTCGTTGGTTTCATGTTTTTGGGAAAGATGCCCCAACCATTTTCTAATAAACAACTGATAATACCTGGATATCTTATATATTTCTAATTTGTTATTGCCTATATGATGTAATAATTAATATCAGTAGCCAGAGGCAGTTGCCGGCATATCGCCGCTCGTCGTTTCCTGGAGTCTAGAGCTTCTTCGTTGGGGGTAATTTGAACAGCATTGGCTGTGTACAAAAATGTTATAAAAGTTGTGTCAGCATTGTCCCCGCATCAGACATTGTGGTAGAGGTGTTCCGGACACAGTTATATATGTGTGTATCGTTGAAATAACTATCTATCCCATCTAATGTTGAAGTCTATGAGCGTGTCGTATTCTTCACGTTTTGCATGACTGAACAACAAATTCGATAGGATAAGATATTGATCAGAACGAAGAATGTTATGTTGAGATATATACCTTTACATCACTACATATGTAGCAATATGCACTTCATCAACGCGAATGGTACCTTACTGGAACAGTTTCTTTACTCATTATTAACACCAACACTTAGTTTTGTATCAAATAATACTCATAATGTGTCCAAACCATTGTACCTTTGTTATCACTCACATTTTACAAACTGATTGAAGACATTAATCTTATTGGTGAACGATAATTTGAAAAAGCATACCGGACCGTTGTTGCTTGGACCACCTGGTCCTGTCTGAAATTCAAGCAAAACAGAATTCAACACACAGCGGAGAGACAACATGTAAAATCTGAATAATAAATTGAAACACGATTCTTCCGTAGACCCTGATACGTTTACAGTTAAGGGTATAAATGATGCACTGACATAATAAATCCCAGAACATTGTTCGTAATATATGATATATGATGTCAAGGATTTCTCTTGCAATTTGGTTTTAATACCTCAAAGGGGACTCGTTGGTTTCATGTTTTTGGGAAAGATGCCCCAACCATTTTCTAATAGACAACTGATAATACCTGGATATCTTATATATTTCTAATTTGTTATTGCCTATATGATGTAATAATTAATATCAGTAGCCAGAGGCAGTTGCCGGCATATCGCCGCTCGTCGTTTCCTGGAGTCTAGAGCTTCTTCGTTGGGGGTAATTTGAACAGCATTGGCTGTGTACAAAAATGTTATAAAAGTTGTGTCAGCATTGTCCCCGCATCAGACATTGTGGTAGAGGTGTTCCGGACACAGTTATATATGTGTGTATCGTTGAAATAACTATCTATCCCATCTAATGTTGAAGTCTATGAGCGTGTCGTATTCTTCACGTTTTGCATGACTGAACAACAAATTCGATAGGATAAGATATTGATCAGAACGATATATTTAAAAACTGACCGAATAGCATTTCGAGAACCAGAGCGAGCACACATGCCGAGAGGAGCAATCCACACAACCTACGACCCTATTTGTGGGATACGGAGACCAGTGGCAATTTCGTTTTTTTCAATGTCATGGCCCAGGATTGACATTCTAACAGGATAATGCCCGGCCTCACACGACATGGGTTGCTATCGCTTTTCTTCAACAGCACAATGTTCAACTACTGCCTTGGCCGGCAAACACGCCGGGTCTCTCCTCTATAGAGCATGCGTGGGATGAAATGGAGCGACGTCTTCTCCGTGAACCAAATCCGCCAGATAACGTTCGTGATTTGGTAGCAGAGTTGCAGAATATCGCACAAGCCTTCCATGCCCATTTGATAGACTCCATGCGTCGGCGATGGACTGCCGTTGTCGCTGCTCACGGTGGGCGACGCTTTATCTCGCCTCCAGCCATTATTAGTTAAATAAAGGGGCAACATCATCCCCAACTACGTGTATCTACAAATGGGGGAAGGATGGCAAGCACTATGTTTAGTGTAGGTATTATGTATCGGATTCATTACATTTAACGATAGTACCCGTGAAGATCCGGGATAGAATAGGTCTTCAGCAACCCGTGCTTGTCGTGAAAGACGACTTTGCTCGTCGTAAGAGGCGACTAAGGGGATCGGGTGGTCAGTCTCGCTGATTTGGTTAATGCATATCATCGTATCCCAGTTGCGTGGATCGATGGTCATGACACCAATCACTGGATTATCTGGTCCAAACTCGATTCGTTACAGGCCGCCGTCATATAGCGGGAACATGCCTGAGTGTGGCGTAAAAAAGGTAAACAAACAAACAACATTTAACGATAGAGTAACATTAGATGAATGTTATGTGAGCCGAACGTCGCTTCTCGTGATAATGAAGTCACCTCCAGGAGAACAAGCATAAAGCTGACATACATAGAAACCCTGTCTAGATCCAAAACCGGATCACCCGTGTTTGCTTCGTTTTTCAAAGCATAACATGTACACCCAAAGCGAAAGAAAGCAGAAAACGGTCAACCAATAACATAAAGAAAATAAAAACATAGTATGAAATGGACGATTTGAATGTTATGATGTTAATGTCATGACGATTTAATCAGATTAGTATCACAGTTACTGCCATCAAGGATGAAACCAACTGCCGTATTTCGTTCCGGCTTCAATCAACATTATGATTGATCCCAATTAAATCTGAGATAATTACACATTACTATAGTGATACTATATGACAAAGAGTCTTGGGGTGGTTATGCGAAGGTAAGTTTTGTTTTCAGAAGCCAGGCATTAACTCTAATAAATGACGATATTTCCTCAAAACCAGTTATAACTAAATAACGTTTTACATGCACATTAGTTTATGAAATGGTTCAAGGAAGAATACTCTGGACGTTTCACAACATAAGCACCACTAGTCAACATCAAACTGCATTTGCTACTTACAGGGGCGGTGGAAGTAGCCTTTGCTAAAAGGAAACACGACGAAAATACACATCAACACAATGAATAAAACATCACATCAAACTTTCACAGAATTGTTAAAATAAACTGGCAGAAAACAAAACTATTGTGGTCAGCAGACTAATGTTTCGGGATACTTTCAGAAATATCACACCAAAGCCCTGCGTTCGATTCCCCACATGGGTACAATTTTTTAAGCCAATTTCAGGTGTCCCCCACCGTGATATTGCTAGAATATTGTTCAAAGCGGAGTAAAACCAGACTCACTCTCTCACTTTCTGATATACACCACTTGTAAATGGCCATCAAGCAGTTAGGTAGGTTAACGAGAGGATCACGATTTACATTTCTGACATATAATCAATGGAAGTAAACGCCCCCAACGTCCCTTTGTTCCTCCGGGGTGTGATAAGCAATCAACCCACTGTGCCAGGATCCCCCTAGGAGATTCTTGATCCTTGATTCAGGTACTATACCTGTGCTCGAGGGTTCAAACAAAGTGTCCTCCGTGAAACTCTATTAAAAACAGCTTTAAACCCTACTCACACACTGTAGCAGTCGATACAATACATCTTCCCGAGAGAAGGGGTTAACAGATTTTAGTCCGATTTTAGTCAAGTTTCCACCCTTGCCGAACTCGGCTAGAATTATGAAGTTTTATTTTGGCTCGACTGACGACACAATGCATAATCCAATCAAAGCTCCGCAACGACATCGACATCCAGTTCATAAACAACATGGCACCTGCCATGCCGAATTCGTTCGATTGCAGATTTACACAGCAAGAGTACCATCATCTGGCGTCGACATATATTTTCCAAATCTGCTCATGTTTATAATCAAGCTGCTCAAGTGATTTGATGCACTTCGCGAGGTAAAACCCGTTTTATTACAATAAAGATATCTATTATTGATCAGATCGTCTTGACTTGGCGCGGCCATTTTGTTGGAAGCAAATGCAAGTGATATGAGAGGTGAAATCTGATAAGTCAATAGATGGAACAGAGAAGGGACACAACAGTAATAGCCACTGGTGGCCCGATGATCGAGCCCCGAAATTCCAACCAAGTTCGGCAAGCGTGGAAACTGGGCTTTTAAAGTCATTTATCTTCCTTGCCTAGGGAAGATAATTCAAGATGAGTTTAAGGGCAATTCAGGTATAAGACAAAGTAACCATACCATCCACCGTAAGTAACAGACTGACAAACACCATGCAGAGTAGAGCAGCTTTCATCTTGAATCTGAAAATGATCAACAATTATCTACAGTGATTGGTTACAAAGTATATTCAACTGAAGTTAACAAACCAGTATTTATAGATGAGGAAAACAGAATATGTTCATGTAGTCGACGAGTCTGCCTTATAATGACGGAGTGGGTTCAAAATTATGACTCATCTACGGCGGTTGGTCAGTTTTACTGTTTAGTTAAAGCCTGAAGTGAAGTTCCCCATTTCGGTGGCACCCAATAGGTGTATGTTGCAGACAGGCCAAAGGTCATAACCAGAATGAAGCCTGGATTAGAACCGACGATTTGTGGAACCAGGCAGGACTAAGGGAAGTAGCTCTGCACTGAGAGACGCTGCGAATCAGATGTCGAGCCCCCCTCGCCCCCCCCCCCCCCCCTCGCCCCCCCCCCCCCCCCCCCTTTAATATGAAACAATAGATAATGATCGAAGCTTAACAGCAGTGAATATGTCTCCCCTCTACTCCAGCCACCTCACCCCCCTCTAATATGAAACAATAGATCATGATCGATGTTTAACAGTAGTGAATGTGTCTCCCCTCTTCCCCCCACCCCACCCCTATTTAATATGAAACAATAGATAATGATCGATGCTTAACAGTAGGGAATATCTCTTATTACCTAGAGAGGCGGTCGGGTAGCCTAGTGGTTAAAGCGTTCGCTCGTCACTCCGAACACCCGGGTTCGATTCCCGACATGGGTACAATGAGTGAAGCTCATTCATGGTGTCCCCCGCCTTTTTATTGTTGGAATATTGCTAACAGCGGCGTAAAACCATACTCGTATCACCTAGATAGGTCCCTTGAATTGTGAATCCTAGATAAAGTTAAAACTTCATATTCTTAAAATTAATCAAATTATGAAATTAATAAATACATACAAACATTACATTACACACATGCGCACCAGCAGTTTCAAGTAAACTGCCTTACAATGAAAGCATATATTCATAAAAAAAAATTACTTACAAGGAGAAGCGGTTCACTGTTACTGACGAGTAGCTGTGTTGCAGACAAGTCCTCTTGTTATTTCACGGAGACTATTGCGATGTTAGTGAACGCAGCGCTTGTTTTTATACCTTTTTGGATAATGGCTAACGTAACACCATAACCATTAATCACAGAATCAGATTAACAAACAAAGACACAAACTCTGTTGTGAGGTATTCCAAGCTCTCCAAGTTGATAACATTGTTGATAACCAATTTGTTGTTGCTACCACCTCCATATATGGTCATATGTCGACTCAAATTTCCTTTATCAACTTTCACAGTAGACCAATGGAATACCCATTTAAAACGAAGCCGCCCCACACCCGCTGTGACGTGCCCAGAGTTTTGTATGTCACTGAAAGTCGGCCTGTATCCGATGAAGTCGATTACATGAAATAAAATGACTCCTGCAGAGTTCAGCTGTTATATTGATATATAATTGTTTTAAAATACAAAAATTAAGAATAGATGCTGACTCAAATTTAATGTTTATCTCACGTGGCCAAAGACTTTCTATGAACCAAACAGACGTTTCTTGAAGTATCTACCGAGAACCAGAGGACTGAACGAGGGGGACTAGAAATAAGTTTGTGTATGCTGTTACCTCTTATCATCAATACTTTAGCAATATATAAGCAGCGAAAATGTATTAATAAAAGTGAGCGCCAGACAGGGTAACAACAAATACCCTCTTTTGGTATGACGCGGCCGGGAATCGAACCCCGGACCTTCCACCCTCCTACTAGACCACGGTGGCGGTCCCTGTAGTGTGGTGTGGTGTGGTGTGGTGTGGTGTGGTGTGGTGTGGCGTGGCGTGGCGTGGCGTGGCGTGGCGTGTGGTGTGGTGTGGTGTGGTGTGGTGTGGTGTGGTGTGGTGTGGTGTGGTGTAGGCGACTTAGCAAAACTTGCAATGGCCAGGGCATTGCTATATTACATCATGATTTCGAACAAAGATATCTAATGTTCGTGACATGTTTTGGGGTACGTTGTATCTCGGTCAAATTTAGTGATAAGCGTCAACTGTTGCAACGAATTCACGAAAGTTTTATTTCAGGCTAGTTTGTCAACGTTTATCAGTCTTATCTACTTTTCTGTCAATTTTGTTACTGAAGAGATCATTTATATTACCAGATTACTCCATCGCAAGAAAGAACGTGGTTCTCACCTCATAAATAAATGCTGGACCGACAAAGAGCACAATCCTGAATGCATATCACTTCTTCCTGGTTGTATCTAAATAAATTACTGGTCTCAATTCTGTTTTCACTTCAATTGTTCCCGATTTAATCAAACACACAACGAAGAAACAAGGGTAATTTATTTCGTAGAATTGTTTGTTAAGGTTCTTTCCTAGACAATTCTTTAGACATTACCTCTGTGCGACAGAGCTCTAGTCACAGGTAACAAATGGTTAACATGTAGCTACATCAGAGCCTGTACGTGCGTGTATGTGCTCTTAATGCGATAATGTTAAACACAATGACCGTAACATGGGAAAACAAGCTCGTGGTGACCAGAAAACAGGGATATGATTTAGTCTATTACGTCATATACTTAGTGGCCGACCAACCAGACCCTGATCATGACTGAAAGTTTTCATTAAACTGTTATGAACATCAACTCGCTTTGTTTCGCAATGATACAAATTCATACGAGTGAATGAGTGACTTAGCTATATAGTGAGTTGGGTTTAACGCTGCTTTGAACAGCTTCTCAAATATATCAGGGCGTGTCAGCTCGATGTGGGGAGAAAGCCAAGGTGATTCACAGCTTAGACGTTTACTAGTTTATGACACACCTAGAAACAAAACAGGACGACTTGTTATTCGAATTCACGATCATAGGTTTCTAGCACGCCAAAGGTACACATGCTTTACTTGTATTCATGGTAATATTTAAGAAACGGTCATCTTTCAATCGAATATAGTTTCTGGCAAAGGGAGGCTGCAATTGGTAGCTGACAAAAGATCCATCTCGGGTCCATTCGGCTTCTTCCGCTGGCTGCATAATACATAGGAAAAGAAGTAGTGATGCTGCGTGAATGGAGTCTGATCCAATCGCACATAATTCGTATAACTTTATTTATTCTGTAATGGAGAAAGTATAAAAATCTATCAATTCCGGACACTTTGATTTGAAGACAAAAGCTTGCGGAAACAAAATGGACAGTCACATTAGGTTCACGACTGCCGCCAGGTTGTGCTGTGTCATTTCCACGAAACTATAGCTAGTTCCAATATGGATTCCTGCCGGAGTTAGCCGAGGCCCTACTGGGTTGCATGACTCAGAAACAGGGGGCGCTGCCTGCTGAATCCCATCAGACGTTGGGCAAACGATGAACATGCGGCAGAATCCATGATCGTGTGGATCTGTGTGAGCAAGGTGTACGTGCTTCATTGCTCTGTTTCATACTATGTGGCCATATTCTTTGTCGTAACTGAGACATGACGTCCACTTTGACGGATTGAGCTACATTTTTAAGGATAATGAGCGTCCGGTGTCCATATTCTGGCGAAATGGAGACATTCCTGGATGGACATTAAAACATGCGTAGGGTGGTGGGGTAGCCTGGTGATTAAAACGTTCGCTCGTCACGCCGGAGGTCCGAGTTCGATTCTCCTCATTGTTACTATGTCTGAAGCCCTTTTCTGGTGTCCCCTGCTATGATATTGCTGGAATATTGCTAAAAGCGGCGTAAAAACATACTCACTCACTAAAACATGCGTAGAGTAAAATAGTAATTAAAACACTGATTTCAATAGTTTGCCTTGCTTTGTTGAGAAAGTGATACCATCTTATTCCAATAAAATATCTGAAACAAAATGTTATTTGATATCCGAGTCGTAGTGACCACTAATATTAGGTATTACGGGTTCAGTCTTAATTAGATGTTTATTTTATGGTGTACTGCAAAGATGAATAGGGGGTTTAGGGGCATACTCAAAATCCATCAAATAGATTACCATTATTAACTTCTTATTGAAGTTTTTCATTGTCCCAAGAATTAAAAAATATTTTGAAGCCATGTAAACTGGAGGTACTGCACAGAAAGGGGTATAGTTATGTGAGTTTTGTAATAGCGTTCGTCAATAAGTAATAGACTTATATAAAAACAAGATGAGTTGTGGGTAAGTGGGTTTAAGATTTCGTTCAAGATTATCTCACGTATATCGCAACGATCATGACGTGTGAGCGTGTGGTTGCTTGTGGTTGTTGCTAATGCTGTTTTCATAGTGTTATAGCCCACTGAGATACCATGCCACAGTTAAAAATCGATACCCTAGGTAGACACGTTCAAGGGTTTTGCAAATATATTCAACAGAGATCACTATTTCAGAACAGAAGTAGCACTGTCAATGGTTAACGTTTTGCTTCAAAGATATCTCTGGTAGTCATGGGGAAATGGCAAATATATTAAACAGAGATCGATATTCCCCCAAAATATATCAGTTATGATTAACGTTTGGCTTCAAAGACCTCCCTAGTAGCCATGGGGAACTGGCAAATATCCGAATCCGTGCACAAATGACCAATTCATTTTTGGTATTAATTTTGCATGGGTGTCGGAAACACTCTGTCAATTATTTACGATTTTACTACTTTTGTATTTTCTTTTTGTTTGCAGAGTAGGAAGGAATTTATCAAATATAGTGAATCCTCTAAATATGTGAAATTCTAACAGTCATGTAATAAAATAAATATTACTTCAATTATATGCTGTACATTTTGGGGATAATCTGATAATGCTGCTTTTTCGTAGTTGAGGTGGGGTATATAAGGTTTAGCATTGCGTACAAGATTATTGCCCTTACATAGCGATGTGCGCGTGCATTGGTAAATCTGGGTGGGGCAGCTTGCACAAGCTCAGGCCAGTTTGTTTTTTTTAACTTGCATACCTACACTGAGATACCATGCTGCAGTCTAACATGGATATCCCACTCAGACACAGTCTCACGACTGATCAGACCAATCCTTGTTTTATCATCTTAATGCCGAGCGTCAAAGAGAAGCAGCTTAAAATTTAACGTATTTTGGAATGACGCTGTCGAGGACCACAGAGACGGTCCTCTTAGGAGTACCCTAACCAAGCAAACGAGACGCATAACCAGTTATTGGAAACACATTTACTGCACATCATAACGTAGGAAGATATTACAATGATAATAACAAAGATGTTGCAAAAGTCTACCGATTCGAAAGTGGAACACACTCAATGTTCTGGCTACAGCCCCATGCCATCCTCCTGCTTTCAGTCGTCCGTTCCGTTGTGCTTCAGTTAGTGGTAGCATGACGTCGCAGTTGCTGACGTTTGGCCAATCAAGACACCCAGAAAATCCGGCTTTTATAAGCCCATTCACGATTCATATATTTATTTATATGCAGAACAACACGTGCATCAATTGTTTGTTGGTACTTGTATTGCTTCGTATGGTTGAGATACTACCAATACGGCTTCACATGTTAACTCACTTACTCAATGTATTGTAAACTGACATTTATTCCCAGAAATAAAGTTATCTTATCTACGAAATAACAAATAATATTACAAATGGAACCCAGAACAATCCTACAATTTCAGGTCAAATCAGTCTAGACTTGAGTTGGACTCCTTGTTACATTTTTTCTCCTACGTCTGGGAGACACATAGTCTGTCTTTCAGACCCTTATACAAATATATCCAATACAGCCCATACAAATCTATAATGTTTGGCAAGTCCAGGTTACTGCAGTATCAGGGAATATGTTTACTAAGATAATTTAACAACTCTTTTTGTTGTAAGTTACTAGATTTCAGATACTAGATTAGTAGATTAGATAGTTTAGGAGACACACTAACTGTATTGCTACGTTTGGCTTATTTGTTTAGTTCAAATGTTAAAGCATCAGCCTACAAACATCCACATACATGCCCGTGAACTGAAGTATTGATCTATTAGAATGTGAAAGAAGCGTACCATAATCTACTATATCTGCCACATCTCAGTTCAAATTGTCAGTGATTAAATCACACGAAAAAAAACAATCCAAATACTATGATATTTGGCTTCCAAAGCAACCATTTCACCCATACTTAACTTTGGTAATAAATTCAATTAGTGTTACACATTCTCGAACACTTTTGTTTACTTCAAATACTTATACTTATTTGACTACCGTTTTAGTTGCTTCGCAAACACCTGGTGTCATCACTGAATTTCAGTGGTCCATTGATATAATTTTCACAGCTATTTGCCCTTTACGCCAAATGAAATCTGTTTCGGTAGAAAATCTAGGATGGTTATTCTCTTGCACTGACAATTTATATTTCCTCTACTTCATTTGGTATCTGTATGACCCAGTCCTTGCGACAATCTGGGGACCAAGATTTCCCATGTATCAAAATCAGGTCAGTGTTCTATGTAGACATTTCAAAAGGCACAAGTTCGGGATGTATGTCAATAAAGAATTGTTGTGCTTAACCAGGTTTCTGTTTGTTGTTTAACGCCGCACTCAGCAATATTCCTGCTATATGACGGCGGACTGTAAATAATCGAGTCTGGACCAGACAATCCAGTGATTGATATCATAAGCATCGATCCACGCAATTGGGATACGATGACATGCATCAACCATGTCAACAAACCTGACCACCGGATCCCGTTAGTCGCCTTTCACAACACGCACAGGTTGCTGAACCCCTATTCTAACCCGGATCTTCACGGGTGCTTCACTAGGTATGCACATGTACATGTATATGAAGTCCCGTATCTGCCTGGTGCTACCCCGTGTGTATTCCGGTGTGAAATGGGTATCCCAGATCTGATTGATCAGATCCAGTGTGGATTGGGTGGTTACAGTGTGTGTTGGCTGATTAGCGTCACCATACTCCCTAGGTTAAAGGACGTTTCTGGACATGTACTTGCTGTTTTCGAGCTATGCATTTATCTTCGCGTGGTATTTTCTGTCTACTGCTGGATCTTATGTTCATCTCAATGTTTATCAAGTTCATGTCAGCCTTATGCTGTGTTCCATGTAAATGTATATTACTGTACGTTCTTTGCCTGTCTGGTGGTAGACTTTGACTACACAATACAGTCATGTATCCTTCAGGCTGAATTAAAGGACATTTGATTTTAAGGCTGTGGTTACATTTAATGTGCAGTCCTGTGTCTTCATTGCAAATGGCTACATTGCTAAGTCGGCCTCGTACGCCATTCTATGAATAAACATGTATGCTGGAATGTTTCATAAATACAGTTTTCTGTGTGCCTAATGTTGATTCAAATGTCTCGTATTCTGCCATTACGTTATGTAAACATGATTTAAGAGTTTTGAAGTTTTTTGTATGTATAATGCAGGATTCGGAAGATATATGCCGACATGTCTGATGCTGAATGTCCAGTAATTCATAAATCTTGGAATATGTTTAATATATATTTAAGGGCCACGGGTGGCCCAGTCGTCTGAGGCGCCGCGATTCGCTGTACAGAGTTGCGTCTCTTGGACACGCCAGAAGCCTATGATTCGCCCCGATTATGTTTCCAGGTTTGTCAGCACCATACCCGTGCTCGTGAGTTTCACCGAAATGGTAAACGTCTGAGACCTGCATTACTTCGGGCTTTCCTCTCACATTAAGCGGACACGCAATATAACTTGAATACTGTTAAAAGCGGCTTTAAACCCAACTCACTCACTCACAAAAATATATTTAGACATTTGTATGTATAGCACATATATCTGCTTAATTTGAATTTGTCAAATGAACATTGCGTTATAAACTGGACCTGTTGTATAGTCAGTTGGATTTAACGCCACTTTTAATAGTATTCCAGTTATATCATGGCGTGTCAGCTTAATGTGGGGGCAAAGCCCGAAGTGAGGCAGGTCTCAGACGTTTACCACTTCGATGAAACCCACGAGCACGGGGATCGTGCCGACAAACCTAGAAACAAAATCGGGGCGAATCGGGATTCGAACCCACAATCACAGGTTTCTGGCGCAACTCTGCACAGCGAATTGCGGCGCCTTAGACGACTGCGCCACCCATGCCCCCTCATATGTAATGACGTGAGTAACACCTTGCCTGACTCAATTAGACGTGTTATCAATATGTACATGTATAACTCTGGTGTTCCTGAAGATTTATACCTCCTGTCAATCTAGTGTCGAATTTGTTTGTCGGCCATTCTTTGAAATTGCTGCATGAATCATTTTAAAAAAGACGTACACTGAAGCACCCACGAAAACATATACAGACTGCCTTTCCTTTCTTGACTATCTTGACCATATCAGTTTTCACCGCTACTTTTCCTTTTACGCCCAGCGGAATCTGTTTCGGCAGATAATCGAGACTGGTTACTCTCTGGTGTTGACGTTTTAGTATTATCATGTACGAAGGGTGCAGTGTGTGAAACCCATTCTTAAAGGCGTGATATGTCTAGAAGCTACAAGCGGCGTAACACCAACCTCACTAAACTCCAAGAGATCCTGAAGGTAGCCCCTCTCTTCCATTTCCCAAATCACAACACAACAATATCATTTAATAAAAATAGCATTTATTTGAAGTAAAAAATGTTAACCTTATTTAACAACCGATACCTTGCTCTCACACTCACTCACGCACGATACGCTCTCACAAAGGTGTCTAAAGTCATTGTAAAATGATTTACTAAGAATGTTTGCTAATAGTAAACACTAAAATGAAAATCCTGAACGCCTTCAAGATGATGTCAGTGGAAACCAACTGCAACACATTTTATGGCTGAAGTGAAAACGGCATTTTGTAATGCTGTCAAACTAAACTGGCATAATTATTCATTCGACACACAAATCATATCCCTCTTTTAAACAAACAGGTCTCCAAAGCTGTTGTATTTTCAGTGAGACCTTTTTTTGTTTTACAGTATAGCTTAATCAATGTTTTGCATGGACATGGTAAATAATGTATGTACAATAAGCTTAATGTTAAGTGAATTTAAGAAATAAGTCGATAACATTCGAAACGGTAAAGCAATTGTAAACTATATATTCAATAGCCAGTTATGAAACTGAAACATTACAATAAGGAAAGATCAACTTTGAAATGACCACCTTAACGTCGTCATGGCAACAAGAATAACTGAAAGTCGTCATGGAAACAATTGTGTGAGGTGTCGTCATGGCTATTAGGACAGCTTGGTGTCACGATAACGACAACTTCTAGTCATGGAAACATAGACAGCATAGTGTCGTCATGGCAACAACGACAGCTAAATGTTATGACATCAGCAAACTGTCGTCATGGCAACGCGTTCCATTTATAATATTGCATATCGTTGTAGGAAAATAGGTCTTTTGGAGGTCACAACCATGCATAGGAAATATAATAAGTGTTCATAAACTAGAAACTATACCGTAACAATTGTACTGACACATGGTGAATCATATATACAAATGCCATGTTGAATGATCCAATTTAATATGTTCAAGAAAAAAGTTTATATACAATGCTATTTCATAAGATTTCATTCATATGATAAATATGGGAAGGAAAATCGATAAATTGAAATTCTCGTAAAACATAATTTACGATAAATGAAAATATATCCATGGACTGTTATGCCCCTGTAATGATTCTATATTGTGTAAATCACATAGCACTGAACACATGGTCAGCCGAGACACTTTAAATGTCTGTATTTTAACTGGCCCTCTGGACAAGAAGGATTAAAGCAACATATATTGTACTTATGAACACCAACATCGAAACAATTCTTTTTGTGAGTTCACACAAACAACAATAGGTAAAAAAAACTATTATCTACACCAGAAACAAGAAGTTGTGGCAACTAAATAGTTTCGTTTAAACTCTTACTATTTACATAACGGTCAAAGTACTTATTCCAACTTAATTCAATTCTAAATCGAGTGTGTAGCGTACTTTCGTATCACCCGATGGGAAAAAGCGATTAGCCACACCACATAATAAACAAGAATATTTTTAAGGTAAGCACACACAAAGAGATCACCCACAACATTCGCGCCATCAGACTAGGAAATACTGCAAACCTCGGCTGGAATTATCACGTGACGTGCTTCAATTTAAATCACATCACGTGACTTCATTTTCTAGCGTAGGCAATATGGCGATGGCCTCATTCTGGAAGACATGGAGACTGCATATCACATGATGCTGGTTGCTTTAATGAGCGCTAGCACGATGCCTTAAAACCATAATTTACGAAAGCTATGCATGAATAGATTCTTAAAACATATAGTGGTATATATCTGGGTAAATACGTCATAGGCATTGCTATCAGTTGAAAATACACGCGGTACGTCATAAGTTAACACACCTTCGCACTGGGTATATTTTATCCCCCATTGTTCTTTTGACTATAATCATTTTTGTCTCTCTTGTTTAAAATGATCATATACCCCAATTCTAATACATGAGTATAATGTAATCGCTTGCCAGTTTAATGTACTTATGGTATTAGGACCAAAGGGAACCAGTGGATACGAATGTATTATTTTCTTTGATAATGGTAGCAGCGTTTTGATTATTCATGAAGGGAAGTTCAATTGAATTTTAACTGATTAGTTTGAAGCATCGTGTAGCGTTCATATTTCTGACGTTCATGAAGTATGGATAAGATATTACCACACTTCACACTTTATTCTGGAGTTCATTTTTGCAGCATTTGGACAGTCGAATGCCCAGGAAAATGTCTTGAAATTTTCTAAAACGCCGTTGACTCTGAAAAGAAAAGACAAAAGACTTTTACACATAGCAATTTACCAAAGAGAATTGAAAGCTCAATTAATTGTACGTCGTTGCCAATCTCCTAAAATAATATTATGACTCATAAATGTGAATAATCAGTTTATTGTGCCTTATCCATAAATTGGTGTAAAGCTGGACCCGGAATAATAGCATTGTAGCCAATGGACATAATTAAAATTGGTTGTCATTTGTAATATACCATGGTTGCTGTGACTGACTGGCCATCATGTTCTTTAATGTGCCAGGGTTCTTTTTCATCACGTTTACCATCAGTGTATGATTAAGATGCTTTTGAATGGCGATTTGGAAATTTGAATAATTCTCATCAGAAGAACGTTGACCCACCTCGCAAAGCCAGGACTATGCGGATCCGTGACTAGATGATGCAATAAGCCATAATTCGTATATTTTGAGCAGTACATCTGAAAAGGAAATATAACATTTGCATCAGAAAAGATTGCTCTTTGAAAAACCATACAGAGACATGAAACTTTATATAGTTTTCCTGTTTCCTAGTTTTATGCTCACGAGGTATTCCACTTATTGAACTAATCTGGTCGGTTTGATTTGTGAGAACAAAACTTATCTCCATGTGAAAAGCGATTAAAGTTTAATTAAACACAAACATATTGTAACTGGCATACTGGCATAGCTTTTGGCCTTCAGTAGTAATGGGTCCGGATTACTGAGGTTACACTGTAGTCTCTTAACTCTTGGTAATACCTCATAATGAACAGCAACACATCCATGTAGAATATACCGTTTGGTACAAGGAAGCGAAGGAACTCGAGAGATGTATGTATGATATGGGAGATGCTTGACTACATACCTGTGCAAAGCTGACAAAGAACACCTGATTGTGAGTTAGATTTAGCCCAGGTAGGGGCGTCTCTTCTTTATTCTCATCCACCCACATGTGATATGCCTGGGGAAATGAGAGTTCGCATGATATTAATAGTAGCCGATGTAGCATTTAATACATGTCAACAATACATGATAAATCAAAAACTCGAATATGAAACTGACAATACATTCACTAAGGGCGGTGGAGTAGCCTAGTGGTTGAAGCGTTGGCTCGTCAAGCCAAAGACCGGGTTTGATTCCCCACATGGGTAGAATGTATGAAGTCCATTTTCCGGTTTCCCCAGTGTGACATTGCTAGGTGAGGTGAGTTGAAATTGGGTTTAACGTCGCGTCCCCCAAGATTATTGGACTTATATAGCGACGTGCATGTGTGTGTGTGTGTGTGTGTGTGTGGCTGCTCTGAGATACCATTGCTAGAATATTGCTAACACCATGCTAAAACAACACTCACTTACTCATTCACTCGATATATTCACTGTGTGTTTTCAAGCTAAAGGACGAGGTTTGATAAGACTCGACTCGGTTGCAGAACATACAATGTTTAAACATAATTGAAAATACGTTTTATAAAATTTGTATGGCGTCCTCCTACGTTGTCACCCTATCACACAATACATATTAGGAAGTAAATCTTATCGCGGTCGCAGCGGATTAACTTACAAAGGCTGCGGCTCGCAGTCCTCCATTATCAGCAATATTTTCATCTAATGTAAAGGTCCCGTTAACCTGAAGACAGAGAGAACAACATGGATACAAACGATTGACACATAACATTCAAAATGTGATTATGTATTCGTTCTATAACAAATGTAATTAATGATTTGACATAGTAATTAGTGTTTCTCTTATGAAAGTATGAAACAAACCAAAAGACGATATTAATGGTATTTAAGATTACATCGCTCCATGGCATGCCTAACTTAAAATTAAAATATGAATCATCAGGCAAGGAATAGAACGTTTGAGTGAGTGTGTGAGTTTGGTTTAACGCCGCTTTAAACAGTATTCCAGTTATATCGCGGCGTGTCAGCTTAATGTGCGGGGAAAGCCGAAGTGATGCAGGTTTCAGACGTTTACCACTTCGGTAAAACCCACGAGCACGGGTATGGTGCTGACAAACTTAGAAACATAATTAGGGCGATCCGAGATTCGAACCCACAATCATAGGTTTCTGGCGTTTCCAAGGGACGCAACTCTGCACAGCGAATCGCGGCGCCTTAGACGACTGGGCAACCCGTGCCCCCATAGAACGTTTTACGTTCCTTCATCTTTGCATTGTAATCTGCATGTTGTGAGGGAATGGGTGGGTTCAGTGATATCGCTGCTTGTCAGAAAAATGGTAAAACGACAATAGACGTTTATCACTTTATTGAAATCCACATGTTTGGTGCTGACAACAAATGATCATAATCGGTGCGTATCTCGAACCAACAATGATCAGATCCTCGCACAATTAAGGGACGGAACTGCGTTTCTGTCTTTGCAAACAACAAACAAGATGTCGTGATGCCATTATGCCATGTGTGTGTGTGATGATTGAGTATAATGATACTGAATACATGTAGTGATGTTCACATACCCCATAACCATCTCTGGTGAATTGTCCGTACTGGCCTTTCATACATTTTGTGGTTTCCGCGAAGTTTTCAGCTGTATGGGGATCCCACCATTCATCCAGTCGGCCCACTCGATCATACTGGCGACCTGCACACGTCACATAGATATAGTATACACTGAATTTGCACATATTTTTTCAGACAAATTCAATTCAGTAGGAAGACAA
Organism: Haliotis rufescens; assembly: GCF_023055435.1. Classification (NCBI taxonomy): domain Eukaryota; kingdom Metazoa; phylum Mollusca; class Gastropoda; order Lepetellida; family Haliotidae; genus Haliotis; species Haliotis rufescens. The sequence goes on from NW_025963802.1 coordinate 6,609,690, forward strand.
AGACAGGAAGATTTTCACATTTATTCAATTATTTTGTATTGTATCACCGAAGAAACGAAACACACTTATAACATTACATTACATTACATTACATTACATTACATTACATTAACAAAGCATTACATTACATAAACAGAAGATACATGGTGGTCTATATGTATCAACCATACCTTGTATGTCAAATGCGTGCGTGATTTCGTGACCGATGATGGACCCCATAGCACCAAAATTGACGGACCTGAAAGGACATAGGACATTTCTAATAGAGAACCTTATTACAGACAACTTTGGAAATCGCGAGAATTAAGTACCGGAGTCGGGATTTTAGATATAGCTTTACATAACTGCAAATACATTATATATTTGGTTATAACCGTTATATCTGTGTTTGTTATAACCATGTTCTCTTCTAATATGTATTGTTAATAACTTGCGACTCAATGTTTCGGTGGCAATACTTACTTTGGTCCATTTGGAATGTAGAAGGGAAGATGGAACATCGCGATGGGGAAGATGATGTCGTTCCGTGTGGGGGAGTAGAAAGCGTTCACTGTGACCGGAGGACGCAGCCAGCTACAATACAACACAGGAAGAATGTACATTGGAAGAAGTCTTTCCTGAAAGGACATTTAAGTCAAAGTAAGGTGACATTTTTACTGAATACAAACAATGGACAGTGCGTTTTTTCTCTTTGAACAGGCTGTTTATATTCAGACAGAGCTTGTATTCAGACACATAGCAATATATGAACCTTTATGGTTCATAAATACATGAATATTTGAAACGAGGACAAGAAGAAGCACAATTTGTTGAGTGAATATACAAGGGAGACAACTCTTATGACTTTCGCTGTGGGCTAGGTGATTATGGTTAGAGCTCACGTCCATTCTAACGGTACAAGTCTATTTATAGTCTTACCTCTTTTTCCTGTCAGGTTTTTCTGTTAACAGATTATTTGCAAGTTGCAGCTGGAACTTCCGCCATGTTTGAATATTCTTGAACCAGTCACCAACAACCCCAAACTGAAAATATGCGAATCTAATTTTAGCGCTTAGCGTCACGGTAATCATGCTTGTGTAATTACTGTGAATAACGACACTTTACATTTTGTAAACAGTCCATAAATTCAAAAGAAAATTTATCAACATTCATTGAAAGAAAATTGAACGCTGAAATGTGAATTTTTTTAGAAGGTTATTTTACGTATATTACTTACCTAACCGTATCTCAAGAATACCTGATACAGTGACTATAAAATGTCAACGACCGAGAAAATCAGTCTCAAATATCTGCCTGAATTCCTTTGGGCGTTAAAGGTAAAATAGCGGTGAAAATTAAATGAATGGATTACTGAAAATCAGTTTAAAATCAGTGATGACACCAGGTGTTCGCGAAACCTCGTCTGTCGTATGGTTACTGTAGACAACGTCAAAATGATCAAAATATCGTACCAACCATGTACGCATTAATCGTTCATCGGAAACCTGTTAATCCGTACGTTTTGCTTGGAATAGTACCGTCCGGATTAATGAGGTTTCAGTGTATACATTCAATAGGTGTGTAATAACAAGGTTCAATACTTACATTCTTATAATAGGTATCCAGGAAAGTAGCATTGAGAATATACAAGGGATAGCTGATTTTGTCTATGATATGGTCGATCTGAAATGAAATTGTAGTCATTGAAACTTCCACGTATGATTAAATCAGGTTCGTCTTGACTTTAGCAATATCGCGCAGTGAAGGAGCAGATTAAACATGTCGTTAACACGACGAAAATAGAGCAGTTGCAAGTTAGGTAAAACGTACGCATGAAGAGTTTTTCAGTTATTAGGCGTTTCAGTTTGACGTGGAAGGAAAGCCCGAAGTGATGCGGGTCTTGGATGTTACTAATTTGGGGGTAAAGACGAATATAGGTATGGTGCTGACAAACCTAGAAGCAAAGTCAGGACGAACCGGCATTCGAACAAATGATCATTGCCATTGCACGCCCAAGGGAGGCAACTCCGTACAGTGAACAGCGGTGCCTTAGACGACAGTGTCAATCGTGCACCCAAAAGAGTTAAAACGGAAATTCTACCATGAATTTGCTAAATACTCGGTTATAATTGGTTAATCAGAGGTATCAAGTCACAATAAACCCCCTCTGAATGAAACAGCTGATTTGACGGCCGTATCACCGCGGAAGCTAATATGTTTAGAATAGTACTTGTCTTACAGTCATTGTCGGTGGGCATGTATAAGTACTTATATGTACAATTACATACTACAAAAAGCAAAGTTGCGGTTACTACGATATTCAAAGGATGTGTAGCAATATTTTCATGCAGAAACACGATATAAATATGCAAAGAGAATGTATTTTAAGCTTTGAAGACAACAGAGAGTTTGGCACTTAAAATAACGTAAAATATTAAATACCTTTTCTGATGCCTTTGTCCTGGTGCCCTTGTCCATCCAGAACTTCCTCAGAAGATAATCCTTGAATGCACTTTTAACGTATACAATAAGGTCTTCAATCTACAACAGAAGGAACATATTTATATTAGGATGTGTAATAGTGTTTGGTTAATAAATGTAAAAACTAAAATATAACTCATTTGACAGAATAATCTTAAAACAACCGTTTCATTTGAAACAGGCATAGTCAAATTGACAAGTTAAACATTCACGACGACCGATGTTCATACTAACAAGTTTATCATTTTGATTTGTTTCAACAAGTGTAAACGTACAACACAGTATACAGTAGACAATCAAATCAAATTGTGACATCACATACTAAGGGGCTTTTCAAATCTGATTAAGAAAAACGAACTTCGGTAGTTACATTCAAATGGATCTTTCCTAACATCAAGGGGCGGTCGGGTAGCCTAGTGGTTGAAGCGTTCGCTCGTCACGCCGAAGACCCGGGTTCGATTCCCGACATGGGTACAATGTGTGAAGCCCATTTCTGGTGTCCCCCGCCGTGATATTGGTGGACTATTGCTAAAAGCGGCGTAAAATCAAACCCACTCACTCACTCACTCACCTAACATCAAGCTAACACGCCGTGATAAATGGAGAATACTGTTCAAAGCAAAGTTAAATCCAACTCACTCACTCACAAAGAGCCCCTTTGAAACTCCGGTTGTATCAAAGAAAGTTTTTATCAAGGCGAAACGACATTACAGAAACACGGAAATCTTGTTAAACCGGAATGTAACGTCCAGCAAAATCGACCTGATTTGTCTTTTGGGATAAACGAATTATTCGACTACAATACTGAAGTCATTCGGATTAAGGGGTTCCGCTATACACAGGTATACAAGTCCAACCTTTTCTGCATTCTCTCCATGGGCAGTACCGCTGACATAGATAGCACCAGTGGCAAACTGCATCGCAGAGTTAGTGTAGAAGGCACATCGCTTCCAATGTTCAATCATTTCTTCTTCTTCTGCAAACGTAAAACGAAATAAATCTAGTAATTAACAAAGAAATTTGTAAAAATGAACTGCCGACACAAAACCATGTATCACAAACTAACAATAATGATGATAATAATAGCAACAATAACAATAATATATTTATATAGCGCCTTACATACAACTACAAGCTGTTCAGCGACGCATACACAGTAAATACTACAATACACACATAAACAGTAACTCTAGATCCATTGGTTTTACACTTATCAGGAAGATTTAACATCGATGGTAGATTTGAATTCACAGAAATAATTGATTCATCATTGCATATACAGAAAAATATAGAATTCACGAACGAGAATTGCGTTATTTATTGACCTATGTAATAGAGAGAAAATTATTTCGATATTTCATTGCATATCACATTGCCATAATACAAGATATAATTATTCAAGTGTCTTTGGGATAACTGTTGCAAACATGCACAAGTGTTTAAAACAGGCAACATTTGTGAAAAGGGAACAGTGCTTTTTGTAAACATTGCACGAAAACTATGAACCACGAGCACGATACTATTAAACATGAACGGTGGATCATGATGGAGAATGGCTGGGTGATCGTCACTATGGTAACATATTAATACTAAACACATGCACATATACGTATGTTCAGCTAAATGTATCACAATGTGGGACAACTTCGAGACGTGTCGGTAGTTTCCGGTACCTCTCGGTAAAAAAGCAACTATTGATGACGTAAAATAGTCAAAGTATCATATCAATCAACTTTTCATTTTGTGCATTCTATAGAAGAAAGTAAAAAACGACTGTCATGATTAAATAACACGGGAGAAAAATCTTGCCGGAAACTACCGGAACTAACCGATGTTCAATGATGACACGTGACGTTCTAAATGCACAGTTGGAATATGAGCGAAAACTAAACGAGAGCAAACTGTACCTGACTTCTGATTCTAATATTGATAATTAGCAAGAGAGCGAAATTAAAGGTTTTAACATTGCATACTCGGGCAGCGTGCCAAAACGTTACCTTCTATTATCAATTTCTCAAGAGGCCTGAATGCACCTAAAATGTAAAGTTTCGTCGACATGTACTATCTACTGGTTAGAGTGTCATTTCAGTGTCATTAGTTTTGTTTATATTTGTGCATTTGAGAGACAGTTTTCCTTTCTACCGTGCATTTCCAAAACACACAGACCAGTGAGACACTTGGTGCATTTATGAGAATAGGTCGAATTACTTTAAACAATTACAGCAATACATTCATGCACTAATGAAAAAAACTATTGAAAGTAACATTTATGAAATCTAAATACTTTTGACACAAGAAGGGTCATATATATCTACGTCACAATATTATCCTAGACGATCTATGTAGATACTAAAAACAGAAACGTGATCTCGCCTTTATGCGATAGCTGGTGCTTACGCAATGCATGTCTCGTGTATCGATATGAATACACTTTGACATTTCAAGTTGTTTAAGAAAGAATATTTTAATGTCTCAAAAGGACATTAACTACGCGCGTAATACAGCTCCATTACGTTTCCAATTCCACAGAAACGTATCAAGGAGAAATCATATATATCATCCATTTGGTCCCTTCGTTTCCTTTCCTTACCAGACACCCATGCGTTTCTACAGTAACAGCAGTATAACTAGCGAGTACCAGGACACTCGCGCCACTTACCCGACTCTTCATACACCTCAAATGTATTGGGATCGAAGTAGGGCTTGAGAGATCGCACGAGCGACAGAACCATGTAGTCTCGCAGTATCCTGAAAAGAAATATTAAATTAAAATAGGGGATTGATGGGTTTTTTTTCTAGTTTGATCAAACATTCTTGAAAGTGTTTGATGAGCTTGTTCAATACAATGTTAAAATGCATAAATCAGACAGCAGTAATCTCCGGGATAGTATATATGGTCAAAGCATAATTTTATAAGATGTCTCTTGAAATTTGGCTGGAATGGTTTAAGTGGTAAATTTGGGCCAATCAAATTCCTGCAGACAAATACAGAATGGCAAAAGAACCGATTTAGATGCTTGAGTTATGGTGATGAGGATGGGATCCCTCGAAGCCATAGGACTTCCTGTTATCCAGATCCAATTAAATTCGACAAAACATCTATTGCTAACTGCCTGAGATTGTGTCCAATTGTAGGCAATTCCTGAGAGAAATAATGCTCTAAGGGTAGTCTCGATCATTATTTTTCCTCCAAATAATTAAATTCTACATTTCAATGTCACATTTATGTTTCTGTAGGAATCATGCATATATTCTAACACATTCAAGGCCTTGGGAGTAGTTTAAATGCAATTGATGAAGCACCATGCTGAGAGTCCGTTCACTGGAGAGACTTGGAGATGTGAGAGTCTTTGACAAAAAACGGAGCATCATTTAGAAATTGTCGCGATGCAATTGCTTGTGTGCAAATAGGATTAGCACGAGAAACCTGCCCAATAAAACAGCCACGTTCAATAAGACACACGCACACTATGTTTACTCGCATCATGTAAAACACCATTCCAAATACATATTCAGTGGCTCAGTGACTATGAAAAGGAGAGGGGCAGTGATTAACGTAAAGACGTGAATTTGGCAAAGTATATGTCAAACACATTCAGTGTTCTCAGAATGTAATATAGAGACTGAAGGAACGTCATCTGAATGTAATAACCCATGCCAACACTTTATACTTCGCACTAACAGTATTCAATATGAAGATCTAAGCATAATTGTGTGTTTTTCAATACCTACAAAACGCCAACGCAAGAGAATACTCATTCTCGATATTATCCGACGAAACACGTTCCATTGGGCGTGAAAGGAACAATACGCGGCGAAATTATTTTTTCAAAATTACTTCTGGACAAATGGCAATGGTAGACATACTACGGCTAGAAATACTATTTTCGGACCAGTTCTGTTCCCCATTTATAATTTTCAACTGAGGATAAACGATTGTGTACACATTGATAAGTGGGATATTGGGCATTAAAGAACATCAATACGAGGAACAACATCAGTAACGGTAAGTACGTTTATAACGAACACGCTTATAACGAACTTATTTTTTAATCCCGACCATTTGTTGTATAAATGCTGTATATATGCCTATAACGAACTACGGTTATTACGAACTAAAATTAGTGGTCCCTTTGAGTTCGTTATAACTGTAGTTTACTGTAATTCTCTTTTTTTCATTTCATGGTCTGCATTTGTTTGTAATAAATCATACTTAATATTACATTTAATATAAGTTCAAATGCTGCGCCGTCTTTGCGTTTACGTTTACTTAGAAATAAGCCAGTTTGGCGCGCCGGAATGTCTTATTTGAACCCTCATGGGACCAAACAGGTACAATTTACATTTATGGTGTAAAATAACCGCAGGACATGCTGTGGAACAAAATTAACTCACCAATTTATCAATAAGCAAAAAACTGTTTTCCTTCTGTGAAAAAAGGCTGCTCATTTAGAATTGGATTCATGCTGTAATGGATTTAGCTAACATCGATCTGTCATTTTCATTAGAGTCTGCTTTCAGTCTGGAAACACGTGAAATGTCACATACACACGAAAACAATGGCCAAATCGGTACACTGCACATTGTTAATTGGAAAATTCAATCTATCGGCAATATTTTGTATTGTTGTGCAAGGACTATGGCACAAGTTATCGAGCTGGTGGTTATATAACTCTGAGTCACACGTAGGATGGATGTCACACGCTGTTGCCAGGAAGGGGGGTGAGGGGGAGAAATGATTGAGGAATAACCCAACGTTGTTGTGTTGGTTTTACTCTTAACTCAGCTTACAAATGGTTTGTTTCATACACAACTTGTCTATGATCACGTTTCTATAGTGTTGAATATTTTGTCATAATAAAGGTTCAAACTGTTAGATTTCACCTTAAATGTCTGCACAAACCTTGTAAGGCTGTTCTGATGAATCGTAGACACTAAGAAGGACAGTTTGATCTTCCCAACCTGTGTTTTCAAAACGCAAGCAACTGAACTTGAAGCTGTAAATGAATTTATTTGGGAAATCCGGAGGCTAGATTAAATTACTACTACTAAATGTTAATTTAATATTGCGGTGAGATATCAACGATTGATGTCAACATTATTCGATGTGACAATTCACCTGTACATATTCTCGCAATCCTACTTTTGAAACAGTTATTCAAGCAGGTATTCAGGAAAATGAAATCTTGCTATCCTTGAAGTATAACCGATAAGGCAATATAGATAAATGCCAAACGGGTTTGGCGGAGATTGGAACGTATAATGGAATGTATTTAAAAAAATAGAAATATAATATTTTCAACATGCAGTTGCTATCAGCTGGTATGTTAAGCATATAAAAAATCAAAACAAGGATAGGTTTCGTCTGGACTTGGACGCTCATAGTGAGAAGGTTATCAGATGTGATGCAGCTTTAACAACTTAATCATCAACAAGATAAGACGGAGAAGGTTTACCAGTGCATTTTTTTCACATAAACGTTTACGCCAATGGTATGTAGAATCTAAAGGCACCAAGCTGATGGGTTTCGAGAACAGAACAGAACGTTATTGTCCAATACACTACCAATCAGAAAGGACTGCATGTCATTGTAGCGAGGAACGTTTACCAAGATGACGGGTAACACATCAAGACACAGCCTCAGTGATGGCTTTACCTGATGTCTATGTTCAGGTAACTAGGACCATCTGCGGTAACAACATCATATGCTTCGTTTCAAACCACCAGAACCTAACACTGCCAGAACGGTAACCTAATTCGCACAAAACTACATACAATTTAAATGAATTCTTGTTTAGACATTTCTTTCCTGACAATGACTGCATCTAGACCTCCCAGAAATGCAAGAGCAGTTTTGAAGTGTTTGTTCTCAAAATTACATGCACCATTTGTCTGTCCTTACCCATATAATGCATTGTTGAGAGGCATGCTGCCAGGTCTCTGAAAGTGTTTGTTTGCCTTGATCTCGAATCAGTTAATTCCGTCCCGGTGATGTAATGACTGAACTCGTGTGATTTCCAAATAAGGTTGCGTCAAATTAAATGAATTCTACCATCTGTTTCCAAATGTCAACAATTGTTTATTGGTATTTTATGGTTCGAAGGTTTGATGAGAATTAACCATTAATAAAGGTTATATGAAAGTTTCTTTAAAACATATGTGGGATTTGTTTCGTATGGAGACCAACAGAAACATATGTTTTGTGTTCATGGGAAATCATATCGAAATATGTGGTAAACGAAAACAAGGATCAAAGTGTCTACGGATGAACCACTGCATTTCATCATGATGTGGAAATATGTTGAATATGTTTACAAACCTCATCACATGACTGAACTGCAATGTAAGCAGCAATTTAAAAACAATGCGTTGTATGATGACGTGTGCAGACAGATTGTTCTATCGTAAATCTGGGTACCTGTTACATTTCATCTGTTAAATCCATCTTATTTTTTTTATTTTTTTTCAAATCATGTAAACCAGTGCAGACGTTCTGACCTTCAGAGCACTCACGACTGACTGTACAGAGAAGATGTATAAAGAACACCTGTTTTGAGTACAATCAGTACAAAGAACATTCTGTACAGATAATCTGAATCCAAAACATTCTATACAGAACATGCCTGACCCAATACATGCAACTTACTGTGTTGTATTCTTGCGCGACAAATAGTCCCCGACGATGTGAGTGACGATGGTGAGGTAGTGCGGATGAAGAATTACAACGTAATCTGATTCGGTGACGACGAAGTTCAGTTTCTTCAGGTACTGAAGCCAACTCAGCTGAGACTGTAACAACAGACATGTACATAAATATACATGTGGGAAATAGTTGTGGAACATTAAGTGAGTAAGATGGGTTAACGCCGGTTTGAACAACATTTTAATCATATCGTGCTGGGGGGGGGGGGGGGGGGAGAGAGCACGGAGTGATGTTATGTCACAAAAGATGTGAGTTGGCTTTACGCATTTAAAGTAAAGGAACAGCTCCCAAACTTCATTACAACTGCAATTTATTCATTCATTCTACAGAATTTAAGCAGATGGATTAATGTAATCGTTTTGTATACCTTTATCTTATGAATTATTTTGCCATGGAGTCTTTGGAATCTCAAAGTATCAAAGTTCGATACCATGGCGTGATGTTAACATCTGCCATGGAATTGAACTTTGATACTTTGAGTAACAAGGACTTCGTGGCAACCCTTCATTGCAACCCAAATCCTGTTCATCAGTGTATGGTTATTAAATTATTATTATCAAGCAAACTTATCAATTGTCTTACCAGCGTATAATTTGTCTCCAGTTCCTTTATAGATTTCACGTTGTATAACCTCATTCTGTCATGTGAATGCAACGTGTTGGGTGTAGCCTGGAAAAACAAAGTCCGTGAATAATACAAGTGGTTTCATAAATAATATCGATGTATGTTCAATTTGTTTTCGTTAATATGATAAAGTGAACATTAGAGTCAAGATATACAGGGCTTCAATGAAGCATAAAAATACAAAAATGTATGTTATATGTATATCTTCTTTATATATATAGTAGAAGAATAACAGTATATATATGTTTAATGTAGCCTTGTCTTATTGCAATCATTGATGCATATTCACTCACGAAGACATGCGTCCATTGGAATACCCGTTATAGTTTAAAATGACAAGCCTGTGCTGCATTCATAGGTATACCCGAATATGACGTCATACGTACCGAAGCAATGGCGATTTCCACATCCAACAGCTTTTCAGCTCTCGCAGTGGCATTTTTCTTTGACATGCCAAACGCCATCAAAATATGGACAGTCTCCTCCAGAAATATCTTCTTTACCTGAAAGGTGATATGACATCCATTATCTCCCTACACAGACGTTGTAATTGCATGAATGTTGAGGTTGTGAATTGATTGGAAAAAGACATTACAGAATATTTATAAGTATGTCGAAAATAATTAAAGGTTATCATGTTCAGAAGAAGTAATGGGAAATAGCAACAGTGAACAGTCGTGTGTTCATGCCAAAATAATATTAAGAAGAGTGTATTTCTAACTCAAATAAAAAATAGATCACCATGGCCATGCAATAAAGTCCTTGTGTTCTCATTGACTTATGTTGTTACTTGGAACATCAAACCGCAATCACCAGCTATTTCGAGACTAAATAGCTTCTTTGTCTACTGAATTAATATGGTTTTAAGTCAGGTTCGAAGAACGAGTGCACGCACAAGAGTGGTCTAATCACTTTATTACATACTTCTTAATGAAAACACTGCATGATAAAAGTGCATCAAGCAGACTGTGATTTCATTTTTGACATTGCTTACTTTTTCCCAAGGTTAATGTCTTTGCATTGCGTCAATGCATAGTTTCAAAGACAGAACTTAAAGACATAGTTTCGACATTGCACTGGTTCATGTGAACGAATTGTGTGACTCCGTCCTATGTGTATGCATCCTCTAAAAGCAGATTACATTGGGAAACATAGGAACCGATAATTAAATAAAGAACAGTCTGTGTTTATTTGTGAATCTGCTCGTGTCAGATGTTAGATAAATTAATGATTTCCCTAAATGTGTCGTTCAGCATGTTGTAATCTCAAGATAAACAACGACTATCACATCAACGCCTACTTCAGTTCCTCCAAGAGAATAAAGTCGACCCAAAATGTGCTCAATGCCCATTCGATTCTCTAACTAATCAATTTAGCGCCCTGTGCATTAGTTCATGATTACAACACGAGCACAATTTCTACGGAAATCCAAAGACCATTAACACTGTGCAACACTGAATCTGGTGGTTAGGACTATCACTGTTTTCCTGCAACCTTAAACCTTCTAACTTATGCTTCAGGTATGCTGCAGGATGCTCTACCCTATTACATGTACTTTCTTTGAATCAAATTATTTGTCTGATGTCTTCAACGTCTAAATTGCTATAGTCGAAAGGATAATCAGCGGTTCTGACTCACCTCTTCTACCGTCTTCTTTGGTTGCTGCTTTTGTGTCGGTGTTGGGGTAGGGGATGGTGAAGGGGAGGGTGTCGAGGTGTTGGACGTGTTGGTGGATGGAGATGGGGATGGGGGAGGGGAAGGTGATGGAGTTGGCTTGGCAGAATTTTGCTTTATAGAGGGGAATAGATCGGATGGCAGCACCGTCTGGCCGATGTCAAACTACAAACGAGAAGACAAGTGTGAAAAGTGAGATCATAGCGACTATCAAAAGCATTACTTCATTTGTAAATCGACATATTTAAATTCTATAATTTCACAATTTCAATTATAATTGGATGCGATATCTATGTATAAGTTGTGTATGCTGTATATACATTTTTGCAAGATGTTCGGATCATTTAAATAAATTTTATAAGTGTTTTCGTAAACTTGTAACAACGTATAAATAATACATTAATTTGCAATGTATAATTTTCGTCTTTACGTACGGTCAGAATCATTGCTATTCTAGATACGTTTATTCAAGTGATTACTTTTCTAGAACAGTATACAAATATCTATAAAACATTTGCTACAGACAAATGACCTCAGTACATTTTGTGAAATTGACGTCATTTTTACCAATATGAAATTCATATTTTCTTTGAAATCGTTGGCCAAGAAAATATCAAATCTGAAACAAAGCACCTACCTTGAGAACATGTTGTTCAGTTGGGCGCCTCTCGTCAATGTCGACCTTAACGTGAAAAAGGGGCCATGCTCCATAGGAGTGGATTTTCTCTATGGCTGAACTGAAGTCCCATGATGTCCCAGCACTGTCATCTTCGTCAAGTGACCAGCCTCCGACAGACTTGATAATTGCCCGGAAGTCGGCAAGAGTTGCCTGCCGGTTGATGACGCTCTCCTCCATGCAGCTCCTGTACAAGTGCTTCACCTTACCCACGGCTTCACCTGTCATTGTGTTGGTTTCTGAATTCGACAGGAGATTTGAAAACATTTTAGACTAGTGATCAATTAATAGTCATTATCAGAGCAGTAAAGTTACTCCAACGCATCATTACCTTAAGCGAAGGACTCTTCACATCATAGTGTGATAAGTTTAGTATTCACAGGAAGAAAAGCTTTAACTTCCATCGTAATGTGATTAGGAATTATATTTTTTTACATTTGTTTAGTCATACTTTCAAACCACAGCAACTTGTATCGTCAAATGCTAATATGTCAAGTTATTCATTATTTATAGGCTTTTATTAATCTATCAATAAACACATGAAAATATGATAAAGAAGAGAAAGAGGAAACCAGTATAAGGTGGGGTTATAAATACCTATAAGATTCTTCAACACGTACAGGTTCTTTCCCGACAACTCCTGGAATCGGTCCCACATCTGATAGCCCGGGGGTATGGGGCTCTGCCGCTCCCACCCCCCACATGCATACTGGTAGAAGTCGTCGCAGGGGTCCACGCTGGGGTCCATGGCGTTAAGGATGGAGCTTGCGGCCTGTATACAGGCGGGTGTCTTGCAGTATGTCTCCACTAAAAGAAACGAACGGAGAGTTGGTAAAGGAGATAAGATCATCCACAAAACCATCATGGCAGTCCTCCGCCGTACAAGCAACATCTGGATCAGTTGATGCAATTTGAACCCAAGTCTGTATTCAATGTAACTTAAAGGATTACAGTTGATCACTTGGTTTCAGTGTCAATGTGTAGATTGAACATCCATTATCCAAGCTTATGAGTATCGGATGTCAAACAGTTAACGAACGGAAAATGGTTCTGAAAACAAATTTCAGAATAATTCCACAACGAACACCCTTGGTCAAAGCAATATCCCAGCCTTTTCTGATATCTCACTGATGTTCATAAAGCAGGGTACAGACTGAAATAGTTTCTCCAACCAGTCTCCTGTCTTAACCGTGAACAGTTCAGTGTGGAACTAATGTGGTCGGCAATTCTTAACACTGGCACCATGTGCTCATGTCCTCGTCCTGAGGTCTGTTACGCCAGCGTCCCAGAACACTTTATATACTGATTTTCCCAATGATAATTCATTAACACTTGTCACTTCAATACCGAGCGTGTCAGGGCCAGGAGGCTGTGGAAGAGCTGGAGAATTAACTTTGTTTCCGTGGCGAATTACAACTACTTTCTTTGTATAACAAGAGATCCGGCTTCTGAAGCTGGTCCTTACTCCCCCGCTGGCAGGAGGATGCGCTCAGGTCTGACGGTGCCACTGTCAGGAGCCGAGGGTAGGCACAGCATATTCATTTCCGGCCCACGTCAATTCTGATTACTTATTTTGAATTTTGAAAGAAACTTTTGTCCTGTGTGGTCATTGTGTTCTTATACTGATGGTTTCACTGGGGAGCATTTATATTTTGCAAAAATTCAAATTTTGTAACTTTATTGCGACAGATCGTTAAATGGTGGAATGTTTATTTTGAGTGTTGAAGAGAATAGTTCAGATTCAACTAACAGAACTGTCGCCATATAGAATACATGTACTCTGGAAAAGGAAAGTTAAAGCTCTTTCAGGTATCAGTATTTCTTACCATGAAATAATAGTGGTGCAAAAGTAATCATGATTGATCATGATTTTATGTATGATTTAGATTATAATTTAGAAAAACATAACTCCGAAGGCCTCTCTTTCATTAGACATGATTTTTAATTGGGATCGCAAAGGCTTTCTAATGATTCTATTACTTAAAAAATCAAAATAATCGCAGTTTCTGTGTTACCCATTTTTTTATAGCAAACGGCTCTTTTAGAAGGAAAAATATTATTTTTTTAGGATCTCGCATTAAAACGACATGAAGCAATCCAGTTTTTGCTTTTATGCGAATCATTAAAGCAAATCATTAAATCATTAACGACCATGCCATCACATAAATTAATATTTTTCCGTTATCAAAAATGTCCATGATCACAGCCACATTTGCTTTTCTATATATTGATATTGCGTTTGATGAGACATCATGACAGTATGTTTCAATATAATTCTGGCATGCATCACAAACCACCACCGAGAAAGTAAAAACAGAAGACAACCGACCCTTACCCGGAACTACCCTGGGTCTGGTCAGTCCTACAGCCAGGCCAATGATGACCACTAGCGCAAGGAACACGATGACCAGTAGACCCTTCTCTAGGGCTGTCCGGTTTCGCAGACACGTCGACTTTATCGTCATCACATCATCGTAGTCTTCGACGATGTCATCCTCGGAATCTGATCTCCCAAACGGGGCTTCGGTCATCTGTAAAAAATAAATGAATGGTGAGAAAGGATATCAATTGTCTGCATCTCTGCCAGAGTGAGTGAGTGAGTGAGTGAGTGAGTGAGTGAGTGAGTGAGTGAGTGAGTGAGTGAGTGAGAATATTCCAGCTGCATCCTGACTCACTGTAAATAATCAACTCTGGGCCAGGAAAACCAACGATTAGTAATAAGACCAACGATCGATCCATGCCTTCGGGGCACCATGGCATATGGTGACCCAGATCACACATTGTAGCCACCCAATCCTCAGTGGTCGATTCATACAAGCTAATTTAAGATAAAGTACAAGCCAAAAATCCGTACGGTCGTAAATTAACATGTTAATTAACAATAGAAAATAAAACATTTAACGCATTTATTAAACTCCGCAGGAAGAGATCACAAGAATTCAAGGGTGAATGTGAACGGGACGTTCTTTCATCGTATTAAATGTACCAGCGTCAGTCTCATAATTATAAATCACTTAAATTACTGGTTCATTAGCATTTACTTATCCAACTGGAGATAATCAAGCCCCAGTCATAACATAATCACTGCAATATCTCACATAAAATTGGGCTTTAAATATTTTAATAGTCCCACTCAGAAGGCGCTCACTGGGGAGCACGCCTGTTACAACAATCAGATGTTTAGTTTTTCTGTCAGTTATGCTCGATTTCCGTTATTTTTCGTGTTGTGGAATCTCAACCGCTGAATCTTAATTTAATTAGGCGAAAGAGAAAAAGGGAAAGGTTTTCGTTTTAGGGCTGGGGAAGCATTGGCAAATCTTGACAAATTTCCCGATTCTTGAAAAGTATTTAAAATTCTAACTGTTTTTATGTACTACAGAAACAATACATATCAGAAGCATTCTTAATTTAGCCAATGCGTCGCCAATGTATGTGGAGCAGTGGACGGGTGGAGTGGGCCCTGTGGTGTGCGATGATCCTAATTCGAATCTGTGTGTTGGTTCGAATCCCAGATTCCCTTGATAATGATGATTTGTTTGTTATCATATCTGTGCCAGTTGTGAGACGTACACATATCGTGCTTCCCTCGCACACTATCGCCGTGATAACTAAACTACTGTTCAAAGCGGCGTAAAACATTCCTAAATTATTCACAATAAATACTATATCTAACTTGCTCTACACATATAATTGTGTGTATAGTGATATGTAGTAATGTTGTCAGTGATTTACGGAGAGCTCTACGTGATCTCATACGTTATCACAGACATGACGTCACTCTGGAAATGTGAAGATCTTGGTGGTAGTAGCAAATATTCAAATGCCAAGATGCAATGGAGAACAGGATATACTTTCATAACTCACCCGCCTGGTGAGTAGAATGTTTCAGGAAAATCGTATAATGCAAAGTTGTTATGATTATTATTGATGGAAGTCAATACATAACCAACATTGCCAAACTGTATTTCAAGAATAATATTCATTTCCGGGCTTTAAATCCGATTAAACAACGCTTTTCAGCCAAAACAATTACGGCAAACACTAAAAATTGTCCTCTGAAATATTATACAACAATTATTTGAATTTTCAAAATTGTCCTCTGAAATATATGCATGACGTTTTAACCTTTTGTTCAGGTTGAATTTTATGCTTGGCAATCATTCGACGTGCAGATTTAAGTGCAGTTCAACACAAGGGAATAAGAACCCAAAACAACGAAAGTCTCAATTTTCCAAAATCTGTGAGTGATTCAATATCTTCAGCTATCCCCCACCCACGGACCAGATCTTCATTGTTCGTATGTATTCAGCTTAAACGAGCTGCCATCAGCAAATGGCCAGGGGAAATAAGCTTCGTGTTTACATCTCCCGACGGATGCTTGGAATACAGAGGAACAGATTGTCACGACGCTTGTCGACTTCTGAGACTTATCTTCATTTCTAACAGAACAACGGAGGGAGAAAGTGCTGAAGTTTTGGAAATGTGTATCAGTCCAAACGAATGACATGCCATGACATTGATGTCGAACTGATTAGAAAACGGATGTTAGCTGCCTGCTGATAACGTGCGTGTGCACGTCCGTTTGTAATTGTATGGTGTGTGTGTGTGTGCGTGCGTGCGTGCGTGCGTGCGTGCGTGCGTGCGTGCGTGCGTGCGCGCGCGTGTGATATGTGTGTGAGTGTGAGCGTGAGTGCTCAGCAATATTCCAGCTAAATGACGGCGGTCTGTAACTAATCCATTCTGGACCATGCAATTAAGTGATTGACTTCATGAGCATCGATCAACCCAATTAGGTTACGATGACATGATTCAACCAAGTAGCGAATCTGACCATCCAATCCCGTTAGTCGCTTCTTACGACAAGCATGGGTTGCTGAAGACCAAATCTAACCCTGATCTTCACGAGGAACAACTCCATTGACCATAAAAGTCAAACCCACACACCTTGGCAGGACGTAACACAGTATCATATCTTTAGTTGTAAGTGTCCTTTCTGTAGCCAGTAAACATATGAACAAAAAGAAACAGTTTCATTAATCTTATTGATTCCTGATCTATTAAGATGACCAATCGATTTCAAAGTAACTGTGAAAGAAGAGATGCATTTCTTGAAACGGGCCCTTAGGTCATGCTCCTAGACTCATTTATTGCTATTAAAACGTTCATTTTGTTGTAACTCAATAAAACGCCTTGTTGAGAGGAATCCTCGTACTTGGACATCCGATGGTAGGCAAACCACCACATGTTAATTGTAAAACCAAATAGCATTTGTATAGTGTGTGACTACCGCCGTTTCCCTCACTACGACAACGAGGTCGATGTGGACGTGCTACACAAGCCACGTGGAAGTTCACACCGACACCGATGGTGATGTAAGTCGACAGAAAATCGTTATGTGCGTCTGTGGCCAAGCTACATGGTATAATCCCTCATTTAGAACAGGCAGTTTTAACATGAAGACAAAGTACGAACCAGGTGATCATGGTTTATTGGTGTGTTTATATATTGCGGTACACTAAAATAGCCTTTGAGTAAATGCGTTGTTATTTTTGTAGAAGAGGGGAAACAAATTGGAATTGATAAGACACTAATCAGTACGTATTCAACCCGTGACGTCATGATTGTGAAGATTACAAAGTACTAACGCGTGGAGGTTCAGGGCTGAGATTCGATGTGAGTATGGTGTACTTTATTGATATGGACTCGATGAACTGGAATAAAACATATATCGTGAGCCCCAGACAATAGGCCATCTGGCACTTGCGATTACATTATGAATATAAATTGTCAATGCAAGAGAATAACCGGTCTAGATTTTCAGCCCAAAACAGATTTCATGTGGCGCAAAGGGCAAATAGCTGTGGAAATTATACGAATGGACCACTGAAAATCAGTAGTGACACAAGGTGTCCGCGAATATGCTTAAAGTAGCACACAAAAGTGCTGCTGGTATTAGACGTTAACCGACCGCCTCCGTGGTCTAGTGGTAGAGCGACCGCCCGGTGAGCGGAAGGTCCGGGGTTCGATCCCCAGCCGCGTCATACCAAAAGACGTTAAAAGATGGTACTTGTTGTGAGCCTGTCTGGCGCTCGGCATTAAGGGTCTTAAACAAGGACTGGTCGGCTCGGAGTCAGTATACTGTGTCTGAGTGGGATATTCATGTTAAACTGCGGTATGGTATCTCAGTGAGCTAGCACTATAAATCGGCATCAGTCCGGACTAGTACAAGCAGCCACCCAAACACACACACGTACATGCACGTCGCTATATAAGTGCAATAATCTTGGCCGCGACGTTAAACCCCATTTCACTTCACCTTAGACGTTAACCACTTTGGTGAAACTCAAGAGCACAGGGACAACGAATTTTGGTGTCTCAGATGACTGGGCCACAAGCTAAACCCCACCCCCCACCCCCCACCCCAACAATGTATAGGTAAGAGAGTTGAGTTCTACGTTGCTTTTAGAAACATTACGGCGGAGGGACACAATAAATGGAATCGAACCCGGCCGAGTCAAGGCTTTAACCACTAGCCTACGGCAGGTGTGCCCTAAAGAGGAGTTTTAGCCAAACAAGAGACATCATACGATGGAGAGAAAACAGTCATGATCCAAGGTAATGGGAAAACTAACATCTCTCCAGAAAGTTTGATCATATGGAATTATATATAATGCATAGGTTCCAGCAGATCTTACTTTGTAAACAATACGGCACCAACATACAACTAACATCTCTCCAGAAAGTTTGATCATATGAAATAATATTATATGTATAGGTTCCAGCAGATCTTACCTTGTAAACAATACGGTAACAACATACACATCATACTTTATCTACGTGAATCTGTATGCATCCTACTGCCTCGCATGCCAGCGTGGTGTTTTCTTTGTAACACCAACCAGTGTTAACGTATTTTACTTAAGAAATGTAAACGAATAAGAGATAATGAGCAACTATTTTCCTTGAGGTGTTTTACACATTTTACAACATCCACACTTAACAGGCACTGATCAGTAAAAAGCCTGTTTGTGTTGCAAACGCTGAAGTGTTTCTGACAGCCCTCAAAGGGCGCTCGACGGATGGCATGTACGCCAGTGCCAGATTCTGGGATAACATAGGTGTTAGAAAAACAGACTTCTGAGTTTACTTGCCATATGCCGTGTGCACGGTGTTAATGTTTATTCTTATAAATAACACCCAACAGTCAACACCAAACATTCAACGTTAAATATTGAACAATGTGTTTAACACCATTAATTTAACCATATTTGTTTAACGCCATAGTTTCAATGCCATGTATTTATCGGCTACGCTCAATAGCGTGTTTGACGACATATATTTAACACCGTGCATTCAACGCCACACATTTCACAATATGTTTTACATCATGTATTTAACATCATGAACTCAACAGATATACATACATATGTCGCCAATAGTTGACAGCATGCGTTCAACGTCATACACTAAACAATAGTTTACCATACCCGTGCTCGTGGGTATCACCAAAGTGGTAAACGTCTAAGACCTGCATCACTTCAGGCTTTAAACCCCCAACTGACTTATGCAATTATATTACCTACTGGGCAGTCTCACTGTGAATAACTTACTTGTTCCACGATGATTGCGTGGTCATGATAATATTATTCCAATGTTTTGATTGTTTACGAAACGGCCCTCAGTATCGTAATGTCATATCAGTGCATTGTCGCAAATAGCTATCAGTTGCTCGCTACATCAAAGAAGTTCAAGGTAAGGCCCGTAATTGAAAGATAAACCTGAGGAAAATATTCCTGAATTCCCCGTGATTTGTACGTTAGATTGAAAAACTCAAAGCCTCGAGTAATGATGAATATTCAAATCAGCCATCTAACCATTGTCTTATTCTATACATATCTTCGTCGCTAAGTGGTTGAAATAATGATGATGCGACGTTAAGCTTTACCTCACTCACTCATTAACATATCTACATGTATCAATCATATTTAGCCATGTACTCCCCGTGAAGATCCGGATCAGAATTGATCTTCAGCTACTCATGCTTGGCTCAAGAGGCGACTAGCGGGATTGGCTGGTCAAGCTCCCTGACTTGGTTGATGCATGTCGTTGTATTCCAAATGCTGAGATGGATGCTCGTGATGTCAATCACTTGATCATCTGTCTCAGATTCAATTATTTACAGACCGCCGACATATAGCTGACATATTGGTAAGTGCGACGCTAAACAAAAAACAAAAAATCCATATACAATGTAACCTCGTTAATTCGGACGGTCGCGTTCCAACACGAATTAACACATTTCCTGGTTAACGAATCATGATTGCGGATCAATATAATTTAGGTTTCATTGTATATAATGTATAATTATTATTATTTATTATCTGTCTGATCAAATATTTTCTTGGTCCATTTTATCACACACATATATCATATCGGCTGACGTTTTCTGATTGATAATGCAATATTATTCTTCAGAACAAAAATACAAATGCGATATTTATTCCTCAACTGATGAGAAAAACGTGAGGACCAAATAGTCACTATTCTTTGATATCAATAAATCAATGCAGAATAGGAAGTGATTTGAAATTATACGTTGATCCTTTCCATGCCATGTGTTAACGACTGACGTACATATAACCACGAGTACTCGACAGTCCCATGTCTCATTTCCTCAGGAGGTATCTCACCGGGTTGCACTAATGAGAAAAAACTGTTACATTCCTCGAGAGCCATTCACGTTGAAGTGTGCGGGACCGTCATTCAGAGGTCGACGTAAAGCTGCACTAATCCTAGTTTATCCGATTGATGTTGCTGCCAAGTAATTAATACTGGTAAAATTACAGGTAATATGAACGCTGCCGTTTCCCATTCGGCGCCTGACCTCGAAATGAATGAGCGAGTGAATGTTGTTTAACGCCATGGACAGCGATATTACAGCTGTATCACGGCGGTCTGTAAATGATGGTTTAGACCAGGCAGACCAGTGACTGAAAACATGGGCAAGGATCCGCGACATCAGGTTGCGAGGACACCACCAACAATGCCTCAGAGCATGAGCATCCGACACTAGGTTCCTACCAAACACATGGCACACTGTGAGGTGAGGTGAGGTGAGGTGAGGTGAGGTGAGGTGAGGTGAGGTGAGGTGAGGTGAGGTGAGGTGAGGTGAGGTGAGGGAGTGAGTGAGTGAGTGAGTGAGTGAGTGAGTATGGTTTAACACCGCTTTTAGCAATATTCCAGCAATATCACGGCGGGGGACACCAGAAATGGGCTTCACACATTGTACCCATGTCGGGAATCGAACCCGGGTCTTCGGCGTGACGAGCGAACGCTTTAACCACTAGGCTACCCGACCGAAATAGGGTTTAACGTCGCGTCCAAGATTATTGCACTTATATAGCGACGTGCATGCACACGTGTGTGTGTGTGTGTGTGTGTGTGTGTGTGTGTGTGTGTGTGTGTGTGTGTGTGTGTGTGTGTGTGTGTGTGTGTGTGTGTGTGTGTGTGTGTGTGTGTGTGTGCTTGTACTAGTCCGGACTGATGCCGATTTTTAGTGCTAGCTCACTGAGATATCCTGCCGCAGTTTATCATGAATATCCAACTCAGACACAGTATACTGACTCCGAGCCGACCAGTCCTTGTTTAAGACCCTTAATGCCGAGCGCCAGACAGGGTAACAACAAGTACCATCTTTTAACGTCTTTTGGTATGACGCGGCTGGGGATCGAACCCCGGACACAGCTGCGGATAACGTTTTTCC
The DNA here is from genome assembly GCF_023055435.1 of Haliotis rufescens. Taxonomy (NCBI): domain Eukaryota; kingdom Metazoa; phylum Mollusca; class Gastropoda; order Lepetellida; family Haliotidae; genus Haliotis; species Haliotis rufescens. Next base: position 6,631,590 of record NW_025963802.1, read on the forward strand.
AAAAAATTCCCACGGGAATGGGATAAAACTTCTACTAAGAATGATTTCATTAATTCTGACATTCATAATTTGTGGTTGTGCTATTTATGTTGCTGTCACTGTGTCGAGTGAAAGAGTTAAAATCAGACTTCAAATCATCAGTATTAAAGCACTGAAGAGACTCGTCAATTGAAATATACACCTTGAAAAAAATATGAATCACGTACTTATGATATATTTTCCATATGAAATGGTCACTTTATAAAATCGTATGTATAAGTTTCTGACAAAGTACATTTACATTTGTTTACGTTTGTTTGTTTGTTGTTTAACGCCGCACTCAGCAATATTCCAGCTATATGACGGCGGTCTGTAAATAATCGAGTCTAGACTTAACAGACAATCCAGTGATTGACATCAAGAGCATCGATCCACGCAATCGGGATACGATGACATGCATCAACCAAGTCAGCAAGCCTGACCACCGGATCTCGTTAGTCGCCTCTCACGACAAGCATGGGTGGCTGAAGACCTATTCTACCCCGGATCTTCACGAGTCTGTATTTTGTTTACGAACCGAAATACCCATATTGAAATACAGAAGCAAACATCGATTTCCCTGTAATGTTATGAAGCCGTTCCCTGGCAGTAGTCATATTTGACAACCTTTGTGCTGTTTCCTCTGGTTCTTGTTATCATGTGATATAACCCAGAACGTGTGACCATCTGGCGTAACAAACAGTGGTACATCTGGTACATTTCAGAAGGTATCGAGACATCGGATATATTTATATAAATAAGCCCAAAGTCATATGTAGATATTTCCAAAAGATACTAAGAAATTCGGGACATATAAAAAGAAAATACAGACGATATGCCACTAAGGTGCTTAACCTTTCTCCAGGGGTATATATCGACAGTTTTTCACGTAAAATGTAACTGAAAGACACCTACAAACCTCACTGTATAGATTACAATACCGAGAATTACGAAACGTATATTTCCAGTTGAACAAATAAATCTGCAAGTAAAACGTAAATGGGTTTATTCCAAGTCAACTCTGGCAACCAATGACCATGCGAACAAAAGCCCCGCGTTGCGATCAATACCAGTACAAGACTGTGCCATGTGTTGGACGGGGAGGTGAGTCACCTCTGAATCGCTGCGGGGGTCCAGCATGACAACTCGCGCCTTTGGGTCCAGCATTGATTGATGCTCTGGCATGTCATGACTCAATACAGCCATGATGGGAATCAATCACCACATGAAACGGCTTAAATATATATCTGTAGATATTCCGTGATATAGCTGATTTCGTGTATTGTTCGTTACTCTCAAATTAACCATAAAATCATCAACGGAGCGGGTTATTTATGCTGTGGGTTCTTGGGGTTACGACCCGTGAAGAATAGGTCTTCAGCAACCCATGCTTGCCGTAAAGGGGCCATGCTTGTCGTAAGAGGCGACTAACGGGATCGGGTGGTCTGGCTCGCTGACTTGGTTGATGCATGTCATCGTATACCGATTGCGTGGATCGATGCTCATGATGTCAGTCACTGAAGTATCTAGTCAGACTCGTTTCATTACAGACCGCCGTCATATAGCTGAAATATTGCTGAGTTAAACAAAAAACAAAAAACAAACAAAACTCGGGGTCACCGCATTTACATAGCATTTGTATATTGATATTACCAAAGGGATATGTGTACATAAATAGAGATTACTGTCTGAATATTTGTCCTACTTGTTTCGAGGAGTGTCACTAAGGTTTTTGTTAATGCCTCTCTCCAGAGACAGCGACGAATATACATTAACGGTGACACCAGACACCAACATGGTGAAGTCATTGTAAATAAAAGCAATCCTTTCCATGTTCACAAGATATATCTGACAAAAGCAGAGTCGATTATACGATTCCGACTTTATAATGAGTATGTGTTTATGAATCACTTTAATGATGATGCCAGAGGTGACCGTATCCTGCCCCACCGAGGGCACCCGTTATGAACACATGCAAAGGCAAGTCAATTTTTCACCTGAACACAACCCGGGAACATATGGTACAAGTCAAACACGGGACCAGCATCAGACATCATTATTGTCACTGATACGTTTCGAAATGGCTACCATAAAACATTTCGAGAGCTTCACTAAGGGGATTGATAGTTGTAAAACACACGATTGTCATAATTTCTAAACCACTGATTAGCAAATGATGTTGTGAAGATGTGTATTCTGTGCAGTGAACCGTGTACATTTGTTTGCGTGTTGTTTAACGAGGAAATACACAGACACACCTGTGATTGGTATGATTAACGATCCATGCTGTCAATATACGAAGCCATGCTTCAACCAAGTCAGCGAGACTGATCGCCCGATCCCGTTAGTCGCCTCGTCCGACAAGCGTGGGATGCTGAAGACCTTACGGGCAACATGTTATTTGACAAAAGAGAAAATTATCCTCTATCTATCAATCATGATATTTAGAAAATAATGGAAATATATATCACTAGGAATTTATAACAACAGTGTAGATGAGAGTGTAGCGTGTTTGCATATTGTATATTTCGTAACATTTTGAAAATGTAATATAGTTTAGTTGGAATGGGCACTTCATCCGATGTTAGAATAATGTTATGGAACTGTCCCATGTGTTATAACAAATAAACAAAGTAACGTACTAGTAGACAGTTTATGAAGTAACCAGCATTCTTCTTCGTTACAAAAACACATTAGCTGAACGCTGAAGGTACACCAAAACAAGAAGCAGAAGGATGTGATAGCTGATGTCCCTGTATTCCTGCTCTTGTCCAGACTAATAAGGGTAATTAAGTATTGAAAGGATGTTTACAACAAAGACAAGAACGATATATTGGGGAAAAAATATCGATTTTGGTCGAGATAGTAATTGGCTCCTTACCTTGATTGAGTTGGCATTTAGCAGCTCGTTCTCTTCAGTGCATGCGGTTCTGAAAAACAAGACGCAAGCCATTAGCTACCTGCCAGGAGGGGAAAAGGGTATATGCTGTCAAGTGTGTAATGCGTATAAAATTGTAATCCAAAGCATGGTATACTGTAGACTATCTTCTTGTCTGAAATGGAAAAATAATTACAAAAACTTTTGACTTATCTTCATGCAATATAATAATAAGAAGCCCAGAGACTCTCTTCATTTTCAGAGGCTGAAACTGCAGTAATCTAGACTTGCCAACTATTATGGACTTGCATGGGCTGTATTGGGCATATTTGTATCACGGTCTGCATGACAGTATAGAAAGGACATATTGTTGGAGCAGTACTCATTAAATGGCAAAGAATTTAATATTGGTATACATTCTTAGATTAAATAATTATGCTAGATTGATTAAACTGTGTATGACAACGGTACACTGTTCATCGTCGCAGTCATCAATGATTCTTGTTGACATTTTGGTTTCAAACGTATTCTTAAAAAAGACACCTTCTTGATATGGGAGCATCTGTCAAGATAGCGGAAGATCGGTGGTTCGATCCCCTGGTCGCATCATACCAAAAGATGTTAAACAATGATACTTGTCTGGATAGGTTCGGTATAACGGGGATAAAACAACGACTGGTCGGCTCAGAGTCAGTATAATGTGTCGGGTATCCATGTTAAACCGCGGCATGGTGACCAACATACGCCCCGACTGGTACAAGCAGCTACGGAAAAGCAAAAATCTTGAACGCGACGTTAAACCCCATTTCACCTCACCTCGCCTAGTCTTAAATAACAACATGGATGATGAATATGTGATATGTGTTTGAGGTATCCAATAAGTTGATGGTAATAATGTATTACTATGTATCATGTATTGAATACATTATACATGAAAAGGTTGCGGATTCTAACGCATCGAAGTATGATGAGCCTCTCTCGCGCAGCATCCTTTGATGCTTGGACCTGATATATTGGTACCACATGCTAGACGGAAACTTTGTAAGCTCCTACAAGACATATGACAGAAATTCCACCAATATCCGGAAAACACAATTCCCCCTATATGACTCAAATATATTCACTCTTCCTATCCACCAAAAAGTATATTAGTCCAAGCTAGGCGCCACCGGGATTTGGGGGGTTGCACATGGCAAGATGAAGCTTTATAAATCCTCTTAGACACAACCTAATTATGTTAGTTGTCACATTCACGACATAACAAACATGTCGTAGAAAACTCTACAAATATCCTGATTTTCTCAGTTTACCTATTAGATCGATAAGCGGTCGGTACACCCTTTGACAAAGGGCATAATGAGAAGCACTATTTGCCTAGCGCTTTAGAGCAAGCCTCCATTCGTTGCTTTCATCGTGAGGCATGAAGCATAGGCACAAGAGTTTGACCAGTTGAAAAAGGTTGTCTCTACTTGCAAACTACATCCATTTTAGATGTTGAACTGTAGGGCCAGGCACTCTTGATTTGTAATCATGTGCAACACAAGTGTGTCTTCAATGGGGTCGGGATCAATGGAGGAGAGACCCCCTTGTTACCTTGTCTGGCAGGAAGACCCAAGGCAGACATTGATTCGTAAACTTTGATTGTCTTAAACCTCGCAGTTGGATGTTCAACATATCCATAAACTTGGTCTAAAAAATCGCTCGATGGCTGAACTAGGGGCCACTGCTGGGATAAAACCTTCCATCGTGTTCTTGCATTCTTCAGATGGTTGGTCGTTTCATGCATGTATAGACCCGTGAATATTCCGGGGTAGAATAGGTCTTCAGCAACCCATGCTTGCCGTAAAAGGTGACTATGCTTGTCGTAAAAGGCGACTAACGGGATCGGGTGGTCAGGCTCGCTGACTTGGTTGATGCATGTCATTGATCCCAATTGCGTGGATCGATGCACATGATGTCATACACTGGATTGTCTGGAATATAGCTGGAATATTGCTGAGTGCGGCGTTAAACAACACACCAACCAACCAAATCATACATGTATAAACCATGGTCTTCCAGTAGGACGATGACGGAGCCATAAGCCACAATGCAACTGTAGAGATAAAAACGTTCATCTTGGGCATGCGTTCAGATAGTTGGTCTTTAAACGATTGCATTATTCTCAGCTGATGGTAGACCCATGGGACAATGCGATACTGCAGAGATGAAACCCATTACATCGGATCGCTTTTGTGTCTTAAACATTTTGCCTCGAGCCTCTTGAAGCACATTCAGTAAAGTCAAATAAAACGTGAATTTAAAAATCCCAAATGTTAAAAATACAACATACACATGTAACAGAACCAGAACGTAAATCGGGTACGACTATTTTCATAGTATCAGATGACTCAGATGACTCTCATTGGTGTTTATTATGAGGTAAAAATGTAACTACGAAACGTACGTTTCTTGTGTAACATTGTTTCAAGACATCAATGGGACAAACAAGCATGCTATCAGATTCGCAAGAAAAATATATGGTAAACGAAACTAATATATATGGATGCATCCTATATCATATATACAAATATGGCTGAGATACTGCCGATGTGACGTAAAGTTTTAACTCACTCATATGTACTAAATAAAATAATGTGAGAGAATGAGTACTGTTTTACGCCGCTTAAAGCAATATTCCAGCAAATTCAAGACGGGGACACCAGAAATGGGCTCCTGTGAGTTCTTTAACCATTAGGCTACCATACACACCCAAAATACGATCATGACATCGTTATTTAACAGAGTGACTGAGTATGAGTTAACGCCGCTTTTAGTAATATCCCAGCAATATCACGGTGGGGGCACTAGAAATAGGCTTCAGACACTGTTCCCATGTGGGGAATCGAACCCGGGCCTTCGACGTGACGAGCAATCGCTTTAACCACAAGGCTACCCCACCGCCATGGTTTTTAACAGAAAAGGAACTGATGCATGATTTGGAACATGTGACTTAATATATGTTAATATCAATATAATCTGTTCCGAATATCAACAAACCCCTAATTCGCCGTAACGAACAAATCCAAATAGCAAGAAACACTCTACTGTTATTGTGTTGTTATATTTGCGTGACACCGTCTCAACACATTATTAAAAAACCCAATATGAACATATGCCGTGGGGTTTAAATGATCAATACATCCGTGCTTCAGAGTTTGCTATACAACACTAATTTCTACATGCGAACAAAAGAAACACCTGTCATATTGCCAAGGTCACCGCAACGCCCAAGCCATCGGAATATCCATACATTGACACATACAATGAAAGATAATGATGTTTACTGATGGCAATACAGAGCGATAATAGCCCCCCTTGACCCAATCTCATAACATTCTGATGTGTTGATGAACAACAATCACCTTATTCACCGACCGTTGACAATAAATCATTTGACCAATCATAATCATCCGGACAAACAATCGCCATATACAATAGAGATGAGGTCAGTGATTGACCAATTACTGGAATCAATTAGTCTCAGCTAATAGAGCTTTTCTGGTTAACTGGCGTATCGATACAGGTCTAAGAAGCGACCATTTTGTGTTCAATAAACCAATGATCGCACATAATCTTAACAGGAAAACCGCAAGGGTTCCCGAATCAATGGTACCTGTTCTTACTACCCAGTAGGTGCTAACTAGGGTCTAGTGTGCATATAGACCATGGGAATGATTGACAGTTATTGACATTATTGCTTACTGAGCAGATGACACCAGGAATGGATTCACAACAATACTCATGCTGGAATCGAACTCAAAGCTTGTCGATCGCGTAATTTCCACAAGGCCAACCCACGGGCCCCTTACTTAACGACTAAGTATGCCGTTGTGTATCTCCGGACAATATTCTTAATTGTCATAGTTTGCGATTTGGGGCAAAATGTTCACTTATGACATTAGTTAGAGAACAAACTATCATATTAAATTATCCATGTTTTTATATACACCGTGACAACAATCCAAGTCGGATTTTATGGTGCTGTTTGAGACCTTATACATAATGTAGACTGAAACGTGCACCCCCGCCAAAAGTGTCAGCATCACATTTATGACTTTGTTGCAGCAACAAAGGCGTCGTCAAGGTAACACGACAGAAGGGATATGATTAAATGTAACCAATTAACTTTATATATAATTTCACCACTGTTTTGCCTCTTACGCCGAATGGAATCTGTTTCGGTAGAAACTGACGAAGTGAGTGAGTTAATGTATATTGTACAACCACTGAACTGTATTGAATGGCTACAATTTCACTGGTTCGTTGTTTGGTGTTTGTTCTTCATCAACTAGTCAAGAAAAGTATCCTCATGTGGTAGAGCGTCCGCCCGAAGAGTCCGGGGTTCGATCCCCGGCCGCGTTATACCAAACAATATTAAAAGATGGTACTTGTTGTTACCCTGCCTTGCGCTCGGCATTAAGGGGCAAAAACAAGGACTCATCGGCTCGGAGTCAGTATACTGTGTCTGAGTGGGGTATTCATATTAAACTGCGGCATGGTATCTAGTGAGCTAGCACTATAAATCGGCATCAGTCCGGACTAGTACAAGCAGCCACAAACACGTGCATACACGTCACCTATCCTCATTTGACTTAAAGAATATTTACGAACAATACAAAATCGTATCAGATAAGTAACGTGATACTGGAAGCATTGCAGTTAATATAGTGGAAGAGATTCAGATAAAGATGAACACCGAGTTAACTATCTTTGATAAGAACCGTGCATCGTGTTCCTGACATATTCTCCTAATATAAACTTAAGAAATAATAGAACACGCGTGAATCATCGTGATACCAGACACCGGGTGTTTGTTCGAAGGATGGAAGGGATTAAAATCATCCGTTTGTAAAGAAGATAAAGGACATATACAGTTTCAGATTGTGCACTAGCCAGACGTGTTTATCAGCTTAATCATTCAGCGTCAAAGGCTAATGGCCTGTTTATGAGGAGAGACACCAAAAAGGTGATGGATATATAGCAGGGTACAGACTAATCAGACCATGTACGCTTGATTTGCTGTCAAAACACAGGTCATACCTTGAGGTCATCAACTGGTCAGAAGGTAACATCTGATATATAGGGTCAATCTGTCAGTCTGTCACATAAAAACGCCAACTTTTAAGCATTCGAGTTACTTTTAAGTATGTACATATGAAGATATGACCCCTTTTATAGAAAACAACTTATTTATTGTTCGTAGCCGACTTTTCGGGGATGATTCTTGCCCTTTTATCAGGTTCGTCGTGTATTCATGTTCACCAAATTCATTTTTAAATGGCCATCAAAGACTTGAGTTATGTATCAACTTTCATAGTGTCAACGGATTTAAGTTGAAACTGGAGTAGTGTAGAGGCTATAGAGAGTAATGTAAGGTTATGAGAAGGTATGGCTACCAATATTTAAAACTTTGTCGACGTTACATGATTCTCAGCTAGGCCTACGCAAACAATTACTACTGTAAATTCTATATACTGTATCAAGTGCAGACAGGGTTTCGCAATTATGTGACTTTCTTCTGGTAGGGACTAGAAGTGGTTATCAACGCTCTGTGCGTAATTCAGACAAGATCACTACGCAATTAGAGTCGCCATTTACTAAATAGATATAGAGAAGAACACTTTGCAGACGAGTAAATTGTTTCTGAATTGCATTGACTCTTGTTTGTTCAGACTGAAAACAGGTCTGTCCCTCCCTTCAAATAAATGGCATTTCATACCTACATAAAGAAATATTCAACATTTGTAAGAACTGAACACATGTGGCCGCAACAAACAGTCATCACGGTGTGGTAATGGTTTTCAGAAACTCTGATGCAAAGCTGATAGCACAGCTAATCTCTTTGAAAATTGAAAGTTGATATTGATAACTCCATGAACAAAAATATTGAAACCCGACGTATGTTACCATAACTGGCGGATCTATATGAGACTTGTGTAGACTTCCTGTTGTAACAAAATCAAAGACATATTCTCCAAGATGTTCCGATGGTTCTCCAGAAAACCGAAGTAAAGCTGATTGGATGTAGAAAATTATTAAAAATAGAAACTTGATATTCATAAATTGAAAAATATATACCACACAACGTTTGATAGAGATAATCAGATTTGTCATTCTATTTAAATGTTAAATATAAACTGGACATATTTTGAGAAAAAAAAATATCCCTATCAAAAGTGGAGTAGTATATATTCCAAATGCGTAATAATTGAACATGTCCTGAGTGAACGTAACAAACCTAAGACATGTTCTTCGTGATGTAGCGATAGTTCTCTAGAGCACTGAAGTAAAGCTGATGGGAAGTGCAAAGTAATTACAAGAAGGTACAGCGTCTAGTCTGGCAGCCTACTCATTCATGCCTCGTTGGCCATCTGGTATACCATCTCTAGCCTCCGATTCAAGGATTCATTACGTAAACAACGAGCCTCAAGTTGAAGTGAGGAATCGGAAGAAGATTTCAGGGAAATGTCTGAGGAAAGAGTGTGTGTCTGATCTGGGCTGTTCTTTGTAACTCAATTGCCCTGATCGTGGTTACGTAATATGAGTTTACTGAGTTGGTGCAGCATCTCCTGCTTCAGAAACACGTGTAATATGTTTCGCAAGGGGATGAAACAGTTAAAGATTGACTATGATCATTATTTTCGCATACACCTACATATTATTGGTTTTTATATTTTGGTAACAGGTAAGGTTTTGCTTTTCGTAGTAGTATAGTGTGCCTGCGTGCGTGCATGCGTGCATGGTTGTCTGATTGGACAAGTACGGACTAATGCACTGTATATTGACCCGAAGCCCACTAAGTCCTTGTTTTATCCCCTTAATGGCGAGCGCCAGGCAGGGTAACAAGATAGATAGATAGATAGATAGATAGATAGATAGATAGATAGATAGATAGATAGATAGATAGATAGATAGATAGATAGATAGATAGATAGATAGATAGATAGATAGATAGATAGATAGATAGATAGATTATGTAACTGTACACACCGTTATGAAATGTATATAGAAGGCCTCGTTAGTCACGTATGCCTAATCTATTTGATGTTTCGCAATAAAATAAATGAGTACAATGTCTTAATGTATTTTTGGTATAACGCGGTCGGGGATCGAAACACCGACCTTCTGCCCTCCAGACAGACGCTCGGTCCGCTAGACCTCGATCCATATGTCTCGTCACAGCACCTAGTATGTTAAAGCATAGGAGTGTCTTCGTTATACCTCAATTACCATTTACTGTACTTTGTAGGTAGGTAAGTAGTAAACATTATTTTGATACGCTTCCCTGCATCTGAATGAATAATAATAGGGCAACCATATATAAAATATGAACAATTCAACATGACCCTACTTCTCCACCTCAACAATGCCAACAAGCATAGGATGTGAATTCTCAAAAGTCAGGTCAGCATCTCCTTTGTCTAATGGATCGTGATTGCAGGCTTTCGGTTGTGTCATATCTATGTGTTGTTGCATACCCATGATCATCTTAACCTCAGAACAGCCAACCTCATGCACTACCTTATCGTAAACCACGTCGCTATCACGCCGATCTATCATAACCATTGCTATAATACTAGTAAATAAATATATGCTTAGGGTAGAATTTGAATATCGATGGAACAACACATCGTCCCATATACCTAGGCCTTGATTTTTATCAGTTCAAATAAATCGAATTAATAATCTTGTGTTACGATTTATTACGAGATCGTTCGTAACCGGGACGATGATCCGAGTCCAGTAAACAACACCCCCTTATTGCGAAGGTATTCGTTGACAGATATCTGCTACCGCTGTCGGAAACAGCGAAACACAAAGGCAACGATTGGTAATAAAATACATTAACTGAGCAAAAACTTCTCTTTGATTAATGATTATATTCTCGTTGCCATTGGCTCGACGAAATTAATTTGGATATGACGCTCGGAAGCAATAATTGATAAGCCGGATCAAACGGCAGAGGTTATTGGTTTAGCAATTGATGGCCTTCATTTTTTAAATGGAGGATATTAGCTCCGAAATCATATCAAATGTTAAAAGGATTTTTTTCTAAATGGTATAAATAAATCAGGACACGAATACCTGAATAAAAACAACATATTTGATATGATAGACGATAATGCTGTATTTGTTCTATCGAACCTTCACCCATCACTCAGAGTGAGTGAGTGAGTGAGTTGGGTATAACGCCGCTTTTAACAGTATTCCAGTTATATCACGGCGTGTCAGCTTAATGTGGGAGGAAAGCCCGAAGTGATGCAGGTCTCAGACGTTTACCACTTCGGTGAAACCCACGAGCACGGGTATGGTGCTGACAAACCTAGAAACATAATCGGGGTGAACCGGGATTCGAACCCACAATCATAGGTTTCTGGCGTGCCCAGGGAACGCAACTCTGCACAGGGAATCGTGGCGCCTTGAACGACTGGGCCATCCGTGCCCCCATCACTCTGAGACACCGGAATACTAATTAACGTGATGACATTAATGTATTGTGGATAAGAGTGAGGTCGGGATGAAGTTGGCGTTGTGATACAGGGCTGCTGCCATATGTTCGAAAAATGGCATTTTGCTCGGTGTCATATTGTTTTTGATTGAAGAAGTACTATTCACACTCTTGTTAACTGTACTTGTCTCCATCACAGCGGCGTCTTCACGATAACAAATCATGTGCGGTACGTATATGGGGAACACCTGGTGTCGTCACTGATCTCCTGCCATACATTTATATAATTATCAATATTAGTTTGAGGAAGAGAATACATGGATGTCAACTGCTTTATTATGTGGAACACAACGTTTCGGAGAGTATGCTTACTCCTCCATCAGGTGAATGAAGGAGTAAGCATATACTCCGAAACGTTGTGTTCCTCATAACAAAGAAGTTGATATCCATATATTCTCTTCCTTATGTATCACTTCTAAATGCCTTTCAAAGACCTAATATTAGTTTGGTTTGGCCCAATGGAATGTTTCGGCAGATATTTGCAATAACGGACTGATTATTCTCTGGCGTTGGCGTTTTACATTTACAGGTGCGATAACGGTATTTCGTCCAGCTGGCATGGAAAAGTCAATAAAACATACATCATCGAAAAGACGTGTCAGGTTCACAAGAAGCCCATGTACAAGCAGGCAATGACATGACATTGATCATTACACACAGGACGTCCACACAGAGTCTTTGTCTGGCCCACGCTGACATTTTAAGAGGCTCGGCCACACAGTTACGTAACATAACGTCATTTTCACGAAAGCGCTGAAGTGTCACGTTACGGGTGTGTTACATAAGCAGTGAATCCGGGTGTTATTGCCTAAGGGGTGTTTAGAAAGGCCACATCAAACGGTACACCGACCTTCTTTTGTCCTGTCTATGTACCCATAAACTTACGTTCAAAGTTCATTTACGTCATACCATTGGTTTCGACACCTAATGTTAATCCTGTATACGACCTGTCATCAGCACAATTGCACTGCTCACATGCCCATTCAACTGGGATCAGTCTAAACCTGCAACAGATTCCGTTGGTGGAAACGGCATCGCATATATCATTCGGAATATTTACGGAAACACTGTTTTGTCATTGACCATATATATTTTTTGGCTCTGTTCTGTTGTCCGTCAGCCGAAATTGCCTAGGCAGAAGGCGACCTCTTAAACACCTAATGCAACAACAACAACTGTTGTCCGTTTTGATTTAAAGTTCCATGGTCATTTTAACGCAGTGCTGTTTTAACATGCGCTCTTTCTGTCCATAACACGTGGTTACCATATTGCGTGTTTGTATTTACTGTGCCAAGACATAACGACCATTTTCGCGTTCCATTGTGTGCATTTAAGATATATTTCTGTTCTATTTTAACAAGCTTAAATAACACGTTCTTGAAAACAAATATGCTCTTTGACGTCAAGTTTCTAATAAGGCGGAGAGATTTATAGAACCCTAGGCCAAAAATTAAATATTGCAAATATATCAATCATCATTTTCACTTTGCTAGTTAAAACCTCGCGTGATGTATATGAAGTTCAACAATTTGAAATGGAAATTAAGCAAAAACAATATTCAAAAAATCAATTCCGAATATTTTTACATTCACAACAACTAATAGATTTCGAATTTCCTTATCTACAACGCTTGAACTCACAGCTTTATCTTGGGTTTTTTCATTAATCAATACATGCACATTTGCATAATTGGCAACGAGGAGCTACACAATACTTCAATGATGCACTTCTCATATCTCCATCATACGAACGCCCGAAAGCATTTATGTCCTATTATCTTACTCTGGGGGTAAGTGGGTTTGAAGAGCGGTTAGCATGCATAGACCTCGTCGTTTCTTACCATTGCTGTCCAAAGGAATTAACGTCAACAATGATTGTAAGGAAAAACTAAAGTTTTCGATAAAAGGCCAGGGTGACTTAGACCTTATTTATCTCGAGACGGATGGTTTCCGGAAAAGCGTGTGACTACCAACGCTAACTACGGCTCCGGATAAGGTTCCGATCGGAAACGTGCTCTTTAGATTCGAAAGAAACACACGTTTGATCTATGTAATCCATCTGCGTTAAAAAAACAGGGATTATTTTTGCTTTGGTTCGAATAGAAAGGAGATGATGGGGGTACCGTTATGAGCGTATAGATGAAGACCTTACATGTACATTAACTAGAATGAAGTCGATCAGTTGGCATCGATTTCATTTTGAAGTCGTTAGTGTAAGCTGGTCGGGAGGAGTATAACCAATTTTTTTACCCCTATTGATTTGTTTTTACTTACGTGTATTAACAATAGCTATTTACATGATATGTTACAACTGTTATCTGTATCGGACTGGATCAATATTATTAAATATAATCCTCAGAATTTAGTTTATTTGAATATATTTGCATTTTGTCGAAACAAATGGAGAAGAAAATAGAGAAATAATTAAGGACATTAAAAAGACATTAACTAATTTAGATGAAATACAGAAGCAGTTTCAACCTGTGTATCAACAAATGAAACCGTCCTACCTTTGAAAAGTAAAAATCCTTTTGGGAATAGCCGTCTTTTTAGCAGGTTTCTGTGGTTTCTGATCTTGATAAGAGGCGCACGCCATCTTTACACCGTGACGGTCACAAGCTAAACTGACCCTCAACACGATTGCCCCAATAATAACATATTCTGGGGCCCTGAGAAGTATTTAACCGACCAACTTTAAAAGATTCCCCTGCGTCACCCAGAGTAAACATCCCGGCGGCGGCGATCGCCGTAGAATTACGTAACACAATTCAAGTGCACTAAAACGACACCACAAAGACAGTGCCTGCAGGGAGGTTGTAACTTCTGTGATAGATCCAAACAGTGTCAAAGTTCAGACACATCGATACTATCGTTGACGTCTAACATCCCGTAGGACAAAAAAGGAAGATTAATGTTTTTTTAAAAGAAGATGAAGCCTGTCACAAAAGTAGATCGTTCACGCGACTATTAAAACGCCGCACATGGCCTTGAGCTAACCGTCACCTCACCGTAGAGGGTATCATAGGTCATATACCCAAGTGAATACAGGGATAATTAAAGTCGCTTAATTACACCACGTGATAATGGTTATCAGTATGTGATTAAGCGGTAAATGCTGACATAGTGATTATTTATTATTCATATATCACGTGCTCGCATGTCGCATAAAATGATTATTATGCTGAGATAAGTAGAATTAATAATTAAATACGGTATGGTATTTTATAATTAGGTATTTAGTGCTTAACCGTGTTGTTGCACTGCAAGTGGTATATGTGCTGCGTGAATAGGGTCATATGAACCGATGTATGAACCAGATCAAGGTGAATGTATACACGTACTAACACTTTGGTTTGTGGTTACCTAATTTCTTGTATTCGGCGTTCCCCGACCGTGAAATTGGATTGCTGTTATAGGGTACTTATATTACTTACAAATTTTCTTATAATAGAATCCGAATCAATAATTGAAAAAAGAAGTGAATCAATGAAAAAGAAAAGGGGTGAATAGACAAAAGAATAAAAGGATAAATTCTATGTATCCTAAAGAGCGCGACAAACAGTACACATTGACTATTTTAGATCGAATTGAAAACAGCCAGATTCATTGGGACAGTCTAATTATTTACGAACATTACAACACCATCACACAATTCACAAACGGCCATAAAAATGTCTCAAATGTTATCAAAACAACGACTATAAGCATGAAGCTTTTTACGTAATCAGAAAATAAATGCATTAAGCCTATCATCACCATCCCGACATTGAAAGTGTTGATGTGGCTGATCGATGGCACGACCGTATTGCTATAGTTTTCAGTCCGCCTGCACATGATCAACATAATGATTAGATCTAAATACATCCTTTATCGATACTTTTGTACATTTTAAGGGTATTTACAATCTGGTATTCAAATTATGCAAATATTGTCATTAGTCGCTCTATTTGTCACTTAAATAATTTATAACACAATAAGAAATCGTTGGCAATCTGACCCACACAATACTCAGATAATATCTCGCCTCAACCAACTAATGATTTGGAAAACAGTGTATAGAATATCAACTAATTCCACTCTTGTAGGGTGTAATGCCTATCGCAGCGTTACCTATCGATCACCACTACCTCAAAAATCAATACTGATCAATAATAGGTAAAACTGCATAACCGCTTCGCCAACCAACCCTGTCAACAGCTCATCGATCTAGTTCCCCGATGAAATGTGCATTATCAATAAGTCCTTTCAAAACCATATTGATTTTTCAATTCAATTTGGGCCTAAAACTGTACAATGGATTTTTCGCGTGGGACGGTTTACACGATTGCGGCAGCCTCAATCTTACGACATGCTATTACACGATGTTCGTAAGAAGTAGTTACATGTGATGCTGTTGTCCCGGTTTACAGAAACAAGACGTTTTTAACAGCAATTCGTATTTTTATATTGATGCAACATAAAGGTTGACGTGTGCATGTTTAAGGAAGGAAATATTATTTGAGAAACGTCTACATGTTCGACAGGGTGCCAATGAAAACAAGTCTACGGATACATTCTGTTTAGGAGAAGCAGTGCGATTTATGACTGTATGCATGCAAACTTGTTTTAGATTAGGAAACATAATAATGCTGTAATGTCATGGAAAGCAGCCGTGTGCGTCATCTGTGAACTATGGAGATAGTCATATGATGACACAGTGATATGAAGTTAGTGTTAATCCTGCCAGAATTTTCCCTGCAATATTGTTTGTGAGCAGAAACTTTTGTGACCGTTCACCCCCGTGTCAATATGATTGTAAATCAGACCAGATTCAAATTACCAAACCATCAACCATTGCAATCAGTAAACAAACAAATTACCAAACCATCAACCATGGTAATCAGTTGCCACCTTGTTACAACAGATGTCAGTCCGGACAAACAAACAAACAAATTACCAAACCATCAACCATGGCAATCAGTTGCCACCTTGTTACAACAGATGTCAGTCCGGACAAACAAACAAACAAATTACCAAACCATCAACCATGGCAATCAGTTGCCACCTTGTTACAACAGATGTCAGTCGGGACAAACAAACAAATTACCAAACCATCAACCATGGCAATCAGTTGCCACCTTGTTACAACAGATGTCAGTCCGGACAAACAAACAAACAAATTACCAAACCATCAACCATGGCAATCAGTTGCCACCTTGTTACAACAGATGTCAGTCGGGACAAACAAACAAATTACCAAACCATGACAATCAGTTGCCACCTTGTTACAACAAACAAACAAAGCTCGTTTGTCACGACCCCTTTAGTCAGGAGCCCTATAATCCGGACATTCAAAACGGAGATCCTTTATATACGATTATAGGGGTGTGTGTGTTTGTTGTTTTAAAGTCGCACTCACACTATTCCAACTCTATGACGACGGCCAGTAAAAAATCGATTCCGGATTAAACAATCCAGTGATCAATATTGTGATCATCGATATACGTCATCGGGGTGCGAAGTCACGCAATCAGCGTTAATTGTATATCGTCATATCCCAACGGCGTGGATTGTTGCTCACAATATCAATCACTGGATTATCTGGGCCCGATTCAAATGTATTCGTCGTATAGCTTTGCAGCGGCTTTCAACAACAAACAAAGATGAGCTCTGTCAGCATTGCAAGTGTAACAGTTCTAATTAAATGACGTCAACAACATTTTGCTCATTTGCTAAATCACGAAGTCGTTCAATCTAACAAAACCCGATTAGTCTGATTAAATGGAGACAGTATTTCGATACCACACATGGATTCTAATCACAATGTCTAGACCTACGCTGGCAAAGGACAAAAGACATTGGAGCCAAACCAAATCCAGTGTTAACAAGAAACCGTTACCACTATCCCTCAACTTGAGGAAAACGAGACTTTATACTGCATTTCACTGCAAACAGACAAATAAAAACACAGGAATACCGTCCTCATTATTCCCGCCTCATCTCTGTCACTGTCACACGAGAGTCTTTTTCATATATTCATGGGATATGCCTAAAAAAATTAATATGTTACATTCAGTAACATGACTGTTAACGTAGACAATATATATATATCCCCGACAGCTATACACTAACATTGTAAACAATTCTCTTTTCTGCAAAGCAACAAATTTAGATTCGAAAACTACATTAACTGAATGTACCCTAAAGAGCAAATCAGAATTCACATTTATTATCTCAGTCCAAACTGAAACAATTATTTACGAAAATACTCCCCAGACAATTTACAAACTGTCATGAGACAGCCCGAAATATTGTCTCAATAATGACAATAAGCGTGCAGCTCTTTATGTAATCAGAAATCATTAAAAAAAAACATTTATTTTAAGTTATACGTATTTTGAGACAAGCGGAATACCATCCTTCGACCACAGCGCCCATATGATTAATAAAAAAACCTGTAAAAATGTAACGGAGTTTTATTAACGAGGTTTCAATGCCCTCATAATGATAAAATATATGAATATTAATGAATATTAATGAATATTTCTTTGTCCTGACTGACACCATTTACATGTCAAAAGTAAATATCAAATACTTAAGGATATGTATGCAACTTTATCTGTGTGACACCCTGAACGACAATCACAACAGCTAACGTATGTATATGCCACGATGGAACTGATAACCCTTGCTTCTGGAAGGTCGGTTGGGTACATGTACACGTTCACAGCCCGTAATGCAACATACGCATGACGATTACACTTGCGTCCGGCGATAGGTCATTATGTAGGGTCCGATAAATAATGGTGCATGTAATCATTTATCTCGAATCGCAGGCATTAGCTGGCTTTTATTGAGAGGCCAATGTTCAATGACAAGATCTTGGATACGCCTGACGCTTTATGTATTAAGGCTGACTGATCAGAGACAATTTCCGCCGGGCACCTTGTCGTCAATACTAAACGCTATATGGTAAATGAAAATAGGTTTATTGAATGCAACAGCTTTGTTGAATCAGTGACTGTATGCAGTACGCACACATGTGTTAACCAGCGTAATATATGTTATACTGCAGGTTATTGATGTAACTATACCGTGGATATTGTGATATATAATAATGAAAAAAAAGGTACATGTATATGAAATAAATACTACGATCGGTTGGTTACCTTGTATTGTTAAATACAACGTTTATGGATAAACAGTGATGGGTCCGTCAGAAGCCCATGTAGACATTGCGGTCTGTAATTAGCAAGGTCTGGGCGACACTAACCATCGCTTGTGTGACCGCATGAGCAACGTCGTCGGAGTACCATCAAACACAATCAGCTGGGGCGAACCATTGTACCCACCCAATCCCAACTGCAGTCGTCCAGGATTAACAAAGCTACCTACCGCCGCCATCATCATCAGCAGCAGCATCATCATCATCACCATCATCATCATCATCATCATCATCACCATCATCATCATCATCACCATCATCATCACTACTTAAATTATTCTGAAATTATATATATATATATATATATATATATACAAAGCTACCTATCACCATCATCATCACCATCACCACCATCATATTCATCATTATCACTGACATTATATAGATATACATATCTACAATCAGTGATTTCTAATGATGTATGAACATATTGAAACTTGGGAAGCAGTTTTTGCAAGCCCTTCATTAAACAAATCGAAATTTACAAAAGATATACGTAATATCACTTCCGTAATGTCTACAAGACTCGAATAGAAACAGCACACGCTTACTATAATAACCCTCCGCAGGGCACACTAGCCATCTCTTTCTAGACGTAATTTGCTTCCTTTTATAATGAATAAATCACCTTTTGCCATGTAACACCGCCCTGATTAGATTATATTTGATCTTGGTGGCATCAAAAGCTAAAGCATGTGATGAGCAGCCACAGGAGCCTCTGTATCAGGTTTTAATCAATTTGATTGGATTTTAAATTCTTTCATAATCAATATAGTTCAAACCTTCATGCAATGTGTGTGTTATTATTTTCCGTCAACAAGATTTTTTTTCTGAGTGGGGAAACAACTGACTGTGAAGAACCATCAGTCAAGATTAAATATGACAGCATAAAGATTAGAACCATTATAAAAGTATTTCCATTCCAAATTTTTCATAACCTCCCAGCCGACCTAGGGTCTGTTCGTTAATACACCATGGCTCCTTTGTCTTTGACCGTGCATTAACTAACTGAATTGTCAGTTAAATACAACTTGGCAATGACGGACCGTCTTCTTCCCCCTTTAATTTACCTTCGTAATAGAATCATTTCACGAAATACGTGTGTCGCCACCGGGATTCGAACCCGCGAAGTCCTTACCGCCTCGGACTCTAACTAACCATTTCAACGATTTCAACCAGGCACTCGCGTTCCAACCTATACTTACTCTGTGTAATTAGGGACTCCGTTGGGACCGCATACACACGTAATATCCAAACAAAGGCCATGAACCTAGGTTGTCACGACACGAGCATTATCTCTGTAAAGTCAGCTGTACCGAACAAACTAGACTTGCACAAGTCTCTAAGGCATAATTATTAGTTTAGATAATAATTATTGAGATTATACAAATAATAAGACCAAGTTGTTCCCATAAAAGACTGGTGTCCTTAGATGTACTGTCCGCTTATCTAGACTTGCCTATTACTCTACAATCATGGACTTATCATTCAGTACAGCCTTGGAGCAAGGCTACGAACAAAGAAACTGCTCTTACTGACACACAGCAGACACCTGAGCCAGCTGCAGATTGAAATAGAAAGTGTAAGACTCATATCTAAACAGCGAAACCCTGCTAATACGGACGGTATTGTACAGGTAAAATCGAACGGATTAACCAACCATGGCAAGAGAGCCATGTATATATATACGTTTCAGAATAACAGTATACTCACCTGCACATATATTTCAACATAGGTTAGGAGTGATATCCTTTGCATATGCATACGTTCCAAACAGTAATCGCCCAGAAAGCAAACTTTCCGGACAAACAAGGTTCCACTCTATACGTATTCATATATTCTATGTCATATGATAAAGTATCGTAATAAATACATGTTTCTCTAATCAATCAATGGAATATATCTTTCTAGCTATGTAATAATTCGGTCATATTTTCAGCAGCCAACCTAACAAAATGAGGGCACGATAATTTGTTGCCAATTGCAATATGATATTTGCATTATTTATGCTGTTGTTGTTGGTGCAGGGAAGTCCCTGGCCTACATCCTGCACTGCGACAGGATGGGCCCACAGCCTGTTTATCTCGTAGATGCCAACGTGGGGTCATTAAGTGTCTGGTAGGCATCCAATGTCTTATAAAAATAAACCTGGTCGTTACTTAACGTTGAGTTGTACTTGGCGCAGAGGAATACAGTGTTCTGCTCTGCTGGTTCCATAATCAGGTAATGTGTAGGTCATATTCATCCTACACTGACAGTTGTATGACTATCACATCAACAACAACAACAACAACAACAACAACATCCTCATCATTGACATATGATAATAATGATGTATTATACGTATGATTATTTAGACCTGCATCACATCGGGTTATTATTATTATTATTATTATTATTATTATTTCATATGATTTAGTGTGTATCTGAAACATTCAGCGTGTGTTGGTTTGCGATTAAATTGAAAAAGGTTTAACCATTCTACATCAATAAAACAGTTCGACATGACCAATACACACTCCCATCCAACCTTCGGAAACCGAACAAACATTTCCGCTAGCGAACACTCAAACTGTTAGACTGTTTACTTTGGACAGCTCGTTCCGCCATATTGCTTTAAAGTTTCTCAACTGGGTCGAGATCCCGACCAGATAATTCTAACAGAATCTCTGTTATCAGAGGATAAACGGATTGAACTAAACATTCCAACCATCAATACGAACCTTTTCGACATCCTTGCGTCGTAACCACTTCGCTAGTGTGTCACCTCTCCCCCCGTCCACGACACACAGACACAACTTACGTCAGATATACCCGTCCTGCTAAACGAACAGGTGTGGGCAGGTACAACGTATATCCGCAAAAAAGTATCCGGTATATGCGATGCACAATGCAAGGTCCAGTTAACGTAAGTTCAAGCCGACACAGTTTGTTGAAAGTTTACAATTCCCCTGGAAAGGATAGGGTACGGCCAGGTGAGTCACAGGTGATCTCAAAGCCAGCTACGTGAGACCTTTGACCCCATTTGACCCCAGGTAAAACCAGCTGCTGGCGGTAACTTATAACCCAGGCTATCTACATCTGTACATTAAAACACACTAGGTCGTGCTTGCCTGCGTATTAGGTTTGTTTTGATGGGCCTGGGAGAAAACTTTTTTGACACATTTGTAAAAAGAGCGCTCTGACTCGTCGTAACAGTCTGTAGCGCTGAGATACACACGCTATCACGTTACACGTGAGAAGCTATTTTAAGGAAACGTAATTTGGGCACTTATGCGGAAATAGAATATGGTCTGATTATGCTAGAAATGTAGGTCACGTTGTGGTAAGTGGTCATCTACAAATAATGTACAGTGTATAGTAAATTAGAATAATGTAAAGATTGTTAATGTTATATATTGTATACATGAACAAATATTATGAATATATATATTTATATATACAAGCTGATTACTGGTACTGTGTACATGTATAATAAGAGATATTGGTTTGATCAGTTTGTAACAGAAGATATATGAAACGGTCTAAATCAGGCTCATTTGGTACGGAATGTCTGGATTAGGATCGAGAAGTTTAAGTCAGATTATGTCAATAACCAAAATTGAGATATGGCTTGTTTAATGTAATGTAGGTTATTAAAAATACATAATTTGATAACTTTTGTGTCAGTTTGCATTACAATTTGCGTGAGCGTAACACAGAACTTATGTGTATTATCTCATAAAAATGTAAAAGTATCTTTAAAAATCTGCACATTTTATGTCAATTAAAGTTTACTGTGTAGACTCCGCAACCAATCAACTCCTTAACGCATTACTAAAATTTAATTTATTAGTTTCTTACTAATCCTAAAATGTACATATATATACATAACTACTGCGACAAAACATACTAAAATCAACGTGCATGTGTATTTAATGTTCCTTTGAGCACGTGGCTACCCAGCCGTATCAGCGCAATATGAATAACGCGTCTTATCTATTTACGTGTCAGTGATTGTCAATTTGTTTCAGTTCGACTCCGCTTGTAACACAAACGCCCTTAATCAATATCCTTTTCCATACCGCCATTACACTGATCAAAATGATAAATCCCGGACCGTCCAATACTGCAAGATCCGACTTGTGAAACAGGAATAATTCACCGTAGTCTTATGAAATATGCACGACATTGCTTCGCCTTTTTAATCAAGTATAACTGTGATGTGTCAAACGAGACGGCGAGCACTGTGTATAACGAATGCAGGAAGTGATCTCACAGCCTACTGGCACGAGGCCGCGGGGTGGTGGACTTCATAAGTCTGGCTGTTTTGCCAGCAATCTCTGCAATGGCCTGTCAATTCCCATAGCGAATAAATCGGATATATTTGGTATTTGATGCATACACGTACAGATTAATATCCTGTCCGTGGCGAATCGCCCCCAGACTTAGGCAGGCTTTGGCAGTTTCAGTGTCACGCATGTCTGATATCGTGCAATGTTATGGTACACATATTATCCATCGATACGTATGCATTTGTTAGATTACACATGTTGGGATATCTGCGAGTGAGTGAGTGAGTGAGTGAGTGAGTGAGCATGGTGTAAAACCGCTTTGAACAGTATAGTCCAGTTATATCACGGCGTGTCAGCTAGTGGTGGGAGGAAAGCCCGAAGTGATGCAGGTCCTAGACGATTACCACTTGAAATTCACGAAGACGGGTATGGCGGGGATAATGACAAACAAAGAAACATAATCAGGGCGAATCCGGAATTAGAAACCCACGATCATAGGTTCCTGACATGCCCAAGGGAAGCAAGTCTGCATAGCGAATCATAGACGATTGGGTCAACCTGCCGCCCTCTTGAAATATCAAATGTGAAGTGATATTTAAAATTGAACGAAGATGATGGTCTATGTTATTTGTTGTACAGATGAAATATGCATAAATAAAACACTGGATTATCAGAACACACATCTCCGAAATCAATGAAACCTTGATTTAACGGAAAGCTTCTTCGCGATACGACAGGGCTTATGTCCCCGTTATATCGCTGGACTATAACTGACTGTGACGTCATACAGATATGTGAGTTCTACCCGGCAGATATGTCATTGCGCCAAATTAACCCAGACTAGACCAATGACTATAATTATACGTGTCAGCAACACACAGTGTTCTACCCTAGCCGCTTACCCACACGTACATTCAATCATATCGTGTTTGTATTGTGGGCTTGGGGTCAGTGAAGAATATATTATGTCTGTGTGGTACAACAGAACCACAATGTCTAACAACACGTATCATATATCAGGAACATTTACCTGTCAAACAATACCAGGCATCCAGGCCCCGCCCCATGGATTAAGCCAGCCTTCAACAAAAGCACGTACAACTCACAGTACGGCTGGAACTAATGCCCCGTATCGCCCTTATTATTTTGAACGTGTATAGACGTCTACAAAAGATCCCTACCACCTGCTTCAACAAGTCGCAGTCCCCTGGTGTGCTTCCTCGGTGCCTGTATATGTATATTACAGGCAGCTGTACTAGGTGTGTGGATATAATGACTCAACATATTCGTGCATGTCAGTTCGATGAGTGTTTTTCAGTACGTGACAAAACGGTTGTAGGGCTTTACATAGAGGAACCCAAACAGCTATGGCAGTCAGGAAATGAACTCAAGATATCGATACAAGCGTGAATGTAGTTGCGACTATCCTGATTTTCGTGAATTCATTAATCCGAATTGTTTATCATTTCGAATTTTATTATTATTTCAAACTGCGGAATATCACGTATCTATCTAGGGCAAGTCGGTCCCCTGTAAGCATTGAAATTCACTTTGCTCTAAGGAAATCTTCGGCGTAATGACGTTGTTCACTATACACTTCTCGTCGGGTGTATCGAGGAAGTGTACAGTGTGTCTGGTCGTACGTGTATGTTAAGTCTTACCCACGCGTTAGTTTATATATACCGATCATGCATGTCATTAACAAAGTCATTATAATTATTGGTCCCTTAGACGTGTTAATGTACGTGGCCTTGTGGTTAAAGTGTTCGTCTTCGCGCCGAAGATCCCTGTTCGATTCTCAACATGTGTTTGTTTGTTTTTTGTTTGCTGCACTCAGCAATATTCCAAAAATAGCCTTACCACACGATCCCGTTAGTCGCCTCTTACGCCAAGTATAGTCGCCTCTTATTTCAAGCATGGGCTGCTGAAGACCAATTCTGACCCGGATCTTCACGGGATCCCAACATGTGTCAAACAATGACACTGCTAGAGTATTGCTGTAAGTGACATAAACCATCCTGTTTCCTAACCCATCATGACACAGATACGGTGTCCTTTACAAATCAACTCCGGATGTTTCGAAGCTGCGTAGATCAATTTGGTACATCCAAAGTATGTTATTCACGTGATCAATTTGGATAGCAACGAGGAAATACACATTAAGAATGTTTACAACAACAAATATTCAATATCTCGATCTTATCTCGAACTCGATATAACCAGAGTGGACTCATCATTACAGTCACTGCCATATCACAATGACAATCCATCGATTGATACATGGTGTTTACCGGTAGGGCAGGCCATGCGTACCCTACTCGTGAACACATTGTGTCATCACTGATTTTCAGTGACCTATTCATCAAGTTTTCACAGCCATTTTGCCTTTTACGCCCAATGTGATCTGTTTGTCGGATGGTTGAGACTGGTTATTCTCTGGCGTTGACGTTTTATGTTTAACCTAATCCTAATCCGTTTATACGGGTTGCTTGGAGTATTTTGGTCAAACATGAATAATTCAGTTGCACACGGCACATCAAGATAAACGTACTGGTATCTGCACCAAAACGCATCAGTGGAAATAAAGACCCACTCATCCATACAATTACCCGCTATTACCCTGTCACTTCTACTGTGCCAATCAACGAATAAAGACCAAGGATGTCTAAAAAACAGGATGAAAAATAAATAATAAATGTAACAGCCCAGATATCGCAAAGTTAGATATGTGGTCGTGTACGTTAACATACGTTGAACCTGTCAATAAACCTAATGATTCTAGTTCAAGAGCACACAGCCACTAAGAATCCAAAGGAATATCCTCGTTCAAATCTATCAGTTTATCATTGAATAAGTCAATTCACACAATCCATGACGCGCGGGAAATGTGTTCTTCATCAACTCAGCTGGTTCTATTCATATAAACTTGCACATTGAAATAAAAAGTCAGCTTACCCTTTTCCGAAAGAAATCCTCAGTGAAAACGACACAATTAGTTGTTAATCATTGCTATAGTACACATTGACGGAGTTCCTGAAGAGAAGCTGATCAAAACAAATACTGGATTGATGTGAAGGGTTTTTCTTCCTCCCAGTATGAAACAAGTTGCACATTTGGGAGGCTGTCATTCTCAGATGTTTGACAGGTACGTGTGCTTGTACATAGCGGGGGGATTTCGTAAGTGATGATGAAATTGATTTCTCGTAACAGGTGTTCAATCACTAGCGCTTGAAACGTCGACAAAAGACTCGCCATATTTTCCTAGCTTTGATTGAGTGCTAGTTTGGTCTAGAAATGTACTGGATTTAGACAAATTGTTGCAAAAAGCAAATTACTCATTTTGTTGTTACGTGCGTCGCTGGTACTTTAAGCGAAGAGGTTTTTCGATCTCAATGTAAGAAGTGACAAGTTAAAGACACTAACAAGAAATGGGATCAATCAAATGTCGGACATTTACCCGTTGACCTTTAGTCAAATGGACTCTTTGAAAGGATTTATCATCATCATTACAATGACCTTGTTCACCACCACCATCATCATCACCACTACCATCATCATCATCATCATCATCATCATTACCACCACTATTTCCATCATCCTCACAACCAGCACCATTAATCACTACTGCAACCATCACTACTATCAGCACCTTCATCATCGTCATCGTCATCATCATCATCATCACTACCAGGACCAATATCATCATCAATACCAGCACCACCAGCATCGTCGTCGTCGTCATCGTCACTGCATCATTATATCCTATTAATATCATATGATATATTTCATAGATGTTTTGTGATGTACCAAGAATATATGGGTTAAACATAACTATGCTTAACGTTCTAGCCATTTTAGTTGAATTCAAGTAGAAAACATCAAAACAATGGAAAAAGGTAAAGCATCTTTTGGAAGGTAATAGGATAAGGATCTCGTATTGATAAATATCTCAGATACCAACGATTTTGATGAAACAAACACTGTTTCCCTTAATGATTGCAAGTACTGAATTATATCACATTATGCACAGAAGCAGAAAAGGCATGTGAAGGGTTAGTCGACTAACTATTGCCACGTCACAAGATTTTCGCTGTGTATCTATACTCTTGTCTTGTTTTTGGCGACTCGACATGTCAGCACAAGAAACAAGTTAGATGTTTTAATCTCATGAACATTCACCACCACCACCACCACCACCATCACAAGCAACATCATTGCCATCATCACTATCACCATCACCATCACCATCACCACCCTAACCATCACAATCAATAGTATTGTCATCATCACTATCACCATCACCACCCCAACCATCACAATCAATAGTATTGTCATCATCATTATTACCATCGCCATCACCATCCCAACCATCACATTCAATATTATTGTCATCATCACTATCACCATAACCACCACCATCACAATCAACATCGTTGCCATCATCACCATCCCCACCCGTGCCATCACAATCAACATCATTGTCATATCCCCCCAACCCCACCACCACCATCACAATCGTCATCCTTGCCATCATCACCATCACCATCACAATCCCCACCATCACGATCCCCACCACCATCATCACAATCGTCATCCATGCCACCATCACTATCACCGCCATCACCATCACCACCATCACCACCCCCACCATCACGATCCCCACCACCATCATCACAATCAACATCATTGCCATCATCAACACCACCATCATCATTGACGTCACTACTACCAACAACATCACCACAATCATCATCATTGTTATCATCCCCACCATCATTGCCGTCACCACCACCACCACAATCATCCACAGTGATATCATCACAACTACAACCATCACCGTTGACGTCAGCACCACCACCATCACAACCTCCATCGTGCAACAACACGATTCTCATTATTTTTCTACGTGTTTGTAAAAACTCAATCACGTTTTAATGAATAACGAATACGGTCGTTTGACATATTGCCTGTATTTCCTGTCCATCATAATGCCTTCAAATTATGATAAACCACATGTTTATCACACCTATGAACTGCGCAATGAATTGCGAGATTTGAAACGAAAAACGTCAGAGAAACATGGAAATTTCCCAGTTCGGGTCAGAGATCAACGTCCGTGCTTAATAACTGCCGGCACTCCTGCGTTCAATAGGCCCTTCAGTGAGCCATGTTGTTGTTCCTCTGGTGTGGCCGTGATGGAGACGTGTTGTGCGGTGAAGAAACCGCTGGCAGACCAGGTTCATGAAACAGTCATAAATATCTTTCCAGACAGTTTAATAACTGTTGCTACTTGCTTAGAACGCACTGAAAGATTTTTTATAAACTTCCTTGTCACATTTATTTCTCCTTTATCTCACCTTATCATTAGGAAAGACATTAATACATTCATTTTACTGCGAGAAAATGAAAAACTTTGCAAATAGCCAACTTGAGCAGATTGAAACACATCTCTCCTCTATGGTGAGCGAGTGAAAGTTGTTTTGTGCCACAATAACAAATACTCAAGCTAAATTATGACAACTGGTGAATGATCGAGTCAGGACCAGGCAGATCAGTGACTGAAGCATGAACAACGGCCCTAACCATCAGGGTATGATGCGAAACCAACCGAGTCTGACGAACCATTTAACATTATTTGGGGATAGTGAATAGGTTTAACAGAAAGCAATAGAGTGTATATAGTAAGTGGATGAGTTTGGTTTGACGCCACCTAAACAATATGTCAGTTATACCACGGGTATAACAAATCTAGAATCAATCAGGGCCAATCATGGATTCGAACCCACGATCATCAGTCCCTGGCACAGATCTAGAGAATCTGATGTAATTGGCGGCTTTAGGCGAATGGGCCACCTTTGCCCCCTGGTGAATGTCATGCACTGATTATACATTATACTATCCAATGATTATACCACGTATACGGTGTACGGATAATCATGATGAATATAGTGTACAGATGGCTATGCCATGTATACGGTATCTACAACAATATTGTGAATGCGGTGTCCCATGGTTCTTCATCTTCACGTAGCATCGATCACCTGAGCCAAGGCTACAAACTTCCTTCCGTAACTAAATATGGTGTGTGAGTTAAGCAGACGTCTAACTAAAGACGAAGGCACGATCGCACGTGGGAACACCTACATCAGTTAACACCTTAACGATACGCGAGGGTCCTTCTGCGGCCTCATTCCTTTAATAACTCTGTTTAGAGGGTGTTGAAAGGCAGAGCAACGATGACAGCCACACGTATGTGGAATAGCCGTGGACGACCACAAAACTGCTGATTAGGATACAACGTTGAACTAGCTTTTGTATTGATTCTATGTAGATTAACATTACAAACATTTCTGAAGAATATGTATTAATGTTGTATTCCTGAAGACTATTTAGTGAATTCGTCGAAATATATTTTGTTATTAAGCGTGAAACTGTCTGGCAGTTGACCAACTTGATTTCGAATTAAGCAAGCCAGGGGATGATACTGAGAAAAATCAGTTCGAGTGAGTGAGAGAGTGAGTGAGTTGGGTTTAACGCCGCTTTTAACAGTATTCCAGTTATATCACGGCGTGTCAGCTTAATGTGGGAGGAAAGCCGGAAGTGATGCAGGCCTTAGACGTTTGTCACTTTGGTGAAACCCACGAGCATGGGTATTGTGCTGACAAACCTAGAAACATAATCGGGGCGAACCGGGATATGAACCCACAATCACAGGTGTCTGGCGTGCCCAAAGGACGCAACTCTGCATAGCGAATTGCGGCGCCTTAGACTTCTGGGCTACCCGTGCCCCCTACATGAGTTCGAGATATTTCTAATACAACAAGGTCGTGGGGACGAAACTAGTTGGGTTTACGTTGCTTTGAATATTAATATCACGGCATGACGTGGGAGGAAATCCCGAAATGATGCACATTTTAGACGTTCGCCACGTTGGGGAAACTATGCGCACTGGTATGGTACTGACGAACCACGATTCAAAATCAAGACAAATCTGGGATTCGAACCCGAACTGGATCATGGCTCTGGGGCACAGCTGTGCACAGTAGCTTGCAGTGCCTGACAACATTTGGTCATTCGTATCCCCAAGGGGACTTGGGGTGGCTCGATATACGTGCAAATACGGGCTGATAAGGAAAGTGGTATATGTCAGGAGTCAATAAAATGAGTAATGGTTTAACATTGTGATGGTATATGCCGCGAGTCTACACAAAGAATAGTAGCTGACATGGATGGTGGTATATACTGCGAGTCAACACAAAGAGCAATGTTTGACAAGAGTGGGGGTATATTACGCGAGTCAATACAATTACAAATGGCCGACAAAGGGTTACGATCTACACTAATGAGTTTTTCCTTTTTTCATGAGACAGCCAACTCACCTGATCGGCTTCCGTTGACCTTAATACTATTCTTACCATAATTAGACTGAATGTGGGTGAACAACGCCGTTGAAGGTCAACGAGTTTGTCTGCACTTAGTACTTTCAGAGTCCCTGTCAAATATACATATTGTCGCTTGTCTCCCAGTCTGTCAACCGATCAGTCTACCTATCCGTCTAAGTTTAACTTATCTGTCGCCATGCTCACTGATTTATTCGCGTTATTAGCGTCTCAATGAGTGTCTGCGTGTGTATGTAGAATGAGATATGGTACCTGGTATATATGCCTCGGTTAGGATGTGTGTGGGTGTCTGCTGGTTCAGTCATTGGCTGTGTTGGAATATGGTTGCCTGTATCAATTTCATGTGTGTATGGTTTCCGCTGTCTGTCTCTCTCTTTGATGCATGTGTATTTATATATGTGTATTCCGACTGAAGTGGGGGGCACGGGTGGCCCAGTCGTCTAAGGCGCCGCGATTCGCTGTGCAGAGTTGCGTCCCTTGGGCACGCCAGAAACCTATGATTGTGGGTTCGAATCCCGGTTCGCCCTGATTATGTTTCTAGGTTTGTCAGCACAATACCCGTGCTCGTGGGTTTCACCGAAGTGGTAAACGTCTGAGACCTGCATCACTTCGGGCTTTCCTCCCACATTAAGCTGACACGCCGTGATATAACTGGAATACTGTTAAAAGCGGCGTTAAACCCAACTCACTCACTCACTCCGACTGAAGTGGAACACAATGCCAGATGCATAGGTTTGTTTGTTAGTTGTTTAACGACGCTCTCAGCTATATGTCTGTAAATAATCGAGTCTGGACCAGGCAATCCAATGATTGACATCTTAAGCATCGAGCTACGCAATTGGGATACGATGACATGCATCAACCAAGTCAGCGACACCCGATCCCGTTAGTCGCCTCTTGCGACAAGTACAGTGGCCTTTTACGGCAAGCATGAGTTGCTGAAGACCTATTCTACCACGGGTTAGATGTATAGGTACAATTATTAAGGTATGTTTGGACTATATACCCATTTACATTTAAGGGTATTCGTAGGTATTGATAAGGGTGTGTGCAAATTGAATCCCAGGTGAATGTGCATAAGTGAATGTTGTTTTACGTATGAATCAACATTGTAACAGCTACACCATGAAGACCTGTAAATAATCAAGCCAGGCACACCAGGGGTTCTTAACAGGAGCAATAACCCAGGTCGTCGGGACACTATGCCACCCTATCAGAGAAGTCACACATAGGAAATACCAGATGCTCATTTTGGTCGGCTTTTGTGACATGCATGGCGTACTGGGGTCCTATTCTGTCCAAGAATCCTCAGGTCCTCTGCATATATTGAATAGAAAGTGAACTGCTAGTAGGTATTTACGTAAACTGGATTGAAACAATTTACAAATAAACACATCAAGTACAATAATGAACCTTGGAAGTAGAATGTATTTAGATGAACAGGATGAAACAGCGAGGTACAGTTATGAATGATGAAGGTAGAAATGTTTTCAGGAGAACTGGTTTGAATCAGGTAATAATACAACATAGCTAGGTACAATAACGAAAGATAAAGGCACGCTTATCGGAAAACTCTATCAATGTAGAATATCACGACGATCAGAACACCAACCATACGAATAGATGCTACATGATATTTAGCGCCCCTATAACATGACCACTTGACTTAAAAGACAGCAAATATGATGGCAAAGGGAAATTGATACTAATGATAATCACAGCTTCGTTGTTAATTGCAAACAGAAGCCACAACGGAATACAACTGAAGGCTTCTAGAGCATGGGAAGATTAAATATGGAAATAAACTACCACTGTAATTATATCTAATGGAAATTCTCAAGAGTAAAATGAGCAACCTCAATAAGGCAATTATACGAGGCCATAGTCAGGCCGCTAAGTAAATGGGATGTCCATGCATCCACTAGGAAGGTACATATGTAAGCACGCGGCTAATTGGCTGTACGACCCAGGTAGTCTGTTAGATTAGTGAAGATGCTTTAAAGGAATCGTAGGAACGTGTATAAGGTTTGTGTAATATGTTACTTATTACTCAAAACGCCCACTGCATGCAACCATGTTTTATCACATTTACTCACCAAGGTGCTGCATAATATACATGTACATGTCTTCCCTTCGTTGGTTTGCAGATCACAAGGACCATGGGTGACATCGTTTGTTTTAATAAATATTAACAAAACACGTCATAGATTTAGCAGAAGCGTGGTTTTGCTTCAAAGGGTTTAAATGAAACTTATGTATGTGAGGTCTAAAAGGAAATTTTTGAATACTAGTTAATCTTTGGACACAAGTCTTTGGTGCAAAAAGTGCACTTGGTCATTAACTATCTTATTAACTTTATCTCTTATAACAGATGTGCAATGTAGTGTATGATAACACCGAGATAATGACGTACAGTGTCTTTTGTCACGAGGCTATCAAAGTTCTTGATACCCAAAATACAGCCTTATCATTTGATATGGCACACCTGGGATTTCACCACGTCCTCTAACTCATGACTCACACAACTGTTCCATGAATCCCCAAACCATGGGTAAATCTGACCAAATAAACATTTTACCAATTCTGATTCTGTAACAAACAAACAACGTAGCGTTATGGGCAGCAAATACATCGCGAACACGATGCTCAGATTCAAATAATAATTCCTCTTTCGGTAAGAATCCATTATTCGCATCAGATCAGCCATCAAGAATAAAAATGTATTGGCATATCCTTAAAATATAATTTTAATAATATTTAACCACATTTATAACATTATAGCATTACGAAGTGGCTATATATAAGAAAGCAGGGCAATATTCTGTGTGTATTATGTTATGATAAAAAAGAAAGAGGAAACTAAGTTCAGATAATTGAACATGACTGTTGATATTGGAATCTTCACCATAGCCTCAAACGCTATCAATATTACACTTTGGACTACTTATACTGATGAATGCTTCAAACACTCCCTGTAAATGTAACCATGATAACGCTCTTGTTTATTATCATATTGTCATTGTTCAGGAACACATTACTCAAAACTCTTCTCTTCTTCTTTGAAGATCACAAAGTGTGTTAAATCGGGCTGAAAATGGACCCAATAAATAAAAAATTACCTTCTTTTTTTTTAAATTAAAAAAAATATATATTTTAAAAGAAATTCAATTTCTAACTAGTTTTCTGTATTGTCTACACAAATGTCAGGTGAGTTTGGTTCCCCATTAGAATTGTACACAGCAGTTTCACATGGACAGACAATTACTGATGTTATTTTGGGTTGAAACCAAAACGCATTAAAACAACATCACGCTAATCTTTCTTGGCAAACGGTTTATTGTGTACTCAGCTAGAAGGTTGATGATCCTGTAAAACCACATTGTCCATGCTATTGTCATTATCATCACTTAATCAAAATGTATATGATCCGTCACTGTTGCCTCCGAAAATACATTCCAATCCTTCCAAACCCTCGTCCACCATCCCACAACTCATTCAGTACACACTGCCTCGCCAAAAAAATACCAACAAATGCTAAACTCTTGGGATCGTGAGTTTCAGATCAAACCTAGAATGTCTTTCAAGGGTTCTGCCAGAGACACGCGAGAATCTTTGTATTTTCATAATGCTGGATCAGAACAGGTGTTTGGTGGATGCGAGTGCATGGTCTGCGTGTAGACCCTGCAGGGGGCAGATGCTACACACAGAATGCAAGGGTTTGCTATCAAACCAGGGGAGATCCTTAGTGAAAGAGTCTCGTCCCCCGCAAGATTCTACAGCGCTAGAACTGCTAAGTTGGACCCCGCTGCTAGCCTAATGTCAATATTGCTACTCGATATTATCTTCTCTATATCTATCTTTCTGAATCATAAACCCATATTTCTACTGAGGGCTTCCTGTTTGGGAGATGGGTTTACACCGCGGCAGGCGATTTCATCAGCCTTTGTATCCCCGTGGGATGGAGGGGTTTTAAACCGTGTTGAAGGTCAGCATAAACAAGCAGCATATTAACATGCCACATTGTACCTACGTGGCAATGTTCTTGATGTCAGTATGGACTGGTCCTGATGGACATTCAGATTTGATATTTAGATGTCTGATGACGTATAATGCCAATTATTATAATGTCTTTTTAATCGTTGCATCATACATAGCTGAGATGACTCATGTACTATGAATGTATGTATTGATAATTACTTTGATTTTATAAAAAAAAACATTGTTAGAATGTAACATTATACCGTAAAGATGTATGAATAATAATAAATTAGAATTTATGTACTCCTAAAGGAATGATATATTATAAATAAATGAATTAGAAAATACAAAAAAAGGAATTACATGTAGAGTGAGTTTAAGTCACTTCGGCAGTATTTCAGCCATATATATGGTGACATTTGATAAACTGCAACTTGCAAAAGTACAGTTTATTAAGCAGTGATATATCACAAATGTATCTAGGAATAATAACTTGCATAATAATGCAGGGCATATATCGTTCAGTTATTATATTTATAAACTACACATGTTGGAATAATGTTTGATAAGTGAGTTTCCGGTGATACACATATGTGTTTTATAATTTAATGGTAAAGTGCTTTGATAGAGATTCATCATTGTGCAATCTATCCTGTGTTCGCTACGATGTTATCATCAAATGTCTATTTTTGTCCCCGTGTAGTAACCCAAAACACACAAAGATTCTTATAATAAGATTACTTCATGTCTTCTTCCCGCAAAAGGGACGATATGGTCGCCATTAAAGCCTTCCCTCATCACGGGATTGATTCTGAGCAAAATTCAATGTGAAGCTCATACTCATCTTCTTCCTCCGTTAAGTTGCTGTATTGTTGTAGTTGCTAAAATCATCCTCTATCCCATTCCATTCCGTTCATTTTCGCAACAGCAAAATAGGGAAACTGGAGGCCCCTTTTACAAAGCAGCTAAGGCCAAGACACTGGAATGCCTTCTGTCAAGACGAGAAGGTACAACAGATTCTAGACTATGGACCGATGGTGTTTATAAACCACACGTGCAGACAATCACGGCAGCGAAGTGCCAACACATACATTCAGATAGACCACACACTCACACTATAGTCTGCCGTCCAGCCATGAAGACAGACAAAGATTGTGTCAAACATGATCTTATTACCTAGCGATGACCATCTGACAACTATTAAGGAAAGAGAGAGGGTGGATTGCAGGATGTGAAAGTGAGGGAGTCTGTGGGCATAGTTTTATGGTGTCCATCCACTTCACCAATTTGTTTAACCCATAAGAGAGGTACATGTAATTAGGTGATCTGAATGTGCTGTGATAGACTGGGTTATCAAATGAGGTAATTAGGGCATGGAAGAGCCCACTCATGGATTACCTGGGGGACCAAAAATAACAAAAACATGGATGACACTACCCAAACGAGCCAGAAATTTGCAATAACCTCTGCATTGTCTAGTACTCTTTTTGGCCGATTTGGGCCATATTACACCAATAAACATGCGACTGACACAATTCCATCATCTAACCATTTCCAAACAACAGCAGATGGTATTACTGTTGTAACATTAGATTGTACTGATACAATGAACAAAGCATGTATATCACCCAAATAACGATCGCTCCTCGCGCGTTGAATCAGTACAATCTGTCGGCTGGATTTCAATCAAACATAAATTGGAAGGATGAAGTAAACAAAGATAGATGTATGAAGCTCGCTGTCTGGGGTAAAGCGTTACTCTGGAAAAGTACTTATAGGTGTTTATTGTGTTACGTGTCAGGGTTTAAAGATCCCTCGGTCTGTATAAGATATGTGACTAGTGAAGTTATTACTGCGCTAAATTCTTCCACTGGCTGCCATTGGGTGTCAGTTATAGGAACTCGTTTTGAAGAAAACGGACGAAATATGAAAAACAGTTTCGCTTGTTGAGTGAGCGGTTGGGGTTAATGTCGCTGTTGTCAATCCATCAGTCATATAATGTTCTCAGCTGAAGGTGGGAGGAAGCCCAACACGACTCGTAGATGTTAAACCTTTGGTGAAAACAGGTGTGGTCCTGATGGTCCAAGGATCATAATCGAGGATAACTTTAGATTCAAACCCAAGGCTTGTGGGTCCTTCGTGAAAGTTAATTGCCTGGACTTAGACCACTGCCTACATGCGCCCTCCTCTTACGTAACTTGGGTCTTCATTGAAGAAGCCAAAGATGAAAGCTGTCTTAGAAGTTGTGTTGGTACACCAACATAGCCACAATACTCTGGCCAACTGGCAGCCCTGGCACATTTGATTCAAGTCATTAACAACATATAACATGTATCTGTTAACACAAATTTGGTAATGTATATCAATCGATGGGAAGAGATTCACGATTACTAAGTACACGGAAACAATGTTTCAGATTAAGGATACTCATGACACAGAAGCAATTAGTCAGTTACGTAATTACACTCAGGGCACTAAATACAATGTCTAGACATAGAATGAAAATATGCACCACACTGCAGAAAACAACAGCCCTTTCAGTATAAGAGTTATATTTGATACATCAGTGAATATATTATGCAGCTACGAATTGAGGATAAAAAAATCATTTTAAATCTTCAGAACTGCATCGTAGTACGTCCCGCTGATTCTTGTCTATTGACAGTAAAACGACAAAACCCTTTCTACAATCCTAAAAAAATATCTGCTAAGTGTATCATTGTATATCAGATCAAATGAATATCGAGTATGCTTTTATCCAAAAATGGTTTTACAACCGATCTCATGTCCAATGGCTTAGGTACACTAAATATACTCAAACAAACGATATGATTAAAGAAACTATAGAAACCAAATAACGCATCGACTTAGATACTGTCTACTAACCTGAACTCCTGGTTGCAACGACCAACACTCTGTGTGTAGATATATGCACTACATTTCAGCGATATTGTTGGAAGGAATAAAACAAAGAGGCAGTACCATGCCAACATTTCATTCTAATTTGCTTAGTGTTGGGTAGTATGCAAGCACTCGCTGATCCATCCCCAGGGACATTGTCTGTAGCCCTTTTAGCTGAGAAGAAACGAATAAATGGAACAACGCAAATTAGTTCCATTTTTATTACAAGCTTTCTAGAATATATCGATCAATAATTTCATAAAAATCCAAGAGTCACTATAGTTTTTACTCATTAAATTAACAACCCCTGTAGACACGATAGCGACAGAAAAGCTGTTCCAGTGTTTCAGTGTGGATGTTGGTATTAAAGTTTAATATGTTTAGCAGTAGGTAGCGTGTCGTGACGAGTCGGCGGATTGTGTTAAATTTGTGACAGGCTGACGTTGAATCATGCATTGGATTTTCACAGAGCACTGTTACAGATGACAAAACGGCGCACAGAAGTTGTGATGAATGATTTATTCGACTTTTCAAAACAATTCGCCCATGTGTAGCCATTTGTGAGGTTGTCCCTGATATTGAAGAACGCTTACGTCTTTTATTGATGCGCCGTGCACTTATGTTAACAGGCCATATCACGGTGTGTCAAGCTAACACGGGAGGAAAGTCAAACGTGACGCAGGTTGTGAACGTTTGCTTCTTTGGTTAAACAGGCGTGGCCGTGGTTAATGCTTATGTTTAGCCATATGAAACATTCTGTAAGCCATATAAAACATTATGTAACTCCATATGAAACACTATGTTTGGCCATATGAAATTACATATTCATGGGTCATATGGAACTCTATGTATAGTCGCTATGACTCATATGACTCAAGCGTTCTTCATATGACACATTATGTAAGGCCATATGAAATTATATATTTATGTATGCCTATGGACATTATGTATAGAAATATGAAACACAATATATAATCGTATGAAAAACTATGTAAGACGAAATTCTATGTACATGTGTAAGCATACGAAGCACAATGTATAACAATCTGAAGCATTATGTATGACACTCTGAGAACATACTGAGTGTATTATCAAAGCTCGAAAGAATACAGAATATGTAAAATAATTTTCATAATCTTTGCGCCGAAGGCAACCGGGCCCCTGGTCGATACGCTGGTTCTATAAGTGGGAGGTTTTCTAAATGCACTGTTTACTTGTATGAAACGTAGGCTTCAAACACAGACACAATTCAACATAAAACATATATAATGCTTACTTTTCATCATTGATGCTGTCAATCGATTAATAATCTATACCCATTGTATATATCAAAGGGTCCAGGAAAATGGAATTGCGAAATTACATAAATGATAGCAAACAATTCTTTTGTACAAAAAGAAAAGTTGTCGTTTAAACTGTAAATTGGAATCTCTTGTAGGTTCCTTTTTAATATTTGAAACAGATGCAATAATATCACAGCGTAAATAACAATCAACAATTTAGTTGATTCATAATTCAAAACCCCTGCGGCAGTGGTGTGTACATTTCTGTGTCAATAAAGTGGAAGAGAAATACGTGTTTTAGCTGATGCACACAGGGGCGTAGTTACGGTTGATGATGACAAACTCTGAAGCAAACTACGGAGCTTAGTTAATAGCTGGTACACAGAGGAGCTTCACAGAGGACATGCCAGAAATTCACACAAGTAATGGACGGCAAAGTCGATGTTGACTACGTTAGAACCACAATGGACGCTAAAATTACATTACTGGATGTTTATAGATATGATGGACTTAAGTGTTTTGGCATGAAACAAACATTAGTTTAA
Source organism: Haliotis rufescens (assembly GCF_023055435.1). Classification (NCBI taxonomy): domain Eukaryota; kingdom Metazoa; phylum Mollusca; class Gastropoda; order Lepetellida; family Haliotidae; genus Haliotis; species Haliotis rufescens. The sequence continues at coordinate 6,670,621 of NW_025963802.1, forward strand.
GTCATGTTATCAAATGTCAACTCCTTCAAAGCAATATCATTACGTGACATGAGGTAATATTATTGGTCCCCCAAAATAGACCAATTTCATTATTTCTTTACACTATCATATTTCCGCGAATTTTAGTTCAAATGTTATTATCATGCTCGCGATGTTTTTCGGTAAGTGAAAATTTATCATAAAGTGTGTCAGATGACAGAAATACGCTTTATTCCTTATTGGCTTATTTTAATGCACTGACTAAAGATCAGTCTTTTAATAGAGTATCTATAAGGATATTGGTGAGTGGCATCCACTGAGTTCTTAAATGTGTTTCAGGTTTCTTTTTAACTGTTGACTCTAATTTAGTGCTTAATCCCGTGCATCCATTATGAAATCAATAGACATTGCCTAAACTCACATTTATCACTGCCATGGTTTACATTCAGAAATGAGTTACTGTTTTAGAAAACCCAAAGACCAAACATTACCTCATTGCCCTTTCCATGTTTGTTTCCGTTTAATTTCACATATAAACATGCCTTTTAATCTGCTAAAACATCGACATTTCATCTTGCCATCGACACATCTGATCTGTCAACTTCGAAATGAGATAGCATATGCATTAAAGAATAGAAAACACACAGGCCAAATGTCACGTGTGATAGCATTGTTTGGTGACACACAAAACACTCATCAGAGGCCTCTAGGAGTCCCGGGTATACATCAGCATTAGTCTAGAGGACATAATGAGAAAACTAAGTATCCCCTTTATGCATCACAGGATAATGTCAGCAAGATGTGGACCGGCCCTCTTGAGCCATCACCATAATGGATGTTGGTCTGAACAGCTGATCGATGTCGCAGGAGATGGCAACTTTGTAAAGGTAAATAATAGACACTACAGACCATGATGCACGAGACAGTTTGTCAAATGACCGATGGACAAGCAGCCATCAGAATCCGAGTTTTCGTAGCAAGTTTCCTTTTAAAATTTATTGATACGAGTGACAGTAAACCTAAATCGGTGCGTTTAAATATAATTCATTGATTTTTCACTGAACTTGTATGATTTCACCAGTCTGTGCGAACCGATTTCTAGGTTAACCTGGGTTCAATTTGGACCTCACCTCGTAACAGAGGCAATAGCCTTTCGCGAAACCTCTGAACACAGGTTTGGTGCTGCCAAACCAAGTATCACACTCATGACGATTCTGGCTTGTGTAACGACGACCAGTACATGCTCACATGGCAAATTAATGGAGCCTAATAAGAACTGCGGTTCCTAATAGACTAGATGGTCTCAATTCAGCCTTCACACAAACTTCAACATTGATCAAAAGAGTTGAAACGCTAAACCGACTTGCAGATAACTGGTCTCTGTAACCTTTTACTTTCCTTCAAATATGTCGTGAAGAGATGCAACTATACCCTTACAAAGATGTATTACGAGAACATATCTGTAATGGATATAGCTACGATCATGTTTTTATTCAGAACGCTGAAGGAAAACAATCATACAAATAGCTTAGATAAATATCAAACGACAACCATGAAATGTGCGCATGTGCACGTCTCCATGAGGCTGAAAAACAAGCCCAGATTATAGTTTAATGATTTCTTTCGTACAACCATGTATTGTTGGGGAGAAAACCGAACCTCAAAGGACTTCAAATATCTATGTTATATTACAAACACGCTTTCAGGAGCATTAATCGATAATTCCATCCGGAATTGTCCATAAATATGATAGTCCTCACTTAACCGTCTCAAACTGAAGACAGATTTTATTTAAAAGCATTCAGACGGCCCTACAATGTGAAAATTGATCCTGGCATAAAATATCAAAACTCGTCAAACAAAACGACATAAAAACATTACGCCTACGGCTCAAATGTGAATCTCGCTTGTTATAATGATTAATTCACCCATTTGATACACGACAGAAGACTGAATCAAGAAATTGAAAAGAATACATATTAAAATTTAACACCTATGTCTTGTCATCTGACAAGAATCAACACTTTATTCTATCAACACTAGGACCATCTACCACACGAGGGCAACGGTAGTAGTGTTTAAATAACTCTCTTAGAGTGAAGCTTAATGCTAACATCATACGTCACTGCGCTGACAAGGTACTTCTGTATCCTTGAAGTTGAGGACGATGTGTGCTTCTTGATGTCGTGTTGATGCAAGTACACGCAGGTCAACCAGCACCAGTCTAGATACAACGCGAACAGTGCATATGCAATCACCTCACTCGAATTCCATCAAATGCCATGTCCCTAACTATAAGTAATAGACGTCGCTTTATATCACCAGCAATGCATGTCCTCGTTCGTAAACATCATTAACATCAACTGGCATCGTGATCAAGTAATTGATGACTGTCATTACCCGACCAAGCCACACCATTGGAATGATATTCAACATGCATGTTTTACGCCAACTAGAACGCGCATGCTGCTTGTAATGCCTTTATACCTATTGCCAAAAGAAATGTTCAAAGGAGAATTAAACAGAACGTTGGTTTAATTAAACCTGTTTTTCAGACGTAACGGTAGGTAATGTCTAAATCTTTGTCATACGTGAAGAGTTACCATGACCACCGGTGTTGGGTCAGCGTAACCTAAACAAAATCACGATTATGACTGATACTAATTTTTAATTATTTGTTCACGCGAAGTGTGCTCATTGCAAAATATAGACAACATTAACGAGTATGGTGAGTTTTCAGCTTTGAAAGATGTCGTTCGTTGGAGTGCGTCTCCACATATCCTTTGATGTCAGTGGTTTTGTAGATCAAGGAAGCACGTGTAGCTTACTGTCTTTATCCTGACAAAACAAATCAATTCAGTTCATTTCATCTCTTATAGAAGTAACAGCGTGCACCTACAAACGCGGTTGTACCCAAAATGCAGAATACAAAAAGTTGACTGAGTAATATTTAATTACATTCGTTAAAAGTGTACAAGTCCTTAATATATTTATGTTTAGAAAATGGGAACTAAATATTGCTTTCCAATCTCGAATGTGTAACTTATTCATTTTAGTACTGAGAAACCGTGTCTATGAATTATGCAAATGGATTTGTCTAATGTCTAATTAAAAAATTCAAATCTGAATTTGCACATTTGATCAGGTTTTCTGGCAAATCAGTGACGATGTTTCGTGATCTTGTTACGGCACGGTCAAGGTTCTCCATTGATCAAGTTGAGAGAGTTGGATTTGCATATCAGTGCTCCTCACTTGCGTTTGAAAGATGTTCTAACAAAATCTGTTATAAGAGAATTAAACTTTGATGTCTCAAATCAATTTGGTATGATTTTCTTTAAATGTTGATCATGCAGTGAAGGGAACGATCCATGAGAACAGAAGTCGACAACTGTCTCCGCGATCCCGATCAAAACTACACAAAAATAATTTCCGTCAGGACAGATAATCTATACTTCCTCGTAACTTATTCTCTACATGTTATAGAAGTGTGCTTACACGTATTTTCTCTGCTGTCATATTACAGAGGTTTGAAATCTTGTAAAACGCCTTCGGTCATTTCACACAAATTTTAACGACAGTCGTGACGTGGGTTTCTTCTTCCGTATCCGTTCTGATGTACCGGAAGTGGTTGGATGTAAAATAAGATTTCCGGAAAGACCTAAAGGTACTCCAAGTCTACGCTTTTTTAGTCTCATGTATCTTACTTGCCTTTAGGGAACGACTTGCGTTAGTTTCGCAGACTGAATATTCAAACAGTCGGATAATTATCCCACTTCTCCTAAATATCATGTTTGTTGTACTGTGACAACGTCAATTCGCATTACCAGACTCATATTAACCATTTCTTAATGTCATGTAAAAATTTGCATTCCGTACTTATATTTATACATGCAACATAAGCTCATTTAAGTAATGAAGGCGGCGGTCGGCTAGCCTAGTGGTTAAAGCGTTCGCTCGTCACGCCGAAGGCCAGGGTTCGATTCCCCCCATGGATACAATGTTTGAAGCCCACTTCTGGTGTCCTCCGCCGTGATATTGCTGAAGGCGGTTGAAAACTCTCTCATTCGCTAAAATATGAGGCGCCGTGATATAACTGAAAAAGTGTTTAAAAGGACGTTAAACCAACTCTGAAATGAGTGACACAAAAACGTTAGCGTTTCCTAAATCAACAAATCTTTCGACTAAAATCAATGATTTTTAAACACAGATATTGAATGCAACGCTTTTCTGGAGACAATACTTATAGATCTTCAACCTGTTCTTTCAAACAGTGCATCAAGACGTTGATGGTAAGCAAGTGTCTGACCATAAGCTGTCTGAAACAATGCCAAAAAACCGCGACACTTGTTCATGTCTCTTATCAATAAAGTCTCACGGTGAAATTTAAATTGAAGGAAGTTGAAGATATAACATCAATGACTCATCGTCATCTGAAGGAGGAAGAGAGTTTTTGTTTCTTATCGGGAGAGACAGACGAGGCGATAGAGCGAGCTATTTGCTGGGATTGCTGCTATGAGCTTTGGTCTTATCAGGAGCTGATAGGTGCCGTGTGAGGTAGATGGAAGTCTGGGGATGACGGATAGAGAGACGCACAAACGATTTCATTGACAACATACTTCTTAGATTGTTATATTATTTAAACGTTTTAGACATAAGCGTTCCTGTATAAAGGGCAATGGTTAAGACGTTTATAAACAGGTTTATTTGAGTTGTTGAAAATAAAACAGTTTCTGTTCTTGATCACCCCTCTGGGAATGAGGACAGAACAGGTCCCGGTGCAACATTCCTGTGTAAAAAGCAGGGTTACTGTGTGTAACCTTGTCTTACGTTGTTCGTGCTGCCCAAGGGTTTGTCGGCTTCAGACATTTTGCATTAATATATTACTGCCAATATTTACGTCAAACAACATTTTCACACTCACTCTGATCAGTTTAAACATGTTGGTAATAATAAATCTCACTCAAGTACCGTTATATGAAAGTTCTCGAAGGTGAAGGTCGGGTATTAATTCGTTTGTTACCGTTTGTGGCGTCTTTGTTTCAACTTAATTTATAACTAGCGTCGTATACACTTTTCACTTTTCTACCAATAATTAAACAAGGATTGCATAAGTTTCAAGAAACATTTGACCCCCGAAAATGAACAGTGTATTGAACCCACGATCATAGGTTTCTGTCACGCCTGTGATCGTGCCTCGGCGAATTGCGGCTCCTTTGACGGCAGGGCCACCTGGACCCTCTGAGTTTACTGAATTATTGCTGTTGTATTACTCAAAGCATCGTGAAACATACCATGCTCACTGATCACACGAAGTAAAAGAAATATTTGTTTGTTGGTGAAGACAAGAAGATCTATAATTATTGGTATGAATGAAATGATAGTTCACACGCATGGGTTTGCACAACCCATGAAAATTGAGCAATCTTACATATGAACACACACATACAAAGCCACGTCTGACTATGATATCCAAGGTGTATCTCAACACTATTTCACGTAGCGAGACGAACTTGTCAAAACGTTCTAATCAAGAATCCACTTTATGTCAGTAATGATTACCCATACAAGAAAATTGATAAGACTTGGAATATCCCAGGCCATGTGGACTTGGTCTAGACATACTCATATCTGTAATTGAAAATGATCTCCTCTTCCACACAAACTGGATCTTATCATAATGATTATGTGGACACAACTTTGAACCTAGCCTTAAGCCACGCACCTGCTTGTAAATTACCATGTGTTATGGGGTTTCTTATCTTACCCTTGTTTAAGGGTAGTTACAGGGCATACTTTCATCACAAAACAACTTTATAACGAGACATATGTGTTCCTTGTCTATAGCAAAGGACAATGCGAATACTCAATGTCTGCATGTTGTAAATTACAGAACAAAAGTAAATAGTTTTATATTGTTTGGGATTTGGAACCGTGTAATGATGATCACAACGCTATGGTATACTCTTCATCGAAACTGACCTCAAAGTATTTTGTGGGATGTTCGCGTTTGCACCGAATGCATCGATGCATCGCGAATTTAGACCTGACGATACGTGGACTTGGGTTACCCAGACGCAAATCGGTAGGGCGGGATTAGAAGGGGTGATCATGTCCTGGCTAAGCAGAGGCGATCCTGTCCTGGATAAGCATGGGTTATCCTGTCCTATGTGATCCTGTCCTGGGTAAGCATGGGTGATCCTGTCCTGGGTAAGCATGCGTGATTCTGTCCTAGGTGATCCTGTCCTGGGTAAGCATGGGTGATCCTGTCCTTGGTAAGCATGAGTGATCCTGTCCTAGGTGATCCTGTCCTGGGTAAGCATCGGTGAGCATGTCCTTCGAAGGCATGTGAGCAGAACATGGGTTCACATTCACAAAAACTGGTTCATAGTAACAGCATGTTGTTAGTCGGGACACATCGAACATGGAGAATTCCACGCAAAAATGGCGCAATGAGTATCACAATACATATCACATCGTGACTCATTAGTAATATGTATTCATACCTGAGGTAAGTGTATCGTAAGTGTATCGGTAGGGTGTATTCAGGATAAACCGAAGTCAAACCCAGTGTAATTCCGTATAGTGCTTTCTGGCGGACAAGATCGTTAATTATCAAAGGTCTGGTCGACGGTTCGATATATTCGACTTCGTCATATCAGGAATGACACTAAATTATCATAAAACAATGACTTCTGAGAAATAATTATGTAGATGAGTAATACTGAGGGTACTAAATTTGGCATGACACTGTATTAAAGACAGATTTAAACATATTATGGGCAAAGTTAGAAACGTGTCTTAATTCGAGATAGACATCAAACTTCGACATAACCGAATTTTGGATATTCAGCAGATCTTTCTCCAAAAATCCAGAAAAAAAACATGTTTTAAACATTAACATTATTTTTCACGAACTATATATAACACACTCGCTGATAACCCTTCTCTCGCAGTGACGAGTACAACAGATAGCCGTTATAATGCCCCACAGACCAGATTCATCGCATAACTCGCTCAAACGAGATGTCAGGCCGTCTTAACCAAACGGTACTTATTCAACCATATGTTCTTCCTCTCGAGCAAATAATAATGAATACAGATTAGAATACTACCACCTAATACAACGTGCATAGTCCGTGTCAAAAACGGAAAGCAGTTTAACAGACACGCTGTATTGACTGGGATGGTATATGATCTCTATGTCACACCAGCCTAGTGACACTAAATGGGCATTCGCGTTCAGCTGTGATATTTGGGTAAATGTTCACCTGAAAAGGCAAACAATGGTGTGGGAAGTTTGGCACGCTTAGCAGAGCCAGGGGTGTTGTGTATTGATTACAGGTGAATACACAGAAAAAGGTAAATAAGACAGGGGTAAACGTTGAGGACACGAAGGGGACATGGGAGTCACATGAGTGAATGTGAAGTGATGTTGAACGCCGTTTGGTTCGCACACTGCGCATTGGGATTCGAACTCGGGCATTTTGTATGACGAACGAACATTTTAACTTAGGGAAATGAAAGTGGAATCAATTATTAGAAGCAAGGAATATGCTGTTTTCTAGGACAACCATGTGTAAACACAATAAGTATACATAGTGAAATCTCTCTTGTCCGGACCCCGCTAATCGGGACAATCACTTTTGGGAACGTCTACTTATATACAAAGAAACACCTTCCAATACCCATGACACCTGCTAATCCGTAATGTTTCACTAAAGCGTGCCATCCGGATTAACAGGGTTTTATTGTACCATGCTTTAACTATATATTTTTTCTATTTTCATCTGCCATTTGCATGGTCTGGAACTAATTTTGTTACTCAGACCCTGTGATTTGAAGACAACTGTGCATGAGCCAAACACGGAATTATTGAACACTGGAGCTGAACATTTTGTCATTGACAGAAATGATATTAAATGCTTCTCGGATCCAATTGTCTGCAAATATGTAGATTTCGTGCAGCGGATAACGATATTCAACCCTCATCATGGCAATTACTCCAGGAATGGACTTCACACATTGGAATCGAACTCGAGTCTTCGGCGTGACGAGCGAACGCTTTAACCACTAAGCTAACGCGCCGCCTCTCTACCTAAGCGAACACGCAGCGGGGCGTCGGGGCGAACCTGCTTATACGCGTATGTAAGGTTTAACACGGGGCGCGTTTTAACTTAGACATATGAAAAGTTCAATTTATCCAACTTGGAGACAGCCAAAGCCCAGTAAAGATATATTTAACAAGTTACAGTTTACACATTGTTGCAGGGGTGACGTCATGTGTCTTTAGTATAAAACATTGGCAATCTGAACTCATCTTTATGATCAACTTGAAACGAAAACCCTCACACTTGTCTTCTTCAGTTCAATTTACCGCGAGACCTGGATATAGATAATAATTATTCACACGGACTACCAAACATCCGGCTGATATGAACTTGAACTTTGACTGATAACTGTTATCATATCTAAGGCTAGCAGATAACACTTGACACCATTGACCTATAGAGATGATATTTTCCTAAAAACATGTCTTCATATGTTTCCATTTAAACAAGCATCCCGTCAAGGCGTCAATGGTATTTATTCACAGACATATACACCCTGCCTCTACACTCTCTTAAACATAAAAACAGTGATTTAATCATCGGCGTTTCTTAACAAGCTTTTAGTTCGGCTAAAAATCTTACGCCCTTTTCGTCAATGGACGCAGTGCTTTTGTAAATACCGCCCAGGCGGGCATGATATGAACGGCAATAACGCAATTCTTAGCGTGGTTTGTATGAATAAATAATGTTCAAAGAGTCATGGACGGCCACTGTCAGACTTCTAATAACACGTAAGGGGAACGGCAACATGATTTATGTATGATACTATCACCAACAATTGCGTCTCTCGGACGGTTTGTATGTTTAATGTTGTGTGCATTCACAGGCGTATCAAGTCGTGTATGCCTGGTGGGATCCCCCGTTTGTAATTCTGGGAATGATATTACTGAACTGTTTTCTTCCCGAGAAGGGGCAATATGTTGCTGCAAGTAATACGCCAACTGGCGACTTTGTGATATACTGGTCGTTACAAATAAAGGTACACGTGCAAATATGGAAGAGCGTTAAGGCTACGGATGTTTTATATACCATCATACCATCACCACCAAATAATAACCTGCGTTTTAAAAACAAAATAATTCTAAAAATCATCTTCGAGGTAGTGATGTTATATCGAACAAGTGCGTTTTTTTAGTTGAGCAATAGATTGAAAACATAACTTTTAGTACTCGGATAGATAGTCTAACCATGCGAATAGTGTAAACATGATACTTGTGACTTAGAACACATGTTTTACGGCCAGTGGATGAATTGTTAAACGTCTACTCAGCCACTTTGAAGCTGTGCTGGAGTTATGTAGTGTAATAATATCATAACTCGAGAGTATCTCTTCCTGGTCACTACCTCCAACTAAATAACATGTATTCGACCTGGTTTCCTGTCGAAGTTCTTACAGTCTCGGCTATAGATTACATACTCAAATTAATACAGTTATGTCGAAAAAGACTGATATGTCGAACACGCTTATCTCGAAAAAATCTAACTTTCAGCTACTTCGTGGTAACTAGATATGAATGTGCCTTATCAGTGAAATAGATCTAGGGGATCGCTAGAATGTCTTAGACTGCAAACACTAAATACTTCCTGACAGGTTATCATGCTGTAAGAATACAATATTTCTAAAAGTCCAACAACAGTACTCTTTATGACTAGTCTTATCTACTGTTATTGTATAAATACTTATATAAGTTAATTTACAGTCGAATCTCCCGACATATAGTAATAATTTACCTATAATGTGTATACTGTTTGTAACCGATTATATATGTGTGGGCGTAATGGATGCTAAATGCCATCAACTCAAATCATAAGATGCTGCATACATGTATATCATGTGTTTACTGTTACAGGCGAAATACACGAATTTAGACTGTGGTTCACGGGCTTCTATAATAACTTACATGTGCGCGCGCGCGAAATATACACATGACATAATCTTTGTGGCCAATGTGATATATATAGGTTCACTGTTACAAACGACATACCCATGCAATGTATTGTTTGTGGTTCACGTGCTTAAACGAAACGTATTATATACAGGTTCTCCGTTACAAACGAAATACACATGCAATATATTGTTTGTGGTTCACGTGCTTAAACGAAACATGTTATATATAGGTTCACCGTTACAAACGACATACCCATGCAATATATTGTTTGTGGTTCACGTGCTTAAACGAAACGTGTTATATATAGGTTCACGGTTACATACGAAATACCCATGCAATATATCGTTTGTTGTTCACGTGCTTAAATGAAACGAAATATATATGGGTTCACTGTTACAAACGAAATACACATGCAATTCATTGTTTGTGGCACAAGTGCTTACAAGAAACTTGTTATATATAGGTTTACTGTTACAAGCGAAATACACATGACATACTGTTTGTCGTGCACGCGCTTCTAAATGATAGCAGTGTGTTGGAGATCAACCGTTAAAACTGATCTGCATTATAGCTGAGAAAACATACACACACAAACTTCATGCGTGAATCATGAGCTACATACAGGAAGGTCTAACTACGACGACGTTCCTGCATTAAACGCCATAGTTACAACCACGTGTGTTTCTATCAAGGCTCCCATCGTGGCTATGAGTAAGCACATGTGGCTAAACTTTCAGTCCATAGCTGGGTCTGTCGATACTGCATTATGTACTCACATGGCGTCACAGTCCGTGGATAAAGCGCTGTTAATCTCCATATTTAACTCCGTGCACAGGTACGTACTCCACAACAACTTCCCACTTCCTGCATCCGGGCACTAGAGTGACGTAATCCACGTGCAGGGCACAAGCACACGCGCACACACCTTCCTCTCTCACCACTGAGATTGTGAGCGCGGCTGGCTGGCTGGAGCGCCGTGTATTACACAGAGCGGATCTCTCTCACCTGTGCCGCTTGCATCGAGTAGATTAGCTGCGTTCACTGCTCAGGTAATCACAGACCGCGTGACGCTCATTGACTGCGGCATGTCAATGATTGACGGACAGGTTCGCCGGGTAATTCAGACAGACGGGACGATAAACAATGCTTGTCCGTATAAGAGCACATAAAAGGCTTGTAATGAACTGGTGTTGTCTCTTTACTCGCCGATATGAAATACTTCCTTGTTATATATATACAGAGCCAAGTCATCCGTCACTGAATGGTGTGGGGTATGATTTCTCACAGGTGTAGCCAACATCGGAATAATCAATTCCCCGTCCAATTCAATATTGCCACTCACTACCCTGCAAAGGGTAGTATTTTTAGCTGTGAAGGAAAAAAAACGTCCCAGCTCTGAGGCATTCATTTGTTTTGGAAAGGTCAGGTTGAGTTATTATTGGTAAGGTCAGAATAAATAAGCAGTAAATAAGTCCAATTAGGCACACTGAGATATGCAATCCAGCGACGAATATTAACACAGCGCTAAATGTGTATCGGGGAATTATCCATAATGCCAGCAAACAAGGGATATTGAACTCAGCATTACAAGAGAGAGATTTCACTCGAAGAATTACTCCCATGTAACTGATGAAAATGGTTAGCCATGATATGGCTAATGGTCTTGTTCGCATGTTCCGCTGGTCCATAAAACTCGCCTGCAGCCAGGAGAGCCCAGTCCTGTGATGTGTCTAACACTCTTGGATGATAGAATTCACGTTTCAGACAAAAAACAGACAAACAATCGCATGACGAGTAGGATCAGTTTTAAAGGAACCGGACAAGTTCTATTCATTCATCTGGAAGCGGGATTGCCCTGAGAGCGGATGTGAGACAGCTCTGGGTACTCAAAGGTGGCGCTGACATCATTCAGATATCTCTCATGTCTGTTTTGATATTTATGGCCAGTAAGTGTTTTATCAAGCTTACACTACAGTCCTCGTAAATAACGAAACTGGGATCCACATATCAATGCTTGTGAAGTAGTAGGCTAGAATAATATGACCCATTTCGGTGCACAGCAATCTCAACAGTACAGTACATTAAAAATCTATCATTTAATAAAATCCAGTCACCATCAATCCTTGCCCGATAGTCAAAAACAATTCCTTGTCTGAGGAAATGATTCACCCTGTTTGTGATAGCCTTCTTATACACCAGACCTTTGTGGTTTTGTCGGTCTAAACTCGTGCCAGAAATATGTAACTTTAAAAAAAATTTCTTTTAGTTATAGCGAGGGGGGGGGGGGGGGGATGTCAGTTACAGAATTATTACCCTAGTTTAGACCGACGTATTGATAAAACCACGGAAGAAACATTTAAAAAGGTACATAGTTACACTTTCGTGAACTGGGCAAAACAACATAATAACGTTCGTTTTATCTTTACAAAACACAATTCTTAAAAGACCTTACATATTTTGGTAATGAATATAAACATGTCAGATTTTCGTTATTACAGGCATATCCATTTCTGTCCCTGGCCCTCCAGATTGTTGATTACACATGCACTTATAATGATGTACGATTTAAGTGCCTACGTTGCGCCCTAAGTGTCTCAGAATGTGGCAAAGTAGCGTTAAATTAGCCATAGCCTGCTTGGTAAAAGCTTAAAACTAGAGAATATAAATCACATTTGATAACTCAGTTACCGTCAACGATCATCGTTTCGTCCATTTCCCTTCACTTACGTCAGCATAACAAAATATATATACTGTAACACTTCAAAATCGCAGCGTCTGATGTCTGTACATACCAGTGAACAATTAAACGGTTGTTTCGTGCTAAAAGAATAGGGTTTAAACTTTTGGACTTTTTAAGAATGCGAGACTCACGTTCACATGTAACCAGTGTACCATGGAACCTTTATAAACAATTCGATTTCGGCTAAATAATCTATGCACATAAACAGTAGCCTAAGTCCGGCATTACCATTCACTTTGTTAAAACCGATTTCGTTATATCCCAAGTTGTCTGTAATGTCATATTTGTTAACGTATCAAGCATATTCACTCTATATACAAAGATGTGATTGCTTGTAGGATGGAACCATTCTTCCCTTGACCCCAACCACATATCCACCTAGGATTAAACAACTGCACACATCCTCCATTTACATATTCCTGGAGCAGTCTCTCCTTTGTGCGGCCTTTCAGATTATATCATCGAACCTAGACTATGCGGTGGTTGCTCATGGTATCAGTCTCTGGTTTGTCTTATCTAAAGTCGATAATTTATAGACCGATGCAATAATATTGCGGTGTAATACAATCTGTACACATTAGATTAAGTATGTGGGGTTTTTTTAGCTAGCGCTTACGAAATGCAAAAGTACACAACAGCTATATACTAGACATCTGTTATTTATTTATGTATAACCAGTTTATCATAGCTGTTGATAAAACGACACGAAGTCATTCTGGATCATTGCATCCATCTGGTTACCTAGGCAACCGTAACAAAAATAAAATACACAAAGCATTCAGGTAACGACGGTTATGCCACTAAGAAAAACACACACGCGAATCACATGTAAAAAAACAAGGTCAAATGCAAGAAACCGAGAACTGCGCATCTTAAAGCGCGCACTCCAGAACGCAAAGTGAGAATGAGATTTTCACGAGTATTCAGATTTAGGGCTCGTGCGTGTTATAGACGTCGCCCTGGACTATATTTCCACTGTCAATGAAAAACGCCAACGTTTTATGGCTGTTTAAAAGAGACACTTTCATAGCTGGATCGCGATCTAAAAATAACTCTGTCGTAATCTTTAATTTGAACTTAAAATCCCATCGGGAAACCTAATACCCTGGACAAGAAGAGTGGCACGTGGACTCGATGCGCGGAATTGATTCACTGCACAATAAAATGCCTCAGGCGCTGAGGGGAATATGTTGAATCCAATCATGATTATGTTATATATGTATATTTCATGATCTCGTCTTGCGCACGCTTGTGCACAACAGAGAACCATCCATTTTATGTGTAATTTGTTTTTTAGACTAGTGATTTTTATGTCAAGAATTATTCGATCCCGTTATTTTGCAACAGTTGAATTACAATCAATTGCAATTTTGTAAATTTGAAATTCTGTTAAATCTACAATTCAAGATCATATATTAATATAATCATTAACAGATAATATATTAATACATTTGCATAGTTTGCTCCTTGATATTGATATCATGGTAAACGTCTGAGACCTGCATCACTTCGGGCTTTCCTCCCACATCAGACTGAACCGCCGTGATAATAGCATTAACATGTTAAAAGCGGCGTAAAATCCAACTCACTCACCTTTTCTATCATACAGTGAGTGAGTGAGTGAGTATGGTTTTACGCCGCTTTTAGCAATATTCCAGCAATATCACGGCGGGGGACACCAGAAATGGGCTTCACACATTGTACTCTATCATACAGAATACTTATGATTTAATCAGATTTTAAAAAAAAAACGGTTCTTTATAATGAACGACCTGACAACAGACTAAAACAAGTCATATCCAATAACTTATATTAACTTTTTGGATGTTTTAATCAACTGAATTGATTTTCCCGGGAGTTTTAGGACTTAGTAATCAAGAACACAGACTGACACGTCATTTTCACTTAAATACATTGTTTCTTTTTTGTGCAGCTTTACAATATTTTTAATTCCACAACACGCTTCATAACCAAGCTGCTTTTAGCTGATTTAAGACCCAGTTATTTTATCAAACATACCGTTACCCGCAACAACTGTCACGTGACGTCCAAAGGGACCAATTATAATCGATCACGTGTTTTCAAACTCGCATCTGGAATCAAATCAGGTAACATTGTCTGCTGGATCAGCATGATTGATCGACCGAACTTGGTTCCATTCAGCTCGCCGAATCTGTGACTTCCCCACTGAGTGTCCTTATAAATCGAATAAACATTCAATGTATTCTTTTTAGCGTGTGGAAATCATCAACGATTACGACACGCACCACGATTGATGAGTTCTAACGAAATTGTCCATATTGCAACTGGTGCAGAGAGGATTACTGCGAGTTAGTGCCATCGAGGGATGGATCACTCAGTTCGGCGCCGACATAAGAAATAGGACCATTTAATCACCAGACACACATGACTGTGCTCCAGGTGATAGCTCTGTTGTATGGAAAAGTATCATCTTTGGTGAAAAAGGGTTTTGTGATTGACATACACACCGACAGTTATTGGCAGACAGTTACTGGCAGGTAGAGGCATGTAAGAACATAGATGACGATGGTTAGCAGATTAATGAAGGGAAGGATTGCAGATGCTTTGTTTGTGGGTTGTTTTACGGGGATGTATGATCAACGTTCCACGGCCTTGGAGAACGAGGAAACTCACCGCTCGAGTCGGATAGATAAACAGATACATATATATTGCTTGGATCCATATGGATGAATGGGTGGATGGATGAATGGATGGAAGGATAGGTGGAGCTGGATGGATAGATGGATGTAGACAGACAGACAGACAGACAGGCAGGCAGGCAGGCAGGCAGATAGATATTGCTGGGGTCCATAATCACCGATAGACACATACATCAGATCTTATCTATTTAGAGACATCCGACTGAGCTGAAACCTTAAATGGTTTGAATCTGATATTTCTCAATGAACAATTTACATTATCGGGTTCAGTAAAACAGTGTATATTAATACATAATCAATACCCGTGACTCGTACATTCGACACATATCCCCAGCAATTACGACAATCACGCTATTCAAGTATAGCCATTATCTCTTCGTGGTGGCCTTTGTTCTAACATAGCTTCCATTGCACTGATTGAGGTGACGTACAGTAACTCATCTAAACGTAATTTGGGATATTAGCATTTCTACATATGACTCAAATATGCAACACTAACTACCAGTGATTTCATAATCGTGACGGCAGAGGCAACGACGGCATGTCGGAGTTTAGTGCGTAGCGTTTAAAGCCGCGAATAGCATTGACGTAGCAACGGAGTGGCTGGGATATCGACAATGCCCTGTCTCTTCTACAACGTATGAAACTATCGCGGTCGTCACATTTTGCCTACTTGTATGTGACCATTAATAAATACAGGTCTTTCTCACGTGCAGCTTCTTTTCAAATTGACATGGGCAACAGGTGCCTTTTTCTGAACTCGAACATTTTAGCAACAATGGCGGCACAGTTTTGCCAAGGGGAGATCACTCTCCCGTTAAAAGCCGGACAGTTCTGACAATATAGAATGATATCCAAACTGGATTATTTACCGGATCAAACCAAAACTTTTTCGCCCTGAAGAAATCATTGGTGTGCCATATTTCAAATGAATCGTTGACCAAAGTCTTACTTCGAGAATCGAACCAGGATAATTGAAACACAACACATAAACACAAGTTCGATAAGTTGTCCTTGTTTACAAAGCTCTGAAACTATAAGAGCATGCCCTTTTAAAGATTGACAATGTTCCATGGTTTTGATTTGCTGTCTATTGTAATGAGCGACTAGTGTCACAGACAAAATGACGGAGCTATTTTAGGATGGAATGACTCAAACTAACCGGGACAGCCAAATGGAATAAGTCACACCCTGTTCAATATGACTACACGAGCCATATATATATATTTAAGTGTCCGTTCTCGCAATATACTCTTTAAACGTAAGGCAGATGTACTACCAGTTTTCTAAATAATAACATTTATTTTCTCTGAATGTATTCCTCACGGAAATAGGACAGGCCGCAAATTGACAGCACGCCACAGAAATTCATTTCGGCATGATACAAAAACAGTCTGAAAAATTTAAACCTGTCAAAACAATAGTACATTAATCTTTCTGATGAATTGACTTGACATTCAGTGGCAATTCCAAAATCTATCATCTGCGGAAATTATTAACGCACCATTTGTTTTTTGGCTCTGAAACTGACAATCTAACAATGTTAGAAGGGTTAGGTAATGACAGGATCAGCTTGGAAGATATTTTCGAGCAGCTTTCACTTTCTTTTAAAATGTCTGTTTATCGTCTCATAAGTGCGTCAGTTGTTGAATAAAGCATCAAGAGAACATGGCACAGGTTGTTCACAATGCGCCGGACTTCGTTGTGTGGAGTTGTGTCCCTTTTGCCTGCCAGAAATCTCTGATTGTTGGTTTGAATCGCAGATGCGCCCTGATTATGTTTCTTGGTTTGTCAGCACCATACCCGTGCTCGATCGTAGGTGCTCAGAGTAAAATGCAACTCACTCACTAACTCTTTCAAAAGAAACAAACCATGACACGTTTCAAGAATAGTTTGGTCATTTCGAGAGC
Source organism: Haliotis rufescens (assembly GCF_023055435.1). Taxonomy (NCBI): domain Eukaryota; kingdom Metazoa; phylum Mollusca; class Gastropoda; order Lepetellida; family Haliotidae; genus Haliotis; species Haliotis rufescens. The sequence continues at coordinate 6,687,928 of NW_025963802.1, forward strand.
TTTCATTACGTAGTTCTATGCCAAGATATGAACGTTGACCCATCCATCCCGCTGCAAACTCGAGACAAGTTACTGCAGACAAGTGCAGACACTAACTCAAGAACACGCAACAGACTGATGTATTGATGTACTCATGCCTTCTCGAAATAACGCATGACCAAGCCATCTAAAGAGCATTCAATATCGTCTTAAGACTACTCACCACCCAACTAACTGTAGACCCCGGACCACGCAACGCCTTCAAGACCCTAAACCATCCAACCAACTCGAGACCCTAAACCATCCAACCAACTCAAGACCATAAACCACACAAGCAACCCAGGACTTTTAACCACCCGACCAGCTCAAGACCTTTAACCGTCCAACAAATTCAAGAACCCTCAACCATCCAACCAGCTTAGACAATAAACCACCCAAGCAGCCGAAGACTTTTAACCATCAAACCAGCTCAAGACCTTTACCATCCAACCAACCCAAGACATTAAGCCATCCAACCAACTCGATACCACTCACCATCCAAACCAACACAAGACCCTAAACTATCCAACCAACTTAAAACCATAAACCACCCAAGCAACCCAAGACTATTAACCACTCAACCAACTCCAGACCCTTAACCGTCCAACCAACTGAATATATTAAACCACCCAAACAACCGAAGACCCTAAACCATCCAACCAACTAAAGACCCTTAGCCATCCAACCAACTCGATACCACTCACCATCCAAACCAACTCAAGACCTTAAACTATCCAACCAACTTAAAACCATAAACCACCCAAACAACCCAAGACTATTAACCACTCAACCAACTCGATACCACTCACCATCCAAGCAACTCTTCACCCAACTGAAGTAAACTCACCACCATCGATGATGTTGTGAGCACACAGACATCACTAAGATCCGTACCGTATTTCATCTATTATCTTGGTATAATTAACTTTTTTTTAAATAACAGCTGGGATCCTGTCAGAAAACAGTAACTAAAGAAGACCACAAAGTATAACGTACTAAGCAGTCCCTTCTCGTTCGAGATACATGAGGAATAAATTCCGATTTCTATTTCTAATAGAGGCTTCAGTCTAAACGTGGAGTGAAGTTTGTAAGGGCTCGGGCTCACAATATAGGCAATACGGTTAATAGAAGCATTTAACGTATCAAAATCTCCACTGAGGGTATATGTCAAAGGCTATGGCTACTGCCTCGATTTTGAGTTCACTCGTCTAAATGTAATCAAAAAGGTGTTACGCTTCGGACGCTATCGAAGGCTCAAATGACTCAAGCTATTCATTAAAGAAATATGAATCAGTCGCTGGGCCAGCGTTTCGCGTCGGCGTGTCTATAGCTGGTCCAGCGCCATAGAGTATAATATCACGAGACAGATTTAGATCTATGGTCTTGTATATATAGCATTATACAGACGAACATATATTGTCTTGTGTATATAATATTATGCAGATGTACATATATGGTATTGTATTGTTATGTGCCGATTCCCAAATTGAAACAATGTGTTAACCTAGGAATCTGTACGTAATAGAATTTAGTGCGAAACCAACAAACAACCAACTGATGGTATACAATCAAAAATTGTTTATATAATAAACTAGGTCTACAAATTAATACAAATTACTGGACAAAGAGTGGTACTACAATATTCAATGGCAGTATAACACGTGAGAGCAGTGGAAATGACAATGACAAGAATAATCATCACCCCGCCGTAACAGTGGTCAAGCTTTCGATATAGGCCTAGGCTGAGAATCAGGGGTGAAAAGAGGTATTCACACGAAAGCTGGTCCTGATGTAATATCACCTGCCCGCTTCACTTATATAGTCCATCTAGTTTCCAGAACTTTCCAAGCCAGTCTAGTGTCACTTGAACATCACAGAATATTCCACTTGTCCATCCATGCTACTCCGGAAGTTTACAGATAATTCGAGCATCTCAATATAATGACTTCCTCTCCACTGCTAACATTAACTAGTAATACATTCCTGACAACTAATCATTGTCCACATACAATGCAACTCAACAGAAACAATACATTACATACATGGTCGGGGTCCTCTCGATTTGCCACCACTCAAATTTTCGAAGAGAGAGTGCAGTCAGGCCTACTGATTGGATTGACTAGAAGTGACGCATGGTCTTGTATATAAAGTATTACGCAAACGTACGTATAAAGTCTTGTAGACATAATATATATATATATATATGAACTGACATTTGTGCGTATATATAATACTATATACGTACTTATATAGTCTTGTGTAAATATAACACTATATAGACGTACATATATCGTTTTGAACAGATATAATACTACATAGGTATGGTAGTCTGTGTGTGTGTGTGTGTGTGTGTGTGTGTGTGTGTGTGTGTGTGTGTGTGTGTGTGTGTGTGTGTGTGTGTGTGTGTGTGTGTGTGTTTGTGTGTGTTTGTGTGTGTGTGTTTTAACACTACATAGACCCACAAACATGTTGACCAACATACCACAGCCTATACGACTGGAACATATCTGGGGAGGCAGTTTATATCCCGACCCCCGACGACGCTGACAGCGCAGGGGGCGGATTCTACGAGCAGTGGTAAGTGATGATAAATGTCAGCGTTAATCAACAACCCTTCTACAAACAGTGAACAGTCGACTGCAGGCTTGAGAACGGTGAGGGGGCAGACGAGGCCTGGGCCAGGCAGAGAAGGAGAATCCCTCCCTCGGGGGAAGTCGGAGGGACAATGAGAGGCATGCCAATGATGATGTTTGGAAATAGTTCAACATGAGAAATGATAACAAGGAAGACTCGCGAAGACGGCTGATCTGGACCGGGAGCACTGTGTTAGGATACCGCGCATAACAGCTGGATTGCTGGGGACGGTATCAACAGTATTACTGCAATTTTAGGAATCGATATGCTGAAAGTATAGCAAATACGGACCTATATTTTAGATAATCTGGTACGCGGACATTTTGAATGTGTAAATTCTGCTTTAAATTGTATTTGTCACATGTTGTTGATGCCAATATTAATTGACAAATATGTCATCAATGTTCATGACAGTTTCATGACATTGAGTATTCCCAGAGCAGAGGCCACAGACCGACGGTCTCTGCTCTGCGTAGGGTCTTATGCCGATTCTACCTTATATTGTACCTATGAGGGACATCGAACGAGGGCGAACGTTTTAAACACGAGGTTACCTCACCGCCACCAATTTCGATAGCAATAAGCGAAAAAATATAAGGTGTTGGATATTTATTTGTTTCTTCAATATATATTGAATATCATGTCAGATCCCACGCTACCACTCACCCAACACATGCTCATCCTGAAGTAATAACTGTGGATTGGGTGTCTACAATGTAGTATAAAACTTGGATGTTGACCACCAAGATAACAGCTCTAAACTTTGTCCTTGATGTTTACGCACTGTCGCATCCAAGGATAGATAACTGTACATGCACCGTGATGTTGCTGACTGCGGCGTCAAACATAATTCACTCACTCACACTATAATTGTTCACGCTATCGACCTCTAGTTTTCCTTACCAGGATATATAACTGTACATGCACCGTGATACTACTGACTGCGGCGCCAAACAGCATTCACGCACTTACACTATAATTGTTCACGCTATCGACCTCTAGTTTTCCTTACCAGGATAGATAACTATTCATGCAATGCGATGTTGCTGACTGCGGCGTCAAACAGCATTCACTCACTCACACTATAATTGTTCACGCTATCGACCTCTAGTTTTCCTTACCGGGATAGATAACTTTACATTCAATGCGATGTTGCTGACTGCGGCGTCAAACAGCATTCACTCACTCACACTATAATTGTTCACGCTATCGACCTCTAGTTTTCCTTACCGGGATAGATAACTTTATATGCATCGCGATACTACTGATTGAGGCGTCAAACATCATATACTCACTCACAATATACACTCGAATCCCGGTATGCCCCGATTATGTTTCTAGGTTTGTCAGAACCATATACGTGCTCATGGGTTTCACCGAAGTGGTAAACGTCTAAGACCTGCATTACTAGGGGCTTTCCTCCCACATAAAACTGAAACGCCGTGATATGACTGGAATACTGTTAAAAGCGGCGTTAAACAAAACTCACTCACCCACTCACAATATACACACATCCATCACTTGAGAGTCAGCGCTATTCCATACGACAAGAGGGGAATGCTGATTCGCTACCATGAACACAAATACCAATCCGGCAGGCATGTCTATAAAACCGTCTAGACGCCGTAAAGACGAGCTGATTTGGCAGTTAAATTGCAGTTAGTGTTAATTGCATGTAGACCATTGCGTTAAATGATAGTAAAATTCAAATTTGATGTTGACTTTAGATATGTCTTAAGTACAAATGCAGGAGTCGTCCTAAAGGCGACACAGATAGCTCCCCAAAGTGAATGGTGGCGCTTACTCCTTTTATGGGCATCTGTAGGGAACGCCCTCGTTAACAAGTCTAACTCTTTATGTCCGGCTCCACAGAATGTACGCGAGGAAGCATAAATGTTGCAACGAAATTACGTCCCTGCATTTCCTTTAAGTAAATATGTAACGAGGTCGTATCAGTGTTAGAATCATGTTGCCTTGCATTTCAACATCGCAGTAACCTAAGGGTTTTGTCAATAACTGATTGAAACTAACCTGAAATGAAGAAACATCGTGTCATTTGTTTATTGTACTTCCTGATAGCGGGGTCGTATTTCAAAAGAACAATACCAAATAAAGCAATGATTGAAAACGGTAACCCTAGTCGTGTTTGCTAATTTTATCAGACCGGCGATATTTCATCAATCTGGTCGATTATTACCACTAAGGGGGATATTTCATAACATTAAAAACGTCACGTATTTCCCAAATTGGCAAAATCAGGGCTGTTAATCAGCTGTTGCGAGTGATATATTTATTGTTAATTGTCTCCATAACGTAATGAATGTTTTGATATTAATGTACAAACGGAATCCATCATTACTACTGCCTGCTTGTAGTCACCATTAATAAAATCACTTTCGAGTCTGGAAATTAATATAACACATAAAAAAAATTCCTAATATGATTGGATTTTTTTTTCGGAATGATTAAATAGATTAAAAACGGCTGCGGTCCAGGCAACGGTCTGTCTGGGAAGGGTTCATAGCCCCGATTCATTCAGCTCCGAAAATTCTACCTGTAATAAGATTGTATATTCCATGCCATCGATCGCCCGGGACGATGCTAATTGCAAAATGTCGACACAGGAAAATCGCTATCCCGACTTTCTTTATTATTACCTGATTACGAAATCGATGAAAATCACAGCAGAGTCATACATTATTCCTAACAACCTTGAGACGCATTTTAAGACCATCAATTAAATCTTTATTCTCTCAGCGTCAAACGCCGGCGTTAAAAAAGCACCGCCAATAATAACCGTTCCTTGTCGCTTAAAGGCACGAAAACACCACAATTGTAGTTATAGGATAATTTAGCGAGGTGATTATAAAATCAATTATTGTTACATAATGTCACAGTAAGGGTTCAATGGAAAATGGGTATTTTATTGACGATATCTGTCGTAATGAGTCTGATCACTGATAATAGGTAAAATAGAATTTTGATCAAATAGATTTTGAACGTGTTTGCCAGCAATTTATTGTTATATAGAAAACTGCAGCGCGTCGGTTCCGGTTTTTGTTTAAAACGTTGACATATTATGATGAATGTTATTATTGAAATAGTTCAGGAGAAACACCCTGACATGCAGCTAAAAGTACGTTAGAAGGGAGACAACTCTGCTTTTAAGCGTGACAATAACGTAGGCGTGTCGAGGCGTATGAAATGTTGTTGTTTGTTAGTTGTTTAATGCCGCACTCAGCAATATTCCAATTTTTTAACGGAGGTCTGTAAATAATCTAGTCTGGACCAGACAATCCAGTGATTGACACCATGAGCATCGATCTACACAATTGGGATACTATGACATGAATCTACAAAGTCAGCGAGCTAGACCATCCGATCCCGGTAGTCGCCTCTTTCGACCAATACAGTCACCCAAGCATGGGTTCCTGAGGACCTATCCTACCCCGGATCTTCACGTATGAATTGTGTTTTAAGAATACTGTTATTTTTTTAGCGTAGGGGTTTAAAAGTAGCCATGATCCAGACCGTCACTCAAAACCTAAACGAGATTATATAAATAATAATTTCTTCACCCAACTTTTAAAAAGAACTAACCTTAAAATCACATTAATTGAGCAAATGCATTTTTAACGTGGTACGTTTATTCAAATATGACGAAAACATAATTTCTCAAAAGAATAATTTTCACCGGTATTTTGCTTTTTGCGTCCAAAGGAATATGATTTAATGGATAATCAAGCCTGGCTATTCTCTGGAGTTGACGTTTAACATTCTTGACAAAAAAATGAATTTGGTAGCACGAACTCTGTTTCGAAGGATAGATAAAGCAATTTTGTCTTTCAATCAGCATTAACTGCCCTTAGATCTTACACTGTGTCACAATACTACACACTGTTCAGTACTTCAATAACCATGTCAAAGAGAGGGATACTCTCAGTATCAACTCCTGGTCTTCCTACACAACCCCGTCTGACCAGTAGCACAACTAAGATATTACTAGCGACGATCTGAGCATCATTCACCCTCTACCTTATTTAATTTACCGTTATCAAACAACCTAATCATAATAATCTGATCATTTCTACTACATGAATATAATTTATTCCATACGATTTAATTAAGGCAACAACATACAGTGCTATTAAGTAGGTGAGGTGAAATTAAATTGGGTTTAAGATTATTTCACTTATATAGCGACGTGCATGTACGTGTTGGTGTGGCTGCGTGTACGATACCGGGTCGGTGTTGGATAGTGCTTGCCATGCCACGCCTAAGTTTTAACATGAATACCACTCTCAGACACAGTATACTGACTCCGTGCCGACCAGTTGTATCCCTTTAATACCGAACCATCTTTTAATTATAACGACTTTTGGTATGACTAGGGGGGATTTCCCAAGCCAATTGCCCACCCCTTCAATCGACCACCTAACACCTTCCTAATCATCCATAAATATTTTCAGGATTTTCTCCTAATCATTTTGGGTTTCTCATCATGAAGAAAAAGGCTCTGATTTGTTTTTATCAGAGCTACAGATAAGCAGCGTGTTTGCGTAAAATACCCCTAGAAATATTCCAAACCCAATTACATTCAATTAACATGCGTACAGAAACGCATGCATTAAATGAATAACCCAAATGTATAAAAACCGCATGCATAAATACCCAATGAAGCTTTTCAGCAAGTGTACAACGGAGCTAATTTACTTTTCGAGTCAGGCTTATATTTAGAACCGTTATAAACATCTAAAAAATTGAAATCTTAAAATGTTCGCTCATTTTGGGAAAACCCAATAGAGTGATGAATATATGAGTGGAAAAACCATTTGTTACCCAATGAAAAATATAATAGCCCGATTAAAATAGAAACTTTCGAGTTTGCTCAATTGCTCCAAAAGCAATCTGGAGCTCTGTTATATATAATTACCTACCTTACCTAAAATCGTTCTGATATGTGAAGCATGGGACCAAAACTCTATTTTAAGGCTCATTATATAATTAGGCCATAGAAACAACATAACATCAATAGTGTATTAAAACTAATGTGTCCTCGGTTGTTGTAATATTACACCAAGCTCCGCATAAAAAAAAACCCAACCCGCATCCCCAATTTACGAAAACAAATCCGAAGAACAAACAATTTATTGATTCTGCAAAATAGGATCCCAAGAAAAACAATACAATTTTGTTTTGATTGCAGCCTGTGCGATATGGATTCTTTTTTGGGCAACATCACGCACGAAGACATCCAACAGTAGTTAACAAGGGAAGATTGAATCTTTCCACAACAGTGTCCAATAAATACCGGTTTATTAACAACCAGAACACGATAGCAGACAACAGACGCAGCTAAACACAAGTTGTTGTTATCTAACCAGGAACGTACAAATTCAATTTTCAAGCGAAATCGTTTGAAAACAAATATCCTGAGTGATTCGCACTAACAAACAGTTGCACGCTGGGAGATTGGTGTTATTTGAAACTTTGGGATGTATTTTAGAGGCGGAGGTTTCAAAGCATGACATCTCGATGTAGTCTACAGATATCTTGAAAAAAATGACACCCAATCAACATGCGCGGTCGTGTACAGTGTAATGGATTCTTGGGTGGTCGCCGTTACATTGCGTGTTAACGTCGACTGTGCTTGTGTCGTTTATGAGGGAGCTAGAGTGTTGAGATGGTGCTGAGAGAAGGAATATGCCTCTACAGATGTTGCGCAGGTGATCAGCCCAGGTGTAAAAACTTTAACGTGAGATAGGATACGATAACATGGTCACATAATAAACTGACAACGCGTAGGGAACTGTTTGGGCGCTTCAGTGAATTGCATTGCTTTTAACACAGAACATGTTTCTGAATCGAAATTCGTCATCCCGTTCTTATTGAAAAAGAAAATTTAATTCCATTTCTCTAAACACTCTATTTCCATAACGAAAACGAACATTGATCGAGATTCCGGATTCGGAAAAATGACAATGATTTATTTTCAGTCAACCCGTCTATGTGAATGACAAGATGATATTGTTAGATCTGTTTTGCACGTTCTATAGGGGGCTGTGCTCAACGGCAGGTGTTCCTATTTCAGATAGCGGTCTAGACGTAATTAATACGTTGTGTGTAAGTGAGTTGGGTCTTACGCCACTTTATCAATGTTTCAGCAACATGTAGTCGGGGATGCTCGAGTGAGTGAGTGTGTTGGGTTTGAGTGAGTGAGTATGGTTTTACGCCGCCTTTTCTGGGAACACCAGGAATGGGTGTTGGGTTTGAACAGTATTCCATTTATATCACGGTGTGTCCGCTTACTGTTGGAGGAAAATCCGAAGATATGAAAACGAGCACGGGCATGGTGCTGACAAACCTAGAAACATACGCGGGCGAACCGGGATTCGAACCCATTATCAAATATTTCTGGATTGCCCAGGGGACACAACTCTGAACAGCAAATAAGACTACCACGGGTGAGACTGAGACCGATTCTCTTTGCATTTAGTGTAGTAGCTGACTAGTAGCTGAGCATCGAAAATGTAAACTGACAGATACGATGTTGGGTGGACTTGAATCACATTTTCTTGGACTGCCACATGGCCCGATTCATGTACGGCAGCAAAAGATGCATCTAAGTTATCTCTGAACAAATGATTATATATGCAAATGAAATAGTCATAAGCAATTAATGATACAATCATGTGCAGTAAAACGGGTCCATCGAAAACATGGATTGGTTTATCCGTAGTTCGGGACAAGCGGAGTGCTGATATATCAGAATGTGGATGTGTACTTTCCATTTCCGTCGTAACTATAAGGGGGGGGGGGGGGGGGGGGGGGGGGCAAGGGTGTCCCAGTCGTTTGAGGCGCTGCGATTCGCTGTGCAGAGTTGCGTCCCTTGAGCACGCCAGAAACCTATGATTGTGGGTTCGAATCCCGGTTCGCCCCGATTATGTTTCTAGGTTTGTCAGCACCATACCCGTGCTCGTGGGTTTCACCGAAGTGGTAAACGTCTGAAACCTGCATCACTTCGGGCGCTCCTCCCACATTAAGCTTACACGCCGCGATATAACTGGAATACTGTTAAAAGCGGCGTTAAACCCAACTCACTCACTCACTCGTAACTATAAGTGATTGATTGAGTAATGTTTTACTCCGCCTTTCACAAAATTCCAGCCGTGTCACAGAACAGGACGCCAAGAAGTGCTTTACAAATTGTACCTAAGTGGGAATCGAACCCGAGTCCTTACCGCAACGAGCGAACGCTTCAACCACTGTGCTACCCTACTGTCACATTAACCATCAGTAAATGTTCAGCCAAAACTAAAAATGGGAACTGTGCACATGAGGAACTAGTTGATGGAGTTGATGGTGACTCCATAGATCTCATCAACTGATAGCCATGCTGGGCGAGCTTCACGAACCCCTGACAGTAGATATGAGAGTATTCGTCTCGGCAGGCTAGCAAGATGATGCGGTGTACGTACGTCTTGCAATGTTAATGGCCCGATGGTATTAATGCGTAACAGAAATACTCCGCGGCGGAGTTTCAGACGTGTTCACGCAGTGTTTAAATCATATTCTTGAATATTGTGTATAAATAGTTTCCCGGCGATGTCAATATTACGGTTTACATATTGAAATATGAGTGAGTAAGTGAGTTGGGTTTAAACGTCGGTTTGAACAGTATTCTAGGTATGTCACGTTTTATGTGGGAGGAAAGCCCGAAGTGATCCAGGTGTTGACCACTTTTAGAGACACCCACGGGCAAGGGTATTGTGCTGACGAACCTCGAACCGGGATTCCAACCCACTATCATTCATTTCTGGCGTGCCCGAGAGACGCAACTGTGGGGATGGAACTGTCTGTTTCTGTGTGATTGTGTATCATCGAACCAATCTTCGATTTTCAAGGGTATTAATACCTCAATACTGTAATGATATATACCCTCGGCACACATGCCACTATATCTTGATAACGGAAATGACGTCACAATCTTATCTTATAACTAACTTAACACACAATTTCTCTCTCTAATTTCGGATTCCAGAAGAAACTGTGGTGAAGAATGCGTCTAATGGATTTATTAGAACTGAGTTTCGATTGTGTGGATAATCGCGGATACTCCGCACATCGAAGGCGAGGATCGATACTCATTCTAACAACCACTGGGTTTCCGTTTTCGTTGTTTTTTTGTGGGTTTAAAATATTTAAATATGAATATATACGCTGTATGTCTATGAACTATCAGGAATTGAAAAATGAATTAATATTCACACATCACATGATAGTCCTGCACCATGACTCTGGAATTTATATTTTTTAGGTATTTCTTTTTACTAAAAGCCAAGACAATTCTAGATCAAACTAACCAAGTCTAGTTTGCTTGATTCCATAGCAGAAGAGGAAAGGTTCTTTCGAAAAAGTATTGTTATTATTTTAAAGATATGTTTTCAAGGACTAAGTGTCAGTCTAATCAAATGACTGTATACAGTGAAACCCGGTTAATCCAGACCCTATCTTTCTAGTGAATTAACACTTTGCCGAATTAGCGATCACTCTTACGTATCCTTGTATAGCTGAGGACATCCATACCAGCAGTCTACCAGACAGGTGGGCTTCACCAAGTCGTAAATATAACATGAAGTTTACATTTACATCAATTTTCAAATGTCATGTCTTTCACAATGTATGACGGCTATGAATATAAACTACCTCAAGGTTGTGTCTACGCGCCATAATACACAGACCCCAGAGCTAGAGCCTACATAAATATCAGATTTCATGAAAACAACCTGAAAATAGTTCCGCTCTAGAAATTCAATATATTGTTGAGAAGCCTTGTTTCACAAGTACGTTCAAAAACCGGATTCCTCACGTTGAGACAAATCCGGAAAAGGAATCTAATATCTTGGAGGTATAAACAATATGGCGGAATGGTAATACGAAGTAATGTCAAAAACTTGATCATCATGAGTTGTGTCGGATGAATTAAGTCTTGAAAGGATTTTGTTAATATTACAACAAAAGTAACGTAAACAAGAGATTGCTACGAATAATTATATTTTCCGCGCTGTTTTCAGTTTTAAATGTTGTCTACAGGAATAAGATAAATACGAATCTCCACTATCCCATGAAAGTGACTCAAACAACAATCTGTAATATTTTATGAATAATGTTTGAAAGGATCATCATCCCAACGATTTAATTTAGATTCAGCTGATATGAATGAAAGCTAAGGCGTCGCTTAGGAACGGAAATAAAAGAAATCCTGGCATGACATGATTTATCCTTTGAAAGATATGCTTAAAGTATTTTATCATTTGCTTACACGTGGCGATAGTAAGACTGAGATAATGAAACGATTTCTTCACCCAGTGAATAGCGTAGGGAATTAAACACAGATTTGGCCTTCAAGTCAAGGGTGTGAGTGAATGTTGTGATACGCCGCATTGTATACTACTCAAAAGAAGTTCAAGAAAACCTTTTTTTACATGACTATATATGTCATCTGTCATGGTTGATGTAAATTGCAACACAGAGCCTTCCATTTGTGGGTGTTCTTAACTTGTTTTGAGTAATATATCACTGCGACCTGTAAAGAATCGAATCTTGGTCAGACAAATGAGTTTGGGATGACATCAACAAGAACCATGCCCTCGGAGCATGATGACATGCAATCAGCAAAGTCATGTATAATGGCCTACGAGTCCTCTTCAGTCTATTTTGGCCTGGGAATCTGACGGGAATTCAAGTCAAAGGCGTTAATGTTATTAGAAATATAACGTATATTATACCAAAACAGCCTTCAACGACTCACAGGACACGTTCAAGTGTAAAACTCAAAAGCCATTCCCAAAGGAGAGTGATCAAGTATCTTTCAAATACGGAAACTGATATTGTAACAAAACCGTAATCAACTTCATATTAGAACCTATCACTGCACATCCACTGAACCGAATATTGTGTCGGGCTTAATAACCACGATAATTTTCACTCGACCTGTTTCTTTTGATAATGTGACGATACAGCTAAGTACTGGTCGATATGTATTATATTACACGTCTTTATCAGCAAACTGATGATGAACTATAGGAAACAAGACAGGCAAATATTTGTTACCAGCATACAGTGCTTGGCAAATAAGCTCTGACCGGATCCACTGGCAGTGGTCACTCTATCATAATGCTGTGCTTCGAGTTAATTAAACAATCTGATTGACTAGTGTATACAGTTAATAACAGCACGAGTGTTTCATCAATGTTAATGTAGACAGTATCGTAGAATATTCCACAGGGAGAAGAACTCATTGCTTCCGTTGGCTATGCGTTCTGAGAAATATCTGAATCATTGCGTCTAATGTCGATACAACAGAGTATATTATCTTAATATTTAGTTCGCACATGCGTAATTGCGTCACTTTCTTGGGTTGCAAAAATAATGCTTTTCAAGTCCTATGAGTAAAAGTTAATAATATTATATGCACTCTCATATCAGACAGGAGACGTTTGACAGGACTGTCCCACAAAAATATGCTCTGCGAATTATCGGTACCAGGTCGACAGACCCGTGAAGATCCGGGTAAGAATAGGTCTTCAGCAAGCTATGCTTGCCGTAAATGGCCACCGTGCTTGTCGTAAGAGGCGACTAACGGTATCGGGTGGTCAGGCTTGCTGACTTTGTTGATGCATGTCACTGTATCCCAATTGCTTGGATCGATGCTTATGATATCAATCATTTGGATTGTCTGGTCCAGACTCGAATATTTACAGACTGCAGTCATAAAGCTGGAATATTGCTGAGTGTGGCGTTAAACAACAAACCAACAGACAGACAACCCAGGTCGACAAGAAGGGAGTGCCGTGTGCAAAATGACGCACCGTCATGAGTTCGCGATCTCGCATAAAGTACTTCATCACATTTTGCATGGAAATCACGTGCAGCACACATTTCTACCCGCAGTGGATTTGTTGCATGTGACAAGTGATGTGATCAAATGACGACATTTTATTGGACAAGACATTTTAGTTACGACTTAAGGGATATGCAGGAAACATCCACATTTATCATCAAATATTGTCTTTCCCAGGATCAAGAGATCTCTCCAAGGAGATATAGCTGCAATCTTTTTTCATCACAATGCTTTGAAGATAATTGTGATATCTAATGATTGTTTACAAATTGAAACAGTTGAAAGAATGATTTTGGATGATAAATTAAATCTCACCCTTGTGTCTTTTGGTATAAAATATATCTACACCCGCTGATAAAAGGTGTTTTTTAATCAAATATGAACACTCTATGATAAAAGCCTTGAGGGCGTTCGCTCGTCACGCCGAAGACCCGGGTTCTATTCCCCACATGGTGAGAATGTGTGAAGCCCTCTACTGGTGTTCCCCGCCATGATATTGCAGGATGTTTGCTAAAAGCGGAGTAAAACAATGCTCACTCACTCCGTGAAGGGAAATGTCCTTTGACACAAAGGTACATATACGAAAACAACTCTTTGTATTTTTCAAACCCCAGGAGTTCACATGTCGGTCAGTTCTATACCAATATTTTAGCGACATTACGTTTTCTCAGCCGCGATATAATGAAAGACAACTTCATTCGATTTCTTAAATAAAATAATTACCACTCCCTATTTGATTAAACTGCAATTGATCTGCGACAGGTCGAGTTGACACATCCAGCACAATATCACATATAAAGTATATTGCCTCTGTGCAGCGACATCGCGCACGTGGTCGTTCTAATATCGCCTGACAAGTGACTGACAACCTGTCTATGTACATTGCGGCCTAGCCAGGCGACGTGAAAATGGCGTGCCTCGCGTTACATAATGTTTGCCTCGCGACTAATTCTACTGCATAGCATATATCAATAACGAAATCACACTACGGGTCAAAGAGGATGGCATTTCAGGATTTAATTTTCCCCGCATGATGTCTTTTTTCGTCCTTATTAATTCATGAACGTGTCTTGTTTGGCTGTAATCCCGCAATAGGATTTTCTATTACAGAATCCATTATTGCAACGCAAAAAAATTATAAACTGTTTTCTGGCATTGCCAGTTAAAGCACATGTAATACCCAAACCCACGGACAAAAACAGTAATTATATCAAGCGGCGTATTTTATGAACGTTTCAATTAGTGACCTTTTTATATCATTGCGATTATGTTCGGCATTTTTGTGTTGTATCACCTAATTTCTTTTTTATAGAAAGCCTTTTGAAGAAACGTTCTTCCTTAAACTTAAATTTGCAAAATTAAATTTATATATTTCAATAACCTTCCCTTCACTGTGTCAAGTCCAAACCACGGTTACAAGTGGCACTGGTTCATACCAAATACTTGCTTATCCACATCAAAGCGAAGTTTGAAGTAAATTGTTTTTGCTTGACGTTGAAGAAACAGAAAAATACAAGTTTAAAGAGAATAGGAAAAAGATTTCACTTACGTCCATGGTCGTAAATTACCTCAGCGAGTTTTACAGCTTGATGGATGTTTGGGTAGATAATATAAGCTTTAACACACGTTACAGTTTTGCTCAATTTCTCGCCGACAGAGGATAGTGATGAGTTTATTAGTACTGTATTTAGTTGTAAGAAACATGTATAAACTTTACACGGAACTCCACACACTGTTTCTATCAAGATGTGTTCCAACTCCACTGCCGTTAACTCACCTGTCAGAACCCCAAAAGACCGACTGAGCGGGTAAATCATGCAGCGTGAATGCTGAATGGGGATGATTGTGCTCCTTGCATTGCTACACCAAAAGGAGTGTGAGGAGTCTAGTGATGGTCGAAGGAATAGTAGAGTGAGTGAGTATGGTTTTACGCCGCTTTTAGCAATATCAGGGCGGAGAACAGAAATGGGCTTCACACATTCTACCCATGGGGGGAAGCGAACCCGGGTCTTCAGCGTGACGGCCGAACGCTTTAAACCACTAGGCTGCCCAACCGCCCCGAGGATAGCTGAAGTAAATTGGAAATTGTTCAAGTAGAAACACTGGATATCTGTTAATAAAAGTAGTAAACTTGGTAGACGATGTAGCATGGGTAGAAGAAGTAAACGATGAAGTAGCGATAGCAGCAGTATTGATTTGTGTGAGTGAGTGAGTGAGTCAGTTTGGTTTAACGCCGCTTTGATAATTTATATGTTTATCACGACGTGTCAGCTAAATGTGGGTGGAAACCCGAGGGGATGCAGGTCTCAGACGTTTACAACTAGAACCTAGAAACATGATAACGGGAAATCTTTGACCAGAACACACGATCATATAGTTTCTCGCCACCAGTAGTAGTAGTGATGGTGGTGGTAATGATAGTGGTTGAGGTTGAGGTAGACGTAGACGTAGTGGTAGTAGTTGCAATCGTAGCAGTAGCGGTAGCCGGAATAGGTGTAGGGCAATGTGATGATTTGTTTGGTGCAGACAATCCGTCTTGAGGTCCGACGTCGTTTTCACAACCCCACCACCACCACCACCCCCACTCCCCCCCACCCCCACCTCACCGCCCCCACCCCACCGTACACCGACACCCCCTCCACTTTAACCCACCCACCTACACATAAATGCAAACAGCCAACCTTTGGTGGGGGCAGAATAGATCCCCAGTGCATAACGCTGACTTCGTCCCACTTGAACCAGAACTAACGCGATAACGACCCTCTTCCCCCCCAAACGGGGACCCATCCACTGTATCAGAGCATCCTCAAAGTCCGCCTTGAACAGTGAGGACACCCACATGTCAAAATGTCATCTGCATGATAAACTACCTCGATATTGACAAGCAGCGTTCTTTGTCTTACTGCCCGAACTTTGAACATCCATCGACCGACATGTCCTCGAACGATGACACGACGCCAATTATTCGTACCAAATATTACGCGACCGACGAGCCTAAAGAGGCGCATTAACAAACCACGCTGCACACTTACCACTTATAACCGTGTAACGATTTCCTGCAAGCATAAAAAATATTCACTTGACTAATTCCTTCTTTTTCGGCCTCTTGTTCAGGCAGAAAATCATCATCAATAGTCACGTGACCTGATCAATTACCCAGACACTGTTATAATGAGCTTATCTTTCGGGTTTTGATGTCTCAATTTGGATGATGTTATGAGAGCTGTACAAGCCTATTGAAAAGGGATTAATTGCGTGAACAGAAAGCTTCCTTATTTGAAATCTTCTCTCTTGTAGCCACTTGACTGGAATAAGTGAGAAATAGGATAAATTTGTGGCCAGTCTGTATAAATCAAAGGCTTGTTTTTGATCAAGCGCTATCGTTTACGGAATTTCAGGGGATTCATTAAGGGGACGAGCTGATTACAGAGTGGCAAGATATTGTATTCTTCTGCTCAAAGAGGATATGGAAAAGATGACGAGGGGGATGAGAAATATCGTCAACGATTGTGTTTGAACATACAACACAACGGGACATTAGACTTTTTTCAATCTTTTAGTGCTCGATCGAAAAAAAGTTATAAAACGTTCATAATATTTGGATATTGTGATAGGGCAAAACTATGCTTCAACGCTATGTTTTCCACTTATCAAAACATTACTTATTGCACACTAGTTGTATGTTTATTTTTATTGCTTGAATGTAGTCGTATCCGATGGGTAGTGAGGGGGCGGTTGGGTAGCCTAGTGGTTAAAGCGTTGGCCCGTCACGCCGAAGACCCGGGTTCTATTCCCCACATGAGTACAATGTGTGAAGCCCATTTTCCGGTGTCCCCCGCCGTGATATTGCTGGAATATTGCTAAAAGCGGCGTACAACCATACTCACTCA
This sequence comes from Haliotis rufescens, assembly GCF_023055435.1. NCBI lineage: Eukaryota > Metazoa > Mollusca > Gastropoda > Lepetellida > Haliotidae > Haliotis > Haliotis rufescens. The sequence continues at coordinate 6,705,373 of NW_025963802.1, forward strand.
TTCACTCGGCGTGGTAGTGCTGCATTCGACAACATCTTTGCACATGGTGATAGTTAAACTAAAGTCAGATTTGCCTTCACCATGACACGATTTGAGACGCACGCCCTGACATTCGTTGAGGCGCACGCCCTGACATTCGTTGAGGCGCCATGTTCTGACATGAGTTGATGCGCAACCCTGAATCGTGAAGAAGTGCATTCCTGAATCGAGAAGAAGCGCATCCCTGAATCGAGAAGAAGCGCAGCCCTCACACACACGAGTTGAAGCGCAAACCCGTCTTGACTTGAGGCGCAAAACCTCACAAGGGTCGAGGCGTAACTCTGACACAAGTTGAAGGGTAACTCTGTCACGAGGTGAGGCGTTACTGACACAAGTTGAAGGGTAACTCTGTCACGAGGTGAGGCGTTACTGACACGAGTTGTGGGTAACTCTGTCACGAGGTGAGGCGTTACTGACACAAGTTGAAGGGTAACTCTGACACGAGTTGTGGGTAACTCTGTCACGAGGTGAGGCGTTACTGACACAAGTTGAAGGGTAACTCTGACACGAGTTGTGGGTAACTCTGTCACGAGGTGAGGCGTTACTGACACAAGTTGAAGGGTAACTCTGACACAAGTTGTGGGTAACTCTGTCACGAGGTGAGGCGTTACTGACACAAGTTGAAGGGTAACTCTGACACGATGTGAGGCGTTACAGACACAAGTTGAGGGTGACTCTGACACGAGGTGAGGAGTTACGGACACGAATGTGAGTAAGTCTGACACGAGGTGAGGCGTTACAGACACGAGTTGAGGGTAACTCTGACACGAGGTGAGGCGTTACTGACACGAGGTGAGGCGTTACTGTCACAAGTTGAGGGTAACTCTGACACGAGTTGAGGCGTTACTGACACGAGTTGTGGGTAACTCTGACACGAGGTGAGGCGTTACTGACACGAGTTGTGGGTAACTCTGACACGAGGTGAGGAGTTACTGACACGAGTTGAGGGTAACTCTGACACGAGGTGAGGCGTTACTGACACGAGTTGAGGGTAACTCTGACACGAGGTGAGGCGTTACTGACACGAGTTGAGGGTAACTCTGACACGAGGTGAGGCGTTACTGACACAAGTTCAGGGTAACTCTGACACGAGGTGAGGCGTTACTGACACAAGTTGAAGGGTAACTCTGACACGAGTTGTGGGTAACTCTGTCACGAGGTGAGGCGTTACTGACACAAGTTGAAGGGTAACTCTGACACGAGTTGTGGGTAACTCTGTCACGAGGTGAGGCGTTACTGACACAAGTTGAAGGGTAACTCTGACACGAGGTGAGGCGTTACTGACACAAGTTGTGGGTAACTCTGTCACGAGGTGAGGCGTTACTGACACAAGTTGAAGGGTAACTCTGTCACGAGGTGAGGCGTTACAGACACAAGTTGAGGGTGATTCTGACACGAGGTGAGGAGTTACGGACACGAATGTGAGTAACTCTGACACGGGGTGAGGCGTTACAGACACGAGTTGAGGGTAACTCTGACACGAGGTGAGGCGTTACTGACACGAGGTGAGGCGTTACTGTCACAAGTTGAGGGTAACTCTGACACGAGTTGAGGCGTTACTGACACGAGTTGTGGGTAACTCTGACACGAGGTGAGGCGTTACTGACACGAGTTGTGGGTAACTCTGACACGAGGTGAGGAGTTACTGACACGAGTTGTGGGTAACTCTGACACGAGGTGAGGCGTTACTGACACGAGTTGAGGGTAACTCTGACACGAGGTGAGGCGTTACTGACACGAGTTGTGGGTAACTCTGACACGAGGTGAGGCGTTACTGACACGAGTTGAGGGTAACTCTGACACGAGGTGAGGCGTTACTGACACAAGTTCAGGGTAACTCTGACACGAGGTGAGGCGTTACTGACACGAGTTGTGGGTAACTCTGACACGAGGTGAGGCGTTACTGACACAAGTTGAAGGGTAACTCTGACACGAGGTGAGGCGTTACTGACACAAGTTGAAGGGTAACTCTGTCACGAGGTGAGGCGTTACAGACACAAGTTGAGGGTGATTCTGACACGAGGTGAGGAGTTACGGACACGAATGTGAGTAACTCTGACACGGGGTGAGGCGTTACAGACACGAGTTGAGGGTAACTCTGACACGAGGTGAGGCGTTACTGACACGAGGTGAGGCGTTACTGACACAAGTTGAGGGTAACTCTGACACGAGTTGAGGCGTTACTGACACGAGTTGTGGGTAACTCTGACACGAGGTGAGGCGTTACTGACACGAGTTGTGGGTAACTCTGACACGAGGTGAGGAGTTACTGACACGAGTTGAGGGTAACTCTGACACGAGGTGAGGCGTTACTGATACGAGTTGTGGGTAACTCTGACACGAGGTGAGGCGTTACTGACACGAGTTGAGGGTAACTCTGACACGAGGTGAGGCGTTACTGACACAAGTTCAGGGTAACTCTGACACGAGGTGAGGCGTTACTGACACGAGTTGTGGGTAACTCTGACACGAGGTGAGGCGTTACTGACACAAGTTGAAGGGTAACTCTGACACGAGGTGAGGCGTTACTGACACAAGTTGTGGGTAACTCTGTCACGAGGTGAGGCGTTACTGACACGAGGTGAGGCGTTACTGTCACAAGTTGAGGGTAACTCTGACACGAGTTGAGGCGTTACTGACACGAGTTGTGGGTAACTCTGACACGAGGTGAGGCGTTACTGACACGAGTTGAGGGTAACACTGACATGATGTGAGGCGTTACTGACACAAGTTCAGGGTAACTCTGACACGAGGTGAGGCGTTACTGACACAAGTTCAGGGTAAATCTGACACGAGGTGAGGCTTTACTGACACGAGGTGAGGAGTTACAGACACGAGTTGAGGGTAACTCTGACACGGGGTGAGGCGTTACGGACACGAGTTGAGGGTAAATCTGACACGAGGTGAGGCGTTACTGACACGAGTTGAGGGTAACTCTGACACGAGGTGAGGCGTTACTGACACGAGTTGTTGCGCAACCCCAACATAAGTTGCAGCGTAACTCCGGCACGATCGCGTGTAACCCTGTAATGAGTTGTGGCACAACCCCGACACAAATTGAAGCGAAACCCTGGTACGATCGGGCGCTGCGATGTAACCCTGTAATGTGTTGTGGCGGAACCCTGACGCAAGTTAAAGTGTAACTCTGACACGAGTTCAAGCGTAACGTCGAAAAGAGAAGATACACAACTCTGACATTGAATTAAACCGAGGTTCAATGCACCATCGTGCTCGCCATCCTCAATGATGAATACGACTCGACCCTGAAGTTGCAAAACATGAGCTTCCTAAGGAGAATTCGATATTTGGAAATGGAAAATAGATGTTGTTGTTTAATGAATCACCAATTTAAAAAAAACACTTTCTCCGAGTTTAAAAGTTTAAATATGAAACTTTCAACCAGGCCACACCATGAGAAAACCAGGCTATGCAAGGGGTGCTATTTACCGTGCACCTGCGATGTAACACTGCACTTGGAACACCTCGGCTTATTCCGCTACTGTCGTTGTACATTGAACAGCAGTAGGTTTGACGTGTTGAATAAATCTTCACTAATTAGAGACTGGGATGCTGTCTGTATAAATCAGCATCAGCGCAAGTTGATTGCGCACGCCAGCGCTGAGAGCTTTCCGAGATACCTGTGTTAACGGTATTTCACAGGCGAGAAACATCAATCAAAATGTCGGCACAAAAGCAGGTTCGAGTGCTGCTTTGCATGTTCCGTTTGAAAAAGGGCTGAAGAAATCAAACTGCCGATAACTTTCAGAAGTGATGTGAAAGTCACGTGATATCAGACACAGGTAACAGAATGGAAGGTGAAGTTGAAGATGGATGACGTACTTTGTAATCCGCAATGGCCCGGTCACGTGTGCAATTATGTCAACAACCCACATCTGATCTATTTCGTCAAAACCGATGTGTAACCTATCGGACGTGATAGTCGGAGTTGCCCGCAGTTCCAATGCTGATATATGTCATCGACATTCCCAATGGGAAAGGGAATTCATTGAGACTGAGTGAGTGAGTTTGATTTTACGCCGCCTTTAGCAATATTCCAGCAATATCACGACGCGGGACACCAGAAATGGGCTTCACACATTGTACCCACGTCGGGAATCGAACCAGGGTCTTCGGCGTGACGAGCGAACGCTTTAACCACTAGGCTACCCGACCGCTCCGAATTCATTGAGAAAGAACGAGTGAATGTTATTTTACCCAACAAAAACGATGTTCAACGAGGTATGAAGTCAACAACTCGCCTTTAATAGGTCTTTAAAGATAAACAAAAACGATAACCTCAAATATATGTTTTCCTGTGTAGATTAATTAATGGTGTATGTTTTTACAGATGCACTTAAGTGTTCTGTAAACAGCAACATGCGTAAATTTGATGAACTGCAATATACAACATCCCATCTATGTAAAAATTACTTACGCCTTTATTAAAACATGGAGCGTAATAAAGGGCGTGTGAGTATAAACGCTCTTCACATCTGTTTGCTGATCAATTTACAATATTTTTGTACACCTCCATGTGCAGTAATTTATATAATCAATTGCACACTCATTTGCCAAGAGGAGAGGATAATCACATCATGAGACTTATTCAATAAAATATAAAGATTTTGAAATATTTGAAGAACAGGCATTGTTCGGGAAATAGCATATTGATATCTACGAACAAACGAAACATCCCCATGCAAAAAAACAGTAATGGCCTCTATGTGCACGCGATGGGATGAACGAAGATGCCAACAATATTCGACAAAATATATATGCGATGGAGATGGTCTTGTATACAAAACATTTACCTTTAAAGGTCAAAAGTAATTGCAAGTTAGCAACACACTTGCTACCAAATGACAAAAGGTCGGTGTTTCTTTCACGGGGTCGCTAGTACGCCATTAACTGTTACGAAATCTATAGTGAGAAATCGATGTTAAAATGAAAAGAGAAGGATTTTTCCTCATAGCTCATTATGTACAATTACTGATAGAATGGGTGGACCAGGAACATTTATTTCATGGAATGAACTCATCATAAGCGCGTTCCTGCGAGTGATTTTGATTTAACGCCGCTTTGAGCGAGTGAGTGAGTTGGGTTTAACACCGCTTTGAACAGTATTCCAGTTGCATCACGACGTATCAGTTGGATGTGGGAAGAAAGCCCGAAGTGATCCAGGCCCCAGACATTTTCCATTGGTGAAACGGGCAGAGATATGGCGGTGACAAACCAAGAAACATAATCAGAAGAATCGCGGATTCGAACCCACGATCATGGTAATCAAGGGGAAGCAACTGTTCAGCAATAATTCAGCACCTCATTACGTCACACGAATATATATATTTTCCCACGATCAAGCGTTTTCTGAGGTGAAAGGATAACATTCTCGTGATAACGGCGACACAGAAGCGTATCGCGACACGCGGTATGAGTCATCGATTCAAAAGTTCTATATCTCTATGCAAACGGTGAACGGTGAAAAAATCTATAAGATTAACAATTAACAACAATCAGGGTCAAGTCAACATACTTATAATAACTACACATTTTCTGTCAGGTAATTAGTTAATGCAGACAGATACAAGAACATTGGGAAACATTTTGCACTGAGACATGTCTCGTATTACGGCGTACAGCGTACGCACCACATTCCCTGAAACTATATTCAGAACCAATTTTCGAAAGGTTATATGAAGTCCCGCTTAATCGAAGTTAAAGTGACTCTCGATATATTTAGTAATACCAACAGCTTTATTTTGGAGTTAAAGCGATTTGCTGTTTAAAGTTACACGAAGCCCGGTTTTATTGCCGGTGACATAGATTTCATTAACTCAAAGTTAAATGAACTTCAGTTTTATTGACGTTAAAGTACTTCCCATTGATTCAAAGTTAAAGGAACTTCCGTTTTATTGAAGGATTTTAAAGTTTAAAGCGCTCCTAAGAAACTTCGAGTTATCAGGAGTATCGAAATAGAAATAGTGATTCTTCAACTTTGGTTCACGATATCCGAGATCATATATATGTCGTGTTTGCATGTTTCCATTGCGTTTTTCAAACACAACTTTTTAATTATAATCTGTGTCTGATGTTTGTCTGAGACAGGTATGATGTGACAAGCCACATTTCTCACGCAGCCAGTTTCATTTACTCTACGAAAGAGAGAAGCCAGGTTGAAGTTCATAACGGTACCACTTTAGACGGCTGGAACCTTGATAAAGTGTGCAGATGCACCGATAGACTACGACTGCTGTGGGAATAGCTTCTAAAAGTTGATGGCACGCTATGCCTCATTAATGGTTCCTGGGAACAGTTTATTCTGGAAAATGTCCCTGTCTTCCCGGTACGTACTTTTAACAGAGATTGCTTACTTCTAACGGGCCTCGTTTCTATTTGTCATGGCTACTTTTCTGAAAGTACAAAGAGGTACAAAGTGGTACAACAGCCATACTTTAGTCAAGTGCTGACTAATGCTAAACACATATTGTACTGACGAATTTGATCTCCATGAGTTTATTGTTAAAGTAGGCTGTCAGAGGTATCGCAAAGGATAAGGCTATACTCAAGTTTTGGGTGTATGGACTTGTTTAGTGAAGTGTTTAGCTGCACCCTCGTCTTTACCCTCACTCTCATTTCACCATCGTTAATCCGCTCAGCTTGAACCACAACCTCATCAACTCCCAAACACACTAATACACACATACTACTCAACCTCATCTTCCTCATCATCACCAAGAGCAGCATCAGCAGTAGCATCAGCATACCCAGGCCTATCCATCTTCTCAACTCTTTATCTTCAACCTCACCTTCACCCTCACTCTCAAGACACCCTCATCCTCACTCTCATCCTCACCCTAAACTCACCCTCATCCTAGCTCAACCCTCACACTCAACACACTCTTACCCTTACACACACCCTCACCATCCCCGTTGCTATAAAGAAATTAAGTAACATTACTCCTCGACGTCAATTTTCATCTTTATGCTCACCTCCATCCTCATTCTCACCTACGCCGACATCCTCAACCCATCCGTCATTGGTGCCCTTACCACTCCACCTTCACCCTCACCTTTATTCTAGATTTATTCACCTTCCTCGTCTTCACCGACCGCGTCATGTTGTTCAAATATTCATAAGAATCAAGAGCGGCGCTCCTTGCACAACCATAACCCAGTTTGAATGTCCCAAATATCCCACGTAACACCTTCTCCCAAGGTCTCCAAGTCATATCATAGGCCAAAGTACATGCGCCAATGTACATTTTACATAAACGAAACCACCAAGCTCCAATAACCAGTCGCAAAGCAAGAAATAAATTGACGCACATTTAAACTTTCATGATGGCAGTTGTTTCCATTCTTTTGTGAACGTTTGTAATTTCCCAGGAGAAAGGAAAATAGATAGCATTTCAGCATATACAAGTAATACCAACAACGACATGTTCAAAGCATATTGCTTTTGCTGATGCCTGTTCGAATAGGAACATTTCGCTATATCCCATTGTCATGCTGCAGTACCCTGTGGGAATATATTTCAGTCTGTGCTTTTGTTGTTGATTGCTTCCACGCACATATGCTTTTTGTAATTTGCTCGTACCGTGCACATCATCAATTGTGTATAGTTTACAATTTTTAATTTCAATAATCCACCTAGCGAAGCTAAGATTACTGAAACAGTATTGGCATCAATTGTATTTGTTTGCCCAAGGTTGCTAAAAACCATATTGTAATCGATTGAATTTAATTAATTATTTACTTTACAACAAAGACGGTATGATTATTACCAATAGTTATACACACTGACAAAGGTAAGGTCGCTACTTCAATAATGAACTTAAGAAGTCGTCTACCGTCAGTTCAGGACAGTTTGAGTGGATGTATGAACTATCCCAAATTCAGTCATTAATTTGGGATAGGCCGGGTTCTATTTTCCGCTTCGCACTCAAGGAATAGTATTCCTTTTTTGAAAAATAGGTTTAACCGATCGGAACATTCAAATACATTTCTTCGTTCAAAACTAAGGAGTGAGTGAGTTGGATTTTACGAAAACAAAAGAAAAAATGGAAACAGTAGTACACAAATGCGTCACCACAAATGATCTTGCAGGTAGATTCATACCTTTATGATTCATCGATATTTAAACTCTGTCATGTATGAACCCATAAAAATGTCTATTTGTATTATAAAACTACGTCCTTGTGTCTGTCAAATTATCCAGGGTATGCGTTTGGGGTATCTATTTTGCCACTGCTACAATGCACATGGTGGGATTGACATAGGAATGTTGTGGTGATGGTCCAGTTGTTGAAAGTGCCACCATTCGCTGTGAAGAGTTGTTTCGCTTAGCAATGCCGGGGCCCGCGTTCGAATCGAAGAATTCACCAGAATGATCATTGGTTTGTTGGAACCATGTGGCCGCTCGTGGGTTTCATTAAAGTGGTAAACCTCAGCGACCTGCTACAGTTCGGGCTACCCTTAAACATAAAGCTGTCATGACGTGGTATAACCGAAATACAAAGATGGCTAAACCTGGTTCACTCACACAGGAATGCATAAAGAAAAGTTCACATCATCCTGCTTTTTAAAACATCTGAATAATTAACATTAATATGCCATGATCACAACATTTCATCTTGTATGTCTTATCTTAATTTCATCAGGATGATTTTTGCCATGATGTCTTCCAAACTGATGTTGAGCTCAAATACTGATGTCATACGTTACCAATCGCCCATTTTCGTGAACTTTCCGAAAGTACCGGAATGGATCGGGGATAACGAATAGGATAGTGGCGTTTGCGTTTGCTCTTTATGACATACACACTGATTTGGATTGTCTGTGGCAGAAATCCCTTGATGCATATTACCCAGCATAACCGCCATACATCAACGCATTTCATTTCAATGTGAAGCAACAAATAATTGATTGCATTGCATTATGGTTAAATAATCAATTAGAGTTTGGGTTTATTGAAGAGTTCTATCAAAGGACAGCAACAAACACAGCTGTCTATTGTATAACTTGTTTTGAAACTTTGCTGATATATTCATCGACCTCGTAAAGAACAATTGACAAGCGTGGTGTATACAATGTTCTTCATTGTCGTGTTACCAGAGCACTGAAATGAAACCAAGATCTGTTTGTATTTTGAAACAATTGCAGTCGCCAATTTGAAATTAACATGAAATTAACATGAAATCGATGTCGTTGAAACATATACACAGAGCTGGTAAAATGAGTTCAAGGCTGCTCAATTAGTATGAAGTATCCTCTAAAAGTGTTGGTGTCAGGTGCTTGAGTCATGTTGATACGTTGACAATAGCAACAATAAACAACGTTGTTTTATCCTTGACATGCTCTTGCAAGAAGTCATATGTATATGTTCAGTTTTATGTTAACATAACAGTCATATGTGAATGTACGGCATTCACAGAGTATCGATAAACAACAATATTTGTCCTAAAGATTGGAAATCAATGGCATTTTTTAGCATGACTTATTGCAGCATCCGGGGTATAGCGTCCGTGCCTACTCGTGCTAAAGGCTGTAAAATGTTACCTGTCTTGGGTTGACTTTCGGGTTGAGTTTAAATAATTTGTCAGTCAGGTATATCAGGAGTGAGTGAGTGAGTGAGTGAGTTGTGGTTGTGCAGCAATATCACGTCTGGGCACACCAGAAATGTATTTGAAATGCATACCTGAAAAATAGATGTATGTATACTTGAGATAATGACATGTCTGCTAGCTGATATACTTGCGATAATGTTATGTCTGCTAGCTGATATACTTGAGATAATGATATGGCTGAGATCTTTTATACTTGAGATAATGATATGGCTGATAGCTTATATACTTGGGATTATGATATGGCTGACATGGTATATACACCTGAGATAATGATATGGTTGTGGTATATTCATGAGATAATGTATGTTTTTTTGTATATTCATGAGATAACGTATGGTTGTGATATATTCATGAGATAATGTATGGTTGTGGTATATTCATGAGATGATGATATGGTTGTGGTATATTCATGAGATGATGATATGGTTGTGGTATAAAGACATCGGACTATGATATGGTTGTGGTATATTCATGAGATAATGTATGGTTGTGGTATATAGACATCGGACAATGATATGGTTGTGGTATATCCATGAGATAACGTATGGTTGTGGTATATTCATGAGATGATGATATGGTTGTGGTATATAGACATCGGACACTGATATGGTTGTGGTATATTCATGAGATGATGATATGGTTGTGGTATATTCATGAGATAATGATATGGTTGTATTGTATATGCATTGGATAATGATATAGTTGTGGTATATAGACATCGGACAATGATATGGTTTTGGTATATTCATGAGATGATGATATGGTTGTGGTATATAGACATCGGACAATGTCATGGTTGTGGTATATACATGAGATGATGATATGGTTGTGGTATATCCATGAGATAATGATATGGTTGTGGTATATAGACATCGGACAATGATATGGTTGTGGTATATCCATGAGATAATGATATGGTTGTATTGTATATGCATGGGATAATGATATAGTTGTGGTAGCTATACATCATATAATGTATGGTTGTGGAAGCTATACATCATATAATGTACGGTTGTAGTATATCCATGAGATAATGTATGGTTGTGGTATATCCATGAGATAATGTATGGTTGTGGTATATCCATGAGATAATGTATGGTTGTGGAATAAATACATGAGTTAATTATCCATGTATTGATGTGGTACATTCATGAGATACTTATATGATTAGTAGCTCTTGTACCTGATACATCATATGACTGGTGACATGTGTACCTGGCACAGGTGCGCGGTCACTTTCATATACACCCGAGATAATGCGATTAGTGGCATATGTATCAGCGATAAAGACATTACCTGAAATACAACCAGGATCCAAAAGTGAAACTGTGCTCAACTGGTTTGACCATTTGGTCATGTGACAAGTGTCAACTTAAGACACAGGTCTCAAAGGACCAAATTGCTATCAACCCTAAATGACAAATGAGTCTCTTGAGACGGACCTCATGGAGACTGATGAGTTATATTGGAAGAAATAATTACAGAATTTAATTAGGCTCGCTCAGAAATAACATGTAAGTAAGTTCTCTAAACATGGTAAGTTGATTGTGGGGATCAACCAATGGAAAGATGTTTTCACGTTCTCAAATTCAATCCCAGAGAAGTTCATATCCCTGGACTACTAAATATTGAATTTAGTTCAACTCTCAGAAATTACAATCTCTAAAGATGTCAGTTAGTTTTTGAGGTCTCCCCCATAGGGGTAAACTCCTTGACGCGTCTTGTCAAGTAACGTAACTCAATTATATATATATTCAATACCAGATTACTTTTAGTATCTTATAATCCATTTATTTCGAATTAAATGTACACATTGACGGACGAGGAATTTTGCGTGGTTCAATACACAAATCTAGTAATCTCTCTCTCTCTCTCTCTCTCTCTGTGATGCAGATAGAGTTGTCAGCCGGCTGTCTTGATGTGGCATCGTACCCGTGTACCCGTGTGACGGATATCGATGTGTTTCCAACATAGGTCGACGGGTGTGAGTGTGTGTGTGTGTGTGTGTGTGTGCATGCGTGCGTGCGTGCGTGCGTGCGTGCGTGTGTGTGTGTTTGTTTGTTTGTGCAAAACTATTTCGCTCCCACTGCAACTATTGTCCCTTCTTTCTGAGATATATAAATAAATATTTTATGTGTCGATACATCACCACTAGAAACAATTGGTCGTTTTACCTTGTATGTGTTTTATGTCATACCACTTGCACATTCCTGACGGGAATATTGATATGATACCCCTCTAATTCAAGTCAGGAACTGTCATTAATATTTCGATATCTCTTAAACTATCAAAAACATCCGATAATCTGCCAAACATTAGGTTTAATCAGTTATGCACGAGATAAATGAGCGCCTCTCAGATTTGAATTTGATCAATTCGGAGACCGAAGTCAAGGATTGAATGTAAAGTACTGCAGTACTCACGCTGCAAGAGCTTCAAAGAGCTGCAAGGCCAATCGATGCTGATGAAGCATCTTCCTCCCCTCAGTCCTATGCATGCTTCGTTCCTTCCACAAACAACGCTAGCAAGCTCCTCACGTGCTGTGGAGAGGCACGCGCTGAGAAACAATAATGGTAGGACCCGAGCGGAAACTAAACTTCTCAGAGCAGACGACACCATTTAACCGGATCTGACGTCATGATAATACCTGCGACAGGCAGGTATGGAAATGTGATTAATTGATAAATAATTTGTGACATAATACCCAGGCTCCAAAAATTCATCAGGCGTACATAGCACACAATCCTCTCCCGACGTCAACCCCTACCTGAGTCCGACACTCACTCCACCTGAGGAGACAAAAGTCGTTTATGTTTTTTCATAGACGCTCGCCCGGCTAATCCTAGATCATATTGATTGAGAATCCCCGCACTTCCCAGTGTGGGCCGCTTCCTACGATTGCCACAGTCGTTTGAAGCTTGGACTATCACACGCTCCGATCAGTGATCATTGCAGATCGATGAACGATCGATGGGATCGAAATAGCTGAACAGACGGCATTTGTGCAGCAGACGACAGGTACCAGACGAATATATTATGGATGAAGGGTATTTGGAGAGGGTAATTCCTTAAACCAATTGGGAAAACATACAAGGCTTAGGCAGACGATTCGAAACCAAAACATATACATTGTCGAGACTTCTCAGACACAAGCGGTATCAAAATATTATCTTGAAACTGAAAATGATTGATAATAGTTACAGGATAATATACAAGAAGAGTCGTAACGGGAGATACTTTGATGCTTGTTGCAGACACGCAAAGCCAAATGAAAACTAGCCTAAAGGACATAATCAGTATGAGCCGAAAAACACGAACATGCAAATAAAGTAAACTACTTTTATATCGAACACGCTTATAACGAAGTGACCGATATAACGAACTTATTTCTTAGTCCAGGTAATTTTCTGTATATATGCTTATAACGAACTACGGTTATTACGAACTAAAATTAGTGGTCTCTTTGAGTTCATTATAACCATAGTTTACTGTAGATTCCATCACAATTATCAATCCTGCTTTCCTACGTATCAAACGTCCACAACAAATTCAAATCCCAGATAAGTCTGCGTATTAGACTTCAGATACTTAGAAGACCTAAAGACACAGGGCATGTGATCTCCCCAGGATTATGCGATCTTCTCCCAGCGGTGGATGGGCGGAGGAGTGGCTTGAACATGTTTTCTAGGTTGTTTTAAGGGGATGTTATGATCAACGTACCACGGCGTCTGGTTTCGAGGATAGATAGAAATATAGATAGATAGATAGATGGATAGATGGATGGATGGATGGATGGATGGATGGATAGATAGATAGATAGATAGATAGATAGATAGATGGATGGATGGATGGATGGATGGATGGATGGATGGATAGATAGATAGATAAAGCTATTAACTGTATTCGTTTTAGCCAAATGGAAGTGAAACAATATGGATTAAAACAACATATACTGGATTTTTCTCTTTCCACCACTTGCAAGAAAAGTGTGTAGCAAGATCAGTTAATTTCAGCAACTACCCAACGTGCCAGAACAAAGTCAAGTTCCTATTCATACGAACGCATAAGTTCTGAACGTTTGGTCATTGGTTCAGACAGGTTCAAGAATCTACTTCGAAACGTCGCAAATGCAGAAAATCAGTAGTTGTAATCAAGTTGTAAATTTTCATATTTACGGGTGGCCCAGTCGTCTAAGGCGCCGCGATTCGCTGTGCACGCCAGAAACATATGATTGAGAGTTCGAATCCCGGTTCGCCCTGTTTATGTTTCTAGGTTTGTCAGCACCATACCCGTGCTCGTGGGTTTCACCGAAGGGTTGAACGTCTGAGGCCTGCATCACTTCGGGCTTTCCTCACACATTAAGCTGACACGCTGTCATATAACTGGAATACTGTTAAAAGCGGCGTTAAACAAAACTCACTCACTCACTACAATACTATTGCAAATCTGAGCAATAACATCGGTACTATGATTAGTGTCAGTTGCAGCAACAAACATGTTGCCCTCATCAATTAAATATACGTCTTGAAATCCCTCTGTGACGTTTAACATGTAAATGTGAAAATATGTATGGTTTTATTTGTGAGGGAGATGATTTCATCGAGTAATAGTATTGCACTTAGCCAAATGAAATAGCCCAATACTGTGGTGTGTGTTTTTTCTCTCCACAACCCACATTGCAACTTATCAATAGCTTGCTCTGAAACGATATGCCACTACTGGGAATAGCCTTGCGTGCATTAATCAAGCAGAACATTTCAAATAATGAAGTCCTTCGAATAGATCATATCAAATATAACCTGGTCTAAATCAGGTTTATCGTAGATTTTTATTACAGATTTTGATTGCGAGTCATTTGACAAGGAAAAGCTCCACTGGCGCCAAATCATAAAAAAAGTCATTCGTTGACAATAAAGTATGTTATTATATTATCCAATAAGCGTGCAATTACAATTCAGATTGAAAGTAAACATGCAAATTATATTTACAAAACTTTTTCTTGCGTGGATTGTGAACACTATCGATTGTCAACTTGGAGTTGAAATGGCAACACAGTCTTCCCTGAGAAACTACATGGGAGATGCAGCCTTTAAGAAACGCACCATTGACATACAGAATCCAGATTGATAGATTACCGAAGAGAACCGAGACATTTTCCAATCGTTATACGCTACGGTCACGGAAGGCAACTCCAGATTTTGTCGATTACGAAACTATGAATTTGGCTCTTCTTGCTGTGACACATCCTGCCATCGGGTGGAGGATTTTGCAATAACCAGATCCGTCAGTGGTAATTATGGGAACGAAAAAAACTAATTACCACCCTGTCAGAATGTTTAAAACAGATATTTGAGTGCACCCCAAGAGGATGATTAATGGTAGCTTGGTAAAGTCACGAGAATCACCAAAAGCCACGACCCCATGCGAAGCCACTGTTTCGTACTTGTCACGTAATGTCTTCTCTCACTGATTTGACCTTTATACTGACAATGCGAGGATGGGTACTTTAAAATAAATGATGACTATCATCAAAGCTGGATTAGAAATAAAGCAAACAATGGAATATTTATTTTCCTTTCTCATGCTAAGTTAATTAACCTAAGTCGTAAAGGGGTCTCCATGTACTCTGCCGGGTGTCTCGCATAATCTGTCCAGGAGTTCCTATACAATTTCCCAGGATCTCCTATAATCTGCCAGTATCTCCTATGTTCTATCAAGGATCTCCTGTAATCCGTCCAGGAGTTTCCTTACAATCTGTCGGGAATTTTCCACACAATCTGCAAGGTGTTTCTACACAATCTGTCAAGACTATATATACAATCTATCAGAAGTCTCGATACCATCTGTCAGGATATCTCCACACAATCTGTCAAGTGTCTCCACACAATCTGTCAAGAGTATATATACAATCTGTCAGGAGTCTCGATACAATCTGTCAGGAGCCTCGATAAATCTGTCAGAAGTTTCCCCAAAAAATGTGTCAGTAGTTTTCATACAATCGGCCAGGTGTCTCCATACAATCTGACAGGGATCGGAATCTTGGGAATGTAAGCTGTCACAGCTGTGTCTTTCGCCATAACAATCAAACAATAATAAACCTGTAAGGACGTAATATAATGAAAGGAGGATGAGGGATGAGGAGGAACAAGAGTATGATGATACTGATATAGATATCAAATTATATGATGGAACGTGGTCCTGTGCACAGCGCGCAAGCCACAAATCAGATGACGTTAAGCAACGTTGCTCGCGGAGAGTAGTTGGATAGGTGGCTGTGTTAGACACCTAAGAGTTACTATGTCCCACACTGAAGCAGAAGTAGGACATGTGGTGTCTCCTTAGGCAATGTTAAATATGCCTCGATTAACCCATTTGTGAATGAGTACATGGTAGGGCTGGGACGGGTAACTCTGGTACCCGGGTCGGGTGGGTATTGAGTAGGACCCGGGTACCCACAGGACTACCCGGACCCGTGGTTGGTCACGTGATATATTCTTTAATGACAAAAAAAGTATCTAGAACTCTATGGTTACACAACAAGTCACAAATGTTCGCATTCCTTCTGACTTTTCATATCTCTGAATAAAGATATAACTTGAGTCAACTTCAGTGTTTGCATGACCAGATTGTTAAATACATGTATCTGAATACGTTTTGCCAGTGCTATGGTAATAAATGCCCAATCGGACATTTTGTACCTATCTCTCGAGACCTACAGTGGGTACCCGGGTAGGGTCGGGTATAAGGGGGATGGGTAGCCGGGATGTAAATTCGGACTCGTCCCAGCCCTAGTACCTGGTAGGATGATATGGTAATGTGACCGTTGACCTTATAACGCCTCATGGGCATCTTGGTTAGTATACTCCCCAGGGACCTGAGAATAAATTCTCGAGTGCACACTGATCCATTGACCGGTGAAATAATAATATAGCGCCATGAGTATTCACAATGAGTAAAATTTGGCGCATTATAAATGGACTTATTATTATTGTTATCATTATTATTCCATAAATTGATCAACCCCAGTCTAAACTGATCGTTATTCGATCGCATTGTAAACACCACAAGGCAGTCAGTGGGTGATTATTCAATTCCACGACACTTTCTGTCGCCCAATATCATAAACTGTATAAAAAACATTAAAATCATTGATTCCAGACCGACCGTGACCTGTTATTTCAATACAGACGCTCCGCAATGGCGGTCATAAAAAAATGCAATGTCCCAAGAGATCCTCGATTGTGAGAAAATGGTTCTCATTCAACTTCTTAAATGTATAAAGGGTCTGTAGAGCTATGCTTGACAACTGCTGGCGATTGATCACAAGCGTGTCGACCACTGCTGCGTCCGTGTTGATATAAGAGATGGATTATAGGCATATGGCAACAATGACTGACACCGATCGCATTAAGGATGGTAAGTTACGTCTACAATATCCGTTACTGAAGAAAAGAAATTATTAATATACACACGAGACCTTGATCTTCAGCATGACGTCCAGAGCTCCAGTACATGAGGGAGGGAGTTTGGCATGACGCCGCTTTGTATTTCAGTTATGTCACCACGGTTCAGTTTCATGTCGCGGAAGGTGAAGTGGTGCATGTTGTAGACGTTGACCACTTTCGTGAAATGGGTATTGTGCTGACAAACAAGGACATGAGCATCAGGCCTTATAACTATGAGGGGGCACGGGTGGCCAAGTCGTCTCAGCGATTCGCTGTGCAGAGTTGCGTCCCTTGGGCACGCCTGAAACCTATGATTGTAGGTTCTAATCCCGGTTCGTCCCGATTATGTTTCCAGGTTTGTCAGCACCATACCCGTGCTCATGGGTTTCACAGAAGTGGTAAACGTCTGAGACCTGCATCACCTCGAGCTTTCCTCCCACGTTAAGCTAACACGCTAACTGGAATACTGTTAAAAGCGGCGTTAAACCCAACTCACTCACACACTCTATCACTCACTCACTCAATCTTAACTATAACACAGTGGTCAAACCGAGTCAACGACCAACATATAACCCACATGAGTTAACACTGACAATCCTTTAAAAGACAATACTATTATAATTTGTCAAAGGGTATCGAGGGGGATATGAGTTGACATTCCCTCTATATTAGTTTGTTCCATGAGTCCGAAGATACCGTTGGACAATGAATTTATCTTACCGCGAACCTAAATATCTTGCAAGTTTATCTTATGCATGCTATGGACCGAATCGGTAAGAATACCACAGTTAGGCATTTAAAGCGGACGGCAGTAAACAAACTAAGAGTTATTCCCCCTTGATCTATTTCATTTGGAAAATATCGTAAAATAACCGGAGAAAGGCAGTTGTATGTTGCAATTGTAATGCCATAGTTCGACAATATGAGCGAGGAACATGGTTATAGGCAAAGGAGAGAACACTTGGACCTGTAGGCTAACCAGCCGTCATAGTAACCGACAATGTCACGCAGGAATCCCGGGCTATAACAGATCCCCAGCAACACATGGCCTAACGAGGCGACTTTATGGATGCGGATCGATGGTCAGGCTAGGTGACCTGCTTGATTTCGTGTCATCGTACCCGACATCCTGGGAAGCTGTCATATTATCAGTCACTAGTTTGTGTGGTCCAGAATTATTTACAAGCCGGCATATATAGATGGAATAGTATTTACAAGCCGGCATATGTAGATGGAATATTATTTACAAGCCGGCATATATAAATGGAATATTGCTGAGTGTGGTATTTAATACAACACAATACAAATGATAACCAACTAAAAATTATCAATCTGACTATTACTTGTCTGTATCAGTGATATCGGTATCAGTGAAAGTATCCAACTAAATGCTTACCCGACTATGGAAACGAAACTTAAGATGTTCTGACATCAACAAATCTGGGATACATACAACCAATCCAAGCATGCAGCCTTGATTCATATCCTCAGTAGGACAGTATCCTGTGGCTATCAACGATTCGTACACGATCAATTGTGTACTTGGTCCATTGCTTGACCTGGAATCACCACACTGCCGTGAGACCAAACAATGTCACTCTTCATTGTTCTCAAGCTGTTGTCATCAATGGGCGTCATTACACTTAGAAAGCATTTTAGCCTTTCTTAAGCAAAGTGTTCATGATGACAAAAACCGTACCTGGTGGAGTATTTAACTGATGTTCAAAACGAAACAACCTCAAGCCACGTCAGGGTAAACAATGCTTTAAAACAAAACCCAGATATAAACCGATGAGCATCTGTGACGAAAAAATGCAAAATATAGTGATTTTTCGAAGATAAGAAATCTAACATACCCATCAGCAGTTGTGTATCATGGTAATGTTTTTTTCCTAATTTTTATAATTTTTTATTTTTGATTTATATATCAAATTATATTTAAAAGATAAAACCACGTAGAAGTATTCTTTGAGTACAGCTCTTTTTTTATGTGATATCACTAACTTAAGATATTTTTAACTGAAAATCAAACAAATGATTAAATGAACTCAGAGGTATAGTTTCGTTCGTGTATAAAAGAATATGTTTGCACATGAAATGAGGAAAACCACAAAGAAGATGGTCAAAATAGCAAGATGGGTTTTACAAGTAAGGTGGAGAACATGTTAGGGTAGTCAGGAGCATGAAACTGGGCTACTTTATATTTGGCATCACGCAATTATAATTTAACAGCAATTGAATCAATGTGGGGGAGAGGGGATCTGCTTTCTGTTTCTAGGTTTCTTGGTTTGTCAGCATCACACCCATGCTCTTGGGTTTCACCCAAGTGGTAAACGTCTAAGACCTGCATCTTCCCCCATCAAGCTGCCACGCAGTGATATAAAATGAAAATTTCTTCAAAGCAGGGTTAAACCTACTTCACTCACTTACGAACCACTGCGTCAGGACTAACCAGCAATATGGTTGCTTGAATTTCCGGACAAAACACAAGTAGAACCAGGAATCATTATTTGCAGATGATGGCTTCTTTACAGGTCTCCCTGTCCTCTAATTGTTGTGATGAGATTTAAAAAATCCCACAACTAAAGCCTCTCTCAATATTATATCCTCAACAAAATCCTCATTTTCTTGTCATCTTGAGCAGCGTGTGCTGGTTATGAGGCTATATATTCCGCATCGCTTCATTTCTGTGAGGAGCTTTTGGGAGATGGATTGAAGATGGCAAGGAATAGAAATAAATAGCTTTATGAGATCACGTGCTTCCTGGTTTTGAAAGAAAAAAACCATATCCGTTTTTCGCTAAGTTTCCATTCCATACCTTGGGTTTGAGATGCCGGAAACAACTGCCTACACCGGGCCATAAAAGTGGCCTCTTCAAATTGAAAAACAATTATTTCTATTGCATGAATGCGTCATTCGGAATATCGATAATACTGGAGAAATGGTTCACAATGTCAGGGCAAGTAGTTTAAGTATCTACGACTACGGAATTAAAGTTTTTTTATATGTAGTTTGTTTTCGATCATTTCTTTAGGTACTTTTATTTTGCCCCTTGGTCCAAATTAATCCAGTAAAACCGAACTGGATATAAAAATAGGAATTTAATCTAGAGAAACGAAACAAAGCTACAAAGCTGAAAAAAGTGATGCTATCTGCAAATTGCAATGGAATCTCACTCCATTAAATTTTATGATGATGGTGAAAGAAAGACAATCTTGTCCCCCGATGGATCCATGGTGTGTCTTCTATCATCTATCGTACCTTCATAGGAAGCAGAACAAGTTCCTCCACACAAATCCCTTGTTCCACCGTGAAGGTTTTTATTCAAATGATCCTAATCAAGATTGAGATTCGACTGAATCATCTAGAAATGTGTTGTTGTTTTTGCATCTTTCTCCACTGGGATGTTGTCTGGAGGAAATTACTTGTTTTTGTCAAACGCGAAAGGAGGCCTCTGCAGAGTACCTGGGCTAAAAACTGATGCGAGCATTACAATTGACGGGAAATTCACACTCTCGATGCATCAAGTTATAAAACATTGAGAATCTAATTCGATTTTCCTTCCTCTCCATGTTTCCCATCAGAGCAATGGGTCGGACCCCGGTGAATATCTTGTGTAGGCGATTTATCACTTCGTGTTTTTACAGCTTCGATATGATATTGTGGAGAAGACTGGATGAGACAGGTCAAACGAGAAGTGAGAATTATTAAAGAGGAAAATTAAGTTAAGGTTGATGTCAACCGTATATTCTTTTTGTCTTCCAGGGCAATGTGTAAACCACCATAGAACAACACTCTTTGAAATTATGCAAGAATCCTGTGTGGATATAGCTCTACAGCGCATTGCAGCCGAGCATGAGATGATTTTTAATGAGGTTTCCATTTGCAAGCATACTTCATCTTCAGTTTTATGTATGATTGGGAAGGGAAGCGTTTAACGTGCTCAAAAGTTCGATAAGCACATGGCTTTCAATAAGAATTTATGATCAAATTACTTAACTTTTAGTGAATAATTTCATTTTACGTCAGAGCTGTATGCTATGTTCTAAGTAGAGTAAGGGACCACAGGATAACACTGATGGATCTTTGACAAAATCCTGCAATATCCGGCAAATCTATGAAGCCGAAAAAGCAATAAATACTCGAGAGAACCTTTTCAGAAAGAGGGTAGGGTATTAAATCAGACAACGTGGACGAAGGGGGGTGTCGATCAAAGCACTCATATTTGAAGATGGTATATAAACATGACCAGTGGTGTTAATGCAATATAATTCGTCCAAGGATGAACCCCAAGGGGACCCTGGTAGGATTAGGTCTCATCACCATATTAGATCGGGTAGACAGAATGGGTGACTTGGTAGAGTGTGTGTCATTGTACCCCGACAGAGTAGGACGTGGCTCGTGATATCAACTGATGTTTTATTCATGTCGATGAAATATTGCTCACTTCGGCATCGAACAACTGCACTCGAAGGAGTTTCGTAAAAAGCTTGTCGTCTCTGTATGAGTCTTAAGACGGACAACCGCATCCGTGGTCTATTGGTAGAGCGCCCGCCCGGAGAGCAGAAGGTCCGGGGTTCGATCCCTGGCCGCGTTATACCAAACGACGTTAAACGATGGTACTTATTGTTACCCTGTCTGGCGCTCGGCATTAAGGGGGTAAAACAAGGACTGGTCGGCTCGGAGTCGGGTACTGTGTCTGAGTGGTGTAATCATGTTAAACTGGGGCATGGTATCTCAGTGGGCTAGCACAAATCGGCATTAGTCCACTAGTACAAGCAGCCACACACACACACACACACACACACACACACACACACACACACACACACACACACACACACACACACAAACGTGCATGACCTCGCTATATAAGTGCACTAATCTTAAACTCCATTTCACTTCACCTCAGCTTCAGACGGACAAGCAGAGGCAAAAGGGAGTCAACCTCAAACTTGAGTGGTGTGATATGCATGTCATAGTTTAATGGTAGGGCCACCGTACGTTGACCTCTATGTCCGCAGCAGTGAGTGAGTACGATGTTACACACCTTTTAGTAACATTCCAGCAACATCATGGTAGGGGAACACCGAGGATGGGCTTCACACACTGTACCTATATGGGAAGTCTTGCTCGCATCATCAGCTAACGTTCTGACTGGTTCCTGTCACGATATATGAGATAAAAGTATAGGTCTCTTCATATCATATTACGGTATATGGGCAGATGACTCACTCCATCATGAACAAATATTGAATGATTCATATCAATACTACTTATGGCAAAGTACAAGTCATATTTCCACTCTATCTTTAAACCCATTTCACCGCGAAATATTTCAGAAAGTTACTCTTAGGGTATTGAGCGCAAGGTGAGGACATACCTCCTTGGAAGTTTACATCGTACATGTACGCGTTTTACAATAGAATATAACGTTTTTTCAAGATTAGAAAAAAAACCATGAAAGAGATGTTGGCAATTTCACATACGACTGGTCCTATTCACACTTAACTGACACTTAAAGACTCACAATGAGCAGGTGCTGTACTCAACAAACAGCAAATTGAGAAAAACTGGTTCCACGACCGGGAACGATATTATGGGTTTTGGTGCTTGTCATAGCCAGTCGCGGGCCTCTCTATGACACCAAATCTAACTTACAACTCGAGAGATGAGAAGCCAACGTCATTCAGAAAAGGACGAGAAAATTCAACAGTCTTTAACAACTTTGACAGTTACCTCCGAGATGAACAAAATCACATGGGAAGGTTCCGACTGTAGCAGAGGCTCAGTCTGCTACTCATTGACAATGAAAGTGCTATCACATACATTTCACTTATCGCTCAACTGCCCGTGAAATTGATGCCGCCCTCGCCTGGACAAGATAGAGAGAGGCTCGATCGTGTTATTGGCGTCCCGTAATAGACATTACTGTGAGGAATAGACACTTTAGCCAGTCAATCATACGCAGAATTACCTCCCCTCGGGGATATCACCAAATCTCGCGTGAGTTAGCGAGATTAGACCTCGTGTTTGCTGAAGGGACGGGTTCATATGTTTCCTTAGTAGCTCCGAAATATATTGCCTTGCGTGGAAGTCATCAGTTTCGATGGTAGCGGGTGCAGAGCTTGATCAGATTGATAAATGTCTGCATGTATAACATAGAACATCTCGTGCCTTGATTTGTAAGTTGCACAGATCAAGATTGAAACCCACTCTACCTTATGGTATCCTTGTCTCAATCATGCTTTAACAGTCAACTATCTGTACAATTCAGGGGCATGATGTCAATCAGTTCGTTGCATCAAGCATTCGCTATTTAGATGAAGCAACAATATCAAATATCAGTCCTTGAGGACAAAAGTTGTGGCAATAGAGAGCAGCTACTACATCATATCTTACTTTCCTCCCAAAGTAGGGTTTTTCTAGCCCTCGGTCAGTAATTTAGGAGACACAGTTACTGTGTTTTAATGTAGACAAGAAGTTCCAAACTTGAAAATATTTCTCTCTCTCTCTTTATATTGATTCAAGAGCAGAGTACGTTAAGTCCAACTATACTCACACAATCCAATTTTTTCTCTCTCTGTGTTAGCATTCTATATACTAATTCCAGAACATTTCTGACGGGATTATTGATATGATACCTGTCTTCAGTGGACAGACAAACAGTCATCAATATTTCTATCTTTCTTAAACTATCCAAGAATATCCGATAATCTGCTAAACATTAGGTTTTCTAAAGTTATGATAAGATAAAAGACGCGTCGTTCAGCTTTGAATTTAATCAATTCAGAAATAGAAATCAATTATTGAAGGTAAAGTGATAAGGAACTTAAAACCTGTTCCATGTATCGAACGGTAATCAATGGATGAAATAAAACTGTTTGGTGAAACAACGATTCGCCAGAAGCGTGAATATCCCCGGGACATGGTTTCAATAGTTGAAGGGCAAATTTGATCTGTTGCCTTCGTCTTTGTGGGTACATGTATATGTACTTTCACTGTGTCAATAGCATTTCCGACCTCCTGCTGGACCAAAGATACAACGACCTGGGATGGGCTCCGTTGTCGACATTGATAATTTGTGTTTCCTTTCATAGGAGTAGGGATAGCCCTAAGGCAATGACATGTTGACTGGCCAAACATTGATCTTAACACTAGAATGTTAAACACAAGACGTTTCACCCCTGCATGCGAGTAGTAACTTAATGCATAAGTTAGTCTGTATATATTTAATGTCGATATGTGTATATGCCAGTGTATATCGTGGCATTGATTTTTCATATCAACCTGTTTTTACATTTGATGTTTCTGTTTGGTTCTTTATACGCATTGAAACCTTCGGCACCGTGAATAAGGGTAAGTGATATGCATCCTTACTGGATATGCCATCATCTCTTCAGAATATCAGGAACTGCCAGCATCACAGATAAGAGCATGGTTCAGGATGATTTATGCACGTAAACAAGGACCATGTTGCTGTCTCGATAAAACTACGTCCAATCTTCAGAATCATATTGTTTTTCCAGCTCTACAGAAACCACGGGGGGACTGTAACAGATGTTTGGATGCAGAGTAACATCACGAATCCATATTATGATCTTTTTTAATGGTAAAGTCGGTTCGATGGGAACGTATGTTAATCTTCACATGGATACATTGTATTCAGAAGAAGAATGAATAGTTAAATAGCGTTCATTCACTTTTATTATGATAATTTACCACAGTCTACCAGCAGTGAGGTACATTGCCGTCGTTTTTGTGTAGTTCGTCATGAATATGTGGGAAAAGTCATTCTTAGTTTTTTATCAAGGAATTCTACTTCTTCATGAATATGTCGAAAACGGTATATAAGTTTTTATACCTACTTCGTATATATGTGGAAAATTGCATGCTATTTTTTAATAAGGAATTCTATTTTTTCGTGAGGAAAACGATATTCTATGTTTTAAGAAAGAATTCTACTTCTTCGGGAATATGCATCTATGTGGAAATCGGCATTCTGTGTTTCATATTGGTGTTACAGAAGGAACCAATTGCAATTAGAGAAAACAATAACCAGCAGTACGAAGATGCTATTTGTAAACAAAGTTACCAAGGCATAAATATATTATCAGATTATAACTACACGTGTTCCATACATAATGTGCATACACTGACATGTCAGAACCTTATTAATCCGGAAACCACGACTTTCTGAAGTTTACTGATGGGTACTTATGTATATGATTAAAGTGATAAATGAATACCATGTTTATATTTAAGCCACCGTTGTACCTCATATACCCATAATAGCGTGTAATGGATGTAATGAAGTTCTGTTCTGTACTGAAATACAATTCTGCTTTGTTCATCCGGACGATTAAACTCTGACGGTATCGTCCAAATTAAAGAGGTTCACTGAATTAACTGTGAAGTAGTACCGGATCTCCATACATTGAGTTACGGTCTCCAACACAAGGATTCAAGGTTCTACGTCTTTTCAGCAATTCCATACAGCCAGTCTCTACTACTGCAGAGTTCCCCGTGTACATACATGAGAGCCTCAAGGGAACAAGAAGTGTAGTTCAGTTTCAACGAATGCATACCCTCGTGTTAGACAAATACAGAACTTCGGAAAAACATTTACCATAAAAACATGTCAGATGTCAAAAAACGAGTAGCTGATACACGAGAGCAGTAGCGCCGAAAATTACTCAAGTAAAAAATGAAAGAGATTATATAATTCAAACTGTCAAAGATGACTCTTTTTATCAGTTCGAAAGAAGTGAATAAGTGAAAGTGCATAAACAATTTAATTTCTGTTCCGTAAGAGGTACTTGGAAAAGCTTAATTTAGTTCGGGAACATGGCAGCTAGACTTAGGTTAATTGAATAATTATCTTCTTAATCTTGTTGTTCGGTGTAATGCGTTTAAAATAAGTTGTAAAGTATCTATTTTGGTATGGGGTTCTGACTTAACAATTACCAGTGCCATTTGATATATAGTTCTATCAGTCTGAATTGGTTAAAGCGGTTCATCAGAAATACAGTTTGATTTTGTGGCAAGGAAATTGTAAGAACGTTTAAATCACTCTCGGCCTTTTAATTTGACCGTACTTTAAACCCATATATTATATAACATTTTATCTCGTTCTTGGGAGAAGTAGCAACGACTGAACTGTTTCATGATGTAAGGAGCACATAGTCGCGATGGCCGTGGTTTTAAGATACCGTCGGAACATATCCGTCTTTTCAGAAAATGTACACAGTTCACAAAAAACATGCCTAACTTCTAGCGGTGTAAACATTACCAAAGAACTTTTTAGGGACCACGCCAAAATATGATATTTTGTATGTAAAAATGCTTTTATTCAAAGAGGTACGGGTGGCCTAGTCGTTTAAAGAATTACAAAATGCTGGAAACCTATGATCGTGGCTCAAATCCTGGTACGCCCAGATTTTGTTTCTTGGAATTTAAGTACAATACCCATATTCGTGGGTTTCACCAAAGTGGTAAATGTAAAAACATGCACCATCGAGTGCTGTCCTCCAACATCGGTGCCCTGCGGAGGGCGTGGCCTTGTATAAAGATATAATAGGATAGTGCAATGCTGACACTTAATTGATCTAGAAATATTTAGGCAACGACACAAGGGCCTGTGATGATACCAGATGTTCGCGAAAAAGTGAGCGTGTCCTTCCCCACCGGTGGCACCCGTCACCAACACATGAAAAGGCAAGTCAATTGTTCACCTGAAAAAACACGGGAATATTAAAGAATTCTTAAGAATGTTTGAAGCCCCGTCACCATCACACCGTAACCTAATATGGTATGTAATATGAACAAACTTACGCCTTATTTATACTATTTATCTAAAAAAGACATAGTTATATTAAAGTCACTGAACACTGTCAACCCGGAATCCCCGTGTGCCGTACGATTACTATTGGGAACGTCAATTAATGTTTTAACGATACCACTCCATATCCTTGACTCTTTCACCCAGAAATTTGTTAATTCGGAAGAATTCCCCGAGAACGATGCCTTCCTGAATAACGGGACAATAGGACCCGGAAGTGAGCACACTGTCTCCACCCACACCTATTCGTGGAATGTGTTTGATGCAAAAGAGATGCAGACTGAAAGCCATGGGTATGTGATGTTCTGAACCACACATAACACAATTGCCTCACTCTGGCATTAACATGAAAACCAGACAATGCATTCAGCTTCTCATTTATTTGAAACTCCTTCGACAATGGAACTGTTCAACGAGATCCTACATATGTCCCCTGGGATTCATTGGCAGAGAAGGCTCCAGTTCCAAATGCTTATAGTGAAGGTCTATTGTCATCGTATCCAAAGTATGGATCGTTACAGATGCTAGTAACAACTGGTTTATCTGGTCCAGATTCGATTATTTACAACTCGCCTTGACATAACTATTATTGTCTGCAGCTTAAACCAACAGTCCTCCATACAGGGATATATGCAATATAAAAAGGATAAATTACCAGAAACTCCCTCGGCAGCTTGATCTTGCATAGCCAAAGTTATCTTGATATACAACAGCCAAGGATATATCTGAAACACCCTGCACATTGACTAAAGGGGACATAAAAATACACAGCAGGGACAATGAGTACTGAAACGAACTAACTGCTGTTGGAACAACACAGCAGAAGGCATCTTCTACCAGTCTCAGAACCACGGGGGAACAGGTAAAATGAGATACAATGTGTTAACATGCATATCTAACAACAATACATCATTGCTGCGTTGATTCCAATTCTCGCAAGAAACACGAATTCTTCGGACGTATCGGGAGTTTTATGGAGGAATGAAAGTTAGTTTTCTTTTTCATTAAAGATATTTTGACGTTTTCCCTTCATGTGCCCCGAGTCTTCAACAACAGAACGAGGCTGCGCCGTTTATCATTAGGCTCATTTGTGTTGTTTTGTTGTTCAAACTTAATGAGCAGTCATAAAACGCTCACTTCTACCATGCCTCATTTTGTTTGTCTATTATGAAACTCATAATTATCGCTTTACATGTACGCTAATTGGTGGGTCTGTACTAAATGACCATAGCAGCGCGCGCTGGATGGCGTCACGGCATGAAATCCATCCATTTTGTTTGACAAGGTAGCTTTACAGTGCCAATGAACATCAGTTCAAAACATCCCGGCAGTACTGACAGGAAGACATATGTCAAAATAAGCAATTGGAAATTTAGAAGAGACTGTTTCAAGCTTGACTACAACATTTGGATGAAGTACACCTGTGGGTTGTTTAGAGATTACGATTGGAACTAGCAAACGAAATGATTAAATACTCAGAATCTCTTCCGTTAGGGAGTATTTATTTGAACAATTGCTCAATTACATACACATGCTCTTCATATTCTAACCAACTGTAGCTATGGCAGTTAATTAGAAGAAAGTAAACAACAAACCATACATTCCCATAGTCCAAGTAGGCTTCGGAGCATTATTTAATACAGTGTAAGCAGACATCTAGTTTGTACTCCATACAACATACACATACGAATTCAAATTGCATTTAGGTATTTACACTGTAAACTTCTTTCAATTGGATTAAAGAACACTTACGTTATCTTTAACATAACTATGTATAACTAACTTGAAACTGTATTTTTTTTTAAATTCATGATAACAGACGACATTTAAAAATTAAGAGTTTCAAATGCGCTTATCCACTTATCATTCCAATGTTTTTGAAGTTTGAAGTTGGCAAACTGTTATTATGTAGTACATGTGTATGTGTATAAATAATTCTTTCTCAATAATTTGTAAAATATACGTTGTCATGAATATGATAAAATAACGTACATGTTACAAGGTATAGTTCAAATTCTAAGTTTTATATTGACATGTTCACATTTTTGTGCAGAGTTGCGTACCTTTTCTACCAGGATCCGCTGGTCGTAGGTTCGATTCCCAGAATGGCTCATATCATGACCTTGATTTGACAGGGTAACATCTGTGCACGTGGCTTTCTGTTGAGTAGTTATAAAACGGCTAATACTTGTGTC
The DNA here is from genome assembly GCF_023055435.1 of Haliotis rufescens. Lineage (NCBI taxonomy): Eukaryota > Metazoa > Mollusca > Gastropoda > Lepetellida > Haliotidae > Haliotis > Haliotis rufescens. The sequence continues at coordinate 6,734,519 of NW_025963802.1, forward strand.
ACTTCAGGCGAAGCTTCCATCTCTAGTAAACTGAAGGACAGTCATAACCTATATACTGTTAAAACCGGCGTTAAACTAAACTTGCTCATTTGAAAACAGTGTAATCTCTAACCAAGAAGACTTGAGAACTTCATTCAAGGTTTAAGTTCAATACACGTAGACACAGGAAGTATTTAATACCTAGCTTCACGGAGAGGTAGCATTATTGATTTAAACGTTCCTAACTCTGATAAAAGCTCTCAATCCATCTTCTTTCCTAAACAAGATTCCCATCACATAAAAGCAGACGCAATGTGCTACGCTCCTTTTTAATTCTTTCAACTGACTCCGGCGTATTCCCCTTGAGGAAAAAAGTCAATTCACCCACAACACTCAATTGAAGAAAACGAAAACTTTGTCTGCCAATCACCTTAAGTAGAGGTAGTAAAAAAACACTTCGGATGTTGATCTTAATCATGGAACTGTTTAGAGAGTAAAAACATGACAATAGGTAAACACTGGAAGGAGAGAGGAGATAATCGACCAGGCCCTAATGTGGCCATTGAGCTGTGTAGAACCATTCTGGCCAGTACCAATTCCGTTATCATTCCTCTGTAAGATAACAAACGTTGGCAAAATCACGGAAGGTTTTAAGACATGTGTGATTTGAGACAAAGGGGATGCTCACACGATTGTAGCATCCCATACTAAACCCCCTTGGCGTGAATACATATCATGATCGCTTTAGCAGTGCTCTTGTGAGGACGATTTCATCAGATTATTCAAAATCTTGCATATACATAATTTACTAAATGGGATTTATCTTCAACCATGGATATCGTAGACGTGTGGTTGGAGATGATATTCACGATTTGAACATCCAGGACATCTATAAATATATAAAATAGTTGATAAATAGGAGCTGACCGCCAAACCAGCCATTTACCGAACATCGCCTGACGTTCGAGTTGTTCCAGATAACACGGAAACTTTGACCATGGTCACTTGAAAATCCCTGAATTTGCAGTCATGTTAGTTTCTTGCTGTCAATGTACAAACACTGCTCAGCTGATGAGTGTTGGATGCATCGTTATTCGGAATAAATAAATCTATGATAAAGTCTTTTTTATGCGTCGAAATATGTTGGTCATATCATTTCTCCAGCATCTTGAGTCGAGGAGTCGTGTACCATTTCGCGAACACCCTGTGTTATGACCAGGACATATTGCTAAGTGAACAACTAATATCATGGGATATGACATGGCTTTTAGTAAACACCCTGTGTAACGGGGTAGGAGACATTATTTCGTTAACACCTGATGTCATTGGTAGGACATACCATTTCGTTAACGCCTAACGTCATGAGGTAGGACATATAATTTCTTTTACTTCTGGAATGATAGAAAAACAGCATTCGTGACCAACTCAAGTTTTTTTTCCGGGACAAGCTGACTTGTGCCCCTCTCATAGCCATTTTTGCGACCGGGTTCCGTCTTAGCGCAAACGGGCATACCTAAAACAGTTGTCATTTCGTTGCTTAATTGTTAACATATATTTCCCCATATATTATATATATTTCAGATACAATTTAAAGCACATCTGGACATGCGGAATTATACAGTATGATTGAACACATTTAACTGTGTATGGGGTATATTTTAGATGCAAGACATATGTAAAATCAAAAATTATTTCTGAGGGATTCTTTGAAGAACAACTTGAAATCAAACGCGCATTCTGGTTGGTTTGTCGTATTTTCGCACATAACATTTATCGATAGGGGGACGAGTCTTGTTGCAGGTTACGGAAAGGAGCGAGTGGTGACGAACGAGAAAAACAGGTGTCATTGGGTGGGAAATACCATTTCGTTAACGCCTAACGTCATGAGGTAGGACATATAACTTCGTTAACTTCTAGTACGATAGAAAAACAGGTGTCATTGGGTGGGAAATACCATTTCGTTAACGCCTAACGTCACAAGGTAGGACATATAACTTCGTTAACTTCTAGTACGATAGAAAAACAGGTGTCATTGGGTGGGAAATACCATTTCGTTAACGCCTAACGTCATGAGGTAGGACATATAACTTCGTTAACTTCTAGTACGATAGAAAAACAGGTGTCATTGGGTGGGAAATACCATTTCGTTAACGCCTAACGTCACAAGGTAGGACATATAACTTCGTTAACTTCTAGTACGATAGAAAAACAGGTGTCATTGGGTGGGAAATACCATTTCGTTAACGCCTAACGTCATGAGGTAGGACATATAATTTCGTTAACTTCTAGCATGAAAGAAAACAAGGTGTCATTGGGTGGGAAATACCATTCCGTTAATGCCTAACGTCATGAGGTTGGAAACACCATTTCGTTAACATCCGATATGTTAGGAAACAAGGTGTCATCGGGTTGAACATACCATTTCGTTAACACCTGATGTCATGTGTCATGCAGATGTGTTTACTAAGCAGAACACACTCATGTAGCTGAATGCCCCGGGCTCTGGAGAGACGCACCAATCGTCTTACAGTTTGCGCTCAACTTGAAAGGGATCAAGCAACATATGCGATGGTTGTTCAAACAATCCGATGCAATGAAAATAAACAATAAGTAGCAGATTTTTACTTAACATTCAAAGATAAGTAGACATTATTCCAATAGAGAGAGTTTAAGGCTTCATCTCTAGCAGCTGTTAATGTGTTTATGAAGGCAGGTATACACAGGTTTCCTGAAGGATATAAGCAATAGCTTACTTATTTATGTGAACTCTATCAACTTCCGTGTTCCACCGCCATGTGGTAAATGCTAAAGCATGGATGTATACTGATTTTTTAAATGTTTTCTATACTTACATACATGTATATTTTACAACCTTGATTGCTGACATTGTTATTCCAGATACGTTAAGTGCAAAGGGTATATCGGTGAGTTCTCAAGAACGAGGTCAGTAACAAAGGGTTTAACGAATTTCTGATTACATGTAAGCACTTTCATAGTAATTCCGATATAACGAAACATCATGGCATAACGCGTATGGCGCGTTTTGCCTGCAGCATAATAGATACATCATTCAAAAGCACCCCGTTGTAATTTTGGGTTAGAAAAGATCCCCATGAACCTGTGTTGTTGTACGAGAGGCCATATCTGGATCAGGCTCAGTGACTTGGTTAATTGTCTATCGTCATCCCACAACGGCGTGGGACTTTTCTAATAATATCTATCAATAGATTGTCTGGTCCAGACTGATCATTGACAGACCGCGTCACGTGTTGGAACATTGTTGAGTGTGGCGTTAAATAACAAACACGCAAACTGAACATTCAAACATGCCAAAGTATTATGCGTGTATTGGTGAGTATAATGTGACGGTGGCATATATGAAATTAAAAGTTGGTGTTCAGTATAGCGGAAACTTCAGAAGATATCCAAGAAATGATATATGACTCGATTTACAATTTGTTGTAAAGATTAGTCTATGATTTATGATTTTTAACGTGTTCGAAAATTAACCTCAACCTCAATACCAAATTTGACCCACATCCAAAATTTAAGGGTATCATAAATCCTTTCTTAATCATTATAACCAGACAACTGATTTTGTGAGCGTGTACGCTAATGATGCACTTACTGTCAAACATATCACGTTATAATTATCTACATATTACAACCGATCAAATTTACGACAAAAAAGTCAAAGACACAGCCCTTGTATATTTGATCACCACAACGAGTTCAAAAATAAACAGAAAAGAAGGTCTAATAATTTTCACCCTATCTACTAAAACTGACAACCCGCGAGATTACCTGTCTTGTCGAAGCATGTATACTTAATGAGTAAAGCCATGATCGTACATGGAACCAATGGCGCGATCGCAGACATGTATTACATAGAGCTCTTGAAGGCGCCAATTTAGTGTGTGGGTTCCGTTAACGCTTCGCTTGACAAGTCTCGATAAGGAGGACAGAGGACAAGACACACTAGATGTCCGATAAACCAGGAATCATTCTAAGACTCAGGATAAAATCGACAAATTCCCATTGCAAATCATTTGGAATCGGACATGCTTGTAATTGGTTTGTTTTATGACTAAAGTTTTGCCCGGCTTACCTAAAACACTATTGATTAGCAGTCTCGGCTATTACGCGATATTGATCCGACACTTTTCAAGAAATGTACCGCTTAAATTACAATTATTTCTTACAGAGAATCTATTATCAGTAGGATGAGTGGCATTACTTCTTAATGTCTTCTGAGTTTTTTCGACCAGGTTGATTACGGTATGCATAAGGTCAGAACGGCTTACTGGCAGAGAATCGTGATGAAATGTACTGAATCTTATCATCTGCCAATTGGGTATAAAACAAACTTTATAAAAGTTTTTTTATTGAAAGATTTTTTTTATCTAATGCTATTCGAAATTCCGAGTCTTTTTAACGTACACTCATTTCTGAGTATACAGAAACGGTAGGAGTGTTAAACAATTACCCTGTTCCGGTCAATGCCATTAATGATACGTTTAATTTTGTAACTTAGTGTCCACTTTGTTTTTCTGATAACTAAAATTACATGATGCATATCAATGAAGCTGTTACGGGCAGAGGGTAGAATAATGGGCAAAGCCATCACGGTGCAGCCAAGGGTAGCCTACTTCTGTGGACTGCAATCACTGTCACATCTAGATGAACTGAAACCCTTGAAACAGTTAGTGCATATTTAAACTTAGAAGTAGTAGTAGTAGTAGTAGTAGTAGTAGTAGTAGTAGTAGTAGTAGTAGCAGTAGTAATAGTAGTAATAGTAGTAATACTAATAGCAATAGTAATAGCAGTAAAAAGTAACAGTTGTAATAGTAATAGTAATCAAAGCAAAGCGATCGTAATAGTAGTAGTAGTTATAGTAGTAGTCATATTAATAGTAATAAAAATAGTAATAGTTGTAGTAATGGTAATAGTAATAGTAGTAGTAATAATAGTAATAGTGAAAGTAATAATAGTAGTAAAAGTAGTAGTTGTAGTAGTAGTAGCAGTATGTGGGTATATGAGTTAACACTTGATCAGTCTAGCAGTGAATAATAACCCTAACTTCACAGACATAGTATCTCAGTTTCAACTGACGACGTCTGGTAATGGAGTGACAATGGGCACCAAATCTCCGTCTCAGTATATCAGCAATAACGAATTAATTATTTATTTAAACTGGTTATGGCATTATCATGATAATGGTATCAACTGCAAATATTAATTCATGAGTAATCAACACCACCATATCATCATCAGTATCGTCTTAGTTTCTTTCTTAGTGTGTAGATATTCAGGCAACAAGGACATACTTTTAATGTAAATTGTGCGAATAGCTGGTGCTACCGGTCGGGCAGAACATATGCATGTTTACCATTTCCGCGAACGCCTGGTGCCATCAGTGATTTTCAGTGATCCATCTATATAATTTCTACTGCTTTATGCCTTTAACGCCAGTGGAATCTGATTCGTTTGAAAATCTAGTTATTCTCTGGCTTTGCCGATTTATGTTTATATCGTCATGCACAACCATGACAGTAAATAATATTCGAAATACAGTGTAACTTTGCCAGTTCAGACCCTACCAGACCGGACACGCTGCACATCGGACGATTCTGTTGTGAAAGGCTGCATACACACATAGTAACATACCTCAGAACCTATAATTTGTTGTTTTAGAAAATCACTATCTGGACAAATTGGTTGGGAATGTGCAGATTGTTGAGGTTTCACGGTATCAAAGAACGTTTCCTCATACTCTAATGTTGCATTGAAGACCAATCGCATTTTTTTCTCTCTCTTCATCAAATCAAGCGCAAAAAGGAAAGCCCAAAATACTCCTACACAGAAATAATTTGTATGCCAGTCAATGGCAGGTGGTTCCATCAGAGAAACATGCTCGCTAGAAAACTTCCAAGCTCTTGGAGTTAATCAGTCGTATGGACTGATGGCTGTGGATAGTTAACGGAGAGATATTTGTCTCTTTGATTGAAGCTGGACTAACTAGTCAATTCCCCATACTAAGTGTCCGGCATCCTGAAGTTGATTGACATGGGATTGTCGCCAATTAACGCCAGGAAGATCACACTCACATAGGCTACATGTACACCCAACTTTAAACGGATTCGTATGAATGACTGGATATTTGTAAAGGAGTAATATGAGATTTGCATTGCTTGTCGCATTCCTCGACGCGTGTCACCAATTGTGACGTCACATTTTGTTCAGCAATATCATGTTTCTCAGAAGTGTGTCTCAAATCTGTCACGCATCGCAACGAAGTCCCTTAATTGCTTATTATTTGTATATGAGTTAATTGTTTGCAGTAATGTATATTTATCCATCTTTTTTCCTCATTGATATCTTAATTATTATTTGTTTCCCATTTACAAACAGAACCCAACTAAAAGAACACTCCTTAAAATGGAATCTTGCATCTTCGAAAGGTGTTCCCTAGAGCGCCAGCTGGTCGTTTTATCGTATAGAGGTGACCTTCTTTGAGATAAGCTCTATGTCATCGTGTTTAAGGTTATATAAACAGTTAACAATAACTAAAGACACTTTATTGCTTATCCAAATCGCTGGATGGTCTTCATTTGTACATATGCCATTACTACCAGCATTCCCCAAAGCAGGTACCAGGATACCGGTGTTCACGTATCATTCATTGCTGTTTTAAACTTGCAAATCAATAAACCAGTATCAGCTTTGGGAATATTATATAGTTCGATTTGCATTGAAATAAGTAATTAATATTGCGGAAGAGAATATATGGATGTCAACTTCTTTATTATGAGGAACACAACGTTTCGGAGTATAGGCTTACTCCTTCATCAGGTGAATGAATGCCAAGAGGCAGAGAGCATGTATATGTACAGATAACGACAACAAAATAAAAAGTGATGGAAAAGAACAAAGGGTAGAAACTTACAAGGGAAGCCAACAGATGATTGGCGCTGATAGGTGATAAGCAAAAGACAATGGAAGCCAAAACGTTACAGTAATTAGCGCTGAAGGTATGGAAGCCAGTACTGAAGTTATCATTGATAAGTAATAAGTAATGGACACTGGGCAAACCGGCGGCCGAGGTAATTGGCTCTGACAGGTGAAAGAATGGACATAACAAAGGACAAATTGAAGCCAGCTAGGTCATTAGCGTAATAATAAAGAAGTTCACATCCATATATTCTCTTCCTTATGTGTATCACTTCTAACTGCCTTTCAAAGACCTAATTAATATTGGTACAAAATTACGGATTAGTAAAACATCACTTCTTGTCAACAGTCGTTTGCATTGCTTCTTATTCTGATAAGGGCATATGCGTATGTGTTTTCGACCACATCCATCATTATTCCTGTAACAGAATATGCGTATGTGTTTTCGCCATCATTATTCCTGTAACAGAATATGCGTATGTGTTTTCGCCATCATTATTCATGTAACAGGATATGCGTATGTGTTTTCGACACAAGCCATCATTATTAATGTAACAGGATATGCGTATGTGTTTTCGACACAAGCCATCATTATTCATGTAACAGGATATGAGTATGTGTTTTCGACACAAGCCATCATTATTCCTGTAACAGAATATGCGTATGTGTTTGCGACACAAGCCATCATTATTCATGTAACAGGATATGCGTATGTGTTTTCGACACAAGCCATCATTATTCCTGTAACAGTATATGCGTATGTGTTTGCGACGCAAGCCATCATTATTCCTGTAATAGAATATGCGTATGTGTTTTCGACGCAAGCCATCATTATTTCTGTGACAGAATATGATGTATGTGTTTCTCAGCACAAGCCACCACTGTTCTTGCAATGGCATATGCGCATGTGTTTACAGCACAAGTCGTCATTGTTCTTGGAACGGAAAATGCGATTGTATTTCCGACAGAAGCCATCATTGTTCTTGCAACGGCATGTGCGTATGTGTTTACAGCACAAGCCACCATTGTTCTTGGAACGGGAAATGCGACTGTGCTTCCGACAGAAGCCATCATTGTTCCTGTTATAGAGAAAGCAGAGTTAATGGATGAGAGAGGAGGCAATATGTCAGCCCATGCACTAGAAGCAAAGGGGTGAGAGGTGATATGTCGTAACATTGTTAAGATCAGCAGTCACAATAAAGTAAAGACTGACCTTAATATCCTCGTTCGTGGCGCCCCTGCATACAGCCAAACCTGTCAACAACAAACACACGTGTAATACACGCAACGGTTTGTACATCCGACCTGTAACAAACAACCCAGATCTCACTGCACTGCGTGTTTACACTTGAACCTGTCAATTCAAAACACTGAACATCCGACCTGTAACAAACAACCCAGATCTCACTGCACTGCGTGTTTACAGTCGAACCTGTCAATTCCAAACACTGAACATCCGACCTGGAACAAACAACCCAGATCTCACCGCACTGCGTGTTTACAGTGTAACCTGTGAAGTCCAAACATCAGACCTGTAATGAGCGACCCAGATCTCACTGCACTGCGTGTTTACAGTCGAACCTGTCAATTCCAAACACTGAACATCCGACCTGTAACAAACAACCCAGATCTCACTGCACTGCGTGTTTACAGTCGAACCTGTCAATTCCAAACACTGTACATCCGACCTGTAACAAACAACCCAGATCTCACTGCACTGCGTGTTTACAGTGTAACCTGCCAATTCCAAACACCTGACTTGTACAACTTATACACGCTATCAAAGACACGTGCAACCGTACTCGTGTATTTGCGCCTCACAATTTCTTTTCTCCATCCCAAAGCGGGATTTGGAATACATAGTATGTCGATACAAACGGCTTCCGAAAGTAACTTTGTTCTTACTATTACCCCTGCTCAAAACGTACACCATATGAATAATCGTATTTGGTTTTAAACGTCGACTTGTATATTAGCATATCACTTGTTCAACAGCTGATCCTTTCATCTGACACAGAGTAAACTCTCTTTGGTTTTGAAAAAGATATACAAAACTATTCTAACTTATTTGTTACCCCAATCAAGTCGTACACATATAGCCTGCTCATGTTTGGTTAACCCCGTGTTCAAAATGGGTGCCACCGTTGGGGCAGAATACGTTCATCCGTTTGCGAACACCTGGTATCATCACTATCTGACAGCGATTCCAAAACACGTGTCTGTGATAAAGTCGGAATTGTACAATGAAATCTGCTTTTAGTAAAGACAAAAATAATTGGAAATACATTTTACTATGGACGTTAAAATTGCCGACAAAACATTCTAGTTATATAAGTTAGTACAAACTTTGAAGGACCACATTCTCATTGTTTCAGCTGAAGTAGAATACGAATTTGACCTCACAAACAATCCCTTCCAATAAAACTAGAACGTTTTCATTACTTTACCGAGTATTTATCTGTGAATTGTCTCGAATCAAATAGCCACTCAGATTACTCTCTACCGAAACGTTAAACGCGAAAGGTTAACGCTATCAGTAATATAATTCACGGTACAAAATACTCTATAAATGGTATACTATTCATTATACTACACCAAAGACTACCTAATATCGCCTAGAAAACAATAAAGGAGAATCCGATATCTGACCTTTTAACAAACAGGGTGTAAGCTTCTTACCCTGACTAGTCAGCGCCGCAACGAAGCCGTGGTTCACACACTCCCCCTGGTGGTCGAGTGAGACACTAGCTACAAGTAACACGTGGGTTTGACAGGACAAGGAGTCATGATGACGACGTTATTAAACAGACCGTCACAACTGGCAGAGAAATGACTACTCTTCAAGGAGACCTTGTCATTCATTATTGAATCTTCGACACAAGTGCAGCAGACTGAACAGACACAACAGTGATGGGGACTGCATCACTTCTTAATTTGGTTGGGTCTTTTAGTGGTTTGTCTTTTTCGATTTGATGTTCTAAGTTTTACTCTTGAGAGGTACAAGTTGAACGGAAGGGGCTTATGCCATTTGACTGAATCTTAAAGGTGTAATAACAAAGTCAATACTTGTTTTGATGATGAACACGTGTTTCACATTATACTACTTGAGATTGTGAATTAATTATGGTTTAACTACTTTGAACAGCGTTTCAGGTTTATGGCGAGGCGGTGGGCTATATATGCCATATACTTATGTGGCGTAAAAGTCTACTCGCTCACTAAATAAAAAATATATGAACATGCAGTTTATTTTATTTTAGGAAAGACACTTAAACGGTTTACCTCACTTCCTGAAAGCTCTTTACTGAAAATACTATGCTTTTCATCGTTTGTTTTTTTACAACACATATTTACGTCGTTGTTTGCAGGTCAGTCTGCTAGCGTTGGAAGATGTACAAGCGACTCTGTTACAGTAAATATTCCACAGATGCCATGATTTACATGATTCGGATGTTCGCTCCACTTGAATCTTGAAAACATAATGTTTACTACCGTCTCCCTTCAGACGTGTGCCCGTGACTCATAGTAATGACCCGTGCACAGGCAGGAGCACTATCCGCGGAGGCCTGGGTTATATAATAACACGGATGAGATGAGTAAATATTTAGCTCTTTCTCCGCCAGTGTTATACGTTACTACATCGCTTTTTCGTTCCCCCTGCATGGGGTGCGTTTTACTTTGTGGGAAATTGTTTATGTAAGTTCTACATATTCTGGTTTGATACATGGTGTGTTATGAGCAAATACCTAATAAACATGGATATCTGGAGATGGTAGAGACAACATGATGATTAGTTATTTTTTTACTTTTTGTTGTCGTTTCAAAGAATGCTGCTTTGAATGCACGCTGTTCCGTTAATTCGCAAAACAGTTTCTCAACGAACATCGGCGGGTTTAATTTATGACAACTTCTAAGACGATGCAAACCAGCCATGAAACTAAAACTAAATGCGTACTGCCACGAACATATTCCTGCTAAAGACGCACAATTGAGTCAAATACGATACACCAAAATGCATACATCTAAATGGATACTGTTTTCTGTAAATTGCGAAACTGGTGCGTCCAAAAATTAATGCGAATCAAGGTCTCATCTTTGATACGACAGGAACGTAAAGCGAATGTTTTTATGTTCTATGTTGTTTGGAGGTCATAATCAGAGATGCATTCTGTTGACTCATTATCAATAAAAATTATTTTATAACATTAAAAGTTTCTCTTAAAAAATTCTTTCAACCGTTCATCGTATGTTAAATGTATGACATCTTGCAATATGTATAAATGTAGCAATGGACGGAATAGGAACATTCAAACGAATATCACAGGTTATTCAATGACCATCGCCGTCACGGAAATGAAGTTGGTCATTGCATAGCCTTATCATAACTGTCGATGTCTTTATTGCGCATTATTAAATATCTACGCGCAACGTCAAGGTAAACTGCATGCGTACATTTAACGGAGCTTTGTAGGTACAGAGCACGTTCTGTCCTTTCTGCAGTACCCTTCATAAAACTGTGTGATGGGATTAGGCTGTGTGTAGAGGTTTCACGCGTGTTTGTTAGGCGTATTTCGCTGATGTACGTGCACGCCATAGCCATGGTGGCGATAAACAGGCCCGTAAAGACTCAGCAGATTATTCAGGTCATTAAGCTTGGGAAGATCAATTAGTGCAAGGAAGGTTTCTCCATAGTTCACTGGCGTGGTCTTTGAAGAGACTAAACTGATCATAAGGCTTCAACAAATTCATTATTTGTTCGTCGGAATCGTTCTAAATATGTTAACATATTTCGTTACAAAAGTATCTCCTGGGAGAAAAGGGTCCATATAAAGGGTTTACCAGTGGCCCTATTATCTGATTCCCTTTGCAGGGTCTTTGTCCTTAGTCGCTCCACAATCCGCTACTTGTGGGATCGTATCCCAGATTTGCCTGTATTATGTTCTGTCGTTCGTCAGCACCATACCAGTGCTCGTAGTTAGCAACAAAATGGTAAACATTTTTGCGTTTCTCGCCCACATGACGATGACAGGTCGTGATATAAATGAAATACTGTTCAAAGCAGCGTCAAACCCAAAGCACACACTCTCAATAGTTACAGAAAACAAAATGATAAAGAAAGAAAATGTCTCACCATGGGTTGTGAATTTGGTTACGATACAAAATGGGTAGAAAGGTATGCGATGCAAAAATATCCACCGGGAAGCATATTTGTTTAATTGTCTTTTTTAATGAGGTACTTGTTATTACAACACAATTGCAACCATGTCCCTATTTTAAAACAAATCGTTATTTTAAATCACCTTTAGCTGAGATGTTTGAGATGAGACCAATATACCATGGTTTTGACGTTGCTGCATTTTTTAAACCTAGCTCATCCGTTAAAGTAGTATGAAGTATTAAGATCTCACATACATGTACATACAATTACACTTAAGATATACTGATCATATACGTCAAAGGAATACCAAGCAAATTGGTCTATATTCATTTCAACAAGAATGACATTTTTGCAAGAAATAGCTTGAAACAAACAAGACAATGCACATTCTGTCACCATCAAACCATCATTAACGTTCCATGTCCATGCGAACGCCTGCATAACCCATCGGCCGTCACAATTTAACCATCATTAACACATTAAGACATAATGTAAACCTGGACAACCTATATAAGCCCTAATGAGGTAGTTCGTTGTCAAAAAGTCCAACGTTCCTTCTACCTCACCCATTGAGTCAAAGTCAAAAGTAAAATTTGTTCTTCTTTCTCTGTGGTGAAGAGGCATCTTCCTGTGGTTATGGTATATCCCATTTCTCTAACCTACCAGTCACAGAGAGACTGATTGCTAACAGAGTATAACCCACCTCGCTAACAGATAGCAAGAAATTGCCTGTTAACGTGTTTAGAGGCTCCAATCATGTGTTGAAAACAGTTTGTCACTGTAGGGGAACTCGCTGGTATTGCAATAATGGAAGGTGCGGATCGCACTGTCAGTGTGTAGCGTATCTCCGCTGGAGTAGTACGACTGAGGTATTGGTGGAATGAACGTAGATCTAGTGATTCACTTATACTGGTAGTCTTTTGGGTTCTTAGGGATGAATGGTGATGGTGGAGGCTTGTATGGTTAGGCCTGTGCGTTTGCATTGTTATTCGGTTCGAAATGTGTTGCTGATTGCAGACGAAGATCGGAATAAATATATGGTAGTTGCCATGAAGGCATAGAGGAGTAGTGAAACGAGCGAGTGACTGACTGAGTCCCTTTTGGGATAGTGAAAACGGCCTTTCGGTGTGATAACGCTTTAAAGATTATGCCACTCAACCGCCCCGGTGGATGGGGCAGAAGGATGACGAGAAGGATGGGGAGAAGTCCTATTCATTGCAACAACCCAAATCCATACTTCCATTTCACGTGTATATCATTATTAAGCATATTCCATGAGCGCTTTAATACCACCATGAGCATGATGTTCTGTTGCATCACGTCGCTCAATCATCTTGCGAGAGGAATACCGTGTACAGTAGCAGTACCGTGTACACTTCGTGGAACAAACGAACATTGGATAGGTGCGAAGACGGGGGCGCAAATAGCTGAACGAGAATTTGAACCGAAACACATGGTCATCGTAGAATATGTATTATGAATGCATTCTCTTGTCAAATAAAAAAAAAGAGGTAAGGATCACATATATAATTATACTGATGGAAATGAATAGAGGACACTGAGTTTTAGACACAGTATAATGATATGTTATCATGGGTTCTCAGCCTTGTCTACCAAATACGCGTTGGAAACCATGCACTCAAACACATCTCAACATTTGATTCTGACATTTGTTGAATTTGTATGCGCGCTATTTCAAATGTACTGACAGAAAGCTTAAGTCCCTAGTTTCCTTTGTTCCCTTATTCGTTTCCATTTGTATATATCTTGGCACACATATCGATATGACTAGGGACCAAAGTCCCAGGCAGAGTGAATGAGTAGGATTTTACGCCGCAATATTCCAGCAACATCACAGCTCGGGAACACCAGATATGAGTTTCACGTTTGTCCACGTTTGGAATCGAGCCCGGGCATTTGGCGTGCCCTCGAACGTTTAAAGCACTTGCCTACCCCACTGCCACCGAAGCTGAAGCTTTTGATAGAGCTGGACAGCTATAAGGACATGCTCAACTACCACGACACTGTTGTCATTGCAGTGATTCCCATTACACACTGAGTAATGAGGACTTCTATTCTCATCACGGACATATTTACATAATACATGACCCGTCTACTCTCTTGTTTGCAAACAAACGCGTATTGAAACAGGAGCACACCACAAATATGGAACTACCTTCAATTTGATGTACAGATTATTTCGCAAGTTTACAGAGATATCGTGCTTCACCTGCGACAGAGAGACGTTTCAGAATATATTTATACACTTCAAAGGTACAGCAATGTGTGCTTTAACGGGATTTGCTATCTGAGCGCGGAACCACTCGTCAGCGTAAACACGAGTGCTGTATACATAGTAATATTTCTACAAGCGACACGGCATTTCTTTTCAATAAAAGTATTGATTTCTTCACATATAGTGATCAAAAGGATGACATTTGAATTGTGTTATGAGGTTATAAGACGTGATGATTTCTCAATTCAGCTTCCCCGTGGTACTAGTGATTGAGTGGGCGAATTTGGATAAACGCTGCTGTTAACTGTATTTCAGTAACATTTTAACGTCGGAGTTATTCCGGGTCGCATGTCGAAGACTTTTGCTTCTTTGAGGAAACCCACAAGCACGTGTATGCAGCTACATCACTACGTCAAATCGGGAACCTGTTACCATCACATCCTGACCCAGTTAAGGGACGCAACTCTGCATAGCGAATTGTGGCGCCTTAGATCACCCGGCACCAGAAGAAATGCATTGGATTCCTTGAATAATAAAAAATTCAGTTTAACATGTTAAAAACAAAGGAATACTGGTAAGTGGAACTTTGTATTGTTGTAGCAATAACCAAGTCAGATGAGTGGGTACACTAAGAATGGGATTCCAACACCTATGTACGAACGCATTTACCACAAGCCTGCATGCCTGCCTCCCTCCCTCGATATGAACTGGCTCGACGTTCATGTTAATACCGTCCGTCACGCGTAAAGTTGTGCTGGAATATTACTGAAGCATCGTTATACTCCTCCTTCAATTGCGATTACACCGTTGACATATTCGCTATCATAGCTTCGTTTTGAGATGAATTCGAAAGGCACAGCTCATAACATCGAATCACTCCCATGAGCGGTAGAATTTCTGTGGAAAGTAAGGAATGTTGAAACTACGATTTGGTGAGAGAATGGGTCCATAATATTACACCCTAGGTAATCGAAGATGACCATACATCTAAAAATCCTTAGGCGGAGGGGTAGCGTTCTCCTTTCACGCGGAAGGTCCGGGTCCAATTCCCCACATGGCTACAATGTGTGAAGCCCATTTCGGAAGTACCCCACCGTGATATTTAACCTATACTCCCTCACTCACTCACTCACTCACTCACTCACCCACTCACTCACTCTAAACATCCTTCCCGATGGCAGCTGATGAATGTAGTATGACCTCCTACTTCCGTGTCGAATATGATATCGGATATCCTTCGTCTTCAGCAAGATGATGAATCACAAGCAGTTCTTGGCCTCTCAGTCATGTAGAATCCCACGATCCCGGACAATTTTCAATTTGCACCAAATGGCTTTATCTAATATATTCCAATGTAAGCCCTTGACATTTCACGTCGACGTTCAACCAGTATGTTATTCTCGATCCATGCTAAATGTCATTTGTCCTCCAAAGAATCGTTATTTTGTTTGATGTCTTAAAATAGTTAATAACTGAGTATGATTAGATACCTATCACCGCCACCTTAAAGTGTGCAAGAACGCTGGGTCTTCGTGTGTCAATTATAAATATCCTTGAAAATCTACGGTTACCATTTTTTCACCTTCGTTCATCATTAGGGCTGACACTTATCTACCGGACTGGTAATTGTGAAAGAACTGATGTAAATATATAACGTTAATGCAAGAGAATAACCTGTCTTGATTATCCACCGAAACAGATTCCACTGGGCGAAGAGAGCAATGAAACTTATATGGATAAACTGAAAATCAGTGATTACACCAGGTGCTCGCGAAATGGGTAAGAATGCCATTGTCCTGGACTACCGGTAGCACAATTAAAAGAATTAATTTATTGCCTGACGCCGCACAGCAGTACTCAATAGAAACAATAAGTTAATTTTGAAGTTATATTTCAAAAATGAATAATTAAAATAGATATGATGTGTTAGAAAGTTCATTTGTTGACATATTCATTTACTTATTCGATTATATTCATATAAATGTTATCTCAATCAAATATGATAAATATCTAAATAAAACAACTATTCATTACGCCAAAGTGAGAATAGGTCGGGATTGCAGACCTTGATTACTGGAGACCACTGCTATTTTATTAACTATGTCCACTATGCTACACTACCGCATCGACAACAGTGCAGTGCGGACGATGGGCACCATGCCGTGTAGCAAATCAACCAGAATTAAAGAGTGTGTTGTTTAACGCCACACTCAGCAATATTCTAGCTATATGACGGCCGCCTGTACATAATCGAGTCTGGACCAGACAATCCAGTGATCGATATTGTGAGCATCGATTCAGGCCGTCGGTGTACGAAGACAATCAATCAACCAAGACATTAGGTCGCCTGTTACGACTTGCACAGGTATTTGGGGAACAATTCTAACCCGAACGCCAAAGAGGAGAGAATTCCAGCCCAACCACAACATGCACGTGGTCGCCTCTTACGAAAATAGCATACCAAATGAATAAATTAGAACAAAAAACTTAAAACTTAGACATCCCCCAAATCGCTGACTTTCATGTACAAGGTCAAGGTCAGACTACACCATTTGTCTGAAACTGAACTGATGGCAGTCTCGGTCCACTTATCGTCCACTCTACTACCATCTTGGAATGGTCAGTGAGCTCTGACACCAATCTCTTCAGGGATGATTATTGTGAAGACTCTTAGCTTGTCATGTCCACGACACTACAAGTCACGTTTCACATAACTCTTACTGCTTCGTGCTGTTGATGGGATTAGGGCTGACCTATTTCCCTAACATGTAGCTCTCAGTAAGATGCATTATACATGATGTGCTATAACTGACACGCGCCCAGCACGATTGTCGGGATGCATTGCTGTCCTTCGACCACTGCACGTTCCTCGACAAACAAGCAGAGGTATATATCATAAGCTATCAGAGAAATATTCCAGCAATACCACGGCGGGCGACGCCAAGAACAGACTCCACCTATGGTACCAATGTGGGGAATCGAACCCCGGGTTTTCGTTGTGATGAAAAACGCCTTAAACACTAAACTTCCCTATCACGCCTAGGTGACCATTAAGATTATCGAGATCGAACTTGTGTTTGACTGTTTTGGTTGTCGAAATGTTTTATTATTACTTTGTTTTTGTGTGTGTTTTTTTTTATCTTTTATGTCAACAATCAAACCCTCATTAGTCGATAGTTTGGGGCTTTATAAGACCTTTAACAGCTTATTACATTCTGGCAATCATTTTTTACGTGAAAAGTGAAATCCCTAACTGCTATTACGCCAGTTCACCACGTCGTCAATTCCCAAAAGCCTTAATAGAGTTCTGATGCATCACTGCATAAATGGGATTCGAGCACACAGCCAGCTAATGAACACGTCAAACAAATGTGACGCTTTATCTATTTGGCCACCAGTGTTACTTGGCCACCATCGCTTATACCCATCACAAACAGAACGTGAGGTTCTCCAAATCAGCTGTCAATAATCATCCAATTTAGAACCGTGCGGGTAAAATGGGTTTAACGCAGCTTTGAACAATATTTCAGTTACATCGCAGCTTGTCAGTTTAATGTGGGAGGAAAGCTCCAAGTGACGCAGGTCATGGGTGTTACCATGACGCTGAAGCGTACGAGAAAGGTAAAGTGCGCACAGGCCAAGG
The DNA here is from genome assembly GCF_023055435.1 of Haliotis rufescens. Classification (NCBI taxonomy): domain Eukaryota; kingdom Metazoa; phylum Mollusca; class Gastropoda; order Lepetellida; family Haliotidae; genus Haliotis; species Haliotis rufescens. The sequence goes on from NW_025963802.1 coordinate 6,752,486, forward strand.
ATCATAATCTTCCATCTTTGGAAACAAAATTCCTGAAGCTATTCCTTGTTAAAGCACCCTTTTAGTAGACGTCAAACTACAAGTGCAGACTGTGCATATGTGTATAATCCATCACTGAACGAGCCATGTTTCGACCATGGAGTGTCCTATACACGTTTATTCCAGTGGGACTATGTGACAATGCCACTGCCAATATGTTCAGGTGGGACAACGTGTATATCACTAGGATTAGCAATTATTCATGCCGATGGTTTTTGCCACATTTCACTTGTGAGAGCTCATAGGAACCTAACAACCTCTGGCATTTCAGGCAGCGCTGAAGACAGCACATTGCATTTACATATCCTTCCGCTTAGATGCGGCTTTGAAATATTCTGTAATGCGCTCGATGATGTATCGAAGTAGTAGTGATAAAAAATGTCAGTTTTCTTTGAAAAATAAGTTAGTCCCAGGATCATTGTAATCCTTGAACCTTTGAGGATTTTTCTTACAAAAAAAGAGCTATTCCCAACACCAGTTATTTTTACAAATTCCGCACTAACAGTACACATGGGTAGTTCAGGATGTGGAGGGATGGTGTGCTGTTTACTTTGTAGATACGCCGAGGCATAAAGAACCGTCCTGTATTCATAGTGGCGCTACAGCTACACAGAGCAGCAGTATCGGTATCAGAACAATATCAACAACTTTCCTGAGGACATCGTTAGAACAAAATTTTTGACATGAAATAAATCAAAGAAGAAAAAGAGAACAACAGATAAAATGTCACATAATTTGCTTTTGAAAACCTTAAAGCGTATCGGGTTCATGTTTCTAATAGTTTCACCTAGCCACTGGATTTCACTGCAGTGTCTTTAGAATATTCTACAAGAGCCTGTATTTACTTATACGTTCTGGTGCCAAATATGATTGAATTCCAGGAGTTTGTCAAATCCATAGCTCACACTTTAAAGTACAATAATCAAAGAAGAAAATTTAAAAAAAATTAATAATAATTTGCGTTTTGAAACGTTAAAACATTTGGAATAACACAAGTTAAAAAACCGAGACAAATGTAACACGTTCATATATTTAACGATTACACCTGATCAGTAGTACAGCTGTGTGAAGTCAGGTGTCTGAAGAATTTGATAAAGATCCCGTGTTTACTAATACTTTCTGAGGCCAAAAGCCATTGGATTTCAGGAGTTTGTCAAGCACATAGCCCACTCTATCAAGGATGCGAATGCGACGCGATCAGATGTTTTTGATTGCTTCCAAACACGAACAATTGAGTTCCGATGTTCTGTAGCTTCAGAAAGCATGTCCTGGAGAAACCAGGAACCTGGAAAATGAAAGCCACATCCTGGTAAGCAACCAATCCTCGCACAGCGTGTGCACGTGCATAATCAGCTGATAAGCCTGGGAATCAGCTGATGGTGCAGAGCACTGAATATCGCACTGGCTTCACTCACCGTTTGTGTTTGATGTCTTGCATTTGATGAAACGATTACATGAACAGACACAGATAGCGTACACCAACAGGATATATCTGTGACTTCGGAAGGCCAAGGATCAGAACAGTATCTCTGGTACGGAGTCGTGAAGTTTATTTTGCTTTGACGTAATAGGTAGAAATAATAGTGTCGATTCAATGTCAGCTCATATTACGCGGAGTTGAAATTTTTCCGGAACAAGGATTTTTAATACATTAATCAGAATAAAAAGCAGCGGTTACGATTGATCATATTATTAATATCCGTGATTGATATTTGTATAGATACTGATAGAATCAAATACGATAAATAATTAATGTTTGCAACGACATTAAAATGCTTCAAATAAACACATAACTTACTCAGTGGAAGTATCACAACAATAAATGTGGTTTCATTTGAGGTAAATACGTAATTCAACGTGAAATTAATGTGTTTACTTTACAGCAGCATTACACAACGAATATACAGTTTTTGTGAAGACAGTCGTTTTGAATCTTGAGTCGAATACGTTAACGACTGTCGTTATTTTGTTCTTTAAACGCCGCACTCAGCAATAGTCCAGCAATATGACACCGGATTGTAAATATTCTAGTCTCGACCGGGCAAACAATTATTGATATTGTGTGCAACGATCCACGCCGAAGAGGTACGATGACACGCAATCATTCAAGTCACCTAGCTTGATCCTCCGATCCACGAAGACACCTGTGACGTCGAGCACAAGTTTCTGGTGAACCATTCTAACCCGAAATTCTATAGAAAGGGTCTACGTAGAACCACATTATCAATACTACTAACCATTGCCAATGGGTATATTATTTTAGCACATTGCATACCGTGCAAACACCACAGGAATAAGTATATACACTGTACATTACGTAGTACCAAAATACCCAAACTGTTGCCAATCATCTTAGCACAATGCATACCGTGCATGTTTGATTAAGTATGAACCCGAAGGTATTCGGAAAAACATGTAACTTGTTTGCTGCATAGCTGTGAACATGTTCTCAGTGTCGATAGTAATTACACTGCCCGACGTTGTACGATGGCCAGATAACAGAGACGAGAGTCTTGCGTCAGTCTGAGGGATGTAGAAACTCACACAGGGACACAGAAGGAACGTCGGAGCAGTCAGATCTGTAATGAGTCTGTCTAAGGTCTGATAACATGGAGAGGTTTGCATGGAAGGAATAATCATGGAAGCAGTTGGATATGGAAAAACCTGTTACAGGGTAACTGCTACAAGACGATGTTTGCCATGATAGGGATATTTTAAAGTCTCACATCAGAGTGAAAGGAGAAACACTTTGCGAGATTACCACTCTAACACGACAGGGATAGGTGTCTGCACTTTGTATTTGTTGTTATTTGTCATGGCATATTATGACAAGAGGAATTGTAAGCAGTTATTTTCTGTATTACGTATGAGAGGTAATAATCGTATGCAGAAGTGAAGTGCTCGAGCCTAATGACAAATCATTTTTGTTCCGTTCAGAAGATGTTCGTTAGACATTTATCATCGTGTCTTATTACAGAAGCAGACAGTGCTGAGAATAACGTAGGTCTGCGTTTGAGTATTGGAATACGACTGTCGTTGTGTTAGGATCTCTTGGGGTGAGTGAGTGAATTGGTACTCATCCTGAATGAGTGAGTTGGTGTAACAGTCCGTGTAACACATTTGGTCACATCGTGACGTGTCAGCTCCATATGCATGAAAGTCAATGTGACAGAGGTCGTAGCGAAACCCGCAGTGAGGGTACCGTCGTTGAAACCAAGTTGGAGTTTTGGATTTGAACACTGAATATTGACAAAGCCTGTCCTTAACATTTAACCGAGGAATTGAAAGCACATCCCTGAGGCAAGTGGGTGAATTACATTTATAGCCGCATCAGCAATATCTCATCTATTTGCAGCTGTCATTAGGAAAGTATGCATATTTCAACCTGACTTCCTTTTACAAATATACCTTCATTCCCGTATAATACAGTGTGCAGGGTTAGACAGATTTTACTTTATAAATTAAGGGAGTAAATTTGTGATTGTAATATTGGTTCGGAATTGACAGAGATCCAGAATAGTCCGGGGTTGACAGACTCCAATGAATATGCATGAACCGTCCTTCTAGTCTTTTGTTTATGTATTTATGTTAGAAACGCTCGTTCACTCTGTTCACATGAAAACAAATCGGAGCAAATTTGACGCCAAAACTGTATCATAAATCATATTGGAATTCCATCTTGCCCTTATAAAGCATCGGTGATGAGAATTGCATTTGTTATATTCAGTGAGAAAGCTAACTAGTTCAGAAGGTTTGTTGACATGAAACTTGTGAAAAAATATTCATTTTCTAAACGAACCACAGCATGTTTCTATTAGTTCTCATAAATAAATATGCATACTGTGCATAGTTTGCCGATCAGTTTTTTTATTCATGCACTGATAATCAAAGCAACAACATCCGATCAACAAACAGAACAGAAAACAGAGACCATTAATAAATCAAAAGCCAGAGACAAATAGGTGCAATTCAACAACACATAGTGTGCGGCTGTTGAAAAGTTATAGATTACCCTCATTACGTCGGGAAACTATGGATTAGTCAAATGGAGAAACATGTTCAGCAATTATGCTATTTGAATTGTTAAGGAAATCTCCGTCAACAGACCGTATCGCCCGCAGCGGTTAAACAAGGTTCGAATTTATAAACAGCTTCACACTGTATTTTATAGTCGCTGTATTTACGTTCATTGGGAAATCAAATGCATGAATTTGCTGCCCAAATCTTGTAAGATAATAAAATAATCGTTTCTTCTGTTACGAATTGCGGTTGCTTGGCAACAAGCTTTAATTATTGAGTAATCAGGGGTTTTCAGAAATGTCATGCTAAGAAATAAACGTACACGAATATTAAAGTGATATTTAGTTTACTCCAGAATTCCCATCCAGCGGGTGATTCGTATGAAACGTCTACATTTATACAAAGGCAGTGATATGTAATGATTCGTTTATTATGAAATGTATTAATCCAGACGATATAAGTGAAAGATGCTTAACGGGTTTCAGTGTACAAAATATCATGATACAAACACGTTAGGCTTTCTATTGAATACACTCCGGTTGACCTGATTTGACCATACGCGAACACCTGGTATAGTTACTTCAGGTGAAAAGTTTACTTGCCGTTGCGTGTGTTTGTGATGGGTACAATCGGCGGGGTAGGATACGTTCACCTTTTCCCGAACCCCTGGTATCATTACTATTTGATCATGAATAAAAGCGACAAAACCCATTCCATATTCATAAGAAATCTCGTGGAATGTACGATTCCGACTATATCACGAGCACGCGTATAAAAAATACTATCCAATAGCGATGATACCAGGTGTTCGCGAAAAGGTGAGTGTATCCTGTCCAACCGGTGGCACCCGTCACAAACACATGCAAGGCAAGTAAATGGTTCACCTGAAGAAACACGGGAAATCATTTTTGTGACTGATGCGTCAAATTTGAAAAGTTTGGAAACATTTTGAAGCTTTACTGAGCTTTAATGTTGTTGCCTTGATAAAACAACTTCTGAGCAAGAGTTGTATGACGCTCTTTGAAATCTTAGTAGAAAGAGAATGCTCGATTGTGCCTGAAAAAATGTGGAATGTAGACACCAAGGGACACATGCTTACATAATGAAAAGTCGCAATCATTTAACGGATTCTGCTTTTTGCAGAAATTTCTTATGATTATGGAAAGGGTTTTATCGTTGTTATACATCATATACAAATATACTTCTGCAAGATAGTTCTCGAAAGTAGATGTACGAACAGCATTTCACCACTAGAATTATTAAACAATTTAAAAACATCTTATACATTTATGCAACGGTAGCACATAAATCACTGTAAAAATGTGTCTATATTCTTTAAACATCTAAATTAGCAGGACTTGATATTTTAATACAGAAAGTCACGAAGCAGAACATCAGTAATGAGTTTGGTGTATACAAACACGATTGGATTCGAACCAGGTATTCAGTTGACAAGCGGATGCACTAACAGTGGAACAAACCACTGCCTATACAACACCTGCTTCAACCAGTACCACCTGATCTCGAGGCAGCAATAGCACGTTGTCACTAAAGTACTTCACGTGTACCGTTACAGACGGCTCTGTATGCTTACCTAATCAATAACAGTTACTGGTGACAGTTCTATAACACACATGCAATATGCATACAGCTACAGCAGGCATTGCCATGCCACCTGACTCGTCCATGTACGCTAACTATATCAACGACATGTGTTATATGAAAATTAAAAACATCAAAGAATGTTTCACCAGCACAAGACATATGAATAAAACAGCACACGCTAATCCAATTATAACGTCGCAATGATCAATAATGTAAAAAAATGTCAAATTGACTTAAAAAACGCTCCTATACATCATCACTAGGATAACGGTACATTTTACATCCCTCAGAGGCAAACACATCCACACACATACACACACACATACACATCGTGGTGAATATCTCTGATTGGTCATGATCATTCATACAGCCCGCCTCAAGATTCCTTGTCAGATATAAAACAGATTCAGAATCCTCAACTGCAACACCGTCTCATAAATAAGTGAGTCCCCGTTAACAGGAGACGACAATCACATAATGAAATGTACCACAGTAAAGTTGAAATCGACAGCTCATATACATGGAAATCAATAACGAATTTGTGAAACTTACATCACTCGGGCCGGGGAGGGACTGCGGAATGGTCCCGGGGTACACCTGTGTGAACATGACCCCCTAAGTGTGATACACCTCTCGGCAGCGTCAGCAGCAACACTGTGTCGAGCACGACGACGCTGTACGGTGTTGGGAGACCATCATTATCCTCATACAGTATTCATCACCAATACCTCTTAGTAGTGACGAATTTAACCTTCGTCCTGCTAAACCGGTATGTACCATGTGACGGCTACCGACGCAAACATTGTCGTAAAACAAGTGAATTATTTACATCTCTGGGGAATGTGTCATAGGTCAATATGTGCATTAATGTATCTCCAGGTCTCGCTTAGGTGAATCTGTTCAATTAAGAAATAGATGCAGTAGCTGTTATGTGGTTAAGCATGATTGTTATGTATAGTTGATTAATGGCGTTGCGATCGTTAGATCTTTCTTGAAATGCACTCCGCCATGAACATGCAAACTACAATACTGAAAATTAAATCGAGTTTGGCTAAGTTGAAAAGAAATGACGGGACCATGGATATGTAAATATCAGCATGGGACGAATGTTATTATATCAAAACAAATCGCCCTTGATATGAATAGAGATCATATCAAGCCATTGATTCTAGACACTTGCCTTTCAGCTGATGTGAAAACGCAAGGTATTCACTGTATTCATGACGAAGAGTAATACGTAATGGAAGAATTGATTGATAGGATATTATATCAATAAAGCTTTTAGATGAAGCACAGGGACAATGTCAAACCCATGATTATGCCTCCAATCCACATAACGGTATATGTAATGACGGAGGTTCAACTAGACTCCGATTGAACGTTAACAGGTTGGGATGTAACACTTTTACAATTGTGGGTTATTAATGAGGATTTTTCATGGCAATATTGATACAGGATAAGTGTTATGGTTTTATTGATTGCTGCGACATGTCAATAAACACGTTGTTTATATTGTTTAGCAGACAAGTAGACCACACAACGACACTGAAATATTGTATAATGATTATGTATAATGTTTTAGCTGTCATACATATGATATACGAGAAAATGAGTTTGACTGTTGATGTTGTCATGATAATAAATACAACAAATAACGACATCTAATATAGGTTTGTAGTACAATGTATTACCATTTGAATCTACTCTTGAGGTTATGGACACAGCAAGTTACGACATATAGATATATTCGTACGTACAAAATATTAACATTTGAATGTACTGTCTTGGATGTAGTTGTTTTAGCGAGATATTCATCCTATTGGCAGTCCTCCTTATTTCTCGAAGGTGTGATAGAGTCGAAATACAGTAGTCATTTTAACCAAGATATACTTGTACGTACAGAGAATTAACATTTGAATGTACTGTCTTGGATGTTGACGTTATAGCGAGATATACATCCTATGGCAGTCGTTCTTATTTCTTGAAGGTATGACAGCGTCAAAGTGCGACATTAATGTAAATAAAGGTTCGTATGTATAACGTATTCGATGATGCCACGGCTAAGGTTTATTAGCAACCTTAAATGTGATCCAAGTCGTTCAAACAGAACTAACTTTGTATGTGAACTCAAATTGTAAAATGTATATCAAGCTAACTACAAAATATGTTCCTAAGTACACGCAGACAGTATCTCAAGTTCGTACCAACCTTCATCCACAATATCTAGACCTAGATCTAAAACGGACAATTGACTGACTGCATAGTCCCTCTTTCGCCCATAAAAAGGGACTTTACCTTCATAAATAAAGTGATCGGATCAGATACATATATAATTAATCAGGACATTAAATAAAGGCCAGACATATTTCTTAATATATTGACGTCACTATAACGTAACACTTAACGCCATTAGTTCAGCGTTCGTTCCTATTTGTTGATAACGAGTAAACCTTACCTTACGATTGATTCATAGTTGGAAGATATGTTTGGTTGTTAAAGTCTTTTTTCACATAAAACCAATTACGACATCGCATAGCATTAAAGCATCAATGACGTATTGGCATACCATACAGGTAGTAAACGAAGGAGATAGTGATAGTTATAGTGATAGTGGCAGAGGTAATGTTGTGGTAGTGATGGAAATAGTGAATGTGGTGATGGTAGTGACAACGTGATAGTTATAGTGATAGTGGCAGAGGTATTGTTCTGGTAGCGGTAGTGATGGAAATAGTGAATGTGGTGATGGTAGTGACAACGTAATAGTAATAATGATAGTGGCAGAGGTAATGTTGTGGTAGCGGTAGTGTTGGAAATAGTGAATGTGGTGATGGTAGTGACAACGTAATAGTAATAATGATAGTGGCAGAGGTAATGTTCTGGTAGCGGTAGTGATGGAAATAGTGAATGTGGTGATGGTAGTGACAACGTAATATCAATGATAGTGGCAGAGGTAAGTTTGTGGTAGCGGTAGTGATGGAAATAGTGAATGTGGTGATGGTAGTGACAACGTAATAGTAATAATGATAGTGGCAGAGGTAATGTTGTGGTAGCGGTAGTGATGGAAATAGTGAATGTGGTGATGGTAGTGACAACGTAATAGTAATAATGATAGTGGCAGAGGTAATGTTGTGGAAGCGGTAGTGATGGAAATAGTGAATGTGGTGATGGTAGTGACAACGTGATAGTTATAGTGATAGTGGCAGAGGTAAGTTTGTGGTAGCGGTAGTGATGGAAATAGTGAATGTGGTGATGGTAGTGACAACGTAATAGTAATAATGATAGTGGCAGAGGTAATGTTGTGGTAGCGGTAGTGATGGAAATAGTGAATGTGGTGATGGTAGTGACAACGTAATAGTAATAATGATAGTGGCAGAGGTAATGTTGTGGTAGCGGAAGTGATGGAAATAGTGAATGTGGTGATGGTAGTGACAACGTAATAGTAATAACGATAGTGGCAGAGGTAATGTTGTGGAAGCGGTAGTGATGGAAATAGTGAATGTGGTGATGGTAGTGACAACGTAATAGTAATAATGATAGTGGCAGAGGAAATGTTGTGGTAGCGGTAGTGTGTGTAGTTATTTCAGATGGCACCGTCATGTCGATCAATAATCATGTGTCATTAAGCGATGGCTTACAACCAAACAAGCTCATCCTTGAATACTCTTGAAGACTGACATATCAAGAATCCAAATGAAATATAAATAGTGCAAACCCTAATACAATACATGTTATAAATTAAACAATGAAAATAATAAAATTCGAAACAAAGACAGGTCATTTTGAAATCTTAAAGCCTACTCACCATAGAACGATACACGCGTCTTTTACACCCCATAATCCAAATCCGAATAAACGTATCCCATTATTTGGCTACCTCTCGTATCTGGAACAACTCACTGTCGAATACACAGCAGGAAGTGCTCGCCTTGAGATCCTCACCTGAGCTCACAACCGCCGCACACCCCTGATACTGGTAATATTTTCCTCCCGACCATATGCTTCCCCCCAAAGCACAAATGATAGTATTTTCAGCTTTCTCTCAATGGGATCACCTAGACTACAAGCACCATGCATGCCTCTTTAGCTGCAAGAGGCGGGATGCAGTGAAAACCATCGCTACACGATGGTACAGCCAAGCCTCACAGGAGACTGTGAGAATATGACATACAACATTATAAAAAAATTGGTATCTTTGAGCAGGTGAAGCTAAGGATGCTATTTTGGATAACACCTTCAGTACATCTGATGCAGTTTGATATGGTATGCGATAAGAAATTCTGTAATTTAGTTCTTGCAGAAAGTTCTACCGTTGGATAAACATACGGACATAAAAACATGCAGTTCGTAGCCACTCAAAGAATTCTTGGACAAAATCGAATCCTGAAATAATGAAAACTAGCTAAAATTGATGCTATGTCTAGAAACACTAATCAGATATGTGTCAAGCATACTCATATTTCAAACAAGAATAGAACCACTAAGAACCCACGAGTCAATTCTGGTAAGTCCCGTCTACACAGAGACCTGTGAGCTTTAGTCGCTGGAAGCTTGTGTTGTAATTAGAGTAGCGAATAATGAGACGTTTGGAAAATTGCTTGCTATTTAGAAGGGAAACATGACAAATTGGTAGCAGGAACAACAATACTGCTCGCGAGGTGTATTTCCGCGAGTGAGAATTAACGGACAGTCGACTTGTTTTTCAGAAGTCGATAGCGAGATGCACAATGCTCGCTGGCGTCAGGGTGTTTTTGCAGGCAAGGGGTAATGTTGAAACCAGAACAGGGAACCGAGGGATGGATTATGAGGGATTCGTAACAAGAGGCCTGTGCCGAGGCTTGATTTGAGGAAATGACAAATGTTAATCCAGCAAGATATAAATAAATAATGATTTCTTACAACGAAGGTAATAAAAAAAAAGATTGAATAGATGCCACGCTATTGATGTAAGCTAAGAGTTTGTGCTAAGCCCCGTGTTATTAGAGACAGTTTTGCAAAGGAAAAAAACGCGTGAATTAATGTTCTGACTTATTTCCTAGTTCATCGACTGAGAAGTGAAATATTTGGCATCTGTTTGAGTAAATATGTGTTTTAGTTAATCATGTTTGACTTCAAGCTTTTGCTACAATAAACATACATCGATAGGTTTTGAAAAGAACTGTTCTATCATCGAATTAAATTTACATTTTTACCCAGCTTCCTATTCGTATAAGTACTCTTATAAATTCGAAGACCAGTTTCCAGTTTAGACTGAGTGAGTGAGTTTGGTTGTCCTTGTACATGTACAATGCACCATCGCAGTGACTGTCATGATTATACTTTTCATATCGTGTTGTTTTTTTAGGGGGGTCAGTTGTTATTTAACACCGCACTCAGCAATGTTCCATCAATATGACGGAGGTCTGTAAATAATATCGTGCCAATCTCCTTGTAAACATGACCGTCACTACCAACTACGCAAAATCAGAGCCGTCTCAAAGAAATGCAATTTTTATCTCCGAATAATGATATTCACCATTTCAAAATCTTGTAAGATAAATTATATTAAATAGAACATTTGCCTTTTCCTGTGGAATAACATGCTTATCTCATCAAGAGACGTGCAAGGTTTTCAGGAGTGGCGGTGAATCTATGTACCCTGACTGTACGGGTAGTTGATCAAGTCAATTAACTGGTTTTGTCTGGAATTGATAATTGACAGACATACAGTAATATTGCTGACTAGCATAACGCTTCTTATACAAATGAAACAGGACATTTCCGCAAAACCATTAAAACGACAAGCACAAATCTGCAAGCACCACAGAACCCATGAACATTTAACGTGTGTGTTCGAACAGTTCCTGTGAAATACACCGTTTTCTGGTTCAAATAAGTACTAAGTTCCCACACCAGCAACACGAAGGTTAGCAGGAATAAAAGGATATTGGTAATTATTTATTCCAATCAATATTGGTTTAGTCATCAAGTCATGCATGCAGTAAGAATTTCGACCAGCTGTAGGTGCTGATTATCGCTTTGACCATAGGCAGTCCCGCAAAGTTAACCGCTCCAGAGGGACATGTAGTAGATAGGTCTTTAGACAAGCTGGTGGTACCTTGGGAGTCAATATTGCCTTCTATGCCGTGGGAACATTCCATGGCCTTGAAACACTTACAGACCATTCAAGACATCGATTGAAAATAATGAGTTGACTTGGTTTGTTTGGACAAAAAATCTAATTTTCTGACTTTTACGCGGTTGATATACAGTCCATTTGCTTACCACGAACGTTTCTTGAATATTTGATATAGTTTATGTACATTGGTGTAGGACACGACTCTTGCTTTCTTACACATGGATTGTCAATTATGTGTTGGAATTTGAGATCCCTCACTGTCATTCATGTAAAGCCTATTTTTCACTTTTAACGAGGGGCTGTTGGAGAGGCTGGTAGTTAAAGCATTCGCTCGTGGCGATGCCGTTCCAAGTTTGATCTTCATTGCGGCTACTCGTGAAGCATGTTGTTGCTGCCATGACTTTACAGAAAGGAATAAATTATTACACTCAATAAAGTATCAGGTCCGATCGTTATCATCATCATATCCACCACCGGTTTGTCCACTCCAAATGTCACCACGATAAATATGTGTCTATTAGCGCTGAATAGACGTAATTACTTTCAAGTTCGCCCACTGTCGTAGGCATGTCTGTTATTATTATGATGAACAGATTAAAATAAGAAATGCAGCCAAGAGGGTTTGGGTGATCCTGGCACAGACCGGTTATGCTCAACATCAACTCAGTGCCCTTGTCCCCTCGCAAGCCCAGACAGCGCCCACGAAGCGTTAGTCAAACCCACCCAGAACTTTTCGGAGAATGTGAAGACTCTCCAGCATTGCAGCCTTCTGTCAGAAGGGCATCGTTCCTGGTAGCAAACCCAGGTACTCTCCCAATGTCAGTCAACAGATTTGGAGGTACCAAACCTTAGGCATCGAGAACAATGGAGAGTCGGACAACTTGATACTTGGGATGCAAGCGTGAGATTTCGAAAGCGAGGTTCGCATTTTTTCCATGTTTTTCCTGAATCTTGTGTTGGACAGTCTCATTAAATTCATTGCATAATTTACAATTCATATTACCATTTTTATGCCAAATCACACATCGACGATTTCGAATGATCTTGAGCAGCAAACAGAAAACCTTCTGTTTCATTGTTCAGGCCAGCCGACTTAATCCAAGAGAAGTACTCTGCAGGGTTACTAATCTTTTCAACACACTGCACATGAACTCGATGAAGTGGTCGTTCAGATAGCCTCTGCCTGAAAAGGTGAGTCTGGGACGATTTGATATGGCACTTCGCTTGGTTGACACTCATATCTGTACCGTCCACTAGTACAGAACCATCAACAAAATCAACACTGACATTGAGATTAAGTCCCACATACTTGACTCGTTTAAGATAACTTAGGAATGCCTTGTTTTCATCATGGGTCTTGACATGCTTCACAAGTGGACCATGAGCCAAATGAATGTGTGCAAAAGTGCACAATACAATTCTATCATGAAGAGCCTCGTAAATTACTACTACTACTACTACTACTACTACTACTACTACTGAACACCCCATAGACGCATCAGCAATAACCGTGGGTGTGAAAGACAGTTAAAATACTCCTTAAGGAGTAAGTGTGCCTGAATATATCGAGGAATTTACAAAGCTGCACTTGGCTCTCATTGCGACAACGTCGCGTTAGCTCCCAACAAGGGGTTTGAGATGGGCAACCCTGCACTGCGCTATCGGTGCGAGAACACCGCGATAGCCGTCAACAAGGGGTTTGTGATAGGCAACACTGCACTGCGCTCTCAGTACGAGAAAATCGCGTTAGCCGTCAACAAGGGGTTTGTGATAGGCAACCCTGCACTGCGCTCTCAGTACGAGAAAATCGCGTTAGCCGTCAACAAGGGGTTTGTGATGGGCCAAACTGCACTGCGCTCTCAGTACGAGAACATCGCTAAGCTCTCAACAAGGGGTTTGTGATGGGCAACCCTGCACTGCGCTCTCAGTACGAGAACATCGCGATAGCCGTCAGCAAGGGGTTTGTTATAGGCAACACTGCACTGCGCTCCCAGTACGAGAAAATCGCGTTAGCCGTCAACAAGGGGTTTGTGATGGGCAACCCAGCACTGCGCTCTCAGTACGAGAACATCGCTTAGCTCTAATTAACAGCGTTGTCATAAAGAGAGTCAGACGACTACAAAACCTAGACGTGGTTCATGTGATTGTATGTATACGGTTTCTCCGGTTAACTGTATCACTGTCGGGAATTCATCTAGGCCAACTGGCTCTGTTCGCCAGTAGTTCTACATCCATGCTAATTGTCATGTCAGATGGGAGAAGTATGCTTCAGAAATTGAACCCATATGGGAATTGAACATGTTCATTCTAGTTAATGACTGAATGTATTAATCATTGTAGTACCCTGCGCCCTACTTTCTAGGTTAAGACAAATCTATATTCACTTAACTTTACTATTTGCGTGCATGATTACATGCGTATTGTTTGCCTTACGAGTGGATAAGTTAACGTCAAAATTCAGGTCTTAGTGGCGACCCAATGACTTAGGTTTTAACGTCCGTGTCAACGCTATTTCAGGCTTTTCAGGCATATCATGGCGAGGGAGGAGTGAGTGAGTGAGTGAGTGAGTATGGTTTTACGCCGCTTTTAGCAATATTCCAGCAATATTACGGCGGGGGACACCAGAAATGGGCTTCACACATTGTACCCATGTCAGGAATCGAACCTGGGTCTTTCGCGTGACGAGCGAACGCTTTAACCTCTAGGCTACCCAACCGCCCCTGACGAGGGAGGAAACCCTAAAACATCACTAGAAGTCGTGGAACTCTAGCAAATTGAGCACGGGTATAGTGCAGAAAAACGAATGGTTGTAACTGCATATAATCCAAGATTCGAACCAATGGACAGCGGATCTTGATAAGGGACGCAACTCTGTGCAATGAATGTGGGACCATTGGGGCACCTGTTATACCTGGAACGAATCAGTTATCCTAACCAGGTTAGTATATAATCGTCACACAGGAAGACAAGACAAGGTCCTTGTAAGCCGATCCTGATGCATTGCAGTCAACTTGTCACTTAAAACACAATTTCCCATCAACTGACGACGTCTAACGCTAATATAATATGCATAGATGCACCACAACACAATTATCTGTTACCAGAGAAACCTCGCTGACCCGGGCGGTATCGCTCCCAGTGACATCGACAATAAGAAGGTTCAGGGTTCAGATTAACTGGGTCTGACATAACGACGTTCCACATAACCCACATTGTGAAATATTTTGCACAATACGTATTAACTTTTATTTGATATTTTCTTGGAATGAAAATGATTTTAAAGATTTAGCAATGCCACCAAATTATATTTTCTATGAGTTCCTGCAAACGTGATGGTGACTCTCACATTCATCATGATATCATACAACCATTCTGGTAACATTAACACCAAAAGACATTACGCCAGCTTTCGAAATGATGTGATAAATATATGTATATAAAGAAGGTTAAATCATTTAAACATACTTCAGGGTATTTTTAATGTGTGCTGGCCCTATGGAGGTTTGGAGAACATGGTTTGAATGCACACTCCTAAAAGAGATCGCCGAGAGATGAAAAGCACATAAAATCTCCAAGGTAAATATCACCGAAACTCGGGGTTTTATCATAAAATTTAAAAAAAAAACTATGATAAAACCAGCAAGAGCGTAGCTTGTCTCGTGTATTGATCGTCTTCTAAACGTGCATATGCGAGGCCTCCCCATGTTGGAACGTTTGCAACAGTCATGCGAGTGTTTCATTAATTATACCAAGAGTATCGAGAAAACTGTCCCGGGTTTTCCAAGGACACACAAACGCACTAGTGGTTAATGAAATTCATGAGTGCAATTTCTTGTAAAGGGCAGAGGAACGGGAATCGCCATATCAATACAAATTGCGTAACTGCTTCACTCAAATTAACCCCCTGCTCATCAATAACATAAAGCAAGTTTCCTTCGTAACATCATATGTCATCGTTGTGTCTACTTGACAGAAAACCATAATTCATGTAAATGCAGTGATATGTCCAGGGATATCGTGAGGATTCATTGATGCCTGTTTAAATGTTACTAATTGACTCGTGCCTTTGGGTATCGTTGTATTTAGAGAAACCCTGCCTTCTCCTTTCTCATTTGTCGTCTCAAACCCTCAGGATGTAATTTAAGGGCCTGGCTTATTTCAAAGGGATTGGATATTATGTATAAATGTGGTGTTTTAACACGCTGATCAAGTTCTGACCCCTGCAACTTTCAAATACAACGTCGTGTTGGCATTACTAATCTATTCTGCCATCAAAATCCTTGGTTGAAAGCTTGGTGCTGAAGCTGAACAATTTTAACGCCCATGCCACAGATGTATTCAAATTGGTACGTCCGTAGCTCGTAACATGCAGCCAATGTGAAGTCAGATACCATCCAACATGAATCGCTGCAGTGACAGGAAATGAAATTTGTTCTTTCTATTTTGTATTTTTATTCATTCCACCAGCTTTGCTTGAACTCTCAGCGTGTTAAATTGGGACTGAATTTTACCGAGGCCACGTGACCATATTCCACGTGGGTTACCATGGTTTCAAGATCGAATCACTCACACTCACACTTATGAAACTGCAGTGTAATTACTCTGTGTTTGGAGGTTTCAAACGAATTTCATGTTTTATAATTTGACACTTTGTTTTCGCAATTTAGCCGAAGACACGTCCTCATCTAATATGCAGTCGCTTCAGGATATCACATAACAATCGCTCTAAAACATCCGCTGTCAACGCAGTGTTTTCGTCTATCTTTGTGTAGTGTACGTGTGAAGACATTATGTATTGGAGTTAGGATTGCAAGACACAATGAACAATGATGGTAATACACTATACAACACGTTTGATCTGATAAATATTTAAATGTAAACTCAGGGGCGAGGAATTATTCAAGAGACAAGCAGCATGAGCTGATTAGATTACAAGACAAGAAACCTGCTCCATATGTAGTTCCATGTTCATCCGATGCGTTATAGGAGTACAGGGTTTCTGCTTCATAAAAGCTGGAGCATGGATGGTCCAGCAGTCTAAGGTGCCTCAATTCGTTGTGCGCCCCCTGGGCACGCCAGAAACCTATGGTTGTGGATTCGAGTCCCGGTTCGCCCCGATTATGTTTCTTGGTTTGTCAGCACCATACTCTTGGGTTTCAAAGTGGAAAACATCTGAGACCTGCATCACTTCGGTTTTTCCTCTCACGTTAAGCTGACACGCCGTGATATAATTGGAATACTGTTAGAAGAGGCTTTAAACCCATCTCACTCATCCACTCAACATAAAAGCAGGGAACAAATATGTCTCTAATGTTGGGAACAATTGCATTTGAGAACTACGTTCAACATAACCAGAGAACAGATGCGTCAGAGGGTCATATACTTGCTCATCAGCTGTAGGGACTGTGGTATTTTAATGGTGCGTCTAAGTTGAATTAGGTTGCGTTTGAGAACTACGTTCAACATTTCCAGAGAACAGATACGTTAGAGGGCCATATACTTGCTCATCAGCTGCAGGGACTGTGGGATTTTAATGGTGCGTCTAAGTTGGATTAAGATGCGTTTGAGAACTACGTTCAACATTACCAGAGAACAGATGCGTCAGAGGGTCATATACTTGCTCATCAGCTGTAGGGACTGTGGTATTTTAATGGTGCGCTTAAGTTGGATTAAGATGCGTTTGAGAACTACGTTCAACATTACCAGAGAACAGATACGTCAGAGGGTCATATACTTGCTCATCAGCTGTAGGGACTGTGGTATTTTAATGGTGCGTCTAAGTTGGATTAATATGCGTTTGAGAACTACGTTCAACATTACCAGAGAACAGATACGTCAGAGGGTCATATACTTGCTCATCAGCTGTAGGGACTGCGGTATTTTAATGGTGCGTCAAAGTTGGATTAAGATGCGTTTGAGAACTACGTTCAACATTACCAGAGAACAGATACGTCAGAGGGTCATATACTTGCTCATCAGCTGTAGGGACTGTGGTATTTTAATGGTGCGTCAAAGTTGGATTAATATGCGTTTGAGAACTACGTTCAACATTACCAGAGAACAGATACGTCAGAGAGTCATATCCTTGCTCATCGGCTGTAGGGACTGTGGTATTTTAATGGTGCGTCTAAGTTGGATTAATATGCGTTTGAGAACTACGTTCAACATTACCAGAGAACAGATGCGTTAGAGGGTCATATACTTGCTCATCAGCTGTAGGGACTGTGGTATTTTAATGGTGCGTCTAAGTTGGATTAAGATGCGTTTGAGAACTACGTTCAACATTACCAGAGAACAGATGCGTCAGAGGGTCATATACTTGCTCATCAGCTGTAGGGACTGTGGTATTTTAATGGTGCGTCTAAGTTGGATTAAGATGCGTTTGAGAACTACGTTCAACATTACCAGAGAACAGATGCGTCAGAGGGTCATATACTTGCTCATCAGCTGTAGGGACTGTGGTATTTTAATGGTGCGTCTAAGTTGGATTAAGATGCGTTTGAGAACTACGTTCAACATTACCAGAGAACAGATGCGTCAGAGGGTCATATACTTGCTCATCAGCTGTAGGGACTGTGGTATTTTAATGGTGCGACTAAATTGGATTAAGATGCGTTTGAGAATTACGTTCAACATTACCAGAGAACAGATGCGTTAGAGGGTCATATACTTGCTCATCAGCTGCAGGGACCGTGGTCTGTTTATGGTGAATCATAGTTGAAATCAGATGCGTTTGGGGATCATATACAATCTAAATTAGGGACATCATATCCAAGCTCAATTGGAGATAGTTACATTTAGGAATCGTATTATCAATATGAACATATGCATTCTGGGATGAAGTACTAAGTTAGAAACAAATGTGTAACCTAATTATATACAAACTGCGTTTGCAAAACATGCGTTGGGGATTAAATTAAATATAGCCAGATATCAAGGCATTTAGGTATGATCACATTCTATCTGCTCTGGATAAACTGGCTGCTGGTAGGTTGAATGTCAACAGAATCATCTATCCTATGATGACAAGAAGCAGTGATTCAGAACAACATGTCCACGAGGCGTTACACGTGAACTGACACTGGAAATTATGCATCATCACCTTGATAAAGGGGAAGCCAGGGCGACATCAAAAGTTTGATTCGGATATCACCCAACGCCTCACTTTGTTTTAGCAGGAGCCAAAATGTCTCGGGATCACATAATGGAATTCCTCAGGTATTCATGATTGAATATCTGTCACAGTAGAAGTTGACGGCTATGCTTCATGGTCCCATGTCCATTTCCAATCACAGTCTAGATCGGTGCATTGTGTAAAACTGAGACATTGTTCCTTTGTATTTGGAGTAATCGTTATTTTTTACATTGAAAAACATGCACATTGGGCAGTTTCAGGAAGCAGGCAGACAAGACGGTGTTTGAACGATTGTTTTTGCCTGGACGGTTATTTTAGCCAAGTTTCATCTCCTTTTAGAAAGTAACAAAATAAAAAAAGAACAAGAAAACACTAAAAATCATTGCACCAGGCGTTCGCGAAATGATTATGATGCCAGTCGGTACAAATAGGTAAACGCTCAAGTACAGTTTGTCCAAAAATAAAATATATCTGTTGAAAAATAGTTTCTTTTAAGTCATCTGTGAATGAAGACGTTCTGAAGGCATGCAAATCAGCAGTTATATTAGCGAGGTGATAAGTTTGAGATTATGGAGTATGAGGTAACATACATGTAACACGAGTACAACAGAGACAAAGAGACAAATGACAAAGAACTTGACGATAAACCCCGACAAGATCGAGGTTGTTTCGAACTGTGCCAGATTTTCAAGCTTACTAAACATTGATAAGACAATTCTGACAAGTCGCTATGCCTCGTCAGACATAGGCTTCATCGTTATGATAGGACTTCAAAGTATTCCGCCCGTAACGGACAGCCTTAAGTAGGCTTTACGCAGAGAAGTGACAGAAATCCTAGGATTGAAATTGCTCCATCGAACTGAATTAGACTTGGGGATATTCTGAAGTAAAAAAATTAACCGGCAATTCTTTGGAAAAATTTAATCAATAAAGAATTTGCAAAACATTTACAAAGATTAGACATTTTGCAAGCATTTTATGAAAGGTATTATTAAGTGATTAGTTTGGACTTCTGAGCACCAGGATGCCCCGAAGGTGAGATTGAATTGATAGAAACGCAGAGAACCATATGTTAAGTAGAAGATTCACACGGCTTAAATAATCTAAATACCTTTACTTATTTTTTTACTAACTTTTCTTGTCAAAGGTGGAGGAGGAGGAGTAGTGTTATTATAAAACCTAGAAAACATGTCAATATGATTTCACATTTTCCGATGGCTGGGAACAGATGAGTTGTGTCTGTTAGGTGTGCTGAGCTATTATCGTTGGTTCGAATCCTACATTCCCCCCTGGTTATGTTTCTTGGTTTGTCATCACCATATCGGTGCTGACGGTGTCAACAAAGTGGTTAACGTTAAGGCCTGTGTCACTTCGTGCTTTCCTCATGAAGCTCAAAACGTCGTGATATAACAATATAACTAAATACTGTTCAAAGAGGCGTTAAACCGAAAACACTCACTATTTCCACGCATGCTACTGTCTTATTTTTTGAAAGGTGTCTATACAATACATTAGGAGAGTCTTATATAATTTCAGTGCGCTTGAATTTTGAAACAGTGCCCTTAGGTTGATGTAAACTAAGAATAAATGTTGCTCTAATATGATTCTTCTCATTAGTTGCGCACCTTGGGACGCCAGAAACCTATGGTTGTGGGTTCGCGTTAGCACCATACCCGTGCTCGTGGGTTTCACAAAAGTGGTAAACGTCTGAGACCTGCATCACTTCGGTCTTTCCTCCCACATTAAGCTGACACGCCGTGATTTTACTGGAATACTGTTCACGTGGCGTTTAACCCAACTCACTCACTCATTCAATCAATGATATATATATATATATATATTCCAGCAGCTCCAGCCTTTGGTGTCTGCATTTCATTTTTCATTTCAACTTTTGTGGTACAATCGAGCATGTTGTACCATGGTTACACACAACGTCATACGACTCCAGCTCAGAAGTTGTTTGATCAAGGTTACATCATTCAAGGCCTCAATGAAGCTTTCAGAAAGGTTTGTGGTAGACATGTGGAGGACATTTCCAAATTTGAAGCATCAAAGCCTGAAAATGATGCAATGCCTTATTTTGACTTTTTAAGGTGAACAAGTGACTTGTCTTTGCATGTGTTTGTGACTGGTGCCTCCGATAGGATAGTATTACGCTCACCTTGTCACGAACACCTGGTTTGGTCACTATTTGATAGTGATTCATAATCACATGCTCATAATACAGTTGGAATCTGATTTTAGCAGATATTTCTTGTGGTTATGGAAAGTGTTTTGTCGCTTACATATATTTGTTCCAGCACGATTGACTGTATATGCATTGCATGTCTACATCACAGGATCCCTTGTACCAAATAATGCTTGTCATAAGAAAAAACCTAATGTAGACCAGATGTTTGTAGGCAATAGATGACCCGGCGTATGTGTCATCCTCCTCCAATCGTGTTGATCGTTAATCGTGCAGTCGTGATTGTATGTGAGGGTGAGGGTTTTTCTATTGGTTCTTTCGTATTTTTCATAACTGTCGGGTTTGACAGATACCGTTTCTTCCCATGTTTAAATATCCTATGCACTTTCAAATGAAATACAAAAATCACAATGTCATCAAGGCAAGATAATTTTGTTCCTGATTATGTCTAAAAAGTGAATTGATTCCATCGTGATTTATTAACATAAAAAAACTATAAATGTTACTTATTTGCGTTAATGAATATACATGGACTAATATGCAACATCATTGTCTATGGCAGTTATACGCTGTGTCCTTAGGTTGAAGTAAGCCCTTTGATGCTCAGAACAGTTCAAGAACCTTAAAGGGAGACTAGATGCGGCTAATTGGCAGACCCAGCAAATTAGATTCAGAATCATTAAATAAAGCGACAAAACCCGTTCCATATCCAACAGAAATCTCTCCATAATTGTATGGAGATTGTACGATTTCGACTAGATCACGAGCATGGGTTTATGAATCACTATCAAATAGTAAATGATACGTGGTGTTCGCGAAAAGGTGAACGTATCCTGCCCCACCATTGGCAACCGTCACAAACACAAGCAAAGCAAAGTCAATTGTTCACCTGAAAGAGCACGGGAACAATTTGGTACAAGTCAAAATAGGGAATTGCATCGGACATCATTTTTGTCACAGACGCGTCAAATTTGGAAATGTCGTCTACATGTCTAAAACCATAAAACTTTTTGAAAGCTTTACTGACGCCTTGAATGTTGTAACCTTAATAAAACAACTTCTGAGCAAGAGTCGCATGACGCCCTTTGAAGTCTAAGGAAAGAGCATACGCGATTGTATTTCAAAAGCAATACATTCTTGGTTGTGGAGTTAAACAATAAAACAAACAAACAAACACACAGTAAGACAGACCATGTCTAGAACAAGGCAGGGAATGGGTACCAGATCGTGGAACATATTCCCCCAATGACTATGCAATGTGCACGTAGCATACAAGATAAAGTAACTCAGTAAGGCTGAAACACCCTAGTGGGTGTGGTTTGACGCTGATTCGAACAGTTTTAGTTATATCATGACGTATCTGCTTGGTGTGGACCAAAGCTCGACGCGATGCAGGTCTTAGACGTTTGTCTTTTGGCTGACACCCACGAGCACGGGTACGGTGGTGAACCGGGAATTGAACCCACGATCATAGGATTCTGGCACGCCAAAGAGACGTAACTCTGCCCAGTTAATTGTGGTGCCTTTGACGACAGAACACATTATCTCACATAGAACCCCTCCCTTGAAGTACCTGAAAGGATGATGGCGTTTGAGGAGATAGTGGTATCTTGCAAGACATGCTCCTTATACAATTCTAAGTATCTTTACATTGCACGTGGCTCACTGAAATCAATACTAGTTTGAAAACAATTTCCCCGAAACACATTCCCGTAATTACACGAATGCTCATTGAGCTAACAAGCCTTGATGCAACAGGACTACGTACATGAGACGCTATTTCGTTCGGGCAATAGTCGCAAGACCCTGGGAAGTAAATCTAATTTCGTTTTAATTTCCTCTCAGCAGAACTTTGAAGATACCGGAGCAATCCATTTCCTGTCACGAGTGTTAAAATATATCCTGTATATATGGACAGCAATCTGACACAAATCAAATGAAGAAGATATTATTACATAAGCCTTGTGAGGCGGTGGTCGTGCCAATGGTAATAGCATTATCTGTAGTGCAGCAAGTTTGACGAGAATTGACGCTTGATTATGTTGTCAGTGGCTCTAGTTTAAATAATCAGAAATTATGGCTGACGTTCTTGTTTGGAGTGCGGAGCATAGAAAGGAAATTGACTTGCGTGTGTGTCATCTGATTTTAGCTTGACATTTTATCTCATATTTTAGATGTAAACTTTACAAGATGTCTCACACAGCTCTCACAGAGATTTGATAACCCCTAATGCATACTTGCCAGAGCATACATTTGAAAAACACGTGCGAAGAAACCTTTTAGGTTAAGTAACATTAGCTTGATATATTTTGAAAAATATGTCTTTTCTGAAATAACCACAAAATCAGTCTTACAGACAAACTTCCACCTGTCTTTCGTAAAACCTTAGCCAGTATTGCGGTCGAACAAGGCCAATGCTGACTATATGTACCCAACATTAGTTTGAGTGTCATAAAGGTACATCATTTTTCGAAAGACAAATTGACAAGTCTGATAACGAAGTATGTGTTTCTTGTTAGGGAACGTTAACGTTACCAGTCATGAGATATCAACATTTTTAGTTGATATTTTTCTTGTTGACCTGAGCTGTCCATTACGTTCTACTAACATGAAGAATCAGGTTCTGATGAAGTGAAGTCGAGTGCCTCCCTAAAACACGGGAAACATTCTTGTTCATTTTCCCATCTATATATATATAAATGGATCAGCTTCTTTGTCCGTGGATGACCGCAATTATTGTCCCCGTGAGATTAGATAGTCCTGTACCTCCTATTTAATAAGAAAATCTAAAAGAGGAGCACAATTTCCTGGCGTAACAAGTTTCTTTTGAGCCCCAGACACAGCTTCTGTATCAAAATGAAGATAATAGGTCCTCCATGTTTGAAAACGGCAGACGATCGTGGCCATATTGGATTCAAGGAGTTATCTGACGTAGCGAAACCAACATAATTGAGGGATGAATGATCAAAGGCATGGAGAGTATATTTGAAGAGGGGACACACGCGTACTCGTGATGTGTAATTATTGCTGATAACAGAGGTATGAATACGTAAATAATAGCACCATACTGGAACGAGATGACTTCAGTCACGTGACCTTTTCCCGCGCTTTTGTTCTACTAGCGGAGTAATTTCATCAGTGAGGCACCCCCGCGATTCATCCGCGGTAAAAATCAATGTGGGACTTAATGCTATCTGGTCGCTTCTTATTACATTACGTGTTTCAGAATGATAGAGGAACTCCTCGTGAGTTTGTGCAAGATATAAGCGACCGTGACAATACGGACAATTTCTTCAATATCATCAGCGTTTTCTCCAGCAATAGCTTGGGAATTCTGGATATTCGTTTGAAACGCGAGTCAATATGTACTGTCGGCTGTGGAAAGTTACATGAATGTTTCCAAAGTTGAAGAAATATTTGATCGCAATTATTTCTTTTTAACCTTTATAAAAACTTTTATTGTTTGAGTAAAAGGTCAAAAGATGCTTTGATTTCTGAAGCAAAGAAATTGTCTGCAAGAACATCTTTTATCTCGGCACAATAATCATGTCCCTGAGATTCATTTTCTAAAGCAGAGGACGTTGCTACAAGATATCTTTAAAAGTGACTCATCTTGATTTCAAAGCACGTTTCATTTTACACTGTCTTTAAGATTTAATCATGCAAATACACTCAGGATGAAAATTACACTGTTTTTAAGACCGACTGGTATTCAGCTGACGCAATTAGGTATTAGCGAACATGATCTTGTTGTTGCGCTTTGTTCTTCCAGAACATGTGTGCATTTGTGTTATCGTGATCAAAAGCCCAGAATAGTCGTATTGAGGCGTACATTCATGTACGTTTGATATTTTGCAAAAGAGAGACTGTGTTGTTCTGTAATATCACTGCAAATAAAAGTACACCCTGTGTTGTGACTTATGTTAATTTGACCTCTTTCTAAAATGAGTAACCGTGCGTACCATTTACCAAGGAACTGTCAAAATTTAAACATTTTTTAAACATGTCAACACCTTCAGCAGGAACAATTGACCTGAACTTGATTCACATAACCTTATATATACAATATTTAAACTGTATGAAGTCATTGTAATACAAATACAACTTAATCGATCACATCATTTTATACTGTAAAATCATATCCTTTCTTTCTTCCCGCAACTAGAAGTATTTTAAAAGGAATTAAAAGTAAATGTTCATGCCTTCAGTTTGAACTACAGTGCTACCAAAATGCAAAAGATGTTCTAAGTGGTCAAAGAAATGTCAGTTAAACCGACTGAACATTCCTTGGTGTTCCAACATGTTGTCAGCGGTTTAATCCATCATGTATCTTCACGTTCCCTGGTAACATAGAAGCATCTTCGATGCGGGAAGATCAAGCTGATTTAGCTGAGGTAACAAGGAAATAGATAGATACTAGATAGATTTAGTATATACACACTGTACATTTTGATTATATGTATTTAACCGAGTTTAGGATGGAACTGGTTTTAAGAATACAAAACTTGGTATTGATCACAATGAAATCAAGGAATATTAAACTCCCAGTAGAGATTTGGTTTCTGATATGATTCTAAGACAGCGAATTTATCAATGGTTCAGTGATCAAATTTGGCCACAAATCAAACATGGTTCACTTGGGATAACGCATCCTTGTAACCACTATCGATCGGTGAATTGTCTTTATATATTTGGGAGATCCAATACATTTAAAACAGTCTTCTCCTTTTGAAGCGTATTAAAGTACAGATTCCACGTTAGGTTTCAGGTACTGAAGCTTCATTATTGTAAACAATTAACCAAAGCTATTACGGCTAGGGCCCTTACCCCTCAAAGATATCACCCAAGCACAGACAGCGCAATAAAAGAGGATCCAAGCTCATATCACAATCGATAGCTCATAAATGTTCACTTCTCTGGCCGATGCTTAACCCAGGTCGGTAAAAATCTAAGCCTTGAGTCTATTTACTAAAGTGAAGATTCTCGTAAAGTTGCCCATACATGTCCCTCCTTTCATTCTCAGTGACATGGGCATCGACCAAAGGTCTAAGTTTGTGCATACAAAGTTACTGGCATTGCCATCAACGAAATGATGACTCCATAAAACAGCCCTAAAACCAGATCCGCAGAATATTGCAGGGGCATATAAAGGTCCTGTGGGAAAAGATAATTCTGTCTTGGTCACTACGTGTGTTTAATATCCCTTCTAATGCAATTTGAAGGTATTGATGGGCCTTCCATACACGGTTACTGAGCCAAGGTAAACACAGTTAGACGTTTATTTAAGATACGTACATGATACGCGACCACTTCTCAAGTTGAAAGTTTGTTAAATAGGACGACCTAGACGTACATTGTCTGGGAAGGAGGCAGAAAGAGCCTGAGAGTGTTCAAGTATTCAGGCACAGGCAGTCCCAGGATCATCAAGCTCAAGACAATTTCTTACATTGAATATATTGGCAGACAAGAATGATGGTCAATTTTATTTCGAATACAAGTGATTTAGGTAATGCAATTTAGATAGGTGAAAATCCCTTGAGAAACGCATGCCATATAATGTGTGACAAGTATATTATACAAATGCGTATGTGATTCGACATAGGTTATACGTGTGACGAACACATCTTATAAAAAAAACATGTATGATGGAGAATGTTGCCCAAAAAGAATATATCTGATGAAAAGTGGGTTTGATGAATACGATTATTGATGACGAATGTTACCCAAATAAGAAAATATCTAATGAAAATCGTAGCTGGTGACGATTATTGATTACAAATTTTACCCACCAAGAATGGATCTGATGAAAGACATGTTTGACGAAGACGATTTTTGGTGAAGAATGTTGCCCAACAGGAATATATCTGATTAAAACCATGTCTGATGAAAACGATTTTTCCTGAACACTGTAACCCATCACGGAAATATCTAACGACAAGCATGTCTGATGAAAACGATTATTCATGGCAGAATGTACGAACAACAAGTCCAGCGAATACGATTATTGATGACGAATGTGAAACTCCAAGAATATATCTGATGAAGACGGCAATCTATAGAGACGTCATGCACCAAGTGATCATGTCAGAGGAAGTGGTTTACCTTCGAAAGAACACATACTTCCAAATATCAGATGAAGACAATGGGTAAACCCTGGAGTCACATCAAGTATCAATGCGCCTTGTGCGGATGGAGACGGGTACATGTTAACGTCTAGCTAAATAAAGGCACTATTCGGCTGAAAACTGAAGAGGGGTGAAATCTTCAGTTAACTTCAGTTGTTGTAACGATTCGGTGAGATAAGAAGGAGTGACGTTGTGGGTCGTAACACGAAGCGATGGTGGGAAGAAGTCAATCTGGCACTGGCGCAAAGGGCAGAAAGAGCAGACGATCAACATTGATGCAGACGACAAATGGAAAAAACAAACTGAAGGGAAAATTGAAGGGAACATCCCATGGCCAGGTTCAGGTGATTTTGCCTGGAAACTGACACGGCTGGATTAGAATGTGTCCTTTGTGCTCACACTGGGGAGCCATATGATGGAATCACATATGTCATACATTTTTTGTCTGGTACGCTTATGATACATAAGTGTCATGCTTTAGAATCTTGCCAAACACAAAGCATAAAAGCAAGTAGTATTACTTTAGGTCGACCGTCTTATTAAAGTTTCCTTGTAGTGTATGTTCAATTTGTTCTTTCACGCATATTGTGTCAGGAATATGCCAGATATTTCATCGACAGCTGTAGATAATTGAGTCTTGGCCAAGCCTTGGCAAATAGTTTATATCATAATCTACGTCCCTCGCATATGATGGGTACGATGATACACAAGTAAGTTATAGAACCTAAATACCTGATTCCGAGTTAAATCGGCTCTAAAACTCTCGGAATGTATGTCCACCAAGGATATCCATACGGATTTCAAAAAGTAAATTTAATCATTTATTTTTTTCTCAAATATCAATTCTTCAAATTCTTCAATGATTTTAAAAGAGTGTTAACAAAAGATCTACCTCGTCAATCAGAAATCGAAGGTTGATCCTTTAAAGGTTTATAGGTACAATGTTGTTATTCAAACATAAAGCTTGATAAAGGGTTACGTGATTGCACTAAATAACATTTATTACCATTTAAATCTTGGGTGATGTTGTAACATCCATCTGAAGAGGAAATCAAGTGTTTAGTGCTTCTTTTTAATCCTTCACTCTAAACCACTTGTATCAAGATCAACCAACCAACTGCAAGTGGCTGATTCAGATTGATATGCAGCCTATGCTAAACCAAGAGAGCGTACATCAACTGCTATTACTGGAAATCGAACCGGAACAAAACCCTTGCGCCCTCTACCGTGAGTTTGTTGATATTCATTCAGATAGGAAATCGATTTCAGCGAATGAGGACCAATTTACGAAGACAGGTCCTCATGAAAATTCATGAAGATCAAGTCAAACAGACGAAGCACGCCATTGGCAGACGATAACCGATCGTGTCGTCTGCCGAAAACGGATTAAAGTCATCTGTCAGTGAACTTCAACGATTATCAAAGCCGAATCTGTTTCCAGTCAGTCTGGACTTCGTGGCTTAGGGCACTTTCACTTCTCTAGTAGGTCCCCTATTTCCTTTAGAATTCTCAACATGAATGTGGTCCTCGCGAGTGAAGTCAATATTTAGACGACCGCCCCCGAGCATGTTCCTCTAAAGATGGCCCCTAATCCCACAGAGCATTGCGATAAATTTAAGACATGCACTAAAATAGACACAAAGGGGGACGACTGGCATTTAGAATACATGAAGGTCCACCAGAAGCAAAAGAATTAGCTGATAGAACTATTTCAACCACAATGTAAATACCACGTGCAATTCTTCATTGTTCAAAGACTGGGAGCACGTGTATATAGACATACCACAATCGATTTTAATCCGATTGTCTACTTCATCTTTTCAAAATCTATTCCTTAACTAATAGTCATTTAGGTAAGTATGTTCTGGGAGAAAACAGCAAAAAATAGTGTCTGGAAAGATTCCCTGCTGTTTTATTTCTACACCCAAAAAACACAACTGTTTTAAATTGGATAACCTTGATAATCCTGTGGGAGCTACTTCTGTTGGTACCAGGTGTTCCGATGAACGGTAAACTGGTCTTCCGATGGCGTAGCAATCTATCTCATCTATCATCAGAATGAGGCCACCAACTTATACAGATAGAAAGGCCATCATCATTAGCCTCTAATTGCATCTCAATACCGCAAGCTGGAAAGAGACATGTAGCAAAATTAGCATGAGCAAATACCATGCTGTCGATGCTATCTGTACTCAAAACAAATGGACAGCTTTTCACTTTATAAAATAGAATTATCTCATACACTATTTAATATGCGTGTTTGAATATACTACTAAAACAAGAGACAGTGCTCTAAAATTCTAAACATGCTTCCTATTCTCTATTTTTTCTTACAATAACTGCACAAGTAATACATCAGTTTATCAGTAAATTCACAATTTACAACGTACAATAAGTGTCCTGGAAACCTGAAACCACCACACAACCATCAAGGTATTTTCATTATCGCAAATGGCCATAACCCTTGTGACCTTGTACCTTGTACCTCAACTCTCTGGTTACTCTGTTCCTAAAAGTAATGTTAACAATGTGCAAGTTTTCTGTTAATGTCGTCAGTTGAACATTAACGCCCACCCTTATAAGCTGGTTCGAAGTAACATCAGAACACGATGCTGAATGCTTTCCAATGTCCAAATAAACTTCCCTTTGATGATCTTCTGACGTGACGAGTAACCATAGTCTCTGATAAAGATCTGACCCCATTATATGAGAGTGATGGTTCGATTTGACCTCTAAGAAGGCACTGACAAGAGCAATCCAAGACATGACATTTGTAAGAATCTGTCATCTTAAGGGATCAACCTGCATATTAACAATGCCAATCAACAATTGCTTATTCAGGGAATGCAGTAAATAGGCAATGAATTACCTTTTCTGCTGCACAAAAATCCAATATTGATACCCTTGTGTTATTATGATCAACGTATTCTTGTTCTAATTGATTTAGTAATGTTATTTATATGTTTTAATGAACTGATTCTGATTATTCAGTTTGATCATAACACTGATCAAATATCCACGAACATTGATCTAAAACTTGAATCTAAACCTTAATTCCGTTAATTGGTCAAATAGTCATATGCTACCGATACCAGGGGTGGGACAGGATACTCTCACCCTTCCGCGAACACCTAGTATCATGCTTGTGAAAACATGACTCTTTTATGGAAAACAACTTCTTTATTGTTTGTGACGACGTTTCAAGTCTACTTCTTGCCTTTCAAAGTACACACATGCTTTTCATATAGTCGGGGTCGTACAATGGGCTCTACTTTAAGAAGACATTTTGCCTGTTTTCTATCTCCAATGTCAAAAAACAAATGTGCCTTTACTAATGATGCCAATCTACAATACCAGTAATTACTGATTGAAGCCTTGACGATAAAAGCTAATTTCATTTAATGCATGATCCTAAGTCATGTACCACATAGTCCAGTGCAAAATGGCAAATTGCAAATAAAAAACATTGGAGGAAGAAACGTGAACATTATACCAAATATGCACCTACTCGTACCACATTGGAGAGGATGAAATATATGTCACGCGTCACAAAGATTTAATAAATGGCAAGGTTAAGATATGATAAGCAATAACTGCTTTTCAGAGAATCAAAGATCACTATAAGATCCATTCTAAGCCACCTTTTTATGCCGATCTTCACGTCACCACACTATGAAGCACGTTAACACTGGTATCATCCCGTTCTATCCCCGCATTGCCGACCACGCTATGTACACACTGTCACTGGTACATATCAACATATGCAATATCTACTCTGCGAGAGACAATAACATACTCCAAGATGACATTGATATAGATCCGTGTTGATTTCAGCCTCTCTGCATTAATGCTCCTGTCAGTTAGTTAGCGTAGCAGGGACCCTGGGTCCGCTTTGACATAGACCAGAGTGACGCTTGTGTCAATAGTTCTGCATCTGTCTTGCTTCTATAGGATAAGTCGTAACCTACATGCGGTGCTGTATAACTGCCACACTAAATGCTAATATGCTGAAAGGCAGAAACATAAATGGAACAACAGTACTCACAATGTAAAACGAAGATATGACTGAGTGTTAGACATAACGGTAAATAAATGCTTCAAATGTTATCCAAAACCATAAGAAATCTTTACTAAAGACGATTGCGCGATTCCGACTAGAGCAAAAGCTTTTGGTTTTGAATTGCAATCTAATAGTGATGATACCATGTGTTCGCGAAAAGGTGAGCATATCCTGCCCCACCGGTGGCACCCCTCACAAACACAAAGGTAAGTCTAGGAGAATGTTGCAAATTCAATGAGTGCTATAATCCATTGTATTTGAAGCATTTTCTTTGTTAATAACACAAAACTATAGTGTTTGCAATATCGCAATTAAGGTCAGTATATGAGTAAATGTTACATTCTTGTCTCTGTCCGAATCTGTCTCTGACTAATCTGGATTTTGGTCAATACCGAACTAAACCTGACTAATCTGGACTTCGATCAAAACCGGATTTATGACTGTGTATTTATGTTCGCTAAATATGCTCGAATACACAACGCTCTGTTTGAACGAACGTTGCACAATATGTAGATGCTATGACAGAGGATTCGAGTGTGTTTTTACCTGATATCAAAGCTGCCACACGTCAAAGGAAAGTGGCAGTTTTCTCTGCTTGTCCATTGTGAGCACACCAATACCTACTTACTACAGCTAGCATTAAGATATGATTACATCCATTTAGATATTGATTTTCTTTACTTGTTTTGTATAATATACTAGATGAAATAGCCATTGTGTTACTGATGTTGCAAACGGAGAAGACATCTGGTGTCGTTTCGATTGCAGTTCTAATATATAGTACGTCAGATTTATTATAGCTTTAAAAAGACTTGCTAAAACGCCAAAGTTTGAAAAACAATCATTCACAAAATAAGTGTAATGTTGATTCATTGTGAAAATAGAGCACGTGACTAGTTGTAAAGGAATCTGTACAAATCAGTCAAATAAGTGATAATTTGAAAACGTCAAAGCCAGAGAATAATCAGTTTGGACCATCCGCCGAAACAGATTCCATAGCGATTAACATTATTTGAAAATATTTCATAATATTATATGTATGTATCACCAGAAATGAGCGATGCCATCAGGTGTTCGCGCAAGGAGTAAGCCCTACTGGTGGCACCCGCCACTCACAATTTTCATTCAAAATGTAAGTGTTTGTTTGTTACCTGACGCTGCAACCAGCAGTGCACCTGCCATATGCCGGCTAGAAAAGAATCGACACTTTGGCAAGACAGTCAGTGATGACGAGTAAAGATCAACGTCGTCGATGTACGCGTCACCAATGTCAACAAACAAATTGTGTCAACAAGCATGCTTGTACGATATCTACATATGTTATTGCCCTGAGTAATTCGGAGTACGTTTTTTGTATGTTTGTTGTTTAACGCCGCATTCAGCAATATTCCAGCGGTTCAGAGTATGAAATGGTTATTTTAATGAAGACACCTTGGGCGAACAGTCAAAAACACATATAACTAAACCCTTCTTCTGAAAACACGTGACTGATTGTGTCTTGCATGTTTTTAGTATTGTAAGACTAAAATGCTTATGGTAATTAAATTAAACCTTTTGAACAAAATCAAGCTAAAGAAAACCCTTTTTCAAAAACATTGTAATAAATCATTATAATTACTTTATATAAAAAAAGACGCGAACCTTTCAAATTCCAGCGCGTTGCTTGTAACAAATATGGTCATTTAAAGAACACTTTAAGACTGACTTTATGTTTTGGAACCATTTGTTGCTCAACACCATTCGGTTTACTCATTTTCTTTACACTGCAGAGTTTAAGCTCTCCTTTCGAGGGGACTAGGCTTCATTAGGCCTATGTAACGAGACGACGCTCTCGACGACCACCCATCTTGTGTTTGCTTGTCTTACTTCAGACACGGGAAAGTAGGTGATTAAAAACGTTCAGTGCAATTTCTAGAATTCAAGACCATAATTTTAACGAGGAATCTCTCAACTTGTTTGTGCACACTCCTGTTTCTATGTTACTTAGTGCATTGGTATAACAATCGCTTATACCATACTTCCTTTTATTAAATCACTTTAATGTGATGTTTTCAGTCGGTAGAACAATCAGATTATAGTCTATTCCTTTTTATTAGAACGACAGCAACAAGCAAACTACACATATTTATGCCCTGGCATGAACAATATCACAAAGTTGTTATTTTATCCCATGAAAAAGCGTATTGCAGAATATCAACACTCCTCAGCGATCCTTATCGGAATGATAGAACATATGTGGTTAATAGAATTAACCTCTTGACTAGCCACACGTTGAAACTATCTTCACAGTGATCCCTGAGTGTTGTTTCTGGAATTAATCACATCCATTCTGCTTGGATCCTTTGTGTTTTCTTGTAGACACGATCTTGATTAACCCGTATTGACGTTAGTAATTAGATAAGACGAGTTCATTTAACCCGATTTGCCATTGCCTTTGACGAAAATGAAGAGGGAAAAAGTATGACCAATTCAATTTGTTGACACAAGCGCAATACTTATAACATTTGATAAATAACTAAACACAACCGAAAATATCAGACGTGTTCCATAAAACAGTCAAAATCAAATTGTGGAGTACTAATGACAAAAAGAACTATCACAACATGGTACTATCCACAAGGGAAGTCGAGCAATATTCGAGCAGCTCCAGCCTTGGGTGTGTACATGTCACACAGTTTGAGGTACAATCGAGCACGCGCTTTTCACGAATATTTCAAAGAGCTTCATACCACTCTTGCTCAAACGTTGTTTTATAACATTCAAGGCTTTGGTAATTTATATCTTTCAAATATGTTTAAAGTAGGACAAATAATTATGTATATTTTGAAGACATTTCAAAATTTGGCGCATCAGTCACAAAAATGATGTCCGAAGCAATTCCCTATGTGTTGTACTGTATTTTGTCATGCATGTTTAGGTGAATAATTGTCTTGCCATCGCATGTGTTTGTGTAACGGATGCGAGGTGGGACAGGACACGCTCACTGTTTCGCGAACACCTGGTATCACCACTATTTGATAGTGATTCATAAATACATGATGTAGCCGGATTCGTACGATCAGCAAAACCTTCTTACAATTACGGAAGGGGGTTACATACGTCTATACCACAAAGGAACATAGGTCTAAGACAGTCACAGTCCCTTCGTGCCAAAAGGAAAACGTTCCTACTTACATACACTCTGTTCGCCCTTACAAGTACTGGATAGCATCTGACAATCCTACAGCTTAATTGAAAAGTCAATACTAAACCTTTTAAATTTCAAAACATAAATCGATCAGAACAACTTGCCAGAAGATTATATTCTGAGGCTTTTTGCCAACAAGCAACTCAACGCGCTGAACTGTCCAGAACACTGTGTGCAGTGCCTTTGCTGAGTCATATAGAATGACGCGACTACGATCGTCTATATTGATAGACTTTGCCCTGTATACTCTTATGTTTCTTTTAGGGCGTTGTAATGGAATTGAGTTGTTGGTGACAATAGTGGGCAATAGTGTGTAGAGGGGAAAGAAAGGACAGACAAAGATGAATGGTACACAACGATGGGCTACAAAGATGCCTGAGTAATGTAATACACAGGCTTCTGTGGGTATGCAAACATCGGATATATCCGTGTCTGTGAGATATCGAATCTTCATTGATGTACTAGTATGTCAGAATGACCTTGATTGTTTGTTTGTCCGTTACTTCATTCTGTATATATCAATAAATTGTCGGCTATGGATAATGGAATGCGTCTGCGCACCTTGGTATGGCTAGGCGTTACCCAACGTGGCTGAAACGAAATTCGTCGTGATCACAGCAGCGGTAACGATTGTCTCTTTCTCGTAAAATGGTGGACAAATAAAAGCGACAAAATCATTTCCATAATACAAACAAATCTCTGCTACAGGTAGTGTCCACTTACGATTCCGACCATATCATAAGCATGACTGTGTTTATGACACACTATGAAATAGTGATGATACAGGGTTTTCGCGAAAAGGTGAGCGTGTCCTGCCTCGGTGGCTCTCGTCACAAACACATAAAAGGCAGGTCAATTGTTAACCTGACGAAAGTCGGGAGCAAGGACAAATTAAAATATGGAATTGTTTTGGACATCTTTCTTGTCACTGAGGCTTCAAATTGAAAATGCCCTCAGCACAACTACGAGAAGACTTCTTGATAAGCATCTGGTCAGTTCGTCGTCAAATTGCTTCTTGTGATGATGCAGCTACAGTACAATTTACCCCCAAACAAAAAAGATGTCATAGACGTCCCCGTCGTCTTGAAATGTATGTTCTGAATATTTCAAAAGTTCCATGGAGTTGTTATATATTGCGTTGACTGAAATATTTCATTACCAGATTTATTTACCTTTTGACACACAAAACCATGCCAATCAGAAACATCAACGTCGGTCACAGTTTCGCTCTGGTTCTATATTAAATGGGGCTGTTCCTTCGCGGTTCTACTACGGTATATGTGAGTGGGATGCCTCGCTAATGATCAAACTGATTAACTGCGAGACAAATGACAGAAGTCGCTATTGTTATCTTAAACGTAGCGGTATTTGCTTTCTCAGTCTTCTAAACATTTACGCCACGCCAGAATTTGTCTGTCTCTTTCTGATACCAGTTTATCGGGGATTGAGACAGGATTTGGATAAAACTGTCCGACATTATCTGGTGTTATGAGGCTATCAATTCACTTCAAAGGTGTCTCCAACAAAGCTTAATTAATAGTGTCAAACTCCAGCGATCATATCCTTTTATACAACTATACAATGACAATAGTACCGTCACATTCAGAGACTTATTAAAGCGACAAAGGTTTGTGTATACGTTAAGACGTAAAAAATAAATAAGGTTGGTATTTAATTTGGCTCTTGTCTGCTAAAAGACGAAATCTGCCCAAATGATTCTGTTTATCTGAAACATCTTATTTCTTCTGCATACTTTAGTTTGATAACTTGGCAATACACGGTATGGTCACAGCAAAGTTATAACTTTAATCGGGATTGTCGATTCTTTATGGAGTTTCAGTGGACTTTTATACGGGTTGTTACTGTATTTAGAAACAACATAGCATTCCTGATGGAAAAAAAGCCTGCACCAGGGTTGAGGAAGACATAAGCTATACTCTAAAACACATTAATACTCATGGGTACTGCATCTAATGTTAAATACTTGAGTGTGCATAGCTCAGCGAAGAGTTATGAACTTTTAAAACTAAAACGTTCATGTGGAATAACCTTCGTGTCATCACCTCCACCTTTATAAAGATTTCCAAAGAAAAAGTGATTTATCAAGTTTCAGTAATTGGTTAAGAACACAACAAAGGGCGCCATCTTCGAAGTTACGACACACACACAGGCAATACACCAAGGTCACTTGCGCAAAGCGATGTTAGTGTAACGATTTTTATATATGTTCAAGCATGCGAATAATGATCGTCTTCAATTTGGTCACTTTGTACGAAAAGATCCGTGCTAGAGAGACAAATTAACCTTTATATTCTAACAGTGGGCCCAAATTATGATTACACTAACTTAAATAAAACCGTTTTAATCATAAAAAAATTCAAATAATGAGTACATTTTCTCCTAACATCAACAAGAAACAAATAGAACAATATATCAATGTTTTCAAAGCCAACAAACAGTTAATTAATTGTTGACTCAAAGAACTTTATTTGGAGAATCTCTACGTGAATTACATTCCATTAGAGTTTGAGGCACCACGAATGCATCGATTTCCACAGATCCTTGCCGTGATTTTATAACAAGTTAATTTCATACACTTTTTATACGTACGTTTTATCACATAGTGCTGTGAAGTAAGAAAATGTCAAAACTGTTTCTGGCATCGTCAGACTATATATACACGTAAAACTACGTATACACCTTTTTTCGCAGTTGGATCAAGTTTAAGTCCGATATTCCATTATCCTTTGACCTTGACCCAACCATTAATTTACTTTTGAGGAAAAACCTTCTCTAGCTGAAATAGAATGTAATATTATGAAACTTTTGTTAGCCGGGGTCAGTACACTGGCTCTATGGTCAATATGTCAGATGGCGTTCCGTCTGTACGGGTGCAGAAGATGTTGAATAACAAGCAATAAGGGTGATAGGTGAAACACATAGTCTGGCTGGATGGTACGCTTCATATACTATCAACTGCGTCATGTTGAAGGAAGCAGGGCAACAGACGTATTTCGACTGTATGTGGCTTCCCATGTACAAAGGCTCAGTTGTCCCTCTTCTGCAGTCCAAAAGGTCTACAGACAGGCCGGGAATGTTCTAATAACATTTATGATGTCTACATCTCATGAATTGGCATTATGTAGCGATGCTACATGTTATATGTCTGTACTGAAAACCAAGTTAATGTGAAAGCATCACATTATCACAGCATTATCTGACCAAATGAGTTTCAAATTTATCATGGTTTTGTATGTAATATGTACACGCTTTAATAAACGATGTAAAGCATATTGCATTAGTCTATTGCATAAATCATAAGTGGTGACACAACATATTTATACAGCTTAGTTTTAGCTCCAGGATGTGTGGCACTGACGTTTTCTGTACAAACTATGACAAGTGGATCACATAGCCACATGTACCCGTGAGTTCATTGATATGGGCGTTAAAATTATATCTTTTTGGTATCTTCTTGATTGAAACAGACGTGTACGTTCTAATGCTTTGATTAGCTTTGTACTACAAATGTAAGTGTATGGAACCATCATTAGCATGAAAGAAATAAAGGAGTGTCAAAGATCAAGATGATTCACCGAATTCGGTACTGTTGATCACCGAATTGTCATCGGGACATAGAGTTCGGAGTCTTTCATCGCAAAGAAAATTGCCTTTGGTAGTTATACGATGAATTGAATCCACCACTCGTTCCGTCACTCGTTTTTTGTCTCGCCATATGGACGACAAATAGCGATTTATACAGCCTTGGTTGATATTTCCCATATTCAACACATTCCGGATGAATCTTCTGTCACAGGCAAAAGTAAATGCCAATCGACCTTCTTGCACATTGATTACATCCAAGAATTTGTAACATAAAAATCCAATCAAAATTGTATAGTGAAAGCGATTAATACCTATGCTGATTCATTCCCCTGGGATTATTAAAACAAATTGTCATGTGTGTGATTCCAAGTGTAAAATAAAATGCACAATAAAACATCATAAACGTTTAGAAGAATACAATGAACAATTGATAACACGAATGTACACCAGAAGGGAATATTAATATTCAACGGATGAAAACTCATATGATAACATTTGTATGTTAACGTCGAAAACATTCATTGTTATATTCAGTTCACGCGTCTTGTCCAGAAACGTTACTTCAAACTGCAACGATATCCACAATGGCTTTGTTCCAAATTCAGCTCTAGCACGTGATGACATTTTAAGCCTCAATAGTACCATATGTATATTCTGATGGCATTGCGCCAAATCAGTAACTCAACGTTTGTCCCATGGCGATAGTAAACAGTGCATTCTTAACCTTTTTTGCTTCAGAAAAGAATAATAAATAACACGAATACAGAAGGGCAGGACCTGGATGGTTGCGCACTGGCAACTTGTGCATCGTGAATGTACTTATTCATAATGTACATGTGCATGTATTGATAAAGTGCACTTGTGTCAATCAATTACAATATATCTTTATATTCCGATATTTCGTGTACGTGTTACTGAAACAAAATAATTTATATATATTAAAGAAAGGTGTCTTTTTTCTCAGTCAATCGATGGTTTTTTTAAACTTTGCTGTTACTTATAAACTCAAAGTATACCAAAGAATATTCGTTACATGGGGCTCCTTTAAGGCGTTCCATGGGTTGGCTAGGTTTTTATTGCATTACATCACCCAATAAATTCGTAATTCAATCGCCCACTGACACATATCAATGTGCTGTGAACCTTCTCCCAGCGCAGTTAATCAACACAGTCTTTAATTTCACTATTTCTGCTAAAATCAGATTATTTCCCTCAAATGCACAATGCCATGCAAAGGGCTATTATATCCCCTGTCACTATGTCGATAAAGCAGCAAATCACTTCTGTTTGCTTTGTGAATGATATCACTTTGACAACTCTCGTTATTTACATTTTCACAGTGTCATGAAAGACCAAAGTGTCCTCGAATGACAACTGATGCTTCTCGCTTGATCTCTTACCATTGGTGTCAGATGGACGCAAAGAAACCTGGCTTGGAAGCAATTCTTCAGGACAATTAGGTCAACATTTGGGACATTCCTAACGACGTTAACATCACCCAAAATTGAATAATAATAAAACTAATTGTACTCTTCAAGCTTCTCTCAAGATGTCCCTGTGGATTTCCTAAAGAACACCATGTTACCCACAACAATACAGCTGGAACCCATATGTGACGTTCTATGACTGATTGAGGACGCGAAGGTTTATTCAGTTAACAGCTAAGGCTGATAGAGATACGACCAAAACAAAACTTTGGCCTTTTACACAAAATTCCTTTGAACCCAATACAAACATTGTCCAGAGTCTTAATGGGTAATGTCCTGCTCTGAAATTCTATGAGAAAGGTACACAGGGGTTCTGTAAAAGATCAAATGAGGGTCCTGCTGTTCAAACATATCTATCGACATAATCCTATGTCCAGCATGGATGATCACAATTTCTCAGATATCATCAACGTGGGATCTAAAAGTGTCTTAAGGCGGTGAAGGGCATAAACGAGAAAGGAAAATGTTGTGAAATTGGAGATGTGATTGCTGGACTGTCATTCAAAAGAAGTGTAAAATCGTGATAAAACGCCTCAGAAGGACGTTAATCCTTCAAAGAGAAAACCGGGGAAGTTTAAAAGTAGAGGGTACTCACTCTGTACCGTCCGAGTATTCATCATCCGACATTTTAGCAAGCGATAATATCCGGAGATCTGTACCTCACTGACCATGCTTAAATGACCATAGCTTGGGCGGAGGATGCACATACGGTCTTCCCCCCCAAAACGCTCACGAAAACCGTGCAGGGTCTCCTCAGTAGATTGGCCAGCGTTTAGCGCTTCATTGAGGGCGTATCGATCGACAAGCAATGCAGGGCGAAAAAAGAAGCTAGGATTTCGGAGAACACGTACTGGGGTGAGGATTATTACATGATCGACCTTTAATGAAAGCCCTCATGGGGCTGCTGCTCGCGCCTCGCATTGATAAGCAACGTCGTTGTAAAACATATCTTCCCAAAGACTACTTCGACAAGTATTTGTTTGAATCAATACATGAGACGGTCGATGATCACTAGTCTCCTGGCCAGTGCAGCGTCCATACCGCCTGTGAGCTATAATTGTGGTAAAAGGCTCGCCAGGACCTATGTGTACACAATTCTAATCGACGTAAGTGGATTTCATAGCCAAACTATTTCTATAATATCCGCAATGGTCAAACTTGGCTTGTCTGGAAACGGACACGGGGTCATTTCCAGCAGATCTCTCTGTCTCGGCATAATACCACTTGATTTAAGAAACCCTTCTTTGGCCATCGAGGCACGTTGCAATGTAATTAAAGCCTGGAAACAAAAAGTCGAACTCTTGAGATGCAGTCCTTGTCAAACCGTATACTGTCTTGCGTTTCGTTATCTGTTTCCATCAATCTGAATTAGGCACGACACCGATTCCGTGAAACAGAAAAAAGTTGGCAAGTTCTATGCAACTCTTGGAATAGGTTAATCAATTCCTCTGCCCTACCTCAATCTCAGCTGAACTCTTTGAACGTGTTTTATTTCCCCACATTTTTAAATCTCGGGGCTCCTACAGGCGTGGACCAAACAGCTTTGTATGGCGTCTTTCACAAAGATGGTAGAATCAAGAGAAGACAGGAGGATTTAAGGGTTGATCGCAGTCTTTGATAAAACGTAACCAGCTAGATCGTTAGAATTATGAGAATAACGTCCAACACTGAAGCCCTAAGTACACACCGGAAGAAATATGTGTTTGCTTTTTAATTTAACTATTCAAGGTAAAATTCAATAAATCTTTCAAAAACCGGTTTTAATTGGTGTGACAGAGACTTGCTTAAACTGACGGTTTAAAAACTTACGAATTTTCTTCAATTATAAACTTCTTATTGATGATTTGATATGATCCTCGCGAGCATCAGCAGGGTATATTGATCCGCCGTTTTCTCAAAAGATAACGCTCATAAAAAATGCTGTTGTCCTTTCCTTGACGGCAAAAGCTCTTAAGTATATTGCCAACAGTGAATGTCAAGCTGGTCCGCAATTATTGCACAAAATGCTTTCGGAAGATGTAGTTTCTTCAGTCAGAAGAATAACGTTCCACAGGTTACCAATACAGTTGATATCGAAGACTCAATAATTCAGTGCAGATTGTGTAAAGTTTTTGTCAAAGTTAATTTGCCATATGAAATAGATGGTAAAGAATGCCAAGTTGGACTTGTACTTAATAGTATCCTTCTTTGGATTTTCAAGTTTCCGATTCATTTTAGATCAGTGTAATATTGATATGACTTTCTGAGATTTACGTACATGGATATATATATAAAATAATGAACCACTACTCATATCACCTATTCCTGGCAGGTAATCAGCATGATGTTTGACCTTTGACCGGGCTGATATCCATCGTATGTCCTGTCAGGGAGTTGTTTGACCCATAGATAGGATCCTTGTTTGACCCGAGACCAATGGCGTGTATGCTTGTGTTTGTAGCCGCTGGGATCACAGTCATTGATCTCTGTAGTTGACCTGCTTAACTAGGTTTTCTCATCTGTCAGAACTCTTACCAGGAATTACGTATATTAACAAGTTACTTCAGCATTTTCAGCAATGTCAGCGACCTCGACCTTTCACCTACTGACCTTGACATGAAATATTGCCAGAAGGTAGCTAATGTGGTAGATAATGACAGGGAATTGTGGAGATAAGCTAGTTTCTACGCGGACAAAGATGGTCGAAGCGATGGACAGTGATTCACTTACAAGCCAATTATGTCTCCACTTCCAGAGACACCAGTCACACCAGTCCAGTCTCCTGGACGCAATATGTCACGGGTCAAGCACACATCTACTGGAAGTAGCCACAAATAAAGACTCTGTTGGTCGATACATAACTTAAATGAACCAGTTGGCGCCCTCGAACGTTTTAAAATGGCAATTGAGATAGAGGTCCGCAAGGATTGATTCCGAGACGGAGATGTCAAATCTTTTAATTTACTGCCGGAGGTGGGTTAATTTCATCTCGAGTGTTTGACCAAGTGTTTGCTATCAAGGGACAATATTCCACAAATTTCAGCTTGGGATTCTGAGATGCAGAACGGGCTGGTTTATCTGAGTTAACACTGAATTGCCTCAGTGAGAGGACTTGCGCACTCTCATGTGTTCTGTGTGACTATATAAGAGAGACGGTTTGATGACTTCTCTCAATGCCATTATCGGTTAGTTGCGACATTTAAAATTTAAAATGCCGGAGTGTGTGGCCGAATATACAAGTTACAAATTGGATATTTTTAAATGTTGTTTTTGTTCTTTTACAAGATTAAACCAGTGGCCAATTTGTCAGCGGGTTTAGCTGCAGGAAGCTGCCACTGGGCTTATCACCATTGGCTATATACTCGTTCTAACTACGTCATTAATCAGTATAATAATTGTGAAAATGAGAATTTCACTCAAATTGGGTTCAATAAAAAAATGTTTTTTGATTAGTGTCACG
Source organism: Haliotis rufescens (assembly GCF_023055435.1). Classification (NCBI taxonomy): domain Eukaryota; kingdom Metazoa; phylum Mollusca; class Gastropoda; order Lepetellida; family Haliotidae; genus Haliotis; species Haliotis rufescens. The sequence continues at coordinate 6,795,492 of NW_025963802.1, forward strand.
ATTTAAATTTTAAAGATCGAACCTAAGATTGGTTTGCAGTATCTAACAAAAGAAACAGTCATTTTCAATACATTCATAATGGTAGGAATGTGAAATGACGCACACCAGATAACAGTCTTGTGCATATTCTTATCTCAGTGCAAAACACTCTAGCCGTGAAGATATTTCCGAGGTGACAATTCTCAGAAATTCTCGTTTTATGCTCAGTTAGATACTAATCTACCAGACGAGAGAAGCAAGCGATACAAGTGGTATTGGAATTACACTCAAGATAATCGTATGGACTTAATTGCTTAACTAAGTTATTGCTCGGCTTTGTAATAACACATCATTTTGGTTATCCCTGTAGAAGACGCATTTTGTAGCTGATCAAGAACACAACATTAGTTTTCTAAACCGTAGATATATAAAACAGTTCACGATTCAAATATATAAATAAAGCGACAAAACCCTTTCCATATCCAACAGAAATTTCTGCTTAAAACACAGTCGATTGTACAATTCCGACTATATCATGAGCATGTGTTTAAGAATCACTATCAAATAGTAATGATACCAGATGTTCGCGAAAAGGTTAGCGTATCCTGCCCCACCGGTGGCACCCGTCGCAAACATGCATCAGTGCAACCTATCATTTAAAAATGCAATCAAATATGTATGTCTACATGCACCACGTGCATGTCAAAATCTTGTCCACACAACATAGATCTAATTTTTCATGCTTTTGGGGGGTTTGACGCCATCAAACTGTGAGTACTTCAAGACTGTGTGCATGTCTCAACTTTGATAAATCTATGGGACGAGGGTGCAACCTGGTTTTGTAAGGTGCAACTAGGTTTTCATGTCAACATGCACCTGGTGCAAGTTAAATCAAGTTCCTTAACTAGAGCTGCTCTGTAAGATATATTAGAATATAAAAGTCGGAAGAAGAATTTTATGTTATACAATACTATCATATTTCTAGTTGTTCAAGACTTTCAACATATGCATTGTACGCCTTAATTCACGGGACATCGTATGATCTATAAGGTACCGTAAGTAGAATAACGATCCATAGGACTTTTGGAGAAGCATCATTGTTTGGAATATTTCCAGTTGTTGAACGGACAAAACCAGAGTGAGTGGGTATGGTCTTACGCCACTTTTAGCGTAATATCACGGCGGGAACACCAGAAATGGGCTGCACACATTGTTGCCCATGTGGGGAATCGAACCCGGGCCTTCGGCATGACGAGCGAACGCTTTAACCACTGGGCTACCCCACCGCCCTTACAATACTAGAGGGAATGAGTCATGGTCGACATGCTGCAGGGGAAAAGAGCAAAGTTTCAGCCAATGCATAATACCATCAAAGTAATCGAGACTAGACAAGACATCCCAGCTGTCAGCAGCCAAGCCATTGGGGAACACTAACACGCGTTCAGCCGGGTAGTACAATGCGACCATTAAATCCCGATGGGCAGAAACTGTTACAAGTTCCATCACAAAGACAGCGTTTTCTTTAAACAATCATACATCCTTGAGAATGTAAATGTTCCCGTCCTCACACCTACTTTATACTTGATTGCTAATTTCTACCAGAAATCGCAAATTACTTCACAATCTTGCAAAACCTTGCAAAACAAAACAAATGTGTACCAGCATAGCATGTCCCTATCAGTTCCTTCAAAAACGTACCCAAAGGGTTAATTAGAGACGGAAACAATGGTTAAATTGCAAGGATCGAATTCCGATAAAGATTCCACTCTGCATCCCGTTGCATTATACAACATACATGTACATTATTTGTCATTCTCTGTGTGTTGTGTCATCGTAAAACGAGCTTTGTTTGAACATTTCATGGGGACATTTGAATCAATCGTGTTTTGCGAGTAACGCATGTCGAATTGAAATCAGATCAGACATTCACTGAATTAGTGCTATGTAACAGACACTTTTATGCAGTAACACATTTGCAACAGATTCTACGATCGATTACTTGACACTAGAGATAGAAAATGCAATGAGCATAAGAGCTGTCGCCAGAAACTGGACACTTTTACTGCAACAACTTTGCTTTGTTGATATAATTACTACATGTTCATAACATGCATTTAACTAAATGTTTCCATATGCGAAAAACGAACTCTTTAATCACACGCATAGTTCAAACAATATTAATCGGACACGAATTAAAAATTGTTCGTTTGTTACACACAAAAACATATTTATCAGCTGAAAACGTTTTAGTTTGGTTTGGTTTCAGTTGATTAATCCTTCGGGTGTTCCTGACAGTTAATATGTAAATGCGGAACATGTGATTGTTGTCACTGATTAGAGCACAGTGGTACATTTTGCGAACACCAGGTATCTTTCCTTTGACTGTATAATAGCCGGAGTGTAGGTCTCATTAATAAGTTTATCATTCCTCTATGTCAAGGTCACCGTGCAGGAAGTTTCAAAGTCATCGTGCAAATAAAGTCACAACACATCTCTGCTAAAAGCAAAAGCAGAGCTGATTGCACCATTCCGCCTTTATCATAAGCATGTGTTTATGAATCACTTTCAAATAGTGATGATACCAGGTGTGCGCGAAAATGTGCGCGTAACCTGCAAGAAATGTCAAGAAATGTCAAGGCCACTCTAACGGCTTGGCGTCTTTTCCCAACACATCACAGTTTGAAAATGATTTGAAATATCTAGTGTGTTACTACATACCATAAACACAACTCTGGTACATACATGTATATGTTTTCTTGTTTAAAAAAGCAAGTATCGTTAAAATAAATACCATGAATGCATAAAACGGTATCTGAGCGCAGGCAGAGTGTACGGAGGGTGCCTGCAAGTTCAGAGCCTAAGAACGAAGGACGTAACAGTTTGCATGTATTACAAATACGTTCCATGCTCACATTCTGCATTTAAACCAAATACACAACCAGGCAGTATATTTCTGCAGGCACCAAAGTGATTTGGTGTTCCTTGTGGATACAAATGGCAAGCGCGCTGCCACCAAGTATCGTCAACTGAGGGCTTAGTCCAACAGCTATCCATGCGGACATGGTGACAACTTTAGGGGATGGTGATTCTTTCTATGCCACTGTTGAATGTTGGCAGCGGACTTCAAGAGGGGAAGCAAGAGCCTACAAGATGATCCAAGATGTGGAAGATTGCCACCGCTAAGGAAAACATTCAATTTGATAACAAGTACGATTTGATTATGGATCACAGACGTCACACGTCACATAGACAAATACAGTTTGCGTCTCTCATGAGAGAGATGAGAACATTCTGATGAATTAGCTTGGCATGACAAAGGTTTCAGCACGCTGACAACAAACGCTCTAGGTTCATCATTTTTCGGGAGAATGTACGTCGTATTGAAGCCAAAAACTGGCTGATTGTGTAGAGCGATTAGGGTTCTTGGTCTTGGTTTAACCACTTCGGCAATAGAAACATGTGACGTTTCCTTCTACGAAATCTATACTATCAGCTGGCAAGGCGATGGCTTTTGTTTTCTATGATGGAATATTACTGGTTAAATACCTCCCGAAAGGTCAGACCATCAATGGCTAATGTTATGTTAATCTGTTTACTAATAGGCAACTGCGTTAGAATATCAAGGCCTTGAACTCATTGAACATCCTCCGTATTCACCATTTTTGGAGCAGTCATATTTCCACCTCTTCCCAATCTTGAAGCATCGTTGGTGGAAGTGTTGGGGTCTCTGAGGGGATTATGTTGAAAAATAATCAGCAACCCCTTCCTTCAACTAAGTCCATCATAGTTATGCTCAGAACTTTTCAGCCACTCCTCTACGGGACGTACCTCTTAACATCAACGACTGGTTTGTCTGTCCCAGCCACCATTAGGCCGTTATGGTATCGTTTGAATACTGCTGGCGATCATAAAAACATTCACTCACTCACCTGTGAGCCCAGTATGTATGTGAGACTGGAGAGAGAAGGCGAACTGTTTCATTATTTATCTTGTTGATGTTCCATGGTTTAATCTTAGACTATGACCTAGTCTGATGAGTACATTTTAAATATAGTTTGTTTATCTTTGGCTGGGTTATATTACATGATAACGATCGTGGGGATTACATACGATTTTATATCCTTCTTCACGCCTATCAGAATTAGCGCTGAAATACATTAATCTCACTTTCGCCCTCTTGAAATAGCGTCCATTAAGATTTACTACGACTCAATACACATGACGGCGTGAGACTTATTTGGATCCAATTAAAAAGTGAAATAAGATCTCGGTATTGAAGCAATCATCTTGTGATCATACAGGTCCTCCTATCTTATTAAGGATCTGGAACGAAATTGAATAGTGATTGTGCTTTGTCCACGCTTAATAAATTGTCCTCCCTCATACAACTTCTCCCTCCCGAACCCCGACTTCGTTTGATTAACCTCCCATACATCTTCATCACCGGCTACTTCGCTGCTCGTCAACACCACCGATACAAACAACGTCGACGTCTAATCACATCAACGGCGTCTGACTCCTCCCTCTCTCGTGCCACTTCCCTCCGCGGTGACCCTTTTACCTTAACCTCATCCAACATCTTCAGTCTAGTGTCTGTCCCCACACCGTCACAACGCCCCCACCCTCTTTACCACGAGACCCTAATCCGTTATCCGATTCCATCGTCGCTCCACCCTGTGGCCCTTTGTAGACACTCGCCCAGCAGCAACGGTTTACATACGTACACGACATGTGAAGAAATAAAAAAAAGCTGTGAAGAAGTGTTCCTCATTCCACCGACGAGAAATTAGTTAAATATTCATTTTAATATTCTTACTGTCAATATAAACTGTTACAGTTAAAAACATTTTGAAAATATAGCTTAAAAACACAACGAATTACGACGAATCGCGAGAGGAAAGAAAACAAAGTATTATTTCTTCGACCTACCGACCTACATTTTGGGCCCCAAAAAAGTATGGCTTCAGAGTACCTGCATACGTGGATCCACCCACCCCTTTAATAATGTTGACGTATACAAAAACATGAAACAAAATAACAAATAAGTTGATAAATAACAAATAAACGCACATAGTTCCCAGAAATATGTGCCAGCATATTTTGTTTTTATATCAACCCCTTTTTTCCAAAAAGCTTCCCCGTGCTTTGTACCCGACACCTAGACTAACATCTTGTCTCCGAAATGAGTTTTTACAGAAAAATAACAGTGGTTAAATCATCTTAATACCATAGGGTATCCAGAAGCCCAGAAACTTCCTGAAAATGCTGTAATCTAGACTTGCTTACTTTTAAAGACTTGCATGGGCTGTATTTAGTATAGTTGTTTCAGGATCTGTGTGACATAGTACCTGACACCCTTACCTCCTTTCTAACCTCCCACCCCCTTCCTAACCTACCCCCTCGAGCGTGTGTTATCACCCCAGTTCCCCCTTGATTCTAATCCCAATTAAGCACATTCCCACTCAACGTCTTTCTCCCATCATGACAACAGATGCAATCTTCAAATGGTTGCAACCTTCATTCAATCGCTCAAATCTCGAGAGCGCGCCCATCACGTACAGGGAGGATATTCTTGCGCGTGCATACGGTCATTTAGTGCCCAAGGGCGAATGGGGGTCAGGAGGGACTGCCCGAAGGCAGGGTGAAGTTTGCCGGACAGTCAGAACATAATTAACTGACCTCCCGTGGGCCTATCGATTATCTCATCAGAAACAACAGCAAATAGTTCCGGTCAGTCGTGACACGCTGGCAATGGTCAGCTTGAAAGGGATAGGGCTTGAAGCTTAACCCTCGGTCAGTCCTTTCAATGAGTTTAACCCCTCTTCTGCAGCTATCACTGAATTTACGCCTAATACGAAATATCAGTGTTAATTACTGTTAGTGTAATTTGCAGATCCGACAACCTTCAGGAGATGTTCCAGTCAATATTCTAACATATCCTGATGAAGGAGTAAGCATGTACTCCGAAACGTTGTGTTCCTCATAATAAAGAAGTTGACATCCATGAGTTCTCTTCCTTATGTGTATCACTTCTAAATGCGTTTCAAAGACCTAATATTCTAACACATAAGTAGCTTCACATACCACTAAACAACGGAAGGGCTAAGTATATATAAAAGGAATGTTAAGGAAGTTTACAGGTAAATCAAATGAAAATGCAGTAAACTACTTTTATAACGAACACGCTTATAACGAACTGACCGATATAACGAACTTAATTTTTAGTCCCGGCTATTGTTACTTACATGCAGTATATATGCTTATAACGGTCTACGGTTATTATGAACTAAAATCAGTGGTCCCCTTGAGTTCGTTACAACGGTAGTTTACTGTATAACATTATAAATACAAAGAGTTGACAGTGAATACTCCCACTGCGCTCGGCATTAAGGGGCTAAAACAAGGACTGGGCGGCTCGGAGTCAGCATACTGTGTCTGAGTGGGGTATACATGTTAAACTGCGGCATGGTATCTCAGTGGGCTAGCACTATAAATCAGCATCAGTCCGGACTAGTACAAGCAGCCACATACACACACGTGCATGCACGTCGCTATATAAGTGCAATAATCTTGGAAGCGACGTTAAACCCCATTTCACCTCTCCTCCTTAGTTCATGAATAACCATATTGTACCAGTTGGAGCGCATCTCAAATCTCTTCATTTATGGACATTTTTACAAATTCCTGCTGTCAAAATATCGCTGTTTTACATTCTTCACATTGTAACACTGTACATGCGAGAATATATCGTGACACGAGACCACATGACGAGAAAGAATATCCTTTCCAAGAAAACAAACCCTTTGACGAGAGGTGAACGTCACGAGGTCTCCTTCCACACTCTACTTCAGGGTGATCAATCACAGACGCTGTACGGAGCTGTAACTATTCTCCAAACACCGATAATTACAGCGCTGTAACGAGCTTACAAGCGTTACATTATACGGGAGCAGCAATATTTACATTGGGAATGAAAACACTGCTTAATAACGGACTGAGTGTCCCAGTTAGATGAAAGGAAAGCGAGGGAAAGCCTCAATATATATGTGCATGAAGCAATCACTTTAACATGCTTGGAAGGGCTTGTCATTTAAATCGAGTTTTTCTAAGACCTGCAAAGATCCACCATTCAAAAGTCTCATACTATACTTTGGTGGCGGAAATGGAAACCTTTGTTTCCCTGAATCTATGATAGTAAACGGAAAGTCGACTCTGGTTGGTAAGACAGAACAGCAATCACTCGTCTGTTTATCAGATGTTTGAAATCCCAAAATTGTGCCCAACGTGAAGCCTTTTCTTAATGTTTCTTGCCCCGATTATGTTTCTAGGTCTGCCCGCATCATACACGTGCTCGTGGGATTCACTGAAGTGGGTAACCCCTGACACCTGCATCACTTCGGGCTTTCCTCCCACATTAAGCTGACAGGCCATGATATAATTGGAGGTTCTTGATGTCTCTTCGCTTAAATTGTTGGTGTCCTTGATGTATTAGATACCGAACATGAATCAGCAAGTGAAAGTGGTTTTACGGTAGGAACACAAGGAATTGACTTCAAGCGTTATCCATCTGTTAGGTCACCAAACCGGACCTAAAGCCGGACGAGCAACTCATATAATATTTATATATTAAGGTGTCATTATGCCGAATACGAAACAGGAGCGAAAGAGAAAAAGAACCACGAGCCGCTCTACTTGTGATGACACTTGGTGGTTAATTAATTTATTCGGGGCGGTGGGCTATGCTTGTGGTTAAAGCGTTCGCTGGTCACGCTGTAGGCCCGAGTTCAATTCCCCACATGGGCACAATGTGTAAAGCCCATTTCTGGTGTCGACTTTTCACAACTTTCTTCTACGAAGATTTCGGAAAGCGTCATACGACTCTTGCTCAAAAGTCGTTACAGCATTCAAGGTCGTATATATTCATGTGGGCTGTTGACTTGCCTTTGCATGTGTTCCTGAAGGGTGTCACCGGTGGGACAGGATACGCTCACCTTTTACCGAACACCAGGTATCATCACTATTTGATAGTTATTCGGAAACACATAGCTGGAATCATCGTACAACTGGAATTCTATATTTAGCAGATATGTCTTATGCCTCAGGAAAGTGTTTTGTCGCTTTTATTTACATTCACATTCCATCTGGATGGGATAAAATTCAGACCTTCAGAACGACTGAGCAATAAAATCACATGACGACAACGTTCAGTTCCGCTGTTGAAAGACGCCACGATATTCGGTGTGGAGTGCCAAAATCCTAGATCGTGGGTCCGAATTACCCAGATTCGCGCTGTTAATTATTTTTGGTTTGAAACCGTCATATCTGTGCTCTTGGGTTCCAGCTGACGTGCATCATTCTGGAATTCCTAAAACCTGAATCTCACACGCCGATTACTAACTAAAATACTGTAGTTACAATCGGCTTTTGATCAAACTGACTCAACCACTCATTGTACTTTTTCGGGTTCAGACTTATTTTATGTCTTTCCGACCTTTCAAATCATCCAAATTTGTTAAACACTTTCAAAAATTCAAATTTATAAGATTTCATTGAAGATATGAAATGCATATGCGTAATGCTGCTTTCAGTTTGAACGTGTAGACAAGGAAATAAAATATTCAGCAATAAAGAGCAGAATGAAAACACGTTTGTTTACTTAACCGAAGCTAATTTCGTCCATTTATCTTAACTCAGGAGAGAAGGTGCTTCTAAACTCTCACACATAATTAGTCACCCATGTGTGTGCAAGAGGGATGCTATGGTTTATAGGGACAATAAAAATGTGCTCCCAAGCTTCAAAGATTTGAAGAAGACACGAGAGAACTCCAATGTGTAGCATCTATCAGCTTAGCTAGGTGTTGGTGCTGTTGTTTAGTTAGGGAGCTTTGGGCAGACTCGGATTAAGTGTTACGAAGGCGTAAATGTATTTAGCAGGTATGTTTGCGCCTTTTTTTCGCTTTTTCTATTGCATCGAGCCTAATTTGGCTTGTTTATAATCTTAATGGATCTACTGCAGAGCGTGTATTTAAAGAATTTTCTAGGTTTTTATGAGACGTGACAGCCGTAGGTGGGGTGGCATAAAGAGACAATTTCATTTTTTTCTTCAAAAAGGTACATTGCGCGGCAATAGAACATAGTTCTGATGATGTTTGCTTGGGATAGAAATGAACCTTGTTTGAGACAAGTGATAGAAATGAACTCAATTTGGGACCAGTGATAGAAGTGAATCTGTTTGAGACCAGTGCTAGAAATGAACTCAATTTGGGTCCAGTGATAGAAATGAACTCAGTTTGGGACCAGTGATAGAAATGAACTCAATTTGGGACCAGTGATAGAAATGAACCCCGTTTGAGACCAGTGACAGAAATGAACCTGTTTGAGACCAGAGACAGAAATGAACCTGTTGGAGACCAGTCATAGAAATTAATCCCGTTTGAGACCAGTGATAGAAATGAACCCCGTTTGAGACCAGTGATAGAAATGAACCCCGTTTGAGAACTCAGAAATAGAAATATGCCCCATTTGAAACCAGTGTTAAATATGAACCTGTTTGGAACCTGTGATGGAAATAAACCCTGTTTGAGACACGTGATAGAATTGACCCCGTTTGAGGCAGGTGATGGAAATGAACCCCATTTATATACATACAGAAACAGAAATCATAAACATTTGGAGAAAAAACATTCCGTCCGAAAGAAGTAAGATAAAAAGGCAATTTATTTGGTTGGGACCAGTGATAGAAACTAACCCCGTTTGAGACCATGACAGAAATGAACCTGTTGGAGACCAGTCATAGAAATGAACTCCGTTTGAGACCAGTCATAGATATGAGCCCCGTTTGAGACCATTCATAGAAATGAACCTGTTTGAGACCAGTGATAGAAAAGCACCCCGTTTGAGACCATTTACAGACATTTTCCCCCGTTTGATACCAGTCATAGAAATAAACCTGTTTGAGAACCAGTGATAGAAATGAACCCCGTTTGAGACCAGTCATAGAAATAAACCTGTTTGAGAACCAGTGATAGAAATGAACCCCGTTAGAGACCAGTCATAGAAATAAACCTATTTGAGACCAGTCATAGAAATGCACCTGTTTGAGACCAGTGATAGAAATTAACCTGTTTGAGACACGTGATAGAAATGAACCCCGTTTGAGGCAGGTGAGTGAAATGAACCCCATTTATATACAGAGAGGAACAGAAATCATAAACATTTGGAGAAAAAACATTCCAGCTGAAAGAAGTAAGAGAAAAAATCAATTTATTTGAGCCAGCAAGAAATCAAATTCAAACAGTGAGAGACAATTTACGCCCTCACAAATCTGTGTGTATTATGATTAATCTGCCATGGGGCGATAAGAAAGTGGGTTATGTAACCAGCGCCAATCTGAATATCAATATATCAACAGATTCGGAGTTTCAAAGAGAAAACAATATCTTTTGAAAAATTGATAAAACAGTAGTTTCCAAATTTTATTCATTTCACTAGAAAGGACACAATACAATTCCATTGTACAAAGCAACTGAGCCTCCGGGTTCTAATTGATTGATAATTGTTTTTATTGTATTATGTATGTCTTTAATACAGATGTATAGAGGCGAGTTTGAAGAATATATTTCTTCATGATTAAAACTCAACGCTATGAAAGCAATCAATTCCAATTTGAAACTTCATTTTCTTGTAGTGGCCCCAAAGGGGTTCCCATAAGAAAGAAACTTATTCAAACGTATAAAAAGTGTTTTCCTTTGAACCATTTTCAATTAGGTCGGCTACTGTAGAAATTCTGTGATGGATAAGCACTAGAAAAAATAGATTGAAACCGTCGAAATAACCTTAATATGATTTTTCCATTCTAATTCACTTTCTGTTTACGAATTTCCCAAACACCGGATTTAGTTACAAATAGAAATGAATATCAATCATGCAAAGAAAGAAAAATAAATCTCAATAAATTGAATTTCAAAACTATAGTGGAAAATGGAAAGTGGAAAAAACACTGAATGGCATTTTTACTGACGTGCTCAACATGTTGATTGCCTTGGAATGACAAAGTGAAATTCGTTATTAATGCAACTGTCAGGACCTTTAAATATAACCTTTTTGCTACCATCGTGCCTTATATAATTACACAAAGTTTATTGCAATTTCAAAATTTTGAAAAGCGTTTTTTCATCTAATGTAAAAGGGGATTTCCCGTCTCCTATAGAGACACAACATGACTGGAACTATGTGTATTGGAGTATGTCATTCCCGAGGCCCGAATCTAAACTTGATCCAAATTACATTCTTCTTAATCAAAATGATGGAATATAGAATAATAGAAGGGTGGCACGGGTTTTAATCTGGCTAGGCCATTTGCAATATAACAAAGTTCTGTGCAAGGATCCTTGAAGGATATGGATTCCCGAAGTGAAAGATATTCCAGTTCTTTAAGGTGACTCAAATTAGTCTCTGTGTGATACCTACACAAATAGCGACGTAGAAATGTCACATTAACTTTCAGGGTTTCAAGGTTATACCTAAGATGTACTGGTTCAAGTGTCTGAGATAGGAAATAGAACCATGTAAAACAGCCAGTGGCTGTTTAACGACAGACTGCCTGTACTTGAGGCAGCACCTACTACTTGTAACCAACTATGACGTTGTCGGGACGAGTGAAGGTGTTGGGGTTTGCTAGGAGTAGCGTCGTCGTTGTAGTAGTCAAATCGTTATTGTGTTTCCTTTTAATTATTTGGTTTATGGAACCGACAACCAAAACATTCATACATACATGATAATTTAGTCTTCCATTTCCCAAATATGTGTTGGCTGATTTCATTTATAAACAACATTTAAATTCACCGAACAGGGAAGTAAAAGTGACGCTGGGAATATTGTCATTCTCAATTTGTTTATTTCAACGACCGACAATACGTTCAAAGGTTCCCTTACACCAAACACCAAGTATTACCTACTCTCTTTCTATCAACTCATAGAATAATCGACCATGGAGTTGATATCGATCGTGCTCTGATATTAACATTTAACTTTTAAAAGTTAGTCAAAATTGGGCAGTTTCAGAGAGGGAAACAATACAAAACATCACAGCACATTTCAGTGAACGGAAATTATCCTTTATCCGTACGTGCTTTGTCAGACAACATTATTTATTGCTGAGAGTAGATAATATCTGTGAAAGTGATTGTATCATCTGTAAAAGTGATGTGTCTGTGAAATCGGTGTCTGCGATAGAGGTTGTATTTGCAAGCTGTGCTAGTGCTATAATATTGGTGGTATCTCTGAAAGTGGCTGTGTCTGTCACAGTGGTTGTATTTGTAATTGTGGTTGTATTTGTGATAGTGGTGATATCTGTGACAGTGGTTGTATTTGTGATCAAGGTTGTATATGTGATAGTGGTTGTCCATGTATCTGCGAAAGCGATAGTATATGTGATATTGGTTGTATTTGTTACATTAGTTGTGTCTGTAATGTTGGTTGTATCTGAGATAGTATTTGTATGTGTTATGTGTGATAGTATTTGTATTTCTGATCGTGGTTGTACCTGTGATGTTTGTATTTGAGAGGAGGATATTGCTCATGTCGGTACCTCTGCCGTTATGGGATTCACAGTAGTTGTATTCATAATAATGTCCTGATGGTCATGTCTTTGGTGTCTGTACTGACATTGGCTAGGTATGTATGTGCTGATGGGAATGTCTCTGATGATGATGGTGTTATTAAGTATGCGATGGTTCCTGTATACCGTGGTGCCGGGAGATACTGATAAAATGTGAAGCGAGGGCGTCTGTGTCTTGAGTGGTGGCATTTGTCGCATGCATGTTGGTACAGTGATTTTTGATTAAATGCATTTATTCAAACAATAATTTCAGTCTTCATGTCATACCAAAATACCAAAGCTGCAAAGCCGAAAACATCACAATCGATCACTACCCCTAAGCCACCGAAGTCTGGCAGCAGATTTACGCTGGACTTGTCCTCCTGCTAAACGCTCGTTTAAGGTTAAACTGCTGCTACATTGGCAATACTCCTTCAACCTCAAGCATGTAAATTGTCCAACTTTCTTCCCTGTGATTTCCATGTCATTGTATCAAGATGGTGGCCGGTGTCGGAAGCTGACAAGGGACAGATGCAGCAATTTGGGACAATTTTCCGATTGGAAGAACAGCTATTGGATCACTCACGCCAAATCGATAACTGCTGGACAGACGCGAGAAGCTGGCAGCGACGATGTATGAGGAAAGTGGCTGTAATTCAAGACTGCGTTACTGAAATATAGGGTTATGTTAAAGTAATGCATATGTATGGTGTCATGATGCTATGTCATATGCATTCGTAATGGCAAAATTGTACGGTTGTCCCGCGTATGTTGAAGCAGTATATTATTTTTTGCGGTGGTCTTAAGTCCCGTGACTCATGAGTCACAATGTTGTCATGTTACCGTTAGACTACAGAACTCGATGCTAGCTTATACACAACGAACAGAAAACCATATCAACATCGTACATGGAAACATGGTGTTATATTAATATCTATCGGAAGGAGGTCACATCAACGTCAAACGTTCCGATGGTAATGTCAACGTCACACGTACAGAAGGTCATGTTAAAGTCACACGTACAGAAGGTCACGTCACCGTTACGCATATAGGTCATGTTAACGTCACACCTACATAAGGTCATGTCAACGTCACTCTTCCAGAAGGTCACATCAACGTATACGCATATAGGTCATGTCATCGGCACACTTTAGGAGGTCATTTTAACGTCACACGTACAGAAGGTAACGTCAACGTAAACATATAGAAGGTAACGCGAACGTAACACATATAAAAGGTCGTGTCAACGTGACATTTATAGATGGTCATTTCAACGTCACACTTATAGAAGGTCACGTCAACGTAACACATATAGAAGGTCATGCCAACTTCACACGTACAGAAGGTCACGTCAACGTCACATGTACAGAAGGTCATGTCAACGTCACACGTACAGGTCACGTCAACGTAACACATATAGAAGTTCATGTCAATGTCACACGTACAGAAGACCATGCCAACGTCACACTTATAGAAGGTCACGGCAACGTCACCCATATAAAAGTTCATATCAACGACATACTTATAGAAGGTCGTGTCAGCGTCGTGTCAAAGTCACACATACAGGTCACGTCAACGTTACACATACAAGAGCTCATGCTCATACTAACGTTAACGTACAGGAGGCCATGTTTACGTCATTCAGAAGAGAGCCATGTTTTTGGGCAATGTATGTTCATCACCCTAAACACCCTACATATGGGGTAGTAACCGTCCAGTTATCATCACAGGGGTCGAACAAGCACATGGACATTTAGTCGAAGCAAACATCGAAAGAGGTGTCTCAGTATAGAGAGACACAGGTGTTTTATACTTCAAAGAATGATAATTGTGTGTGATCAACAGGTCTGTCACTGAATGTATGGTCTGGTATATCTGTTTCGAACATTGCCTAATCTCAACTACAAAGGGCATGCCTACCTACCTGTCTTGGTTTCGATGTCGTAAAACACTGTCTATGTCTGCACACCCAACTTTAATTACCCACTTCCGTCTAGCAATAACTGAATACTCTCATTAATTTAAGACAGGAAGCCAGTTTAACACACTACACTGATTACACAATCTAAGATAAATCTGGTTTCAGACAACGGGCTGTGGAACAATCGATCATTAATCTTGCCACATGTGGTGTTCATCTGACTAGTGTGTGAACCTAAAACGTGTTTGCAAAGATGTATATGAGTTAGTGAGTAATTGTGTTTAACACCGCAGTCAAAAATAGTCCAGTTATATCACGGCGGCCTGTAAATAATTAAGTCGTGACCAAACAGACCAGCTGCTGATATCGTGAGCAAGGTCCATGTGATAACACGCAGTCAACCAATCCACGAGTCCGACCGGCAGATTCAAGACATACTTACCCTTTTCGTGAACAGTGCCATCCCTGCTCTTCGGTGATCCATACATAACATTTTCATCAGTATGCCTTTTGGAGTCATTTTTCTGGTGGTGACGTTTTGTATTTGCTCGAACATTTGCCATGTGTTAGTATGTTTTTTGTGACCGATGCCACATGTTGGCAGCGCAAGCTCATCTTTTCTCAAATACCTGATATCATTACCAATTGATAATGATTTACAAACAGATGGCATGATATACAGTAAACGACGTTTATAACGAACATGCTTATAACCAACTGACGGATATGACGAACTTATTTTTTGGGTCCCGGCCTCTGCTGTAAATATGCTATACATATGCTTATAACGAACTACGGTTATAACGAACTAAAATTCGAGGCCCCTTTGAGTTCGTTATTCCCGTAGTTTACTGCAGTTGGAATTGTACATCCGACATTGTTTGATTATGGAAATGGTTTTGTCGCTTTTATTTACGACAAACATGTGCTTGGATCCTGTTATTGCCTGGATCGAACCCGATGTCAATAAAAGAATGCATGTTTTATATATAACCTTAAATGCATTATTGTACTTGAGATCAGTTGCTTGCAGACGTGGTATATATTTGCATGCTATTGTTAAATGCAAATATAACCAAAACGGTTCGTGCGCGATTCGTATGATAAATCTATACATTGCACATTAGTGATGAGCAATAGATTCCTTCAACAAAACCTCGAAATTAGCATAAGCGTCGTCATAAAGTCAATCAATGAGACCAAAATTACGTCTTTTTATGCAACTCGAAACATTTTCTCTCGTTGGCATCAATCACTAGTCAATGCTCTGTTGTTAATTGTGAACAAATAGTCTTTATTGTCTCATTAAGTCAATGTTTTCTGCCTTGCGTCTATGGTCATCTTCTCCAAACTTCAAAGCTATGTTGTGCAATTAGGGTTTCATGACGTCGGAATCGCCGTTAAAATGGCGGTATGAATATTAATGTATTGCGAAATGTACAAGCATCGTCTCTGATCGATTAGCATCACATACATAACAGTTGTTTATATGATGAGGCACGCATTGGGTTCTTTAACCAGTTATACTTTGCAAGCGAAATAAATATCATTTCATAACAAGGGTACTTGTAAAAGTCTACTTTGACAGTCTCGGTGTTTCACAAAAAAGAAATCAGTTTGGAAAAGCAACAAACGGGTCTTAAAAGACTATTGATTTTTAACTATAACATATTCTAGTATATGCGATATCGCACTCATAACATATATAACCACTTCCATCATATATATCATCAACACCAGCACAACCTATCATCACATATATCATCGCCACTATTATCATAAATGCCATCACCACCATCACACATCACACATCGCAACAGTGTCATCACACAACACAACACATCTTCTCAAATACCAACATCATTATCACATATCAGGACGGTATCAATACTCATACCATCACCACCATCACACATCACACAGCGCAACAGTATTATCCCATATACCATCAGCATCATCACACATCAGGACCGTATCATTACTAATACTATTACCACCATCACACATCACACATCACACATCGCAACAGTATTATCACATATACCATGAGCATCATTACACACCACAACAGTGACGGGTATCATCATATATACCATCATCGCTAACATTACCGGGGCGGTCGGGTAGCATCGTGGTTAAAGCGTTCGCTCGTCACGCTTCATCACATATACCATCACACATCACAACAGAATCATCACATATACCATCACACATCACAACAGAATCATCACATATACCATCAACACCATCAAATAACAGTCCCATCACATATACCACCACACATCACAACAGAATCATCACATATACCATCAACACCATCAAATAACAGTCCCATCACATATATCATCACACATCACAACAGAATCATCACATATCCCATCACACATCACAACAGAATCATCACATATCCCATCACACATCACAACAGAATCATCACATATACCATCCCTGGTAGCTACTGAAGAATAATGTGTAATTTAAATGATTCTAATTTCCTCTCTGTTGCAAAGATGTTCCATGCAGCCAACACATTTTAATAAAACAGGCTTTTCAGTTTCGACAGCATCCTGGGTCCCCTTTGTGGTGCAATATTGGAACATTTTGAGTAACCATTCACTACGCACTTAGTCATGGCATTGCGAGATACTTGTCTCATTATTAAGTTTCAAAGGAAAAGTAATTATTCCATTCGTGTTAATGTAGTGGCCATATAAATTCAGCATTTTCAAGTGCATATCTTCAGGGATGTTGAAGTAGTATGGCAGTAAATACATAAAATCTGTAAATTACGATATGTTCTGCGTTTATTTGTGCAGAACAAACTAGATTAGGAAACCGCTGAAAACAACTTATCTAAACATATGCTTCTTTTAATTCCCAAACATCAAACGATGTAAACATGAAATCGGACACACGAAACTAGCTCTATATCAATCAAAAACATGTAGATGGGGTTCCTTCTTGATACTCAAATTAAGCTTAAACTAACAACTTGATTATTTCCATATGTACAAGAATTAAAAGTAAGCTTGGAATAAGTCACCTTGTATCATGAAAGTGTATGCTTCTCAATTACTGCCGGGGAGATTTTCAATTACAAGTATTTGATCAAAGGTTCCATATTCCATTCTACCTATTGAAAAACACTGATCAAACACAAGCTCAAACGTCCATGCCTGAATCCATAAATGAATAATTAATCAAACAAATATGATCCTTCGCGAGGTTCACGTTTTATAAGAAAGAATATGACATCCTTTAGACGTTCGGTCGGAACTCAAATTACATGTGTAAATTGATACATTGATCCAGCCTATATTCATCACGAACCAAGTAATCTTGTCAATGTGTGAAAAAAAAGTGACTATCAAGCAAATTAAGGACTAAAGAAGTTCTCATTCGTCCATTCACATTACCTGAAAATTTAATCAGTGCCTCTGTAACAGTCATTAACGGGCCTTCAGAACGTCTTGTCCGATTATCGCTTCAACTGTCGCGAACACTAGGTATCATCACTATTCGATAGTGATTCATAAACAACACATGCTTATGATATAGTCGGAATCGAACAATGGACTCTGCTTTCAACAAAGATTTATTTTGATTACGGAAAGGGTTTCCATGCTTTCATTTGAAATTGTAGCAATGTCCAGGTTGATCTGGGGCAACACAGGCCCCTTATACATCATGCTTATTCGGGGTGATTATATGGGACAATTGTACTGTTACCAACGTTTTAGTGTAATAGTATCGCGGTGATTTGAGACGTACCTTTACTTTCGCACTATGTTGACGTCCTTGCAATAGTCAACATGATGACAATGGCTGACAAGTCTTAGATTTGGCAGATTGATAAGAAGGTTAAAGCAGGTAGAGCCGATTATATGATATACATATACATTGTTTACAAATATACCAGGGGCGGCCGGGTAGCCTTGTGGTTAAAGCGTTCGCTCATCACGCCGAAGTCCCGGGTTCGATTCCCGACATGGGTACAATGTATGCCCCTGTCTGGTGTCCCCCGCCGTGATATTGCTGGAATATTTCTAAAAGCGGCGTAAAACCATACTCACTCACTACAAAGATACCAACATGTTGCTTCAAGTGAAGGTGTCTTTTGGCTATATACAAATGAAAATTTAATGGAAAAACGGCATTGTTCTCATGTTTCGCGGTTGATTGATCAAGTTTGTTCATCTTGTTTAATCTTGAAATAGTCGGTTACCAGAAGTAATAATAGTCACAGCACCATTTGCACGTTGAGAACCAAATGGATAAGGACAACAGACGCCACTTAGTAATCATTCGGTATTTTTAGACATGGTTGTAAACAAATGTTTCATGATCACTTTTTCTTTTTTCATATCAAGCCTACATCTTACTCTTACATACATGTATTTTTTTTTTAAATAATAGAAACAGTATTAACAAAGGAAGAAACACATCAATTGCCAAGTGAATCGTCTTTGCATATATTTGCAACCTTCGGTTACAAATGTTTACATATTTATCAAACATGAGATGAAACAATTGTTTAATGGCTATTTTCGTTACTAAAATGACAGACGTAGTCAAATTTAAGTCAAGTGATGTAACAGCAAATCACATCCAGATCTGGTCTCTTGTAGATGTACATATTTACCGATTATTTAATACCGCTTTTAAACAGTTTTGATGCATATATTTCAAAAGAAATGATAGATATAAAATGCCATAGTAATTGCAAAAGTGAATTTCATCAAAATTTACCATTCTTGGCCGTTTTTCTTCAGCAATTATTTTAATAGCTGCTACTTAATCTTCCAGTTGCAAGTGCTTCTTTAGCAGCCGAATTGGATGAAACGCCACGGTAACGACCTAATGGATTGTCTTCAGACGTCCAGGAAGCCAGCTGTTTAATCAAAGACTTACTTTACTCGTACAATCCGTTTCAGGTCTGGTCTTTGGAACAACTATACATAATTAGTTGACTGAAGCTAGTACTGATCAATCACACGATACTCAATTAAACTGTCCAGGTGGTTTCCCCATATATACTTCCGTAAGACAAGCCAGCACAAAGCTGCACAAAGCTATCTTAAACTGACTCTTGTGTTTCCCATGCTGCTTATGTGCGCGTCCCGATTAGGTCAGCTTCGCTGCGCGTTTACGCTAACGTTAGGTGCGCGTTTACGATTAAATCTAAGTTACGGCAATGTCGGTAATTGTATTTATTTTTGTGTTTCTGATAACGTTTGCTGTTTGGTTTATCTGCGTTAACAATTACGTTCTTGTACATACACATGTTGATGATTAGTTTACGTCGAAGCGTAAAGCTTGTCAATCACCATTTTACCGTTATGACGTCACATGTTTCACGTTAAAAGGAGCGTAGAGTGGTGGAGTCGCCTAATGTGACTCATGTTACATTTATTACAGAGGCTGCTTGTTGAACAATCATGGTATAGCCTCGCAATTGTTATATCATTCAGACTTGTAACTTTGACTTCAAAGTAATAATCAGCCAATTGAAAGCATTAAAATAATTTTCATGAATGCAATCATGAGAGTTTATCGTCATGTTGAGTGAGCGAGTGGGCATCTTAAGCATTCACCAAACTGTGGATACAGCGTGACAAGCGAACGCACGAACCACTAGACCACCAGACCTTAATTTCAGATTAAACATATTTCATGAACCAAACAGGACAAGTGTTATCATGGGTACTTGTTGGATACCAAAATGTAAGTGTGCACACTTGAACTTTTTTTATCCGCACCAATGTAACGGGACTCCAGTCCGAAGTACCAGAAATAAACGAATGTTCGATGCTCCTTGTTGGGTATTGCGAAAATATATTAATCCATTTTAAGGTAATGTCCATATTATCGAGGTTATATGCTCTATCGAGTATCTTGATGACGTAGAGCTCTCTACGTTCCTTTGATTGACATCATTTGTCAATATTTGACTTGGCAAGCAACGATGCTAACCCCTTGATACGGGGAACTGTAAATATAGCCTCTTCGTTGCTAAATAGTGTAAGCTTGTACCTCAAACACTCACACATGATCAGACAAATATTTACTTACCTTCTGAACTATTTACACCAATCATCAATTACCTTTTATACTGATAATTACCACCTAAATTCCATTTAATAATTTAATTTAAACTTTGGATGTGAAAGTGCCATAGAGGCTCAACATTATTTTGAACCCGGTTGCACCTGTTGGGAAAAACATTGTCGACTCAGCACCGCAATTAGGTATTGGTGTACCGTGTCCTGTTGGCAGAAATGTGTGGAAATAGCAAGCAACAAACGCCTGTCTATCAAACAGGCTTTGATGATCTGAGAAAGAAGTACGACCTGTGAAATTAATTTTCAGAGCGGCTTAAAAAGATTGGCATAAAGTGTAAAAAAGAGTGGGTAGTTGATTCATAATGAGCAACAAATTATTTACCGTACAGTGCACCTTCGTACTCACCAAAAATACGTCAGTGCGGTAACGTCACTATGTCGATTATCAAGCGGTGGGATTCCTTATTTCTGGGGAATAAAAAGATTTTTTTTAAATTTAATGTCTTCCGCAAAGCTATCCTTGAAGATCATGGGATCAGTGGGAGAGAAATACCCATGCACCAACATCGTTATCGCGAGACTACGTTCATATCTGACGCCATTTTAATTGTGTGTGGTGTCAATGCATGGAACCTGGTTGTTGAAGAGTAAATCATGTTAGCATGTAAATATTTGTAACATAGATACGTTATTTCTACATTTAACCACGACTGCATATAAATCGTGAATACTTAACGAATATGCCGAGAGCGAATGAATTGCGGTGGCAGTAACGGCATTCCTTAGAAATTAAACCTAACGTTGATGTGGCTTTAACACGGATTGATTTACGTTCGAAATCACATGTTGAACGTGATGCAGTTTTAGGAATCTTACCTTAAAGATGCAAATGTACTTAAAACTGTTATCGATCGAAGTCCAGTGCCGGTGCGTGGCCTGTCAAATGTAGACAATGTTATCAATAAAACAACGCGTCTCACATCGCGGTCAGTTGGTCAGTGCTGCATACCCATGTCCTGATAGCACGGGTCACTTTGAGAGATCTACAGTCTTGTAATGAAGTGGCTGACCGACACTCCGGGAGACCGGAGCTTGATTCAAGGAAGCGGTATTCGTTTTAATGCTCAGGAGAAGAGAAGGTCCATATGAGTGTAATCTCAGTGATGTAGGTTTGTCATGGAATTAAACCTCACTGTCGCAAGAAAGCCGAATGGTACAACTCATTAAGTCATTAAATACCCATATATCACTGGAATGACAGCAGATGTTACAGGGCGAATTGGTGCCAAAGTGTGGGTGTTTGGAACGCTATTTACATATGTCTCAAGAGAGAGGGACTATGAGTGAGATTCGTTTACGCTGCTTTTCACGGTATTATCTTTCTGCAGAAATTCAGGAAAATAATGTAAAAAATGAAATCAAATGTCATCTGAAGTTAACTGAGAAAACAGTATGTGAAATGCTGAACTTCCTCGTTGATAACATCCATGTGACATTTGGGGTAAGAGATTTAGGCAAGAAGTAGGCATCCCAACGAGCACCAATTATGCTCCCTTTCCTGCTGATATGTTTCCTTATGCATATGAATCGGCATTTCTGTCCGGATTGGCAAAATCAAAAGGGGGTTCTGTCTAGAAGGTTTAACTTAAGCTTCAGGTATAGCAATGTTCTGATTTCGTTCAATAATTGTCAAATAACCAATTCCCTTCCGCCAATTTACCCACCTGAACTAGAAATGTTAAAGACCAGTGAAACTGCATCATCTACTTCAGATTTAAAAAGATGCATGAAGATTCAGAGTGATATGACAAGAAGGATGACTTTAGGTTTCCATTTATGTCGAGCAATATTCCTGCAGCTCTCGTCTTAAGTGGCTACATTTCACAACTTTTGATCGAACATGCTCTTTCTACGAAGATTTGAAAGGGCGCCATACAACTCTTGCTCAGAAGTTGTTTGATCAGGGTCGGAACATCCAAAACATCAGCAAAGTTTTCCAAACATTTAATATAGTCGACATGTGAAGGACATTTCCAATTTTGACGCATCAGCGACACAAATGGTGTCCGATACGATTCCCTATTTTTGACGTTGGCCATATGTTCTCTTGTTCCTTTTCATTAAACAAACTGACTTGACTTTGCATATATTCGTGACGGGTGCCACCGATGGGGCAGGATACGCTCACCTTTTCGCGAATATCTTGTATCATGACTATTTGATACAGATGGAGTCGTTCAATGGACGAAGCTTTTAGTAGAGATTTCTTATGGTTTTTGTCGCTGTTTCAGGATATCAGCAAATACCATATTTGACCGTTATTTGGTTTAACGTGACTGAAGAGGTAAGAAAAAGAAAGCAGCGATGATTTGATTGTATGGAAATATAGATAGGGGATATGGGTATGACGTAATTATTTTCCCGAAGATTTATAAAACTTCAAAGGAGATTTATCATAAGGCACTGGAATTGATGCCACAATCAAATCACAGCTAATCGGTAGACTCTTGTACAACGTGTCCTTCTGGTCATATGACAAGGGTACTGTTCGATAGAGCGACGTGAGGAGATCTTGGGTAATCGGATTTTGACTTACATAGAAGGCTGCAATAGGAGAGAGAAAGGTTGACGTATGAGGGAAGTTGCATGGTCTAGACAACCTGTCGTGTGTTCTAATCGTCTTTTGATATTCCAAGAACAAGCTTGCTGGAGATAAACTTGTTGCAAAATGCTGCATGTTTGTTAATCACGGGGGACTTAGAATCAGTATTTATCCAAGTGATGTCAGTTTACATAGTTTCTAGTTAGGTTGCGTTGGTGTTTATATTTTCCATCCAATGAAACTCTTTTCGAAAATATTATCAACCTTTTACTTCCGGGTACAGCGAGTGCTTCATAAAACATGTGTAAAGTGATAACAGGTTGCATTGCTTCTAGATAGGTAACGTAGGTGTTTATAATTTTCATCCAATGAAAAGTCGTTTCGAAAATGCTATAATGTTTTACATCCGGGTGTTTCAAATTAAAAAAGCCCAATGGACAAGAATGGTCTCGTCGATTATGTATTCTATGGTTCTTGTAACCACATCGTGAATTGAACTGACATTAGCGGGAACTATTACTGTATCTTGCGATATCGTTTGTTTCATTGTTTTCATAGGTTAGGCCGGCGTTGGGATTATTTCTAAATCCGATGACGTTGTTGGGGTAAACCGATCATGACTCAAGAATCTGGTGGATTAAGCAGACAATTTGGTTGAAGTACCAGGGTGGTGTACAGAGAGTATTTTGGTCGTGGGCCAAACTAGAATTAATTTGGTGGAGTGTCGACATTGTGTGCTTGTCGTGCCATGATGAAGCACAATGGACCAACACGACCTGATTGAACCTTGTTCTGCTGGCGGCAGCCGTATAGGATAACCCTTGTACTTCGCCAACCGTATAGGATATCCCTTGAAATTTCACACTGGTTCACTTCAGCAGTGTCTCGGAACAGAGCCTTAAAGCTTTCCTTACAGCTAATCATGTATCCATATGTCTCGCGGGTACGACGCAGATGGTGGATATTTTATTTCGATTTGTTAACATTTGCGATTTGATTTAACGTTTTTTGTATCCTGATGGCACGTTGTATGAAGACAAAACGCATGATTAACAGGTGCACCACGTGTCATGATTTACACGTGTATTACTTGTCATGGAACACCCAACTGTCAAATAGAGATCATTTGAAAAGGTCGTTAAACCCCAAAAGACTGACTGTCATTGAACACGTGTACAAGCAAAATGCATGTGCGGCATCGCATATACAGTAACGGACTGCTCTCGGTTAGTCATGTAGACTAATCAGGCGGCAAGCTGATTTTTAAATCTACCAATGTTGAGATAAACATCCATCATTATGCCACAAAATCCTACTTTCTGATCACAACATACAACTTGAAGCGAGGTTCAAAATTGATTATGTCAGCCGATGTCGAGAAAGTGTTATAAATTAATCCTCCCAGTCAAACCTGTTTGCAGTTAAAAAATTTACGAACCTGGTATTAATGGCAAAATCACTTTGGTAAGATCTTCTCATAGTCTTAAATAAGAGTTTAAAGTTCGATTTACTATATATCCCCTGTTCTTACTATGAGAAGCTTCAGGTCGAAAAAATCATTATGCTGTTTTTTTTCTAAAGTTTTGAGCCATAATAGCATGAACACTTAACCTCAAACTTTTCCATTACAGATTCAACGGGTTTGTCTCCTATCGACATAGCAGTCTAACATTTGAAAACTGCCTTACATATCTGAACCATGTAAATCTGATTTATTGCAAAATTAAGCCAAGCTACCAGGGTGTGTTGAGCAGTAAATCAACCACATGGGGCATCTTTTACACAGTTATGCAGCAACCATTAAAGCAAGCAGACTTTCGCCAAGCACTACTCTAAACAGTATTTACAGCCCCCAAATGAAGTAATGCTCATTCTGGCCACATGTAGAGGACTGTGAGACTATTGATGCCATTTTGTATACCCTATGTACGATCAGAGATCTCTGTAATAACATTTAAGTGTTAGCGGGATGTCAATAGATGCTTCTGCCGCCACAAATTAATACATTCTAATAGCCCGAAACACTTCCACGTGAGGTGGAACAATCCCATTTAGCAGCTGAATTGGTGTTTTCGGAGAACCCCGAGCGTCTCAGATCTCGCTCGATGCTTTACAGAGCACGGATGCCTATGCCTTAACGTGGGTTTTTTCAAGTCATAATAAAAGTTGAGGCTATTTGGATTGTAATTTAGAGTTTTGTGGATTCTAGTTTGGTTTTCGTGGCCATCATTGATTTTTTAGTCTGACCTCCTTTGCATGGGTTAGGACTAATCATATCTTCTACTTTTTATAGAAGCGACATGTTTCTGTTTGTAATTTTGTCATGTTGATTTTGGTAGACTTCGGAGAGGGGATAGCTTGTTGGAGACGTTAGTTGGTAAACTGTAATGAGTTTGCCTGTTGTGTCGAATTATCAATCCAATATCCGCTTCTGTCGACATGAATTACGCGTTAATGAAATCTCTTAAACAAATCTACGCGAGTGACCCGACGTGTTAAGTTAAATGGACACATATTTGCTAACACCAATGTCTACACGGGAAGCAGTTCGACAACCTCGGTTCCACGTAAATAAATAAACATTACGCAATGACATTTCTATTTCGAGTTAATCAATCAAATGTGACGAGATTTACACGAATAGAAAAATCATTCAAAGCGTTCACTAAATCAATGCGTTTGCCTACTTCACTGTTGGCAGTGAAACTTCCCAGTTAGTAGCTTAAGACAATGTAAATTGTATACGGCAACCGCAAACTTAAACGACCAAATTGTTGTATGAAAACGACGAATGGTTATTTATTTGTGAGTGAGAGAGTATGTACTTACGCCGCTAAAAGGAATATTCCATCCATATCACGGCGGGGGTACAGTAGTATCATCTTCATACATTGTACCCATCTGGAGAATCGTGGTGACGGTCGCTTTTACCACTAGGCTACCCCATTGCCCAGGTAATTGTTTATGACCTTGTGAACTGTACGCCGTTTTATCTTGGTAACTCGATCACCACAAGGACCATCAGCCCAACAATCCGTTCCTTCTTTCTCCGCCTTGTAATTGGAAGGATGACGACAAAGGACAAGGTGTGGTGAGGGCCTCATTGTAGTCAGGATCTGCATAATTTATTAAATGGGCAAAACTTTTAGAAATTGTTATGAAAGTTACCATCACCAGCTCCTACTATTTGTTCTTTTCAACATGGGGCGCGGGTTGCCCAGTCGTTTAAAACCCTTCAGTTCACTATGCAGACACCTATGATCGTGGGTTCGAATCCCGGTTCGCACCGATTATGTTTCTAGGTTTGTAAGCACCATTCCCATGCTCGTGGATTTCACCAAAGCGGTAAACGTCTGAGACCTGCATCACTTCGAGCTTTCCTCTCACATTAAGCTGACACGCCGTGATGTTAATAGAATGTTCACCAAAGCGGGGTTTAACCCAACTCACTCACTTATTTCAACACCTGCGTGTTTGTGGCTGTTGTTAGAGTTTTTCAAAAGTACTTTTTAAGTACTTAAACATATTACGAAACTTTTAACAAAGCTGATTTTCCAAAACAGTGTAGATAGATTGATAGTCATAGATTGAAGATGGCTGAGGAGCTAGTTTCTTTTGTCGTGAGCGATTGGATTTTGTCAGGTGAACAATTGATTTGCCTTTGTATGTGTTTCTGACGGATACCACTGATTGGACACGATGCACTCACCTTTTTGTGAACACCTGCGATCATCAGTGTTTGATGGGGATTTATGCTCACGATAGAGTCGAAATTGTACAATCGAATCTGCTTTTGGGTGAGATTTCTTATGATTATTGGATGGATTTTGTCTCTTTTATTTAAATTTGTTAAGATGGTCATTTATTCATGGCTTTTTTAAAAAAAGGTGACGCGGAATCCATGACGATTTAAGCCTATGAATATCGGTATAACTCTTCATATTCGAGAAAGATAGGCTTTATGTGTCGTTAAATGAATCCTGACATACGGCAGTTCGAGTGGCACAGTGAACAAAAAAATACGAGCAGACATCTTTAACACAACTAATAAGCACCTAGTTCTGCCTGAAGTACGCTCTACCAGATATTATCCATCTCCAGTTGTGGTATTGCTCAGGTAAATGTCACTGATAACACCATCCCTTCCAAACTAATTAATCGTCAAGTGATATATGTCGTGAAACTCGAGCGCTATTGACATTTATTCCCAGCGTTCATAAGCCAACAACCTTTACCCGATGTCTCTTGTATTATTGAATATATCATTTCCAATCAATTTGTAAGAAACGAAAACCTTTACATGTATTTTTGTAAACCTATCCCAGTGGTGGAAGTTCATTGCTTGTCTGTTACTTTCATCGCACTCTTCATCTCACACATTTTATAATATGTGTGAATAATTTCTGTTCAGGTATTAATCGATCATTTCTTTGAAAACTCAGAAGAAACCAAAGATGATAATCAGATTACGGATGTTGGAGGAAGGGAGGTAACTCCAAATATCTATGGAATTTGCCTACCATGAAAGCAAAGCAAACAACAGATTGCGATCGATGTCCCGGGGAAGTTCGTATCTAAAGAAAAACCTCAGGCAGCAGTCGGTGAAAAAGGGAAAGAAATATTCTCTCTTTCTCTAGATGTCATTCCGGATATTACAATGAAACTTTATTCAATTACACGTGATTACAACAATTAGAAAGGCATAACATTTTTACAATTCCGATCAGCTCATGAAATCATATACATATATGGAGACAGATATCCACCAAAAGATATAGTATACCAGTTTGTAGAGGTATATGGCGAATTGCAATATGTTTTCTACATATATTGGTCCAAATTCTGTTACAGCACCGAATAGAAACGATAACATATCTGTTTCTTCTTGCATTTCGAAATCACAAAGTCAAGAAAGTCAATGTGAAAAGAGAAAAATGCTTTTCCTTCTGATGTAAGCGTTTCATAGTTTAATATAATATGGCTGGCATAGTCAGATTCATGGTTATGGCATAGCTTGCATTCTTTGGAAAGTTTATTGCGCGATGATACTTGATGATAACACAAAGTTGTACAGCAGGTCGATATTTCCGAGTATAGAAACGCGAACTGTCCAAGTACATGGTATGTTAATTTCGTGTGAATTCTCTTGTAACGGGACATCATGGTGTCATTTGTGAGTCATAGTTGTTCTTCGTATTTGTATATAGTTTCATTAACAAGATTTCTCCATTTCATTTATGGAGGGAAAACATATTGACCGTATGTACAAAGCAAGGTACCCAACTTGTATTTAGCAAGTGTTCGATTTAAGTTATCCACAGATTAACTTTGATCTGACGGGTCGGGATCGACGCACAAAATACTTTATGCAAAGTTATTACAGTTCAGGTTGCATAAGCGATCAAGAAATAACGTTTTCATTTATCAATCTATACAGTAATTACCCAGGATTCCCAATAATGGATTCTGAAGTAGATCTTTTATCAAGGCCCTGAACAATGCTAGCAAAATATCTTTGTGTGCCTTCCAACAGATCGGCATGTTGACCCTTGATGTCAAAGAATAATTCACATCCATAGAGGCTGGTATTGAGCATCATTCTGAGCCATATTTTCACGCTTGAAATTGGATGAAGATCATACATGTAGCTATTGGATGTCGACGTCCTGGGGGTGTTCGTATCTGAAGAAACACCCAGGGTAGAAGACGTTGGGTTAAAATAGTGTAACATGGATTAATTTAGTGATATTATATCATGTACATAATTGTATAATTAATCATTTTAATCTTATTTCAGGTTTTATGATCCGGCAGACGACGATTTGTTTATGTGGATACAAGTTGCAATTAGTTGTCAGTCCGTCTGTCTCTTGGTTTTGTTTGGTGCACAGTTCTGTGTCACGGGGCTGTAACATTTTAGGTATAAGGGTATCTGGGTTGATCTATTTTCATGTCATTGTCTTAAGTGTTTTAACAATAGCCCAGCCCTAGCTTCTTACTTGATTAGTCCTGTTTTAAATGTGCATGTCATCCTCCATGTTACTAACTAGCCACACGATTACTGCATGAGGATTGCACACCAGCTTGAATATTTTACAACTCAAAGGTGAGTTATACATTTTAGTTGTTATATAAATTGTAGATTAAATTCTAATATAAAACATTGCATAAAATGGGTATAAATATGTTCATGATCAACCAAGTGTAAGTTTATACACAATCTATAATTTAACCGGTATGAATGTGCGTATGGTTTGTTTTCTATATTTAATCTTGTCAATATGCTGGCTAGGAATTATTGTTTTGTAACTGTTTACTGTATGATGTAAGATTGATATATATCATTGTTGGTAATATTGTGGTGGTCACAATTATGTATATGTGTTTCAGAAAGTATAATGGTAGTCCTTCATACACTCTTCAAAAAAAGAAACGCATAAGTGTTTTGAGAATTCCAATTAAATGTTTTTTCCTAGCAATTGTCATAAAGACTATTCTTATGTTTGATTCCCGTTAATCATGTCATGTTTGTTGTGCATTGCGCGAAAACACATCTAAAAATGTTTTTTGTAAACGTTTATCAGCAAAAATGCAAAGGATGCACGGAAATTGCTCTCAGAAATATTTTTCAGCACAATGCACGTGCAAAGTGTTGGAAACAAGAGTAGAGACACTGACTATAAAAGACCGTACAATATTCATCAGTTCATTACGAATTTTCTGACGTGAACGGAGATCGAAAAATGCCAAACTGCAGCTGACCAAAATATAGCCATTGGACGTTTGGAAGCAGGGGAGTCCCAGTCTGCCGTTGCAAGACACTTCAACGTTCACCACAGCACCATATCTCGACTATTGGATCGATATACCCGCACTAATTCGACTCAAGATCATCCCAGAAGTGGAAGACCAAGAGTGACCACCCCTGCTCAGGATCGGTACATCCGATTGCTTCACCTTCGGAATCGATTTGCTACAGCAACGGACACTGCAGGACAAGTGCCTGGTATGCGAAGAATTTCCGACCAAACCATCAGAAATCGTCTGAGGGAAGTGGGAATTCGAGCGAGGTGACCAAAAGTTGGACCTGTCTTGCCACGTCTACACCGTCAACGACGTGTCAGGTGGTGCAACAGAGTCCAGGCATGGGATTTCAGGAACTGGCAACGCGTTTGGTTCAGCGATGAGTCACGTTTTCTTCTTCAACGACGGGATGGAAGACAACGTGTATACCGACGTCGACATGAACGTTTTGCGCCGAACTGCGTTCAACAGGTGGACCGATTTGGTGGAGGGAGTGTCATTGTGTGAGGAGCCATATCCTACACGGGTAGATCACAGTTAGTGGTTGTCCAGGGCAATCTTACAAACTGATACATAGACCAAATTCTGCGTCCTCACCTCCTCCCAACTTTGGACCGCCAGAGGGAGCTGTTCCAACATGACAACGCTCGGCCCCACACAGCACGTGCAACAGTTAATTTCCTTGTTAACGAGAACATAAATGTCCTCCCATGGCCGTCCAAATCTCCTGATCTCAACCCGATTGAACATTTTTGGGACGAACTTGATCGACGGGTCCGTCAACGTCACCAGCGTCCCCACACACTTGAACAACTCGCCAACGCCTTACAGGAGGAATGGCGAAGAATTCCCCACGAAAAGACTTGTGCAATTTTTGCCAAGGAGGTGTCGAGCACTGACGGCTGCAAGAGGTGGTGTGACCAGGTACTGACCATGACGCCCCCTTGTGGCTACACATATGCAATGTGAATTAATGCTGACAATGAAGACAATGCTTTTGTCGATCACGGTGTCTAATTTCATTTGATTGTGTTCACGCATATTCTGTGTAGATACTTTAACATCCGCTCAATAAATATTTTTTAACTATGCGTTCCCTTTTGAAGAGTGTATATAATCTAGTTGTCAAGAAAAACATTTGATCAATGTATTATCCTTTATAAAGGTTTACCGTACGAGTTTGCTGTCCGGCTACTTGGTGCGTGGACACACTCCCGTGTCACCCGCAGGGTAGGTTTCTTTGAACAGACTCTATAGTCTGTTTCATTATTAGGCCATGTTATTTTTAGTCTTTTTGTCAACAGATATTTTGTACTTCACATGTAAACATGTAATCATATAAAGTCACTTGTTTAATGTATTATTGTGTTATACCTGCATATGATTATATATATACGCATTTATATACTTAGTTCATAATGATGATATATTCACCACGCGTGATTTTATTTCATGTAAATTTATTTCATGTAAGTTTCTTCTTCCACTATCATGGAATAAACGGACACTACCTCACAAACCGTAGCCTGTGGTTTATGTACATGACAACCTAACACCACTATCTCATAGCTGCATCAATAGATGACTTGAATGTTATTTTCGAACGATTTAATTCCATTTTAAAAACACATATACATGTATATGACCTTAAGCAAAACTTGAGATATTTGTAACTTCAAATCGTTCCGAAAGTACGACTGTATATCTATCAATACACAAACTGTAGCTGGCCACTTTGCACAACGGTACATCATTTGAGTTATTTGTTTATTTAATTATATATATTTTGAACCAGTCTAACGTCTATTACAATATAAATTTCAATAATAAACATCCATGAACATGTATGTTTTAGGGGTAAAATATTATCCTTATGAAAATCCACACTGACCCTCAGCACTGATAAAGGTCAGATTTCTGCCACACATAAAACCAATCCTTAAGCATGGTACACAGTGGTCAGCCGCAGCGACCAGTGTCCACTACTCAGGAAAGTAGTAATCAATATTCCCTAATCACACCGCCCTTGAGGCCTGGGAAAGAAAGGCTTTGTCATATTATTTCAGACGAAACCTCAGGTTGGAATCCTATAGTGGCAGTACATGTTGAATCTAGATGTGTTGCTCTTCACGTTTTCTAGTTAAATAATGATCGATATACATACTTCTTATTCCACTTCTGCGCCTTCGCCTACTCCTACATGTACGTCTCCTGCTGCGTCTGCGTCTACATAAACCTACGCCTGCCTTTACCACTACTTTTACGTCTGTGTCTACTCTCCTTCTCGGTCTACGTTTACTTCAACTTAAATCATTACCCCTACCTTTACCTTTAAGTCTATATCTACTTCTACGTCCATGTTTATGTCTGTTTCTACGTCGGTGTCTACTTCTACTTCTACGTCCACGTGTGTGTCTACTTCTACGTCGGTGTCTACTTCTACTTCTACTTCCACGTGTTTGTCTACTTCTACGTCTTCGTCCACGTGTATGTCTACTTTTACGTC
This sequence comes from Haliotis rufescens, assembly GCF_023055435.1. Classification (NCBI taxonomy): domain Eukaryota; kingdom Metazoa; phylum Mollusca; class Gastropoda; order Lepetellida; family Haliotidae; genus Haliotis; species Haliotis rufescens. Next base: position 6,827,964 of record NW_025963802.1, read on the forward strand.
AGTGTCTCCTTCTACTTCCACGTCCACGTGTTTGTCTTATTCTACGTCGGTGTCTACTTCTACGCCCACGTGTATGTCTACTTCTACGTCGGCGTCTACTTCTACGTCCACGTGTATGTCTACTTATACGTCTGTGTCTACTTCTACTTCTACGTCCACGTGTGTGTCTACTTCTACGTCGGTGACTACTTTCCATTCTACGCCCACGTGTATGTCTACTTCTACGTCGTTGTCTTCTCTCCTTCTCGGTCTATGCTTACATCAACTTATAGCTCTACCCTTTGCTTTGCCTCTACGGCTACATCTACGCCTACCTTTACCTCTTGTTTTACGCCTGTGTCTACTGCTACTTCCACGTGTACATGTATGTCTACTTATACGTCTGTGTCTACTCTCCTTCCCGGTCTATATTTACTTCAACTTATAGATCTACGTCTACCTTTACCTCTACTTCTACTCTTACGTCTCTGCGTCTACTTCGCCATCTACCTCTACTTCTGCGTCTACTTCTAGTTCTATTTCTATGTCTGCGTCTTCTTCCCGTTCCATTTCTACGTCTACGTCTAATTCTGCGTTCTTTTATGTCTACGTTTACGTCTACGACGACGTCTGCTGCGTGGATGCTTACACTGTACATTGGCGGATTAGAACATATTCTTAAATAGTGTGGGAATTTCTGTATCACGATATATATATACATCTTATTATTTACAATTTCAATGTTAATATTTAACCTGTTGTATTATCCCCACGATGCAAACGAAAACGAAGTGATGTCAACTGCCATTAAACATCACCACCTTCACAGAAACGTAATTAGTATTTTATTATATTTCAACGAGAAGTTTCCCTTTGATCTGCTGCCACATTCATTCTTTGCATGCTAAAGTTTGAATCCCCGTGGCATTGTCGTCGGAATTAATATTATCATGTTTGAAATGGGATTTTTTCAATATTGTCATCCACTCATTACTTGACACCTTTTTTCTGACACAGCATGCTGGTTTTATTTTTGTCCCGATGCGATGACAGACAGCATGACTCATCCCGTCGTTATATTCTAACTGAAAGGTCAATAATTTTGTTATCTGATCCCTAAATGCCACCGGCAACCATTAGCAACCAACTAAACATCTTATATTTCTTCCACTTCACTACATACATCTATGAGCAACTGAGGCTGACCATCACGCGAAAAATACCACCGTATGACAACAAGCAAAGAGTAGGCCATCCCTCAGTTAAGAGCTTCGTTTACTCGCCCGAGTTCAAAGATTCCTGGTAATGATCCATTTGACAGCCCCAGATATTCAGCATTAACTCCGTAATAATAGCTCCTTATGGCCCTAAATGACAAGCAGGGATCCCAGCAAATGTTAGCGGGGCATTACATTCAAATCAAACACCGATCACTGCCTAATACTGCATAAAGGCTGATTACTAGGGTACGTGGCCCCGGCGCTGAAGCTTTTGTTTTGAAGACCTCAGTGATTGCCCTTGGCTTCGATAGAGAAACAGTGAATCAGGTTCCTTGCGTGACTTTCATCCTTCTCAACGCTAAAAGTGTTCTTTTATCTTAACGCTGCTAGCTTCAGTGCAAAAAATACTCGCCTGGCACCAGTCGGGGAGCTAATTGTTAAACCCGGAGACATTATAAGAAAGATGGTATTCTAACATGCTTCCATAACGCCACCTTGACCTTAATTCATTATCACATTAATTACCCATTGTAACCTTTACTATATACTATTATTCTGTGTATTAAAGCATTATATATGTGAACATGCAAGGCACTACTCCCTTCAATAGAGATGCCTTTAAAATATATGTATAGGAACATGCAAGGCAATACTCCCTCCAATAGAGATGCCTTTAAAGTATATGTATAGGAACATGCAAGGCATTACTCCCTCCAATAGAGATGCCTTTAAAATATATGTATAGGAACATGCAAGGCATTACTCCCTCCAATAGAGATGCCTTTAAAGTATATGTATAGGAACATGCAAGGCATTACTCCCTCCAATAGAGATGCCTTTAAAATATATGTATAGGAACATGCAAGGCATTACTCCCTCCAATAGAGATGCCTTTAAAGTATATGTATAGGAACATGCAAGGCATTACTCACTCCAATAGAGATGCCTTTAAAGTATATGTATAGGAACATGAAAGTCATTACTCCCTCCAATAGAGAGGCCTTCAAACTATATGTATAGGAACATGAAAGGCATTACTCCCTCCAATAGAGAGGCCTTCAAACTATATGTATAGGAACATGAAAGGCATTACTCCCTCCAATAGAGATGCCTATAAAGTATATGTATAGGAACATGAAAGGCATTACTCCCTCCAATAGAGAGGCCTTCAAACTATATGTATAGGAACATGAAAGGCATTACTCCCTCCAATAGAGAGGCCTTCAAACTATATGTATAGGAACATGAAAGGCATTACTCCCTCCAATAGAGATGCCTATAAAGTATATGTATAGGAACATGAAAGGCATTACTCCCTCCAATAGAGAGGCCTTCAAACTATATGTATAGGAACATGCAAGGCATTACTCCCTCCAATAGAGATGCCTTTAAAGTATATGTGTAGGAACATGAAAGGCATTACTCCCTCCAATAGCGATGCCTATAAAGTATATGTATAGGAACATGCAAGGCATTACTCCCTCCAATAGAGAGGCCTTCAAACTATATGTATAGGAACATGAAAGGCATTACTCCCTCCAATAGAGATGCCTATAAAGTATATGTATAGGAACACGCAAGGCATTACTCCCTCCAATGGAGATGCCTTCAAACTATATGTATAGGAACATGCAAGGCATTACCCCCTCCAATAGAGAGGCCTTCAAACTATATTTATAGGAACATGCAAGGCATAACTTCCTCAAATAGAAATCATTTTAGCATTTGGTCGCATACTACATCACTCTATCTCGTAGATATCCCTTTTCATCACAACATGAAACCATGCAAAGCATTAGATCCTCGAAATGAGATCCTATTAATGTGTATGTGTGCTCATGCAAGACATCATGTCTTGATTACAGATCATTTTACTGCATATACATATACATATGACCTTCAAAACATCATTCCATTACACCGAGATAAGCATGCAACCATTCCTTCTCATAATATGCACGGCATCAAGCCCTCAGAATGAGAACGTCTAACACCATTTCTATTTGATTATGCAGGATGTGTTGCATGAATTCAATAACAGACCCGGAGCTGCTTCAATCGTCAACTGCCTTCTCGGGTTCTGTTGTAGTTGATACAAATTTGAACTTTCTCTCCGCATATTGCAGTATCCTACAACAATTCTCAATGGCTGATATCGGCTACATGTTCCTCTGGCGAAAAACCACTTGTTTATTGCCCTAACGTAAAGACTATCATCATGAAATCAATCAATAAATGTTGCCCTTTGTTGTACAATAAAGCATGCCATTCTAGGTAATATTTACTCGTGATACCCTGTAGCCCTGCTGTGTTCCAAGAGGTGAGCATTATCAGGAGTTATGAGGTTCATAGTGTGTTTATCTCAAAGAGATATCTTTGTGTCAGTAGCTCATGTCAGAGACAAAAGCTATTGTTATAATTCTCTTGTGGCTTGCATTAATGTCAATGCAGACTCGTGACGAACACTAGCCTCATTTGACCCTCACTACTTTCAGGATGTTCTAATACTCTCTTTACTTGTAAATCGTCAGTAGTACACGGGCTTGACCGACAATGGCCTCGAATCATGCACACATTGTTAGACCTTCAATGAATAATGGTTTAAGTCTCCGTATCAGATACTCCCCAAACCTGTTACATAATACACTTGCCTTTGGGATAGCATAGTGGTTTTAGCGTTCTGTCGTCACGCTAAAGACCCAGGCTCCAGTTCCCACATTGGTACAATGTGTGATATGGCTGGAATATTGCTACAAGCGGCATAATGCCCACCTAACTCCCTCACTATTAGCATTCTGTAACTACGTTTGGTCATTAACGTCGATTTTAAGTCCTGTTTTATAACTTGTGTCATTGTTGGAATGCGCAACAACATAAAATGTTCAGGTCTCAAATCATGAGACAGCTTTACGTCTGTTATCATTAAGCATATGTTCGAAGAGATCTGGAGACCGGCACAATGTCAATCCTAGGGGATTTATCATTGGGAATTGTTTTATTTCTTTCATGATTGGTCATGTCTTGTATGCCGGATGATCAAACTGATTGGCAAGTCTCCATCTTGTGCCGAAAAGAACCCACAAAACATGTACTTATGTCGTAACATCTTCATGTTTGATATAACAGAACTTGCTTGTCACGTCAAATTGACCCTGTTTGCTCTTCTAAGAAACCAGTTCGATGATGGTCACACGATTTCACAGAAAACAAGTCGTTTTTATTTGTGAACTTGTAAGGCTAAATTCGTTACATGTGTGGGGTCTGGTCCAGGCTCCATTATTTACAGGCCTTCGTCACATAGCTGTAATTCTGCTGGGTGCGGCATAAAACAACAAAGAAACCAAACATACGCGGGGTGAACGGTCTCGTGGTGTACAATAAAAGCAACACAACCCTTTCTATATTCATTAAAAATGTCTGCTAAAAGCAGAGTCGATTGAACGATTCGAATCATGAGCCTGTGTTTATGAAGTAATGTCAAATAGTGATGGTGTCAGGTGTTCGCGAAAAGGTGAGCGCATCCTGCCCCACCGGTAACAAACACATTCAAAGCCAAGTCAGTTTTTCACCTGAAAAGTACAAAGAAACAGATATTACAAGTCAAAATAGGGAATTGCATCGGACATCATTTTTTGTCACTGATGCGTCAAATTTGAAATGTGCTCCACATGTCTGCCATAATACAATTTGAAAGCTTTACTGAGGCCTTGAATGTTGTAACCTTGATCAAACAACATTCGAACAAGAGTGAAGCCCATTCATATTGTTGAATTCCTTCCAGGACTCTACGGCGAGGGCCAGGGCGGATGCATACTGTATAAAAGTCGATATATTGTCACGTAAGACGATCAGGTTCTTGAGAAAAGATTTGAACTTTTTATCATCGATTATCCTCTTTTTCTGCCATGATATGCCATTTGTACAAATCGTGTCCGAACGATTTCTATTAAAAGTATTCTGATATGTTATCTGACGCGTCGTGGATTACCCCAGCAGCAGTAGAGCTTTTTTAGTCTATTCGACCAAAATTAATCAAAGTTTGAGCTATAATGTCTCTCTAGTTCGTCGTTTTGACATATCTTTCCGCTCTAACATTTGAATAGAAATTAATATGTTTAACCAGTTCAGTGTTTTGATGAAGTGCTATTGTGTTAAAGGTGAGTTTCACTTCATATCGAACCTGCTCCAAAGTACAAGCAATTTCTTTCCGGAAGAAATGAACGGGCACAGAAAGCATAGCAATGAGGACAGAGACGTCCACGCTCAGTTACGTAATATGTCTGTGCTGTACGTTATACACACATTTAGATATATCGTTTTAGATAATTAACATTGGTTGGGTGTAAGAACTGTTTGGCATGGATGTGTCTGGATGTCTTGAATCCTTAGAGGCATTTTAGAATAATGTGTGTCTGGGTGTGACTGAGTGAGTTTGATGTGTCAGCTTCATGTGAGAGGGAACTGATCCTAAAGTGATGCAGGTCTTTCGCGTTTACCACTTCGGTGAAACCAACGAGCAAAGGCATGGTGCTAACAAACCTTATAATATAATTAGGACGAACTGGGATTCGAACACACATAGGTTTCTGGTACTGCTAACTCTGAACAATGAATTGCGGCGCCTTAGACAAGTAGGCCACCCGTGTTCAACGTGTGTTAGAAATGTATGGTAGCGGTGATTATTCATGGTTTCATCTCAGTAGGGACCCGGAATGGAATGTGTTCAGCTCCCCATTGCTAAATTGGAAACCGTGGGAATTCCGAGATAGATTTGGTCCCCGGCAATCTATGCTGTCGTAAGAGGCGACTTAATGGATCGGGTGGTCAGGTTCTATGACTTTCTTCATGACGTGTCAACTTACCCCAACGGCGTGATCATTGTTCACAATATCAATCACGTGACTTTCTGGTGCAGACTCTAATATGTACTGGTGCTCGTCATGTAGCGGAAATTTAATGCTAAATGCTGCGTTAAACACACAAGACTCGCGCACGCACACGCACACGCACACGTACACGCAAACGCACGCACACACACAGAGACCCGTGAAGACCCGTGGTAGAATAGGTCTTCAGCAACCCATGCTTGCCCCAAAAGGCGACTATGCTTGGCGTAAGAGGCGACTAACGGGATCGGGTGGTCAGGCTCGCTGACTTGGTTGATGCATATCATCGTATCCCAATTGCGTGGATCGATGCTCATGATGTCAATCACTGGATTGTCTGGTCAAGACTCGATTATTTTTTACACCGCCGTCATATAGCTGGAATATTGCTGAGTGCGGCGTTAAACAACAAACAAACACACGCACCCACACGTATGTGTATGAACCTCTGTGTTTTAAGAACCAATATAGATTAGTCTATATCATCAGGGGTCGGGTAATGTCTGGTGTAATCCACAGAATAAATATATGTAGGCTGTAGATATTTACCATTTTGAAACCAAAGACAGCAGTTTATTCGATGCTGATCAAGGAACAGTCGATGATTCGGTCTAACAACAACTCCTGGCTCAGTAAAGGGACGCAACTGTGCACAGAGGAAATTGGCCTTATGTCACCGTGCAGCGAAACAAAGTTCTGGCAATATTTCCCATATAGATTCAGAGTGTACAAAACACTCTCCACAAGACTGCATGACAAGAAGGATGACTTCAACTTTCCAATTCAATTCGCCTTTCCCTTTATGTCGAGCAAACTTCCATCATCTCTAACCCCCTTAGTTAAGCTTTCAAAATGTTTTATGGTACACATTTCTCTCTCCAAATTTGACTTACTGTTTTTATTCATGTGAACTTGCCTTTACATGTGTTTGTGACGGGTGCCACCGGCGGGGCAGGGTACGCTCGCCTTTTTGTCGAACACCAGGTATCATGAGATTTGATAGCAATTCATAAATACATGTTAATGATAAAGGAATGGCACATTGGACTTGATATATCGTTTTAGTTTCAACAAAATAAGTAAATGCGTTATCACGTGACTGGATTTCTGGTCCATCACTTGATTGTGTGATTTGTCTCCATGCCCCCGTCCCATGGCAGGAGTACTTCTGTGCAATGACAGGTAACAAACATTTTTTGAAGCAAATTGTGGCAGTGGCTGGTCCTACCGGTAGGGCAGGACATGCTTACCCTTTCCCTTAACACCTTCTTTCATCACTGATTTTCAGTGATCCATGCATATTATTTTCACGGCTATTTTGCCTTTCACACCCAATGGAATTTCGTGGCATAAGGTGACAGGTTTTCTATGGCATTGAATGTGGAATTTTGTATGTCGTTTTTAATTGTCCACAAAGCTATCTTAGCGCTACTGAATCGTAAATATATGCTCAAGCATGGAAGTTACCATGGTCTTAGCGCTGAGAAAGCTTTGTCCCCGGAATGCATGCCTCCAGGTCACCGTGCTCCACAATGAATACACAAGCCGGGAACAACGACTAGCCATAAAATACAGGCCAGACGAACAACGCGAATATGCTGCTGAGTGATGTATAGGGTTGGTGGTAATGACTGGGTAGTGCAAATGAAGCAAAACAGGCATAAATAAAACTCGCTCGAGAAGAATGAAACCCTGCAGGTTGTTAAAAGTCGATACCTGTTCTTCGATTAGGATTGATAAGAGCAAATTCTAGTGGCTCTCGCTGATGAACCGAAAACGATTACACTAATAATTCTGCTTAATCGGGGATGACATTAAAATCAATATACAGCTCTGAACAAGAACATAAATCGGAATTTTATTTCCGTGTATTATCCAACACTAACAATATGATTTATCGTCAATAGGCACAGGTATTTCAGAATTCAATTTATAAATGCTTTTGGGAAACATGGACTGGAATCTTTCGAGATAATTATCGAGCTGACGGCTCATGATTCACAAGGCAATCTAGAGCAAATGTATATCCAGCAACGGCTGACGTAAATTAAATGCCAGTATTACTTATTCAGATATTAATGCCAGTATATTGACAATGTCCACATTATTCCACATGAAACCATTTGTAAATCATACTTATTTTTCTACCATGAATACAAGTTGAGAGTCTAAGCGACGTAGACAAGAAAATTAAAACGTTTTTACAGCTAAGGGACTTAGAATTGAAAGGGAATTACCCTGATTAATGTCATTAAGGTCAAGTTCTAGGGTAACGCTCCCATCCCTGTTAACGCTTTTTCAGTCTTATTGTCGGAACCTCAGCCCAACCTCTATCGATTGTCTTCATCTAGAAACAGTTTAGGTTATTAAATCATCCTATTCCATGGAAAGTGTTTTTTATTTCCGCCATCAAACCCGTGTCCTTTTGACCTGAGCTTGAAATGACCAATCCTGCAGCAAGGCTCACCAATTATCATCACAGGATGACTTCTCCACTGGACTTACCGCTGGTAGCTTATGCAGGTGCCTGTGGTTTAGATCAAAGAACCTGAGCAGATCCTTACGCAAAAGCGAGACCAATTCCTGTAGGCACCACTTCATACATGCGCTTCGTCAAGGCAAATATCGAACAAGTTCATGCAACAAAATGCAATCATACAAAGGGTTAAAACAATCCCCGTTTTCGATTCCCTTGCCGTTTTTCGTACTTAGAAATTACATTATTAGATTTCAATGTTTGGGTATGTGCAGAAATCGAAAGAATTCAGTCCGAATTAAGTACTTCTTCAACAACTGGGAGAGCCCTCAGATGAGAGGGTTTTACGGGAACTTTCGTTATGTGGCTTTGGTAATAGGATCACGCGAGTAGCTCAGTAGCGTTAAAGGTGTGATTGAAAATCTCAGCATAGTGGCGATATGGCTTGAACCATCTAGGAACATTGGAGTTGTCATCCTTTTAAGATATTAAGGCATTTCGACCAAACGTTTTCTTTCTATTGTGACGTAATCGATTCTCCTAAAAGGATTACATTGGTCCGATCTTTACAGAACTCAGCTATATATGTCACTCTCACGAATTTATGGGACAGTTTACGTTTACAGCGCACCATCACTGACAACGGGTGTATCTGCTTTAGCGATAACTCTTGATATACTGAGGGAATTATGCGAGAAACGTTTTCATTGCGACTGCGTTGTGTGATACTTTAATTACAGATTAGTCAATAGATGGCAGGCAATAAAATATCTTAAAATTATGGCTTTCTTGCCGAAACGTGGTTGTAGTTGATTGATATGTTGTCGTTAGAGACCGTTGCTCGATTCGCCACTGATTGTTCTTGCCAAATAGAGGATCTTAAAGAACAATGACTGTTCTAAATGACACGGAATGGGTTTAGTATGAAGTGCAATGGAACGGGTAACGTCAGGTTTGGCATGCATAGCTTGGATTAATGCAGCGTATGGCTCTTCGCAAATGCTGTATCCGGAGAGGGGAGGGAGGGAGAGAAGAGAGTTTCAGGGGGAAGAGATTTTAGAGACAGAGAGAGTAATAGAGGATATATAAATGATCAATGCAAGAGGACAACAAGTCTAGATTGTCCACCGAAACAGATTCCATTTGGAGTAAAGAGCAAAGTAGAGCTGTGACTATTATATGGATGGACCACTGAAAATCAGTAATGACCCCACGTGTTCGCGAAAAGAAGGAACACAGTGATAAACCCCAAGTCCAACCTCGAAGAGTTACTGAAACATGACAATTTTGAAAATATTTTGGAAATATTAAAAGAAATCATATACTGCCGGGCAAAAGAAAGTATACCTCATGTTTGATGGTGGATAAAAATAAAACAAACAAGAATTGCTTATTCGATGGTGATGTATTTTATATGGGTGTCATAGTTGTTTTTTGGGCCCCAAGTTTACAGTGTTCCGGCGACAGTTTTCAGCCATGTAACGTTTTGATAAGATTCGTAATATTTCGGGCAAATCCAATTTTCAAGTGTATGGTATGTATGCACTTTAATTTAGAGAGAGAAGCGCAAATAGAATAGCATGGCCTACATTATGTGAGTGTGAATAGTTCCGATATGAATTCCTGTAAATGCTGGTCCCAGATCACATATTGGATCGAGGCTAACATATTGTAGTGAGTGAGTATGGTTTTACGCCGCTTTTAGCAATATTCCAGCAATAGCAAGACGGGGGGCACCAGAAATGGACTTCACACATTGTACCCACGTCGGGAATCGAACCCGGGTCTTCGGCGTAACGAGCGAGCGCTTTAACCACTAGGCTACCCGACCGCCTCTCTAAGCGATTGTAAGGTGGCAGAACCAAAAGAGGTAATGCAACTCCCCGCTTTAAATTAGATTGCATTTGTAGAGTTTCAGTCATGTTGTGGTTCAAAGAATCTTTTTCCACAAATTTGGAGTTTCAAAGGACCTGATTTAAGTTAATGTCTCATGTTACAGAATGTCTCGTCTACAAGTCACCCACAGCCCGTATGTTCACGCGGCCATGTCACCTATATGAGGAACCCCATCTACCAAATTAAGTTTGGGTTTGCATTTGAAACACCCAAAGCGTTTGGTTAAAGGGTCACCATCTTTGATACGACACTTGTTAGTTTTATTTATGGCAGCTTAAAAGAAGTTATAAGACACTCGCCCGGCGTCATTGATCGCCACGGTTGGCGTGACGTCATGAACGTCCCCAGTGGAAATGTCACCGAGGGCGTTACAACCTGCCAGAGTCTCAATAGTTTGACATAAACACACAACATCACGTGGCTATGCGTGATTATGGTCTTTGAGGTTATTAATAAGGGCCTGAAATACAACTTCCGATGCTGCTTGTCAACTTGGTGTTACGATGCTATAGCCTAAAGATAACATAAACAATAAATCCTATTTCTAGGACTAAATCACTGGTCCATCCAACTGCTTTCTTCTAATATGACAAAAGGCCTGTCACTTCTCACATTCGCTGTTTGGAAAATATTTGTGTTTTACATAAAGTCGTCCCTTTGAAGTTTTTACAATGTTATATGGCGGATCTGGGATTATGTGAGCCATTAACGTAATTTAATAATTCTAACTGATTTATGGCCTTGTTCGACACAATGATTTTAGCAAATCAAATGCCGTAATTACGTTATGTAATTGATAAATGTGTTTCCGCATCTGGTACCTGTGGTTGGTCCTTATCCAGACTGTTCTGTTTGAAAACAGAAGTTATATTGGTCTAGTTCTTGTCTATTTTATATAATAACTGTTCTATATGGAAGTGGACAGTTTCCTTCTCCTGGCTAAGCATTAACAGTTCTAAATGAATGTAGACAGCTGTCTTTGTCTAGTCAGGTCCTGGCTAAGCATTAACGGTTCTATATGAAAGTGAACAGCTGTTTTGGTCTAGTCCATGCCCTTGCTAAGCATTAACTGTTCTATATGAAAGTGAACAGCTGTTTTGGTCTAGTCCCTGCCCTGGCTAAGCATTAACTGTTCTATATGAAAGTGAACAGCTGTTTTGGTCTAGTCCCTGCCCTGGCTAAGCTTTAACTGTTCTTTTTGAAAGTGGACAGCTGTCGTCATCTAGTCCTTACATCTAAATGTAAGAGTTGATGTGAGGCAGAGCCATTATTACCGATATGACATGCCCTTAGAGTTTAGATTGTTTCGAACAAAATGTTTTCCGCGAGGCCGAGGCGTCATTTCCGAAAAGCGATCACGGCATTGAAATTAAAATTTCCGCGTTTGAAGGAAGGGCAACGAATCGGGTCCTCTTTTCAGGCTTATGAAATTATCCATATTCCTTACTATCACACATCGTTGTGGTCTCCGCTATTAAACCGTAGTTATAACAACGCCCTTCTGATTCCTTGATTAATTCAGTTCCTAAGCATTTCCTGTCAATGTTTTATTTTCGGATAAAATTCCTGGACTAAGATAGTTGCCATCGTTGCACAGGACAAGCCAAGCCTTTTCGCGAACACCAGGTGTCAGTATAGTGTGTTTACATTGATTCGTGAATTTAGGTGTCTTGGATTTGTCGCTTCTGTGTTGTTGTACGTCTTTGTATATATCTCTTTTTACGTTACGACTTGACGTTATATGTCAGTTTCTGTATCGTTTCAATATCAGGTCAACATGAAAAGAATAAAACAACATCAGGCTTATTGTCCAAACTATACTTTAAGACAAGTGACTAATTGTGTTCCCACAAATTGTTACTAATGATGATCATGCAAGACGAATATCGATCAGGAACATCGATCAAGAACCATACATAACTCGAAGTATCTGTTTAGTAACCTAACGTCGATAATGAAGGATATCAACCGCAAATATGTCCCTTGATGTCTGGAAAACTGTCTTGCTAAGCGTAGGCTCTTAATAACAGAACATTTCTTCTTCATCTAATCCTGCCTGTCATAACGCCTGTGATGTACTCAAAGATACAGCTAAATTGATTTGAAAATGTCAAGTGTAATGCCAGATATTCTGACAGAAAAACGTTATTAATTAAGATACATCTGAGAGGACGACAGATGTCAAATCGTCAAGTCCGTTGAGGACGGACGTCGAGATGGTACAGCTTCGACTTATCCGTTGTACAGCGTATTCCGGATACAACGAATTCAAAGTCATTTAATGGCATGGCATTCTGATATACGTTATGGTTCAAATTAATTTGGAGAATTGTCATTTTATGTAAGTCCCTTGTAATTGCCAGACCATTGGTATATAGACTACTGAAAAGTGTTCATATTACTGGTATTGATATGTCTTGCCATGACAGATTAACTGTAGTCATATGAACAAATAGGGTGATCCTTAAATCACATTGAGAAGTATACGTTATTATTCAAATGAATTAATTTAAGTCCCTGTAAATAGCTTGGCATTGGCTATAAATTAATTTTGAGACAAAGCATCTTATTTTATGTCCCACGTAAATGTCTAAGCATTGAGTATATACTTTATTGTTCAATTTAATTTTAAGTCCCTTGTTGTTCGTTATAAGAAACTAGCAATGTTTATCGGACCATCTTCCTTCCAGTGCATTAATCTTTTAATATAAATGTACGAATGACAAACACAAAAAACATTTAATCAAGGCATTTTAGGGTAAGATGGATTCGCATGCATTTGAATGCTTTGAATGAATTTTCCTTCCGCATGCATCAGAATGGTGTATTTTTTAAACGAGGTGCATGCCATTTCATTGTCCAACTCTGGTCGTTCGAACTGCGGCACTCATAAAGACTGATGCTAATTTCAAAAGTCCCCAATTCTATCGGTCTCCTAGGCCTTGGTGTTCTCGTCAATGCTGTGAAATTAATTTAGAAGTAAAGTATGTTCAAAGCCAGAACCGTCCAAGCAGAAGTAACAACTGTGGACTGCCAGTTTCACGCCATGGCCAGCGACAGTTCAAGATCAATACAAACTCCACTATTTGCCTTGTACCCGAGACAAGGGATGCATTAAAGATAAAACGAAATCAAATTCGTAACGAATGACAGAAAATATATAGAAATAGAAATAGCAAAAGTGATTGCGACGTTAAAAACAGATATATGTGAAAAACGGAGAGGGGCATCTTTTCATATAAATGCATACATACGATGTGAGGAAAGTGTTAGATCATAACGTTTGAAGACGATATGAACGTATGAGAACCATGTTAGACAAGTTTCAATATATCTTGCGTACATTGTCTGCCAACATAATATGTTTAAAAATCTAACATTAAAATCGATAATGCAGTGATTATTTAGTTACATACAGGGACAGATGTTTGACAGTCAAAACGTGCTTCTCAATCCATTATGAAGACAGTGTTTCATGACCACGTATCTTTCCCTGAATGGATTGATATGCTTGTTGTTTGACACGTTAACGTAAGTAAAATGTAAATATTTTGTCTCCAATTCTGTCTACAAACATCGCCATTCCAACATTAGTTGACTTGTATTTCAGACAGCATGATTAAATCGTGCAATGTTGACACACGATTTCTCGATCTTTCGTTATATCGTGACACTCATTTCTCCAGTTCAGACTTCATCAATTCAATATTACTCCATTGATCTCGAAACTCCGTATCTTCCGTATCTGATTAAATCAAATACAGATACTTTGAAAGAATATATACACACGTAACGTATGTTTCAGACGTTTCTGAAATCGACCACACATTCTGAAATAGAAGACAGAGCAAAGCTGAAAAGAACAATACAAGGGAATGAATCCATTCATTAGCCATTACATAGGCTTGGGCAATTGTGTTTCGTAACTGTGGTCAGACGGAACCCATTGTATTGCCGGACAGGTGCGAATGTGATGATGGCATCACGGCGTAATAACGAAGGCAGGTGTGCCTGGAAACCACAGCCACAAGGACCCTCGTATGACACACACATGGACAATCAGGACCTTCTTCTGACCTTTGAACCAGTCTCAAAGGTTTCGGGCCTTATAATCCTTGAGTACAATAGCGTTAACTCCGAACATAACTAACATATAACTGACCTTAAGATAATTTCTCTACATCGAAGGTCCTACACACCAAGGACCCCTTCCAAAATGCGGCGTTAGCGCAATGATGATCCTTGAGTGGATTTATGTATTAAATATGGGACTTATTGCTAACACCGCTTGGTTGAATAGTGCTCTGAACATTTTTGCTTGTTACCTATCATCGGAGGTTAAAGTAAGGTTGGATACAGCCGATGTTCAAAAGAAAAGATTTAGTTGCATCAGGAGTTGACAGCGGATTGAACAGCTTAGTTCTCAGCCGTCACCATCAATCATCAGACTTCCGGGTTCGTTGAACAAGTTCCATTGAATTATAAGCCTGAAAGCGAAAGTAACACTGCTTCCTATAACACTTCCATTGCTTATATGAGGAAACGGTATGCCTTTAACAATCATCAATGTTGTGTGGTACTTCCCAGGTGACATTGATCGTTCGAGTATGAAATGCTCCAGGGACTCAATTTTTATTTTTATTAATATTCATTTTGATGATTTAAAGTTATATATTATTGAAATTTTCATAAGCAATAGAAGATATTAACGCGAGAAGCCTCAAAGCTATATAACAAAACTGTCACCTACCTTCCCATGTCTGCCGCAGCTGTGATCTTAGGGTCCACCTCGATTGTTATAGGAGTAACTTTAGCTGTGTCCAACACTGGCAGCAGATGACCACAATCAAAACATGCCCCGGGGGTACTGGGCGTGAGAGTCGAGAGGGGGGTCAGTGGGGTCATTGGGGTAAGGGGGGACACTGGGGTCTCGGGAGTTACAGAGGGGGTGTAGGTGGACTCGGGGGTGGACGGGTTGGTCAAGGGAGGCACGGTATCGTCGCACGTGGTCGTCATGTTTACCGGAGTACAATGAAGGTTGTGCACAGCTGACGGGGTAAATGGACAGTTTTGTAGATCTTTATTGGGAAGATTCTATAAGGTTACCTCCAGATCCGCTCTTGAGAGACCAACAATTGATCGGAGAAACTCAATCTTCAGTTTAATCTCGAGCGTTATCCTGCGGTGTTTTGAGCAAGTGAAAGGCATGGTCCCACAATAATCAAATCAAGGGCACCCCGAACATCATCAAAAGGGGAAATTGGTAGCGGACAGAACGATTGTCCCGTCTGTTAATTCAATTGAAACACAGATAACATCGGCAATAGCCCTTTCGAAACATCTCATCATCTCAACCGTCGTCTGCTTGCACACACCACAATCCAGAGTTAAAAACCGATTCTAGAATCATCGCTGTGACTAATATAATCTCGTCTATGTATCCAGTCAGTATGTACTGTCTCTAACCGATTCCAGATTAGTTAATCCAGTATGACACCTGTTAACGTTCCAAGCAACGATCCGTCAACTATAGCGAACTTCGTCTGATTCCAGTATTTTCTTAAGTAATCCAGTTTCGGAATGACTAACTCGGGCCATTGGTACCCTCGGGGTCCGATTCCGTGGCAGCCGAGAATTGAAAAGTTCGTCCGACTAACTGTATCAAATATTTGCTCCCCAAAGCAAGAGCGAATTAAAACTCGTTTAAGAGAGCAAAACTTTTCCAATATCGTTGTCTGCCAACCACATAACGCACCCTTACTCCATTCACACGTTTAATTATTCCCTGAGGAATCTCCAAGTCAGTGTTGGTCAGGAAATGAACGAACTGGGAGAGCAAGAGATATACTCGCAGATAGCAACACCGGGCATTGGCAAGAGTGTGTACGTACACACGTATTGATGACGTCACACTCTCAAAATGGATTCTCCATGGTTCAAACGGATTGGTGATAGCTGAAAGATTGTGGGGTCGATAATACGGAAATGAGCAGGTGGGATTTAGTTCTCAGGCTTGTCTGCCGACATTTCCTGGTCTGGAGCCGAGCACGACTGACACAACGCTACACATGGACAAAATATGGCAGCAGGTTTTACAATGAGTAGCTTCATGGGATCAATCGCTACCAATTTGTCTTATAAGTTTACGGTCAATAAGGCAGTATTGTTTGGTCAATCGATCGCCCACCGGTTGTGGTATTACTTGTGTATTGATGTTCCGACTAGTCCGGTCATCCATACTTGGCCCGACCCCCTCCAATTCTAGATGACCAGTCGACAAGAGGCTAGTCGTCCTCAAGCAAAGAATCAAAGCTCCAGGCAACGTGAGCAGCGATATCGATCTCCACACCGACCACTTGCAACACCGGCGACGAGACACATGTGGCTTGTGTTTAACGCTGGTGTAATTGCTTGTTATTCTCACAATTTAAAGCCTACCAACAACGTCATGTATTTTTAAGTAGTCTCAGCTTTGAAGTAGACACTTGGAGATGGATAGGGCGTTTGTTCTGCCACCTTGTCATGGTATAGAAGAACCCTCGTGGTGAATACGCGTCGATACGGAGCTGTCATACACGTTACAGATGACGGCTTAATCAACATCTCCATCTGTTATGACACTTTAATTATCATTCAGCCGTGTAACGGGGCGATCAAAGTTGATTTGGGCAATACACAAGGGGCCAGTGATGCACCTTGGGGCATGACCATTCACTGCTTGTTTCCTTAAAAATGAAGTCGTGCTTGTGCATGCCACCAGGACATGTACACATCTAACGATTTGTCGTTAAAGCATTATGAATATTATGTTAATATCGTGAAGAAAGAACAGCAATGCTAAACAAGACAAAGAGAATTCAAAGAATAGCCAGTGGTTGTATCTCCATTTATATTTTAATCAAAAAGTCTATCGCAATTAATTATTGAATTTATCAATTAATATTTGGTTTATTCTTTTATAAATGGATTTGTAATTCAAAAACTCCTTGTGACATAATTGTGTTTCTTCTACATATGTTTGCCATTCTTCATCAATGAAAATCAAAGAATATTGCTCGTTTGTATGTATATACATTTCATGTTCCCCTACTCACGTGATGAAGGGCAAAACGTTGCCCTGAAACAATGCAGATGTAAAATGAAGAAGCTGTGAGGCATAACAATTATCCTCCTTGTCACCTACAAATCTAGTTAACTCGAACACCGAAAACTCGATATGTCGTTTAAGACAACTGTATATGGTCCTGCCAGCCTTATGGCCGCTTGACGAACTACGGATAACTCGATCGTCCACAGTACATGGTAATATCAAGGTTTAACTGCACAGGAGACTGTTCAACGCCAAACCCTAAATAACCGAACTAGCTGAAATTTTGATCGTACAGAGTGCTGAATTTCTCATATTCAGTCAAACCATTAGTGTCTTTCAAGTACGTGTATCTGTGACAACCAAGACATGTGTGATTTATAACACTCACAAAACACACAAAAAATCAATACATTCCTTTAGATGCCTTTCGAAACATATTTATATTTACAGGATGAGTCAGAGAAATGTTCCACGTCTCACCTAGACCGCTTGAACACCTGAATCATTCAACATGAGACATTCAGAGGCCATGTAAGCAATCATTTTGTCATAAGCCTTTGTAAGGAGAATCATATTAAGTAACACACGTCCATGAAGCATAAGATGTTGACAACATACGCCAGTCCAAAATAGGCAACGGTTATTTGACGCTAAATACTTAATGCATAATACTGTTGACATTATGTCCTGCACTTGTTCCTGTACGTGTTGGTTTTGCAACGGTATAAAAGTATCCGATCCCATTACCGCTTAACGTTTCATGACATCACAGCCATCTTATTTTTTATCAATTTTATCGGTTTTCACTCACAATTGGCCTTATGAGTGAATAAAGAAGAATTATGACGTTACATGTCATTGGGTTCTCAGCTGTTAAATTTAGGTCCAAGGTCGGAAAACGATACAACAAAGCTTTTCTGTTGCTTTGATGGAGAATTGGTGCTGGTCCGCGTGGGCATGAGCTGTCAATGGCTTTCAGTTAGAAAGTATTTGTTAAAAACATTACGACCACGATCAATCAAAATAGAACCATGGACCAAAGGACACCACGAAAAGCTTCAGTTGTAGAGAAAAAATCATATTATAAACTATCACAGAATCAAGAAATTACTTGGTCCGTCAATTCAAGCATCGGACATGGTTCGTTTGGAAGCAATTCAACAACACACGCAGTCATATCATTACACTCTCTTTTCAGTAATGAATAGAAACAGGATATTTTTATGGACTCTAATGTTAAGACCAGATTGCCATATAAGAAGGTAATGGCCTGGAAAGAGTCAATGAATACCCTTATGCCGAGCCCAAAGGAATATGCCTGTTATCCACTGACTCGCACATTAGGCATACATGGAGCCATCTGATGGTATTACAGTGAAATCTGGACACTGACTATCAGTAAAGCATCCCTTTCCCGTGCGATCGAATTGCTAATTATGGTATGCGAGGTGCTTAATAGCTATAGGGCATAGAAATCCGAACGGATTCAGGAAATGTTTTTATGTAGATTTATATGGACATTTTAAAACTTTTGAATAACCAGTAGTTCCAAGCAGGATGATTTTAGTTGTAGTTTATCTCTCCTTTTGCCTGACATATTAACTGTCATGTTAGGAATACGCTATGTGTAATGTATCACAGCTGAGTTCGACACAACCCTTATCATCAGTTAGCCAGCGTTCTTTAATCATGACCAATTACTTTCATTGCAGTCTGTCAATAAAGTACACGTTTATTATGTGGAATTATTTGGGTGGGATGTTTCTTTGACGATACAAAGAGCATTGATGCGCCGAATTCTTTTTTTCTATTCTCACTCCTCGGGTGAAACTGACATGCATTTGGAAAATTGATCTGTCTGGGATGAAATACCGAGTGTGCAACATATGTTATGCATATACACGAATGCTGTACCGTTGTCACTTTCTATTCTTATTACGTTCGGCCGTAACAAAGTCGAATAACCCTAATACATGACCAGCTTAATACTGATTTACGTTATCTTTAACGAAAAAGCGGATTCGTGTTTCAAGGTTCCCTCGACATCCTTGCTCAGAAGGTTGAGTGAGTAAGTGAGCTTGGTTTTACGCCGCTTTTAGCAATATTCCAGCAATATCACGGCTGGGGACACCAGAAATGGGCTTCACAAATTGTACCCATGGAGGCAATCGAACCCGGGTCTTCGGCGTGACGAGCGAACGCTTTTACCACTAGGCTACCCGACCGCCCCTTCAGAAGGTTGAGCTGAGTGTTTTGAATTCATATAAATATATCCAATATATCAGATATCCTGACAACATGAAACTTTGGCCATAAAAAAACTCGAGAACCGAAGATGGTGAGTATATGTATGCACATTAATAGACGCCTATCGGAATTCCTTAGGCTTTAGGCAAAAAATTGTAAAAATCGATTTTGAAACATCTTGTTCATCTCAGTGTACCACTGGTGCCATCATGGTCTTCAATTCAAATGAAAGCTTCCTTGGGGTCCAAGCGATAGCTAGATGGAATTCACCATTGTGAAATATCTCAGAGTCAATATATACAAAACTGAAACCACTTACACAAACATATCGTAGTGCGACGACAATCATAGTCGTCGCGTGTATATGTCTTTCTTTATGTGCGCTCTGCTACCTTGAGGCAATAGCTAGTGTGTATGTGAGTGATGAGATTAACGCTGTTTATTTGTATTTGTCAGTAAGTCTGTAATGTCTCGGCGAGACAACATCATGTGAGAGGAAAATCCGATGGGATACATGTCGTCATTTCCACTTCCATGAAAGCAACCAGCACCTGTAAGGCACTGACAGACCAACGATCAAAATCAGTGCGAATTATGTCAAAAACATTATATGCGCCATAAAAGGTCCCAATACAAGACATACCCTGAACTAAATTTAGACGAAATTTTGTATTTCTGAACGAGGCTTCACACATTGTACCCATGTCGGGAATCGAACCCGGGTTTTCAACTTGACGAGCAAGCGCTTTAACCACTAGGCTACCCGACCGCCCCTTCAAGTCTTTAGGAGGTGCAAAGACAACGTGCAGCTCAAAGGTCATTCCTAGTTCGCAATGTTTGGAATTCCACATGAACGATATGAGCCGATGGGGTGGCCTCGTGATAAAGTCGTTGGCTCGTCTCACCGAAAACCTGGGTTCGATTCCCACATGGATGCAATATGTGAACCCCAATTATTGTCCCACCAACCTGATATGACTGAGATATTGCGTACAGCCCTACTTGGCGTAAAACCCTACTCACTCTTACGGACTTTAAACCACTTATCTATCATGAGGATAGATTTATTTACTTTTGTTTTAGGGGGTAGAAATATTATCCGTTATAACCGATATTGGTTTTATCCCACTTCATTCTATCCGCAGTTAATCGCTTTGTACTTTCTGAAATAAAGGTGGACGATCAGCGAGCAGAAATTCTACATTCTTAATCTCATTCATGGCAATTTTACACGCTCAAATCTGAAGTAAGTATTTCGCATTCTTCGTTCCGAAGCAGCTATAATTTTAAGTGCTTTCGACCTGTGGTTTCCTAAGTTGGTTTGTTGTCTAACGCCGCACTGAGTAATATTTCAGTAATATTACTTCGGTCTGTAAATAATGGAGTATGGACAATCCAATCCAGTGATTGAGATGATGAGCATCGATCTACGCTATTGGGATACGATTATATGCAAGAACCAAGCCAGGGAGCCTGACCACCCAATCCCGTCAGTCGCCCCATACGACAAGCATGGGTTGCTGAAGACCAATATTATTTTAAGTGCATTCTAACTGCGCATTACACATGTACTGTTACGTGCATGCCTTGATCATATTATGGTCACAGCAATGTCGTATATGTTTTTTCCAGACGAAAGCATGAGCTAATGTGCATTAAGAGAGAACTAGCACGTTTTAGATAGACATTCAATTATTGTGATAGTCTAGCCCTCATTCTAGAGATTCAGCTTGGTAACGCATTGTTGCTTGTACCAGATTGGTTTGGTGGGCTCCAATTACACATAATCCCCGCGGAATTAGCATTCCTGGATATGTGTTGGTTCTTTGTACAGTTTAATCAATATCACTCCGTCTGTGGAGTTTAATTCAAGTCCTCGAGTGCGATATTAAAGGATGAAATCAAGAAAATTAATCATGAAATTTTAAATGTCAAATTTCTCAGAGTGGATTAACTGAACAATACCGCAGCCCTCTTGTCTATCACTATATTATATGTGTAGTTGACCCGTCAGTCTTTTTAAACAAAACTGGGATCCATTATTGTATATGTTCCTCATACGAATATATATATATGCTAATTTGCACGTTAAGCTGTATATCTGTTGAACTGCATTATATATTTTTCATTGTCTATGTCTAACAGAGCTTTTATGGTATTGATCTTTAAAAATATATCAATGTCTTGTTGTACAGTTTAAAAATTCACCGCAAAAAGAAACGCGAATACCATACATGTTGTATAATATATGAAGAAGTACTCATATTCGAAAGATATTAGATTGGTTTGATGCACAAACGAACAAACTGATACGTTGTGTGAACCAATGCTCAGGAATGCATCATATGTGACGTCTTAGATCCATGACTCGAGATGCACCATTTGGCTCGTGCGGGATTAGCGTGTAAAGTTTTGAAATCACGTGCAGAAATTCGTGATAGCACTTAAGTGATTGTAAGTTTTGCCTTGAACTGGTACGCATTGGGAACATCTCTTCTTAACGTACATACCTCTCTGTTTCTTGTGGCGAGGAGTATATAATTCCCGACCGCCAGAAAATAAAGTCAGTCTCTATTATCTGCCGAAACAGATTCCATCGTGCCCCAAAGGCAAAATAGCTATGCAAATTTTATGAATGGAACATGGAAAATCAGTGATGACACAAGGTGTTCGCGAAAAGGGAAAGCATTTCCTGCTCTACAGGTACCATCCGCCAATCACACAATGTCCTCACAAAAGTGTTTGAGTGGTGCCTAATGCGCACTCAGCAATACTCCTGCCAGAAGATGACGGCCTGTAAACAATCGAGTCTGGGCCAGACATCCAGTGAAAAGTATCACTAACAAGTCACCAAGTCTGACCAGTCGATCCATTAAAGCATTTGCCAATGAGTAATTATAAAGAGTAGAAAAACGGTAATGCTTCTAGAATTGGATAGCATCGTATATCACCTTGACAAGGAACGAGTCCTGTTTTGTAAAACAAAATGCTTATCTTAAAATATCTGGAGTGATTTTTACCAGGCCTTTGGTGGTGGAACTTTGATTGGAAAGTTTAGCTGTAAGCAAAATGCGTCTTTCCATGAAGCTTGAGTAACATGTTCATGCCCTTAAGTACCTCAGCAACTGAGACATACAGACGCCTTTAGCTGGAGCTGATGGTGTATTGCTCGACATGAAGGTGAAATTCCAGTTCTGAAAATTCGAAATTATCCCTCTTGTCACACAGACATTTTCTTAATGTCTATGTATCGATCAAGATAGGACATTGGATACGGTTTTTCAGTTCGTTTCTTTGATTTCTAACTCTGGTATATGGATGAGGTTAAGATAATCAAGTATCTTGGCAGTATTGAAAGAAATGAGGACATCTGTACATCTTAAACTGAGGTTGAACTTTTTAGCAACGTGTCATTTCTTTGATTAACCAAAGTAGTCAAAAATCCTATTCGTATGCAAAGGGAAACAGATCAGCTAGGAGAGGGGCGTAATTACATGTAGTGTCCACGGGAACTCTTTCAACTTGTCTGAATGTTCTATCCCTAAATTTGACAATGGTATTGTCAAATCACGAAATCCAGCAACTCAAATATTTCGGCGTCTTATAACGTTTCTGAAAAGAGTACATTACTTTTATAATAACAAACTAACCGAACTCCTTTCTTGGAAAAAAAAGCCGAATTGATTCGAAAATGTAATTTCGTTTTCAACTTATTAAGAAGGATAGTTGTGTAAAGTTTGAAAAAAAAATTAAAAAACTTTTTAAACTTCAAAATGTAGTTCTATTCAAACCAACCTGCAAATAAGGCTAAAACAATAGTCCTGGTTCTCAGGCAACGCCGCTATTTATGAAGTGCGCAGCAAGATTCGTTTCTATTTTCACTTTAAAAAAAACATGTCTAAGAAGGAAATCGGTAAATATTCCAGTGTCTTGAATACATAACCTCGGCAATGAAATGCTGCAATGGTAAAATAACGAGATTCAATGTAACGCGCAGTTACGAATTCAGTAATCAGACATTCGTGGAGTTAAGCATGTTGTGTGTGCTTGTCACACTTGGTCAATGAAAATATTAAATTTCCGATGTTACGTGCTCACGGTGATGTATTTTGATGAAACAAAGTCGTAACTCATTGTATATATTATGTATTATGCGCACATACATCCACACACCCACAAGCAGCTGTAACAATTTGGAAGTGCACACAAAATACCGATGTCAAATATTACAGCGCACCCATTTTTGTTTTTATTTTACTTGAATAACTCTTATTGATGTTAAATGAGGTAGGGTATTTTGAGGTAGATTGTAAATAATGTCTTGTGAAAAGTAATACTAATGCTATTAAAAATGAGGCAAAGGTGATAGATATATGGATTGGCTATTAAAGCACACAAATGTGGTTAGTTATAAAACATTGAAGATGTTTTTAGTTCTCTTGAACAACATGAAGGTTCTATGAGTTAACTTCTTTGATTTACAATAGTACACATGTATCAGGACCTTACTCATCAAGAAATTCATTCATGTGAGCAAGACCTTTCCGAGGTTAACTGTACACAATTTTGGACAAGTTTGGACCTAAAAAAGGGCCGCCCGTCCGGATTAGTTTTCCAAGAGCATGTTTTTAAAGCCTAATAATTATATTATTATTTATCACAACTGTTAAACGATACTCGATCAGTGTCCATGGATTGTTACAACTAAAGGCATAATCTAGCTCTCATTTACACAGGTGTGTGATGTTCCCGACAGAACAAAACAGACCTCGTCACAAGATCACCACAAACAGAGAACACAAGGTTTTGATAGGCTTCTTTCACAGGTTATAGGCTGAACGTTTTACGATCAACAGAGGATGAGTTGACAGTAAACATACCACTTGTCAACTATAGTTGATGAAACACCTCGTTTGAATTGATCATTATTATCACATATTTGCTCATACCAAATACCTATACGTCAGATTATGATCTTAACACTATAATGATTCCGGAATCAACATTTGCTTAGTGTCCACAACCATGACAATGATATCAATAACGTCCAACTCAAGAACATTACGTCAAAACAGGGGAAAGAGAGATAACTCAAGCACTTCCGGTTGTACTGTATCACCCTGTGGGCTATGTATTCCAACAACATGCTTTTCTTTACTTTAAGGATCCGTATTTCAAAGCTGACTCAATCGTAACGATTCCTACAGCATCATACAATGCATAATCTACGTTCATGCATAGCTCTGTATGCCGGGCGAATCGAGTATTAAAAAAAGTAATCCAGGTCTGTCAAGGTCCTGCGAAACACCGTGAGAATTTCTTACAGGTGATATCAAGCAAGCGTTAGTGTGAGTTCTGTGTTTTATGTGTTGAAATCAAATATAAATATGACGGGGGTACAAAAGGCCCTGTCGTTTGTGGCGCCACAATTCTCTATGCAGAGTTGCGTCCCTTAAGCATGCCGAGGGTTTGATCGAGAGTTTGACTTCTGGGTCGGCCTAATTATGTGAATGGGTTTCTAAGCACCATGCCCGTGCTCGTGAATCTAAAGAAGTGAAAAACGTATAAGAACTACATCGGACTTTCCTTCCACAGCAACCTGACACACAATGATATTACTGAAATGCTGTTCCAATAGGCGTTAAACCGAAGGAACCCAATCAATCAATAGCACTAAATAATCAATAATAAGAACACTACTTGCCAAATTAGAGAGCTTTAATGTCCAAAATGCATCAAGTCACTATAACCTATGTTGAAATAAATGAGGATCGGATATTAACACTGTCTGTCCTGGCTGTTCATGTGTCTTCATACCTCTACGCTATGGATCGTTGCTTTCGTTATCAACCTATGCCGAGAACAGTTTTGATTATTTACTGGCCGCCGAAGAACCATTAGGGTTAGGTTTACTGAAAACACACACTCCGACAAAAGAAACGCGAAACATAGAAACATATAGCGAGGAATATACGGTAAGAAGGGATGTTTCCAATGTGTACGTACCACTTAATGATAAAACTAACAATCAGTAAAGTGTCACCGCAGTGTCTTAAAACTTATCACGATGTGTTGCACGAGATTTCAAAAACTTTACACGCTAATCCTGCACGAGTCAAATGGATCTATGACGTCACATGTGATGCGTTGATGAACGTCGGTTCACACAACATACCAGTATGTTCGTTTGTGCGTCAAACCAATCCAATATCTTTTGAATATGAGTAATTCTTCGTATATGAAACTACATATGGTATTCGCGTTTCTTTTTTCGGTTAGTATATATATTGTACAGAGAGCCAAACCGACTTTAGCTTGAGCAGCTAAATCTTTGTAGATCATACGAGAGACATAACTAAATCGTTTTAAAAGCCACGCTTTATTCACATTACAAATTAAAGATGTCCTGTTGCAAAGTCAAAGCACCTGATGTGTACAGTATTTCAACTTATTCTCTTATTTCCTATTTCAAAGAAAACACTCGCCAACGTTCACTGCTTGAGAACATGGACGAACGATTCCCATAGACAAACAAGAAAGGAATGGTTTTCTTTTAAAGAACCTTAATGGAACTGTCAGGAGTCTAAGAGACTGAACACTCTTCAGATAATCCCCTCAGTTCCCTGAACAGTGCCGCATCTGCCGACTTTGACCACGTTTCACGAGATCTCCTCGCTACAGCACGACTCAAACCATAGATCTCTCCCAATGGCTGTCCTCCGTCTCAGAATAGCCGCATCATGTGTAATCGAAGGTAATTCACAATGATCTATAATGCAATGTTATAAAACATTCGATATATCAAATCCATATCATTCCATGAATCTAAATCTAGCATCACTTTGCATGCTTCATCGCGGACTTCCGACATGGCTGCTTCTCACAAGATGGCTGATGACCGTTCAAAGGTCAAGTACTTGGACTCCAAAACGTCCGGGGCATGATGTAGGTCAAAAGCCTCAAATTAAATCCCTTTCATCGGCCCAGAAATTACAGTGGTGGTTACCAGGTTGAAATAGTGCATCAATGTGAGCCTTCAGCATTACGCCTACTATTGGCATTCCCATTTCTCAATAGCTGGGGATTAGAATTGCACTAGTTGGGCAATAAGGACATTACTTAAACACTATTCATCAACATGAAGAATACTGAAAAACTGTAATTATTGTCAGTTAAATATAGCCATCGTGCGCTGATTAATGTAATCTTTTTTTCCAATTTGTAAATGCGTTTGACCTATGATTATGGCATAATTGCATCAAGGAAATGATATAACTTTGAAGGTTGTCAAGTTGTCTGACAATAATGCAGATGTTTCGATAATATCCTTGATGCATTTTTTGCAAGGCATTTTACTTCACATAACCAGTACCCTATTCTTGGTGAATGTATTGGATTATGCAAGGGTTGTGTATTTAACTTTAATAATGGAGCAACTTACATTTTACGTTTTATAACTGAGTAGAATTTGAAACATAATTCAGACAGTGAGTTAAATTTCAACAAGGCCTAAAACCTCTTTATGAAGCCGAGGCTCCATTATTTGCAGTCCAATTTATTGGTGTTGCTGTATTATATTTCATCTACGATGATTGCGGTGTGATTTCTTATTGTGATTAGCGACAATTCAACACAGTCCGGGGAGCCTGAAAATTTTTATTGGTAAGCATTTCAGGTGATGATTAATCAGCAAGGTTTCAGATATTTGCAAAGTGAATATTTGGGATAATCAATCCTGATTGGCAAACTGGAGCGAGATGATATATTGCACACTGCGTCATTGTTGAGAACTATACCATATTACGTTATCCATCGGCCATCTGAACTACAGGAAGACTTGAGTGAGGTTTTTTGCTACAGAGTTTACGTTTCATATCTTATATCATTTTCTTTCTGAAATTACTATAAGTATTGTAATACAATCAGCATTGATCGCCTACTCGAAACTCGGAATCCCAATGGCTCGGTGCTTTCACCATTCCATCACTCGGGACAGATAATCTGTAAGTCCTCGTAGCTCGTAAGTTATTTTCTTAATAATTGGACTGCCAGCGTAAATCACTCTATTCCCCGAAGCCAAACTGGAGGCACCAGACCGCGACCGGAACGCGACCATACCGCGATCGAAAGGCATATGCAACTCGACCAGAACGCGACTGTATCGAATTGTGATCGCAACGAAGAATCTTTCGCGCCACAATCCACGCTGATATGTTGTTTTCTCCAGGTGTACGTGTAGCTTATCAATACAGGTTTATGGCATTTGTGGAGTACTACATGTGTAGTATCAATACAAACATGAAAACAAAACATAAAATAAGTTATTCATATAGATATAACATGCCCTTTGTGTAACCTGAGTCAAAGTGTCCGCTTGAGCTATGCCACGAAAATGCAAGAACTGAAGTGTGGTCAGTGACAATATGAGAGCAAATGAACCCGATTCCAATATGCTTGATTTGCGGCACGGTGTGTACATACTTCGTGGTGGTCGGTAGCGACTCTCACTACGGTAAACACCATATGACAGGGAGATGTACATCCAGGAAGCGTGTTCCGGCCTGAAAATCCATGGCCTTCTGATTGGCTAGTTAGATGCAAGAGGGTCCCTGTTAGTTAATGAAGCACTTCAAACGAACGTGGACCTTTTCATACGTCTGTGTTTCATCCCTGTCTATTTCAGATTCCACGCGTACTTTGATGGATATAGCGAGAAAGATGTATGTTCAAGGGGCGAATCTCGAACCCATGGGTTCAGATCACGATATGGTGAAGTGTGGGTGGCAAAGAGATGTCCATTTATTTGAAGGGTGATGCTTGTATAGGTGTTTTCACCTGATGCTGACCAAACAGTTTGTGTTTCGGCGGATAATGGAGACTGGTCATTCTCTGGTGTGGACGTTTAATATTTATACATATTCTTTATTAGGTATTAGTAATTTCAACATAATAACTGATCGGTTAGATTTCATTTGATAATAGTGTAAGTGAAATAATTATTCTCTACATATTGCAAAAGTAGAAGAACGCCAATTATTCTTGTTCATGTGAGTCGTGACAGTCTAAAGAGACCTATTGTTTGGTTACAAATGAATACTTTTTTATAATGTGGTTTGCTAAATATAACCATGGACAGATATTGACTGGAGCGTTTACTGTTTCTAGTTGTCTCAATTATTATTTAATAGCTGTTTTCATCATATTTGATATGGATATGTTGCGAACACATCGTACTGATTTTCATATTTCTTTGTTATAACATTTTCAGTTTGTTCAGTGTTAATGTATTGATTGCTTATAACCGGATATATGCCTCGATAATGATTAATCTCTGTATAATTATATTTAGATGAAACCGTCACTTTAGATGATTGATTGGTTATTGGTTGTTTAAAGCCGCACTCTGCAATATACGGCGGTGGGCTCTAAATAATAGAATCTGGAGCAGACAATCCAGTGATTGACACCATGAGCACCGATCTACGCAATCGGAATACAATGACATGCATCAACCAAGATAGCGAGCCTGTTAATCGCCTCTTACAACAAGCATGGGCTGCTGAAGGCCAATTCTAAACCGGATCCTCACTGTGCACCTGAACAAGAACTTTTGTTACACATAGACGTTTGCAATGTGTACCATGAACAGTTTTGCTTTGGCTTACGTCCCTGTTGTGGACCCTACTGTTCAGAGGGACTCCACACAGTCCCGTGGACTAAATAGTCTATAAACATAAACATGTATTCGGACGAATGGTTATACGAGGGGCTGAATGTTTTGAGTCTAACTATGATGGACTGTTTTGAATTACTTTTAGCATACCCCCGTCCGAGGTCCATACACTTTTGCCAACGATGTTGTAGTGCCTAGATGCAAAAACACGCTAAAATCATTTGCATATTTCTTGTCTGACAGTGTTTTCATTAACTTTGCGATGGGTGTAAATCTAACCATGACGTTCAGCACTGCTATGCTCGTTGCCTAGTTAGAAGATTAAGATAATATTGGCCATTAATGCTCCATCAGAAGGATCTTTTGGAAGCCATCGCTTTGCCAACTAATGGAACAGATTTTACCTTTTTTTGAGAGAGTTTTGACTGTTGTTTAGTCTTGTTTGGCTGACAGTGATGACACCGAGTCTCATATGTGGTCACAAATAGCTAAATAAAATCAGCTGGGTCTGCTTCAAAAAGACGTAAATTCTCTCGAGAGTTGATGAACTACGAGTGTTCTGATCAGGAGTCGGACGCTTTGGAACCCTGCATTCCCAATTCATTCCTCAGAATGTTTGCTTGTTTATATCTCTCATGAGATATGCCAACTGTATTTGCTAAGTGGTATGTAGTGAGTGATTGATTATCTATGATCATCGCATGTATATTATCAATATATTCCTTATAGGCGGCGGTTTAAGGTCTTTCTGATCTTGGATAATATTCGAGGCTCCCCTTTCTCCTTTGGAACTCCGCCGTCTTAACAGTGGCAAAGGAAGGAGCATCACACCTAAAGTTAACATCATGTACGCATGGCTGGCTGGTGGCGTTTCACCCGTTCAGTTGAAGATATTTGGTGACAGCGAGGTCACTTTGATCCCTGGTTGTGTATTTTGTTAAAATGCAGTCCATAAGTTACAGTTACATGTACATGATGACACGAGGCTGTGTATTCAAATATCAGCGAGCTCTCGCGCACGATGGAGCGGAGCCACAAGTCGTACGATGGCTTGCTGATATTTTCTATTCACTGTCTAGCGTCAATCATGTAACTGTTTTATCCAATGGCTGACGAACATGCCCCACTGTGAGAACGGCACACCCGCACGAAATCTTTCTGGCGCGGAATCTAATTCTTCATTTCAAAATGTCTGACATGGAGTGCCCAAACATTTTAATCAGATCACGAATGGCGGTACCTCTTTGTGTCAACATTGTTCTACATTTTATTTCTACAAATGTTGCTATTTCTCCTGACTTCGTTTGATCCTGTTTCAATGTATTGTGTGAGTAACCATTTACCGATGCCCTAAAAGTGTGGTGATATTTCAGATATAACATATGTGACATTAATGTTTTCGAGTATGACATTAATGGCCATTAAAACATCAAAGGAAATTATGCCGGCTATTGGATAAGGATAGAAAATGTTGTTATTAATACATGCAAACTGTTAAGGGTGTACTATACATCCTTCGTTGTTCAGGTCAAAACGTTTCAGCCCCTCGTATATGCCCACAGGCGTTAGAACATTGTGATTGGTTCGGCCACAAAAGTATCGAAACTGAATTTACTTTGGAAGGATGTTTTGGAAGCTTGGGCAACATACTTGTCCAAAAAGAAAATGGAACATTGGTCAAGCAGAGGTGTAACCGTCATTGGGGATCTAGTGGATGACAAAGGTAAAATGTATGTACTAGTATTTGATACTTTTGTGCATGTGCATGGACTCGAAACAAAGTATATAGAATATTATGGAGTTGTAAATGCAGTCAAATAATTTTGTGAGGTAATGGAATACAATGTTTTCAATTCTATATCTCCCCGACCAACCATGCCATTCAATATATCACATCTGCTAAACCAAAATATAGGTAGTAAAGAATTTAACAAGACCCTATTGGTGGCACGGGTGGCCCAGTCGTCTAAGGCGGCGCGATTCGCTGTGCAGAGTTGTGTCCCTTGGGCACGCAAGAAACCTATGATCGTGGGTTCGAATCCCGGTTCTCCCCGATTATGTTTGTAGGTTTGTCAGTACTATACCCGTGCTCACCGAAGTGGTACACGTCTGAGACCTGCATCACTTCGGGCTTTCCTCCCACATTAAGCTGACACGCCGTGATATAACTGGAATAATGTTAAAAGCGGCGTTTAACCCAACTCACTCACTCACTACAAGACTCTATCAGCACCGGAATTTCTTAAATTTCATGGTATTGAAAAATGGGAAAGAATACTAAATAAGACATTTTGTGAAACGGATTGGCAAGAACATCTATTGATGGCAAAAGATGCACTCAAAGTAAAGATATTAGATGGTTTCAGTTTAAGATTATTCATTACATTCTTACAACTAACAAATATTTATATAACAAAAATTGATATGTTGATACTCCTTTGTGTACTTTCTGTACAAATCAACCTGAAACTATAATCCATATGTTATATTACTGTAAACATGTAAGAAAGATTTAGGAGAAACTGTACATTTGGATGAAAAACCATTGTGGAAGGAATCATTGATTTGAATAGAGAAAATGTTTTGTTTGGATTTCAAGGCTGACATAACAACCTATTGAATATTGTACTTTTAAAAACAAAACAAGTAATATACAGACAATGTAGGAAAAGATTAATGCTACATTTTAACACACACAGTATGAGATAATTAGTTATTACAATGCTACAAAGGTAATGTCATTTACAAATTGAAACGTTGCTAACTTTTTTAGTTTCTGGTTTCTGCTTTTTCTACCACAAAACCAATCTGTAATATACACTGATACAGTACGTTGACTTTATAGGCAAGAATTTATATGTATGAATAGCTCTACACTTCTTGAATACCATGTACATGTACCACCATTTTATTGGCACGACATGTATTTATGTATGCTGTGCCTGCTGAGAATAAGATAAAAGTATCGAAAGTGTGGTTGTTATGTTGAACATTCTTCAGATATAATGGTTTAGCTGTGCCACGTGATCTACTTGAAAAACATGGCATATATCAATCGGAGAAATGATATGGTAATTATTCATGCAAAATGTAACATAATGGCTGTTTCTGAATATGAACAGGTAATAACTTCGGAACATCAACGATTCCCAAAGTGAGTCCTAACGATGACGCCTTAAAGAAACCTGTCATTACTATCATTACAGTTGAACATCAGTATATATTGTCTCTCCCTCAAAGAACCCCCACCCCCACCCCATCCTCCTCCAAGTCGATCCTCAATCAAAATACCAAGCAAGCAAGGCATAAATGAATATAGTCAGAGATTGCTTGAGACAAGTTAAGTTCCTTGTCTCTTATGAGGATCTTGAAAAATTCAAAGATCGATTTATTTTTTTTACTTTTCCACCCTTTACACAACTATCTCTCATGATAAATTAAAAGAGAAATGACATTCCTGTTTCAACAGGGCTTCAGTTTCCAAGCATGAAGTTCGGAAACATGTTTTTAATTTTTTTAAAGAATGTTCGAGAAGTTCTTATAAGAGAAAGGAACTGTACTCCCACGCTTGCCGTAAGAGGCGACTAACGGGACCGGGTGGTCAGGCTCGCTGACTTGGGTGATGCATGTCATGTTGTCCCAATTGTGTGGATCGATGCTCATGATGACAATCTTGCCCAGACTCGATTATTTACAGACCGCAGTTATATAGCTGGAATATTGTGTGGCGTTAAACAGCAAACAAACAAACTCAGAAATATTCATAAACCCAAAATGTATGAGTTGCGAGATTTCCTGACTGACAACTTTTGGGTACTAAGTGTGACCCTTTCCCAGCAGACTTTTGCACTAGTTGAGTGAGTGAGCATGGTTTAACACCGCTTTTCGCAATATTCCAGCAATATCACGGCGGAGGACTCCAGAAATGGGCTTCACACATTGTACCCATGTCGAGAATCGAACCCGGGCCTCCGCGGGACAGGCGAACGCTTTAACCACTGGGCTACCCGACCGCCCTACACTAATTGAATCAACCTCAGTTTCAGATACATGAAGGCGGCCTTATTTCTTTCAAATATACCCAGATAGATGAGTAGCTTCACCTGATCTCTCCACCACAGTTTGAAATCAAAGATACAACTGACAAAATAACATATTCGGCGTCATATCTCAATAAGGCACGGACATTTAAAATGATAGCAACAACTGTGCGAAGCTTTATTACTCACTCGTGAAGAGGAAGAGATCACCCGTTTGATAAACATACAGCTGCATTTGGCAGTGTGTGAAACCAAAGTGCGTGCTTGTGTACTGTGGGAACAAGTTTCACTAACAAATATTGATCTTATTCAACGACATTGCGTGTAGAGATGATATGTCACTATGAGAAGTTTATGTAGATTCGATGACCCCGGCAACCCTATTGTTAGGCTGACTTTACATGGCATTGTTTCGCCTGTGCATATTGCAACAAAATTCCACAAATTACGTCATAGGGTATTGTGACGTGATTGTAAACTTTGTGATGCATGGTCCCGTTGCACAAGGCGATCGTAGCCCAACGACAATCGTAAGTCTATTTTAAAGAATGGGAGTTATTATAACCTTAGCGGTGAGATGGTTTGGTGGAACGGACACCTGAATTAGGAAGGCCGTTGTGCAGTATTAAATTAATACGTGTCAGATACCAGAACTATTCACGAGTTTCGTATTATTGCATATATACACGGAAGCGAGTTTAGTTTTCTATATGTATGACATGAGGAATGATTTTGACTTTCCAGTCGTGAATGTCCCCTTTTTGTCGAGCAATGTACACCATCTCCTGCTTAAGGCGTCCACATTTCTCAGTTGCTTGAGCATGCACATATTATACAAATTTCATGGAGAGACACATTTTGCTCACAGCTAATCTTTAATCAAGGTTTAACCATCTAAGGCTTGGTGACGTCATTCCTGAAAGTTACTGGTAGACATTTCTCTCACTGGCACTTACTTTAATGAAATCAGGTGCTTGCAATCTTCGCTATTATATCTGGTGTCGTAACTGATTTTAAGTGATCCATCCATATAATTTTCATCACTTTTTCGCCCAATGGAATATATTTCGGCAGATAATCGAGACTGATCATTATTCTCTGGCGTTGACGTTTTCAATTACTGAATCAATGCAATTGTAGTGATAGATATCCTTCCGACGGTTCGGGTTGCTGGGCATTGTATGCTTTGGAAATTTAAATATCTTTTCTTTACAAGTTTAACGATTTATTTCTAAAACAAATAGATTATGTTTTAATACCATAAACAAATCTGAGTCCCGTTAGGGAGCTAGACACCCTCCTTCGTTAAAAGTTTCGGAAGTCGGATCTTCAGTCCCGGTGTAAAGAATGGTGAACTTCCTCAGAGTAAAAAAATACAGGATCGATGACAGTTGGTAAATTGCAGCAGTACACTGCTAGTGGTGTTTTTTGGGTTGGATGACCTTTTTCTAAAAAGAAATTAGTGTCAAGACAGTCGCAAATGTCACTTTCTTTTATTTGTTGTAATTGCATGACAAATTCACCACAGACACATTTAACACCCAAGTGTTCTTACGTCACAGACGACCAACACATAAATGCATTAAAAGTTGTTTTCGCCGCCAGAAGACATCTTCTAGCTGTATCGACTGCACTTCAATATGATTATATAAATGACCCTTTCACACTTGTATATCTTACCCATGAAGATCCGGGATATAATCGGTCGTCTTCAGCAACCCGTTCTTGCCATAAATGGCAACTATGCTTGTCGTAAGAGGCGACTAACGGAATCGGGTGGTCAGGCTCGCTGACTTGGTTGATGCATGTCATCATATCCCAATTACGTGGATCGATGCTCATGACATCACTCACTGGATTGTGATTATTTGCAGACCACCGTCATGTAGCTGGAACATAATATTGTTGAGTTCGCTGTTACACAAACAAACAAACAAAGAAAACTTTGTATCTGTCACTCAACGTTTGGTTGAGTAAAAAATCTGAAAACTTGCTTTGTATGTCATTGAAATATACTCAAATATAGACAAAATCAACTGTCATCAAACAACTTTATCTTATGAATAAATAAGATTATGGTTTTACTGACGGAGAAATCACAAGTCACTTATCCACAACAGGGTAGCCTAACCACTCTGACTGTCCCAGGATCACCCAAACCCTCTTTGCTGCATTTTTTTATTTTAATCTGTAAATAATAAGGATGACAATAAAAGCTACAAAGCTCTTTCTATAATCATAAGAAATCTCAGATTCCATTGTACGTTTTCGTTGGTATGTGTTTATTAATCTCTATCAAATAGTCATGATACAAGGTGTTCGAGAAAGGTTCTCCAGACCGGTAGCACCCGGCACAAACACATGCATAGGCAAATAATACGTTACTCTTAAACTAAGAGTATATTCCTGATTTGGAGACAGGCTTGTCCAACAAGATAATGGGTGAGTATGGTTTTGTGCCGCTTTTAGCAATATTCAAGCTCTATCCTGAATGGACACTGTAACCACTACACCACCCAGCGCCTCAATCGCGAGAAGACAAACAAACAAACAGGCTGAATCGGTACTGTGATACCCATTTTTCTGAAATATCTGGACATCAAGAGGTTTCTGATAATGCCCGGGTTTGAGTATTGGGCTTCTGCTCGGGGACTGGCAATACAAGCACGCACGGCAACAAACCTATTCCTTAACTCATCATCAGTTCCTGAGAGGATTCTGGGGGCAAATTGCGTCTCTGGGGACCCGTTTCACAAAACGAGTTGAACGCTGCGACGGCACTAAATCTATGTTAACGTTGAAGCGGTACGGCAGTCAGAGCGGGGGTCGTATTGCGGAACGGGTCAATGGACCTCATGCTTGTAGAAAGGACGATTTAATTAGCGGTAGGAGGAACACAAAAATATGGTCGGATGTGTATCCAATTTGGAAGCCCTAAGCAGTGACTCAGACACTGTTCCGTATCAGAATCCTTTGGCTACCACTTTTGTATTTTGTGTAATAGTGATTGCGAACACGTTCCTGGCAGGTTGTGTGTCATCGCTCCCTGGAGATATTGACGGGTGATCGTAATGTCAACCGGTTCGTGAGTTGCCTTGAGTTGAGTTATGTTGCGACGTGCATGTACGTGTGTGACTAATCGTGAGGGGCGACTCAACGGATTGGTTGGACCGGCTCGGTGATTTGGTTGATTTCATGTCATCTCATCCCAATATTACCTTGATCGATGCTAATGATATCAATCACTGGTTTGTCTGACTCGGACTCGATTACAAACAAACCGCCGTCATACAGCTGGAATATAACAGAGTGCGGCGTTAAACAACACACAAATTTGGAACCGAGGAAGCATAATAGCAATTTATAGCGTTCGCCGAACTCCAAAACCAGTTCATGCGTTATCCATCTTTGATTATGACGTCATTGGTGTCCACGTTAGCACTTTATGTCAGTTAATTTTAAAATTCAGATTGTGCAGATTGGAATGATGCTGCAGTCATGAGTTCCTTCCAAACTACGCCAATGACAGTTTTGTAATTCTTTGTTGTGGGATTGACATTCAGTCTGGTGACTTATTGTGTGTGTGTGTGTGTGTGTGTGTGGATGTGTGTGTGTGTGTGTGTGTGTGTGTTCGTTGTTTAACGCCGCACTCAGCAATATTCCAGTTATATGACAGCAGTCTGTAAATAATCGAATCTGGACCAGACAACCAGTGGTTGACAACATGAGCATCGATCCACGAAATTTGGATACGATGACATACATCAACCAAGTCAGCGAGCCTGACCACCCGATCCCGTTAGTCGCCTTTTACGACAAGCATAGTCACCTTTTACGGCAAGCTTGGGTTACTGAAGACCTTCACGGGGAAAATTCCAAGTAAAAACAGATGATTGTTTTACTGATAAAATTGATTATACTGTATTGTACGAGTAACATGCCGCACTCAACTTTATCCCAGGGTTAGACAGCGGCCTTATAGCTAATCAATTCTAGACCAGAAAATCATTATTAATTTCATGTATAGTATAAGCAACCGTCCATGGTACCGGGTACGATGACCCGCAATCAACCAAGTCGCTGAATCTGACCATCCGATCCACCAAGTCTTCTCTTCCGACTAACACAGGTTGCTGAGGACCTTGAAACCTGGAGTGCCCACGGGACTGTCCAGCAACAGACAGGACGTACGTGGTGTTATGGTTTAAGATAAACACCCAACAAACTTGTGAACTTTTATTCAATCATTGAAAAAAACACTTCATAAAATAAATTGTTTATAAAGATGTCTCATTTGAAACGGTGAGTACATAAAGCAACATGTCCCATGAATTGTTTATTGGAGTCACATTGTCTCAGTGACGCCAAAATGATGTACAAACCATACATTAACTCTAGCTCAAACTCAGATTACGTAATTTTATACTGTTATAATCTTAAAAGAGCTGCCATGTAAACAACAGTATATTTGAATATCCAGCGAAACTAATATCATAATATACAGATAATAGATACATAAATAAATGAAACGAGTGACATGCCTACATGGATAAAAATCATTAATTTACATAATGCTGATGAAGAATAGTAAGGCAACACATAATATTATTGCAGTATGTCTTCAACAGAAATCCTTCATATCAACCATGTAATTCACCGAGTGAAATGTTCGTAGCAGGTGTTCAAGCAAGTTCTGCCTTTCTTCGCGGTACAGGGACAAGCTTAGAGGACAACTTATGAGCCACGATGATTTTCAGATTATCAGCCCCGGTTGAATTCATTTTGTGAGTTGCGAGCTCTTGCATTTAATTAGAAGGGGGCGATCATACGAGTTGCGAGTTTGTTATTCTCAATATTATGTACTTTCGAACCTCGCTGTGTCGAAATTGGACATTGCGACATCCCGAGTGTCTCGAACTCACCTTCCGGTCCCTGTGAATTCCTCAATATTTATCAACATTTATACTCGGATCTGTCAAAATGAATGTGTCGAATTCCCGATTGTCTCGAACTCACCTTCCTGTACCTGTGACTTCCTCAATATTTATCATCATTTATACTCGGATCTGTCCAAATGGATGTGTCGAATTCCCGGTTGTCTCGAACTCATTTGGGAACCACAGATAACATTTTTTCAGGTCCCCACTAGTTCTACACAACGAGGTTCGACTGTATGGTCTTTTTGTGAACAAAATGAAAAGAAATGTGAGTTTCCTGATCGCAAGTGTAGACAACTCAATCACATGACGCTTGTTACGTCATAAAGAATGGATAAAGTCATCTCTAACTTTTGCGACAATGTGTTCATACGGCGTCACAATACCGTCGCAAAAGATGAAAGCATTGGAACAATTGGTAGCTAACCAGCCAGTCAGTACGACGTCAAAACAGATCATGTGCTTTATCCATGCATATATGTATTCCGAAAACATTTTTCATTCACAACTGTTCCCTTATTTATTTTCTTCAGTTTATACAACAACTGCATCATTCTTTTCCAATAATCAAAACAACCCAAAGGCTAATTTAAGAGAGCCATGTTACCCAACATTTCTAGAAGAACTTGCCAAAGACTCCTTACTTTGACGTATATATTAAAGTAGCCCTTTTCTTAATCGACTTGAAAGCCTAGCTTCATTGATATCGCTGTCTCAAAGCGAGACCTATTGCTAATCCACGATTTTGCCTGTTCAAACACTTAACTAATTTATTGGATGTTCCCTTGGCTCTTTGTAACGTTACCATTCCTCGTGTAATGGTTCGTATCGACAAAGGTCCTTAAACTGCAGTCAGGGGATATCACAAGTTGTATCATCAAAGTTCCAAAGGCCCCACGGCCTCATTACAGGGAAGGGAAGTTTAACAAATGGCTCTATCTAATCATACATCCTTTACCCCGACCCTACTTTGACAAGCGCAATCGCTCTCAAGGTCATGATGAAGATTGGGGGACATCAAGTTGATAAACAATTGTGACATCCTAACGTGTTTCAATTATGTACAGAACTTACAATGACGTCACAACCTATTGTTAGTGAAATTAAACGTTAACGCTGGAGAATATCCAGTCTCAATTATCCGCCGAAACAGATGCCACTGGGCGTAGACAGCAAACTAACGGTGACTATTGTATGAATGGATCACTGACAATCAGTGATGACACCCGGTATTCGAGAAAAGGGTAAGTCACATTCAGTGCGAGAAGACATGAGATTTGGAAATGAATCACATTTTGAAGTAACGAATATGGTAAAAAGGATGTACATGCTGCTATGGTAACCATGATTTATGTCTAACGGCCAGGAATGTGAAAAGTTTACTTTGATCACACATACATACATATCATATTGAACAAAATATTGACAAGCTTTGTTCCAAAATATGGGCCCTCATTTAATCAATATAGTTATATTCGACGATTACAAGGAAAAGAGGAGAATAGAACTAGTACTATACTGATAAAAATCACAATATATTTTAATTTAAAGCAAACGTAATGACGCCTTGAAAATAATTTATATTGCAACAGAGCAATATATCTACTTAAAAAATTCAAATTCTTTCCCTAATATTTCCGAACTAAAAATATCTCTTAAGCTTATATCATACTCAAAAATATGTATCATACACGAAATGTGAATACGATAAATTTAAGACCTTCCGGTCGTAATGCCACAACCTTTTTGCAAAACCATACTGTACTGACAAATCTGCCTATCCTACATGTGTTTAATATGTACCACAATATATTAACTTCACATACGCATACTGACCAACATAAGGTACTATTCTATTGTAATAACATGTGCTGTCAGTACCCAAGAAAAGAAAAGAACAAAAAAAGTGGTTTTCGACAAACCCCACCCTGTGGAAACCCCACCCCGTGATCGTGTGTTACTTTGTACTTTCTTCCGATATCAAGCTGAAAAATGTTTCTAATGGTTACTGTCAAGATAACGCTATCACGTTCTCTTCATTTTAGTACCATGATCTCCGGTTCATCCTTAATCTCCGTATCTCATAACCATGCCGTTACGTTGCCATGAGCAGTGTGTACTGAGGGTGGATGAAGCTTCATCACGTGTACCTGATGGCACTGAGGCTGATGCTGCTTATGACCAGAAACCTTCCCGGAGATTTCCTTCTATCGGATGTTGTACTGAAAAGACAGATGCCATCACATACATTTAGCTTGAAGCACCTCCTTGTTCCTGATATCCAATTCGGAGTGCAGAGGGTGTAGTAGAGGCCAGCATCTCGAGGTCGTGATACCTACACTCCTGTAACACAATACATAACATCCAAATGAAACTACGGCATGGTTCCTTCTGATAACGTATGATTATCACAAATGTAGATTTTCAACACAATAGGCGAACCCTCAACTGATAACAGCTAGTCGTTACCTTGTTTCCGAATAGACTTTATTATATTTCTGGGATTATGTTCTGGGCAGGTTACATTCATTTCAAAAGCGAGCCTCTTCCCTAGTCATTCACACACCACTTTAGTAGTTCAATTTTAGCGAATTCAAATATGTTTAATGTCGATCAATCTAACAATTAATTATCACACAAATCTCGATTTCGCATAGATTATAAGGTCCTGACAAAGGCTGGTTAGATGTCCTACTCCTCGAGCCCATCCTCTGTCTCAACCACGCTTTCTGTATAATTCACTCACACACTACACAGTCTCTATATCACTTACTCACACAACTAGGCAGACTCTATATGACTCACTCACACAACTGCACAGTATTTAAATATCACTCACACAACTACGCAGTCTATATCACACAATCGCACTCTCTATATCACTCTCACACAACTACACTCTCTATATCACTCTCACACAATCACACTCTATATCACTCTCACTCAACTACGCAGTCTATATATCACTCACACAATCACACTCTCTATATCATTCTCACACAACTACGCAGTCTATATCACTCTCACACAATCACACTCTCACACAACTACACACTCTCTATATCACTCTCACACAATCACACTCTCTCTATTTCTCTCTCACACAATCACACAATATCTAGATCACTCACGTGTGTGTACCTCAAAACTGTGGTGAGACAAGAACTGTTCCTCTGTTTGGTACCTGTTGTCGTCCAGAACAAAACTGACATGGCGGCCATTCACGCCTGCTTCAGATTCCGTGTTATGGAAACGTGTTTCCTTGAAAAAGAAAAGAACCCTTGAATGTCACCAAAACAGACACCCGCAAGATACCTTAGACGGGTGACAATGACACAAGTCTAGAAATGATGATGTTTCATTCAAAAGCGAACTTAAACGTTTGTGATATCAGCACAGCTGTCTTACCTCAAAACTAAAATCCTTAATATGTCTACCAGAAACTTGGAATCGTCCTTCATCTAACACTGTTCCAGACTTGTCATCAACGTCACATCCGGTGACAGTGTC
Source organism: Haliotis rufescens (assembly GCF_023055435.1). NCBI lineage: Eukaryota > Metazoa > Mollusca > Gastropoda > Lepetellida > Haliotidae > Haliotis > Haliotis rufescens. The sequence continues at coordinate 6,869,918 of NW_025963802.1, forward strand.
AGACTGGCCCACGACCTCCTGTTCTTTAACCCGCGCCTCCTAAGGAAAGGTGAATGAGGGAGTGAATTGTTTTTTCAAAGCCAGTTTAAGAAATATTTCAGACATATCACGACGTGTCAGCTTGGTGTGGGAGGAAAGCAAGAAGTGATGCAGTTCTTAGACATGTACCACTTTGTCGTAGAGAACAAACACGTGCATGGTGCTGCTGATAAACCTGAAACATAATCAGGGTGAACGGGTATTCTAACCCACGATCATAGGTTCCTGGTAAGTCTAACGCACGCAGGAACAGTTCTGGTATACACATACGGTGCAAAACCTCTCCTCACTTACATAATAAAGCATCAACAACCATTAACTTTAAAACAGTATTGCTGTCGTTGAATACGTATTGAGGTTTACCAACTGTTATTAACCATCATGACTCTCAGTTAAATTACGTGTTGTCGATCCAAGTGACCTCGCTACTATAATTAACACCCTTAATGTTCATCACACCCACCCGTAGTTCGCAATGGTCACATTTGTCTTAGTTCAACCATGATCGATGAATCAGGGTTATTTAATGTTAATGATATTTGACACTGGTGCTTCAAACTACCATATATACCTCAAAGCTAATGTGGTTGAAAAATAACGACTTGCTCTGGAACTTGCCCTCGGGCGTCACCTGGGTGTCGCATTTGGGGGCTGGGGCGCCGAACACTGGTTTGGGTTTCAAGCAATGCTGCACAACATATATCATTATATCATATATAGCATTTGTATTGTTTTTCGCATGTTGTGTAACGAGGCACTCACCAATATTCCACCTCTATGGTGGCAGTCTGTAAAATAATCGAGTCTGGACGAGACAATTCAGTGAATGACATCATGAACATCGATCTACGTATGGTATATGTCATGTATCAAACAACGACTGGATTGTCTTGTCCACACTCGATTATTTACAGAACACCGTCATATAGTTGGAATATTCTGCGATAAACACAAATAAGCAAACGAACGAAACTTTGGCAGTTAAACCAATCCAAACCAAACATCTCGGTAGCGAGTTGTGGCGCCCTGGTCGATTTGACCACTTGGACATCTGATGGGGGCATGGAGTATGGAAACACTGCCGGGCAATATTTGTAATACTTGTATGTCTGCTTAGTTTAATCCTTATCCTTCAGGCAGGTCTGGACGATAGAACTCTTACATAGCGATCAAATCAATGTCACCAACAATCAAACATGTTTCACAAAGAACAAACATTTTCTTTGGCAGAAAGGCAATTTTCTGAATCCGATTACAAGCATTAACTCGGGGTTGATCGATAGCCTATATGAATTCCCTTTCAACATCAATATCGATAGGCGTAAAAGACTGTTTTATGTGTTTAGCACAAGATGGTTTCGTTAACCCACCAAAATATATGTTTGAGGGAACAATATGAACTAACGCATTTACGACTAATTGTTTACAATAGGCTACAGTGTTACAGCACAACCGGTTCAGATGGATTCAGTACCCTGACAAAAAAGAAAGTTATCACAACGTTGCTTGAACGTTATGAGTAAGCTCAGTTAACGCCGCTTTGAACAGTATTACAGCAATAACACGGCGTCACCATGGGGTGGGAGGAAAGCCCGAAGTGATGCTCCTTGTAGACGTTTAACACTGGGGAAACCCACGAGAAAGGGTATGGTGCTGACAAACCAAGAATCACAAACAGGACAGATCGGGGATTCTAACCTATGACCACGGGATTCTGGCACGTTAGGGATGCACAGAATATTGCAGCTCCTTTGACCTCTCTGTCACTTCATGTGTCCCCCGCCGGGATATTGCTAAGAGCGGCGTAAAACAAACTCACTCACTAACTCTAGGTCACTCGTGACCCTAATAAGGTTGCGACAAAGTAATTTTGTATCATATTTCATTGAAATATATCTTTCATAATTTGACTACTTTTATTCATCTCACTGTATTAAAATAGGAAATCCTCTTCAGAAGATCAGACTTCGGGGGCGGAGGACCTGGAATAGATTTAGAAGCTGAGCCAACAATTCCCAAATATAACTTGACAGTCTGCGTACAAATCGCTACAAGGGATACTCCGTTATACGTCTGATATATTTTTATCCCATCAACGGAGTAGTGTGCATCAAAAGAGTATTCTCAGCTCCCTCAGGAGAATACAACCTCTGAACGCTGGGGCCATAGGTCTGCATTCACTTGCACGTGTATGTATGTCAAAATGTGCGGTTCGTAGGCCTATGAACGTTTTTTTCTAGGTCATGTGACTGACCTCTCGGCCGATCAGAAATTCGAATATTCTGTAACCTTCCCATTAATATTTAATCGTAAAATAATAACAACACCAAATAAAAGTGCTCAACATCTTGATGTACTGGAGACACAGAGTCTTGCTATTCATCAATAATATCTGTATGTACTGAGCCAGACTGCAGAATGTAGTGTGATCTATAGCGTATATACATACAGCTTTAGAGATTTGGAAAAAAATGTTCACAGATTTCTTGACAATGGCGATGAAGAATCCAAACAAAACACCAGCATACATGCATGAAAAACCAACACAAAATTAAGAACCAAACACAAAATGTTTGTCATATTCAATAGGGGGGCCGATCGGAGATCTGGAGGACTAAAAGTTTTAAAAGTCATTTGTAAACCACATGAAATAAACATGAAATATTTCATAAACGGACAACTTGTCACAATGTCCTGTCTATAGAATAATCTATTATCTATTTTGTTTCTAAAGGAATAAGACGCCTGTGACTCGGCGATTATTTTGAATCAAGTCTTATACTTCCAAAAATCACTCACTCACCTGTCAACACCATGATATAAACCGGAAGACCATCCATGGTGTGCTCCGTCCCTCCGCAGCCGCGACACGTGTACACCGGGACTACTTTCAGGACGTATCTCCGCCTCGGCTGCAAGTCCACCCTGCCGATACTGTTGAAGACGAAGTCGTCGATGGGCAGGTTCGTATACTTGATGGCTTCAGAGCAGTTATTTGTCCTGACTTCTACGTTGTACACACACACGGTGGAGGCGGGGACGCTGGAAGGAGGGTCCCACAAGTCGAAACACCTCATGGGTTTCTCCAGCTCGTTCGAATCGACATACGCCATGCGGCTTTTGGGTTCCACACAAGCTTCGTCTGCAAGCGTTTAAAAATGAACCTAAATGAAATATACACCGTTATGGCCAAACACCAGTCAAACACGGTTGTGTCGAACTTTGATGTGTCGAACGTACGGTTATCCCGAAGTAAACATTTGGTCACTGCTTATTCCTTCTTTATTTCATCATAAAACATTATTGTCACTGTCCGACTGACTGAACTGACCTTGTGACGTAATATACTAATGAGCACATTCCAGGAACACTTGCCATGTTTAGGGAACCGTTAGTAAGGGATGAGAATACTTGTTTCAACGGTACGAATTATGAATGGCATCATAAGACAAAGGTCGCTAAATACCGTTATTCCAAATACAGGATATTTACCATCCCAAAACACACTCGCGTGATACGATCTATCTATCTTCTTCGGTTTTCTTTCCAAGGGGTCAACATCAAAACAACAACAGCTAATATTATGTGCTGAAAATGGCGCTTCAAATTTATGCCATGAATAAATGTAACCCCAACGTAGTGTTACTGTAACATATCCTACCAAAGTAGCATCTCTCTGCCTTTGGGTTTCCCAGTCAAAGAAGGAAACGTTCAGACTGAGTAGCAATACACATCATGCAGTAGATGCCAGTAATATTATTGGTTATGATGCCATTGCAAAAACACTATAAAAAACGGAATTTTAGATACCGTAAGCCTGAAACTGGAGTGCGTTCTCCAAGTGTAGCTTCTCCTCCAGGAGGCTGAAGGGCATCTTGAGGAAGGTTGGTGTGATGTCATCTACATTCGGCATCAGTCGGGCGTTGTCATACAGCTCCTCGCACCTACACATATACAAACCTGCCGTGGAAGTCTTATTAACTGTGCACGTTTGCCATACCTTCAACCCTTCGTTTGGCTACTGGCTACTGGCTACTGGCAGCATGTTATACTGCCCTTCGTTTGGCTACTAGAAGAAGAAAAAAACAAAAGGACAAGAAAGGGGGGATCCCCAGATGCCCCCTGTTTATGTTTCTTGATTTGCCGACACCATGCCCGTTTTTAATTTCTCCAAAGTGGCTCACCCACTCACTCAATTATTACATGTCGTTAAAAAGGTGCTATAAAGTGTCCTTATAAAGAATCCTGAAATGCCTACATGTACTGACGTCTGTAATTACCACTCGTGCAAATGCCTGACAAAGACATGGACGTGTATTTTCTAAAACAACGAAGAACGAGGTACGAATTCACGAAGTGAAGCACGTACCGTTGGATAGTGTTCTTGTATTCCTGAAAAAATAAAATACAACATTAGGATATTTAAAATCTGCAACTACTTTATATCATCATATCAACAGAATATGCCAGTCATCTGATCAACGTTCTACATCATATACTTGATATTTGCTCTCCTTATTTTCAGGCGAAATGGGTAGAATAGGGCTTGAAGTGTTGGTTAGACACTTCGAAGACCCGGTTCAATTCCCAACATGGGTACATGTGTGAATCGCATCTTCGCTATCCTCCGTCATAATACGGCTGGAGTAGTGCAAATGTCGGCATAAAATCCACTCACACGCGACAAGACAGCTCATCGAAAGCCTGGGTTCAACGCTTCCCAATGCGTTCTGGTAGGCACCAAGGCCCATAAGAACGTTACAAGTCGGGGAGTTATTTAAACACACCTTGAAGGTCATGCCTATACCTCTACACGAGGAGAAGAAAGTACTGAGCAGATAAATAACTGATTAAGCAAGGAAACATCGCTCAGTTAGGATGCTGAAGACAGATATTGATTCTCTTGTCAGTTCGTGAAGTATAGATGTATATACAGATTGAGGAAGGATGCTAGGATATAGTCCTGCATACCGCGAGACGCATTTAAGAACCCGCGACTCTGCATAATGCGTGCAGTCGATAATAACAGCACGGATGGAAGGTTTGATCGTTGCCTATAGTGTGGAGTCGACGCGTCGCATTGACAATTACACATACATCAACGTGCACCGCGTCACTCACAACCGCAGTTCTCTGCTCAGAGAAACGGACTTTTCTGTTCTAACGCCATTTTCAAGTCGACTTTTTTAAGTTGCTTAAGTTATCTTAACACTGTCAGTAATCTTGTTGACTTATCTTAACAGTGATCTTCTTTACTAGCCAGCTCAACTGATAATTCGTCAACTGTTATTCGCCTTGTTGTGAAGAGTACTTGTCGAAGACTGAATGTATCTTATTGATAAATTATTCATGAATATACTGAATTACATGAGTGAGTGATTTTAGTTGTTTACGGCGTGTGAGTTTAATTTTTGGAGGAAGCACAGCAGGTCTTAAGACGTTTACCACTTGGTGAAACAACCGATGATATGGTGCTGACAAATAAATATAACGGCGGTTCATCATGGTGAGTCTGGGGATCATGGTGAGTCAGGGACTACCATATTTAGCTTATACGCATGTTTAACTTGGTAATTGTGATAATCCTAACTGCAAAATTAATTGGAGTGAGTAGTGCAATCTGATTGCGTTGAATGGCCTATCGGAATTTTCACAACGTAAAGATACTTTTCTTAAGTAGTATCGTTTTTTTCTCGGTCCCATATTTGACTCTGTGTGTGTGTGTGTGTGCGTGCGTGCGTGCGTGCGTGCGTGTGTGTGTGGCCGCTTGTACATGTCCTGACTAATGCCGATTTTATAGTGCTAGCCCACTGAGATACATGTACCATGCCTCAGTTTAACATGAATACCCCACTGAGACACAGTATACTGACTCCCAGCCGACCAGTCCTTGTTTTATCCCCTTGATGCCGAGCGCCAGACAGGGTAACAACAAGTACGATCTTTTAAAGGGGAAGTGTACACGCAAAAATCACTTTCTTTCTTATTTTAAACAAAACGGAATTTTAGAATTAGTTAGTATCAGTGTTTGAAAATATACACTCATTTTTCTCAGTCAATGTAGCGAGCTCACAATAAGTGTGAAAATGTCATGCCGTTACGAGGCCCTCGTTTTCCGAGCTAAACAGGCCTGAGTTATCCCCCTTAGATTATGACGTAATTGGTGCCAATTTAACTGGGTCCCTGTCTTGTCACAACGCAAAAGATATCAAGTACCAGTTTATGGTGAGACAACATGGCATCCGATACCTTGCCTGGTCCGAAGAAGTTCCCTTGACCCTTCAAGAATTCGCAAAACCATACGATTTTGAACCAAAACGAGCAAGCTTCGCTGTATGGAAACGATGAAAATCAAGTGGAAACAAGAGAAGACCCACATCACCTAATTTGTAACCCGACCCCGACTCGACATCTACACAATTAGGCCTACCAGTGACAACGTGGTAAGAATAACACTTTGATGTGTGTATACCTAAATTACCTACATGCTCATTATTACGTTTTCAGAAGCGGAAACGTAATATTCTAAGAGATTTTTTGTCACGCCGGGTGACCCGCATGCTTCGTCAGAAGGCCTATTCATCCTGTCCCACCCTGTTACGACCCTATCGCCGGTATCGGCATTGTCGTCAATCTGAGTTTGTCTGTTTGGATGTAACTATTCCCACCACCTATAGGCTACAGATCAATGCTTCTTGCCAATATCAAGAAACAAATACGATCTGTCGCCAAACGTTGTCTCAACAAGATTACACATTAGGCCTACCAGCTGATGACGAGACCATATGCTTAGAGTAACACGAAAATGGGGTACGTCCCAGTACGTTTCTAAAGACGGTTGCCGAGTGGAAACGTACTGGGGGAAAGAAAGATTCTCTTTGATTTTTTCCCATCCGAGTTCAAAATACCTGCCATATTTATTGATAAGTAATTGGATGTCGTACTTCAAACTTCACACCGTCCCCATTTGAAAGTGAAAAGATAGATCACTCAATTGATTTGTTTAGTGTTTGAAACCAGTTACTGCAGTAGGCCTACAGTATCTTATTCTATTTAATAGATAATTGGTTATTGGTTTGTTCTGACAACCATTCATAGAAAATGCATTGCAACTTTGCAGGGAAACTATTTATCATCTATTATGGGGCCAGATTTTTAAAAAAAAATGTTTAGAAACTATAAAAAAGAAGAAATATCTAATATATAATTAATTATTAAAAACAGTGGGTTGCTAAACTGAGTGGACCAAATATATGTAAAATGTTTACAAAAAGCTCATTTACAGTCACAATCAATATATATAAATTATCTAAGAAACTATAAGTAAAACTTGTTGAATATTAGTGAAAAATATTTGAAATTGTAAATCTTTGTTTGGAAATTTGGACCTCCCAACCTGACCTTTTGAGCAAAACGTCTGTAACAACCACCCCCTAAAATGCAAATAAAATATGCAATCATTTTTTTATATGAGTGAGTGAGTAGGATTTTACCCCCCTTTTAGCAATATTCCAGCATTATCACAACTGGGGGGACACCAGAAAAGGGCTTCACATGTTGTGCCCATGTGGGGAATCGAACTTGGGTCTTCAGTGTGACGATCGAACGCTTTCACCACAAGGCTACCCCACCACCGTTTTTTAATATTAACACTTGAAATAAAGTTTAGAAAACATATAATATGATTTACTTTCATCAATTTATTTTATTATGCATTTTAAGATCTATCATGCACAACATACAAATCTGACAAGTAAAATAAGAGATTCGAGTACCATAAATGTTTATTTGCCAGCAAGTTGTGAAAGCATATATAACTTGCAAGGTTATTAAATTACATCAGTGATATTGAAACATGCCCACAATATTTCAAGAAGTATTCAAACCTACAGTAATAAACACATCATGTCAACATGATAGAACTATACTGTTTTGGTATTTATTGAATTATTAACATGTAATAAAAATTATGCATATATCATCAATACAAGTTACTTCTTATATAAGCATCCCTCCAGATTTAATGACAAAAATATATATGTAAATGGTATGATATTTTTTTGTAATGTTGTGCATAGCTTGACTAATAAAAGACACTTTTTCATTTCAGAATCTATCTACACCTCATAAACAAGAGGTTCACTTTGGGGATTTGCAGAAATAGTTGAAGAATCAGAGAAAAGTTATTCCATCTTGTGTTGTCGAGGTGATTCATGAAAGATTTCCATCTGATGTATGTAATGTTTTTCTCTATGCTCATTAAAATAAACTTTTTTAATTGAAATCTTGTTTTATGGTCTCTGACAACAATCAGCCTTTGCTGTTTCATTTGATAAGTTTCTGTAATACAGGATGGCTGATGCTGGATCAGGTAGTTTTGGGCAAGGGCAAAGGCCGGGGAAAAGACTGAAGAAAATATCACAAGCACTGGCTAAATGCTCAGTGGCAGCTTGTTAGTGCACTGGTTGACTATTTCAAAAGTACAGCTCTCTGGTTGTCTGAAGCACTGTACCTCACAAGACACTCTAATATTTTATGACTTGTAACTGCATGAAAATAAACACAATTTGCACACAATGAAAATGGATCTCAACACCAGGGATTTCTTGTGACACCGTTGGGGCAGGATACTCTCACCTTTCGCGAACACCTGGTATTATCACTATTTGATAGCGATTCATTAACACGTGCTCATGATTTAGTCAGAATCGTACCATCAACTGTTTTTCACAGAGATTTCATATGAATATGGAAAGGGTTTTGTCACATTTATACTCTTCCATATCATTGTGGGACCTGAAAAATATATTAATAATTTTAACATAGATTTGTCAAAATAATATGTACACTGACTAAATAATTGTAAAAGAAGGTGGTAATAATCTGCAGCAGTGTCAGGCATGTCACTGGGTGCCTGAATACAAATATCATCAGTTAACTGTGTACAAATTGTATCAGATCTAAACTTTTATGTCATTCACAGTATACATTCATTTGTCATCCACACTACACTTTTACAACAAAAGACAACAATATAGAATATAATAGATACACAAAATAGTTCAATACAGAAATTATTTGCATATAGTATTTACATTGTGTGATTATTCATTGTCAAAATATTATTTTGTACCTCATACTGTGAAGCACGGTGTGCCATGCTTCTGGTGTACATTGGACAGCGACTTTACACCATGATGGACTGGCATGACTTGGCTCGAAACTTCATATTTGAAAGATACAACATAGAAACATTAACACTTTTGTCATCTATATCTCACTATCACAAAATATAAAATGGTAACTTGATTTTTTTCATGTATAAATGTGCTATAAATTGTATATGTGAGTAAATTGCATTGAACATGAAATTTGAATATTTTGGGTGGTAGGTGGGCGATGATTTTGGATAGTGACTGGATATTTTGTCAGCTACAAACCAGCAAAACCAGATATCTTTTTGAATAAAAAATATATAAAGCCTAAATATAAAACATTAACATGTTGCAACAATGTATTTTTGCTTCAACAGTCTGAATCAAAATTATTGTACATGATTATTTAAAGATTAGGTACACACACAAACACACACACACAGAATTTCAATGAGTTTATAATTTATCATTTGTTTTCCTGTGTTATTATAAGGTTTATTAATTACCGAAATGAGATGATTTGTGTTAATTCCAGACGGGAATGGCTGTAAAACTGAAACATTACGTAACACAACTTACTCCATTAACAGGAGTTTGCTGCATACTGCAACGATCAGCTGATCAGGAGTATCGACATAACCATGCAGGAAGTGAACATGTGAACGAGACAACATCGCGGATATTCATGATTATCAGTGAAACTATGTACAAATATCAACCTACCCCTGCTAAAATACATTTTTAAATACTACTGTGGTTAGAATAAACTAAAACAGCAAACTTACCTGATCGAGTTACTTCAACTTTACGGCGTTTGTTTACAAAAACATCCCAGTCAGGGTCTTGATGAGAGTGCTGTCCCTTTAGCCCGTTTCCATATAAGGATCGTACACCATCCGCTTCCGATCAGTTTCAGCACAGGACCAAATGTAACTAATAATAGTAACAAAAACGGCCTTCGGCCTCGTCTATAATTTTTTGGCGAGTTTTTTTTATTGTTATTATTAGTTACATATGGTCCTGTGGTTTCAGAACCAGCAGGTATCTAAACTCTCATAGAAGACGACAGCAACTCCGCAAGAGCCAATATGCGCAACATAAATGAACGAATAAGCGCAATTAATCAGAGACCATATATATATGGTGTCTGAATTCATACAACGGACCCTTCCAACCATAATCGCGAATCTTACAGTATGTTATCAGTGCATTGTTGTCTTCTCAGTCGCGATTTTGGAAAACGAAATAATTTTAGAGTAATTGTGCTTAGCGTTGTATCTTGGACAACTCGGCATCGAACAAAACAATAGCTAGGCTGCGCATCTGAGAAGATAGAACCACACACCTACATACACCACGTGAAACGCGTCTAATAAAGTCTTATGACGTCATTCCTTTATCAATTGGCACCAATGACGTCATATTGCAAGGGGCATAAGCCATGGTGTGTTTATTATGGAAATAGAACTCTCTGTAAATGTGAAAAATATGAACCGATTTTATGAATAAAATAAATTAGATACGTGTGATATTTAAATTGTTTTGCCTCCGAAACTACTAGGTAAATACTTTTCATGATGAAAAAGTACAAGAAAAATAGGTTTGTATTCGTGTGAACTTGCCCTTTAACGTATTTTGGTATGACGCGGCCGGGGATCGAACGCCGGACCCTCTGCTGTATGGACGGACGCTCTACCACTAGACCACGGTGGCGGTCTACAGCATTCAAGAGTGAACGTGAGTTCACTTGGAGAGACAGTGCCGCGGAAAAGTACTGATATTTTTTTTTACAATGTGGAGAAACATACAAGAATGCCGTCGGTTCCAGATAAAATTCACGTATGTCCAATTACGAGATAAACATACAGTATTTGTGTTTTGAAATAAATGGTAGTCGTCCTGTAGATTAGATACTTCTTGTTACAATTTGCAATCGAGTGTAACAGTCAGGGACAAAAACAGCTGATAATGTTCCTACGTCGAGCGTATACAGTTCTGATGTCATATGTATCGATATTTAGGCTATCGATAGATTGATGTAGTATCACGCAGGTTTGTGTTTGTTAATTTTGAGGTATCTAATGAATTAGACACCTAGGCCCACTTGCACAAAGCGATGTTAGCGCTAAGATAATCGTGACTATTCACATAGGCTTACCATAGTCTTAGCGCTAAGATCGGTTTGTGCAAGTGGGCCCTGATCAAATGTTATTCTGACCAATCAGAAATACTCCATAACACAAGCAAAGCTGAAAACATAACCTTTATATCCCAATTTACTCGCTCTTAAAGAGATATAACTCAAACGGGGAAAAAACATTTCCCAGTTAGTGTGTCTGTGATGAATAACACGTTTGGAACTTAAAAAGTGATCTAAGGGAGACAACTCGTATGTCGTATGTAAAGCCTTTGAGAGAGTGACACTTCATCCTAACATGCGTTGTAAATCTCCTGCAGGAAATTCACAACTGACAAAAAAAGACAGAGAAGACAACAATTAGTGCCTGTGTTATAACGAGGAACACCTGCGTCGCCGCGGGTCGATAATATCTGGCCATGGCTAAAGCCACACTGTGTCAGACATGTGCAGGAATATATTAATGTTTTAGAGACAAGTGTTCTTCGTTGAGAGTCAAACAATTTATTTTAACATAGGGGTGGATAACTTTACGTTGTTTTTTTAAAAAGTTGTCAGAAGGAGGACAAAGAAGAGAAAATGATTAGATTGGTAATCTCGCAATTGAAAAACAAAACAATTCTGACACTGATTTTCACTTGCTTAACAATGTTTAATTATTAGTAACAATCCTAGAGTGGCATACACCCTCAATGCTAATTGTGTGTCATCATACCTTGATGACAGATGATCGTGCTATCACCCACTGGTTCATGGTTTGCCTGGCCGAGATTTCACAAGTAGCTGGGATGCTGCTGACCGCAGTGTACACTAACAACAGGCAAACCAAGAATGAGCGCGTTTGTTTACAAACAAGAAAAAAAGTTCTGTCACGTGATATGCAAATTAACTTGTGGCAGTGGTGTGATGGTCATCACTGTCTCGGAGTTTGTTCGTGCACGTCACTAGCACATGATACAACACAAACTGTCCCGCAACGACGAACCTATTATAACTGTTAAAATTGTTTCCGCTTTTGTCTTCAAGTGTACACTGATATCCGTTACGCACATGTCTTTAAATTGGCTATGATGTTATACGAACTATATGCGGAGGGATCTGGCATTACGCGGTAACACAGAGTGCGCGCAGTATTTCTACTCCCTTGAGTCCGGTGTATTACATACGAGGCGGAATAAGCCGAGTGGACCCGAATGGGTAGCGGTCCCGTTTCGCCAAGTGAACGGGGTCGATTTTAACGGTAATCTGCTGGTAAATTATTTCACGTACATTGAGGAATCTGACCTTGGACCTGTCTTGGACCAGTTTGATATTTTCTTCCGTTAAGATTGCCTCCTGCGCCGTGAACGTCTTCTGCAGATCTTCCAGTGACGTCATCGACTCCAATGATTCCTCAACACACTGACACATAACACAATAACTTATGTATACAACACAAGGTGAACATTACAAATCATTATGGTGATCGACCAACCTGTGGTGTATGCAATACCTAAGAGATCCCCATAACATTCCACCCGTGAAGATCCGGGGTAGAATAGGTCTTCAGTAACGCATGCTTGCCGTAAGAGGCGACTATGCTTGTCGTAAGAGGCGACTAAAGGGATCGGGTGGTCAGGCTCGCTGACTTGGTTGATGCATGTCATCGTATCCAAATTGCGTAGATCGATGCTCATGATGTCAATCACTGGATTGTCTGGTCCAGACACGATTAATTACAGACCGCCGTCATATTGCTGGAATTGTGCTGAGTGCGGCGTGAGACAATAAACACACATACAAACCCATAACATTCCTTCCCAAATTATCGATTTTGCTCGCTTGGAGCGTCGCAGTTGCGGGATATCCTGAATGTGTATGCTTCATTGTTAAATGTTCAGGATTTCCTTGTCACATCTAGCAACAGGATGTTTGTTCAATGTGTTTGTTTATGACATGTGGCCATACCCAGATAATGCACGAATGCATTGTTCTGGTAGATAGTTTCCCTTTTGCTAGATGTGAGATCCTACATGGTGACAGTTTACAGGAGACACTAAAGCTTAAAGGATATCACAGGGGAATCCTTGAACAATGACATATACATACAGGACATGTTCAAATTTCCGGAGCTGCTAATTATCTCTCGAATTTCCATTTGACAAATAAAAACTGGAAATGTTCATTCTTTAATGCCACGAGGTGAGGTGAAATTGGGTTTAACGTCGCGTCCAAGATTATTACACTTATATAGCGACGTACATGCACGTGTACGTGTGGCTGCTTATACTACTCCGGACTAATGCCGATTTATAGTGCTAGCTCACTGAGATACCATGCTGCAGTTTAACATAAATACCCCACTCAGACACAGTATACTGACTCCTAGCCGACCACTCCTTGGTTTAGCCCATTTATGCCCAGCGCCAGACAGGGTAAAAACAAGTACAATTTTTTAATGTCTTTTGGTATGACGTGGCCGGGGATCGAACCCCGGACCTTCCGCTCTCCGGGCGGACGCTCTACAACTAGACCACGGTGGCGGTCCTTTTAATGCCATGAACACAAGTTAAAGACATATATAACAAGTACAAGTCTTATATTGATTAGAGCACAGTTAACCCACTTTAGTTATAGGAAAAGAAATAATGTATGGTTTTGGAGTTAAGATGATTCAATGCATGCGGGAAAACAAAAATGCAATGGGCTCCGATTCATTTTGTTTTGGGAAAAGAGGGACTGAAGTCAATCTGTGTGTTTCAGATGGAACCCGGCTTTGGTTTTTATTGGCATCCCGGAATGATCTCCCCTACCTTCTGCATCTTGTCCAGGAGATCCTTCTCTCTGTCTAAGAGGAGATCATGGAGAGACACGAACTCCTGGCGCACCTGCTGCTTGTACGACAGCCATGATAGCTGAAGGAGAACACACTCATGTTAGCTTTGCTGTATGTGTCCGAGCCCCTTAGCTGCGTGAATAATCAGAATACATAAGGGGCTGACCATTTGATATTCTGGGCCTTTATTATGTGTGTGGCCAAGGAATGTTTTGGAAAAAAATTAACAGTTTATGAAAATATTGATTTCAAACATTTTTTCCTATTTTTTTAAAAAACACACACAAACTTGTTTGATTGACATGTCCTGACATAAAAGGTTTTCTCAGGCAAAAATATCCCGCCTCTAAAAACAGCTGTCAGAGATCAAGGTAAGCTTCGTTTTTGCGTAAAATACGCAAGCGAAATCCCCATTACTTCCTTGCGTACGCACGAAAGAATAAATATAAGAAACAATGTGCGTTATAACTCAATGTAGCCTTTTCAAGTTGCTTTCCAGTATTACTTTACAGATCTCCATTTACGGATCCTATGAAGTCACCACACACATGAATTTTACAGCAGTGACTAATGCACAAAGGCGCTTATTGTAGCTTCGACGTGTATATCACGTCAAACAAACTAGTAGTCACCTGAAACAGTAGTTCATGTTGAAGTATTTGAAAGAAATGTCTACTCATAACATTAAATATACCCAAAAGAGTTAGTGAGTCAGTTTGGTTTAACGCCGCGTTGAACAGAAATGCAGTTAGCACTGAATGTCAGCTTGATCCGGGAGCAAAACCCACGAGCACGGTATGGTGCTGACAAACCTAAAATTATAATCGGGGCGAACCGGCATTTGAACAGACGATCATAGGTTTCTGGTTTTCCCAAGGTACGTAACTCTGCACGGCGCCTTAGACGACTTGGTCCCCCGTGCGCCCATACCCAAGAAAGCGAGCCAAGGGAGTATAATGTTAGGAATACCCAAAGAAAACTGTCAACCCCCAATGAGTAAATAATCAACATGTCAAAATAGTATCTGAAGCCCTGTTACAAATGATTCAATGGCCGATACCATGGTCATTTCGTATCGTGTCGTAGTGCTAATTCTGTGGTAGATCTATATGTCATATTAAGACAACGCTCGCGCGTATCCCTTACCAAAACGGCAATCTCTTAGATGCAATCGGCGCAACCCCTCCCTACCTCAAGCTCAATCCTTCTGTCCTCGATGCTTTTCTCGTCAATTTCGGCCAATGCAATCGCGTGACTGACCTTCTCAATCTGTTCCAGGAGTTTTTTCTGAAACATAGCCAGAACATCATCCTGCGTCAACATTTGATTCTGTTCGCTGAACCAGTACTCAGTAACGGAACACATCAGGTAGACTTTCCGTTCAAACTCATCCAGATCAGTGAAAACGGTCGGCATTGTTGATGCATGTGCATGTGCAGTCTTGTCAACAAGAAACGTAAGCCTTTTTCGGATACTGAGGTCCTCGAAGCAAATGACGTCACTCCAGAGAAAATAAAATGACGTCATCGTTAGATGACGTCATTCAACTATCTTTCCTTACCATGAACTTGGAACTGGCGGACATAGGTGTCTCCCGCGTGCATTTCGTAAAGTTAATAAATTTGTTGGAAGTACATGTTAGTCGGAACCATGGCCCCCAACAGTTTAATCATTCATCCTGCCCTTCCCAACACGTTTTGCAGAACAACACAATGCAGCTACCATCAGGGTATGACAGAACGCAGAAGCATGCGTCCAGTAAGCACACATGTATAGAATGGGAGCAAAAATAGAATATGTTGGTTCCCGAGGGATGCACAAAAGTATTCATTGTACCAGACTTTTCACAAGAAATATAGAGACCATGTAATTGAAGCATTATCAAATCATCAGTACTGTACAGGACACCAATTTATTCCTTATGAGGATCCTCATTTTTCCAGTAAGGATCCTTGAAATTAATTATTGGGAGACATGTGGATTCCTAATTTGTAAGTCGAGTTAAAACCCTGCATCAGTGTATAAATATATCGGAAGGCAATCAGAAGTAGAAGATATGTCAACAAGCGAAGAAAGGAAAGACACATTTGGATCACAAGCCAACACACAAAGCGTTTGCATTGTTACTTGTAATTTGGTATTGTTAAAATATATCACCAAATGAGGTTTACCATGTCTTAGAATACATCTCCATCTTTAAGACAAATCCCCCAAATTATGCAATGATCCACCCCCTCCCCGCTTTTTGCATTTTGAATTGCCGATCGATATCAGCCGGGTGGTAAGAAATTAGAGTTACGTCCCTTAGTGCGTCGTCTGCTCGTCATCTCCGCTTGGTTTCCCGTGACAATGACTTCCAAACAAGGTGAATGTTGTACAATCAACACTCACTTGCAAATAGATACATTTACACTTTTATGATTTCGTGTATGATAAAAAGGTTATTATATGGTGGGGTGGGGGTGGGTTGATATGGGGTAAGATAGGAAAACTAGATCATGTAACCTCTCTTCTAAATACGGTACCTGATCATCAATGCATGTGTGTACTGCCATACGTATTCTTGACGAACGTAGGTAAGTTACTTTGGTAATTAAAAGAAAAGAGCGACCGAAAATTAAAAAAACATAAAAACAATGTAATAAATGTAATTCGCCCTACTGAGTCATTTTCAAGATCAGACGAAATATGTATCTTAGGTGGCCTAGGCATTTATCAACACAGTGAATCAGTAACAAGAACAGTGTGTTATTGTCGTTGAGATTAGATTTGTCTTTGCATTAAAACATAAACATGACTGTGTGCCATTCGTATCATGCTTACTGTTAGCTTTATATAATTCATCCGGAAAAAAAATACTTTTCACGAGAAACGAAAGTAAACAAAACAAAAGGGCCACGTCCACCTACTTTCTGTTTCTCAATGTGTTGCTCGGTGGTCAGGATGTCATGAAACTGGTGTGGCCGCATCAGAAACTCATTTATGGTCGAGCCCGTTATCACCAGACAATGAGGGCACAATCGTTTCGAGCAGGTGACACAGAAGTGTAAACATCTTTCGTTGTGAAGAGGACATTTTTCCTGATCGGTGTCTGTGCGGGTCCGAGTAACTTGATGTTCGGACAGCGGCCCATTCATCGGATGATACGTTTCAAAGCAGCCGTCACAGTACTTAAGTAGACAAACCTCGCATATCACTGTACCTGAGGTCGTGTATTCACAGAAATCACACACTATATGGTCGCGTTGTTGATTAGTTGTCATAGCTTCCGTGTGAGTCCATAGTTGGGGGTTAGAAATTAGAGTGACCTCCCTTGCCACGCGTTGCTCGTTCAGATATTTTACGACCGTTTCAAATACAAAGGATGCTTTGAAATACGTTTTGAAAGAGTCGCGTTGTTGGGTGGCAGGGGAGGTGGGGGGATTTGACGAGTGAGTGAGTGTTTTTTACGCCGCTTTTAGCACCATTTCAGCAGTATCACGGTGGTATACACTCTGTCCAAAATATAGACGGCCGGGACTCTTGTGTGATATTTCTGCAAATGTACCCTTTGGGTGGCACGAATTTGGGGTTCGTAAGGTAGTGGGTTGCCACTGTTTAAACAGAACAGAAGCCGAGTCAAGGACTTGCGCGAAATTTATCTATAGACTCATCAAATAGAGGAAATACGGTATACGAAATGTACTTGGGACACACAAATCTGACATGAAAGTTTTGCTGAGATCTTAATATCGTGGATTCAGCATATGTATACGAGCGCTATAATATAATAATTGTTCTTTCCTGAATATGTCAATATTCATATGTGCATCTTAAGTGCAAGTTCAAACTTGCACCTGAATTATGGTTATTTGACGGGCAACAAAAGGGTAGATGAATACTGTTTAAATAACACCCTAAATGGTACATATATTCCACGATTGAGGTCGGCTTTTCTTCCATTCGAATGGGCGGTCGGGTATCCTAGTGGTTAAAAGCGTTCCTTCGTCACGCCGAAGACCCGGGTTCGATTCCCACATTGTGTGAAGCCCATTTCTGGTGTCCCCCGCCGTGATATTGCTGGAATATTGCTAAAAGCAGCGTAAAACCATACTCACTCACCATTCGACATATGACGAGGACCAATACATTTGATAATTCGAACAATAGAGTTTTAAAAGGACTACCTAAACAATCATTGGATTTAGCAAAGGGGATGTAACCGATTTGTCCGTGTATAACAATTTTGTTTGTGACAAAATATTAAAAACCACGGTTCTGACCTTCTTGACCAAATGGATGCTATATCCCGTATTTGTGTTTGCAGCTTAAAGACGGAAAACGTAGATAGCTTGTAAGCCTTCAAAAGTTTTTTTATGAAACGGGAAATTTCTTATTTTTCTCAAGGGCAGGATAATAATATAAGAGGGCGCATTTAAGACATATTTTTAATATTTTTTTGGCGGGACGGTAATTTAGAACTGGCGGAAGATGAGAAACACACAGACGGCCTCACATGTAGTTGCGCATACCGAATACCCTCCTTCGTTCATCGTTTATTCAAAAGCAGACTTCACACCGATATTTACGTTAACAACTCTATAAACGAAAAAACGAAGCGTATTCTTAAACAATACGGAAAAAGTAATAAGTTTACAGACTGCTTTATTATTAACACACACAAATGAGACACACGCCCCGCCCATTATGTTATCAGCCATTCAAGAAACAGTATACTGTAAGTTGGCGTGGTGTAAAACAATTCGGTTTAAGGATACATAAACGTGGTTAGCCAACCAAACGGAATGACTTGCAAATTACTCGTATTGCTACGCCCCTAGGTAAATACAGTTGGTGCGATATTTTGAAAAGCTACACGTGCGGTAAACCTGCGGCTACAATAACCTCAGACACGCCAGATAAAAATGCTTTATGACTTACAGTATTTAAAGCGATACTTTGTTACCAGCACTAGTATCAAGTTACAGGCTAGATCTTTACGTTGAAGTAACTTCACATCTAGCGCTGATATGTCTATGAAAGAAAACAACATCTACAGACTATGTCATACAAAACGTGTTTATTAAACAAAACTGTAAAATCTATAAAATCTATAAAATCTATAAAATCAATAATTCGTCCGACCCATGCATGTTCAGCATCGGACAAGAATCGGATCACATAAGGTCGTCGACTACGTATCAACTAACACCCATGTAACGGTGACATGAATGTGATCGAAGTCGTTTTATTGCGCATACTCATCGTTAACCTCAGATGCACCAAGTCAAAAAAGTAATATTTTTCATATGAAATGATTTTACATCCAAAAGGTATGTCTTCACAGAATCTGAACGTATTTTGATTCATACATTCGTTATAGACGGGGACAAAAAAAGACATTCAACAAAGAAATAATGATGTTGATATCCGCCTACTTCATCCCACCTTTCTGAGGTAGGCAGGGTTGATAACGCAAAATACTTTATGTAATAAAATACAGTAATGCTTGCTACGTAAACTGCCTGGCAAAACAAAGTACACTTATGTTTGCTGGTGGATGATTGGATTGGTTGGTTGGTTTGTTGTTTAACGCCGCACTCAATATTCTAGCTATATGATGGCGGTCTGTAAATAATCGAGTCTGGACCAGACAATCCAGTGATTGAACATCATGAGCATCGATCCACGCAGTTGGGATCGATGACATGCATCAATCAAGTCAGCGAGCCTGACCACCCGATCCCGTTAGTCGCCTTTTACGACAAGCGTAGTCGCCTTTTACGGCAAGCATGGGTTGCTGAAGACGGCTGGTGGATGAAAATGAGTGTTGTATTTTATACATCTACGGGTTTCACGGTGGTGTTTTGGACCTTACGTTTGCAGTGTTTCGGCAACTGTTTTCAGCCTTGTAACGTTTTGATACCGTTTGTAATTCTTGGTTAAATTTTCAAGTGTATACATTCTTTTGCCCGGCAGTTTATTGTCAAAAGGTGATAACAAGATAACAGGATATGTTGGAAGTCATATGATCCGTTCGACCTTGATTCCGCCAAATAGCTGGTAGACCCGTGAAGATGCCATAAAAGGCGACTATGCTTGTCGTGAAAGGCGACTAACGGGATCGGGTGGTCAGGTTCGGACTTGGTATCCCAATTGCGATGCTCATGATGTCAGTCACTGGATTGTCTGGTCCATACACGATTATTTTTATGGGCGTTAAACAACAAATAAATCGAACAGCTGTTCATCTGCGCCATTGTGTTAAGTCAATTGTAGGAAGATCGTTACAGGAAATCTTCGGATTGCTGAAACATGAAAGAAGGTGGAATTTATAATGAATTTATACTTGATGTATTGCACGGACAGATGATAGTCACTTGGCCAAAGCGTCCGCTCCTAGTGCCGATGGTCAGGGTTCGACTCCCATGAAGGGTAACCATGACCAAGAAAGTTATCGTTACTGTTAACGCAATATACCAACATCTACTTTGTCCCAACATTTATTAATCACTGATAGGTTCAGTGATCCTTTCATATCATTTTCACCGCTATGTTGCCTTTTAAGCTCAATGGAATCAGATTCGTCTGATAATTGAGACTTTTTTTCAGGCGTTGACGTTCTGCATTCAAAATTGTTAAGAAATGTTGTTTACGTTTCTCTTTAAATTATTAATTTTGTGTATATAAATTTCACGATAGACTTCCGCTAACAGTTGGGATTCTATACTCTTAACATACACTACAAGGACGTTCTTGTAACGCTCTGTACCACAAAACGGTTCGAAGAGCTTATGTCATAAAACAAGGTGAGACATGTATTGTTAATGATTATACCTCCATTGATAGACAACGGCTATGTTTGATTCCGTTACACGGATATTTAGAGAACATTGCCAGAGTCTTTGATATAGACCGCCACCTTGGTCCAGTGGAAAAGCGTCGTGGGTTCGATCCCAAAAGGACGTTAAAAGATGGTATTTGTTGTTACCCTGACTGGCGCTGGGCAAAAAGGGGCTAAAACAAGGACTGGTCGGCTCGGAGTCAATATACCATGTCTCAGTGGGGTATTCATGTTAAACTGCCGCATGGTATCTCAGTGGACTAGCACTATAATCGGCTTAAGTCCGGACTAGTACAAGCACCCACGCACACGCACACACACACACACACACACACACACACACACACACACACACGCCGCTAAAAAAGTGCAAGAATCTGATACCAACGACGTTAAACCTTATTTCACCCCACCTTTGATATCAGATGCACTAACACAAGTCGATTAAAGTAGCAAATCTTGGTTGATGCATGTCATCGTATCCCAATTGCGTGGATCGATGCTCATGCTATTAATCACTGGATTGTCTGGTCCAGACTCGATTATTTACAGACAGCCGTCATATAGCTGGAATATTGCTGAGTGCGGCGTTAAACAACAGACCAACCAACCGTTATATCTAAAACATTTGTAATGATTCATGTTTACATCTTTCAAGAACTAAAAGAAATTTGCCCACCTTTCTTTTGAGTACACTGTAAAAACATTGTTGTTCACTGATATATGTTTTGATGACATACCACATGACTAAATGTCGTTCTTATCAAGGCATAAAATAAGCCAATGTTCTCTGCCTTATATTAAGCTGTATTATGACTGGGATCAATTATAATTAATGACAATTAAGGAGCGGGATGACTTCGTTGCCTACCTTTCTTTTGAGTACACTGTAAAAGGATCTCTTTGGATAGATTTCAACCCTGAATTCCTGCAAAGAACTTTGGCAAAGCGCATTCGTCGGATCTCAGACAGTTGATCTGAAATAGAAAATGCAATTAATATTTATATATTACTACAGAGAAAAAGAGAGTATCATTTTCTAAACTATCGTCAGTGAAACAGTAAACGTTTCGATAAAATTGATATTATAGTAAAATTCTCATCTTAAAGGCATATTTAATTATTTAGATAAGTACATATCTTGACATCAATAAAATATTTTAACAAAACAAAACCGATTGGTTGGTACCTGATGTAAAGCCTTTCTTTGGGTGGGATGTTTCGAACCAGAATGAGTCGCCATATTTCAGGTCATGAAACTGTTGACCAATCAGACAAGCGAGGAGAGGGCCCACTGCGCCGCCATGCACGTGTTGTTCAGCTACTGCACCGGCGAAGACGTCAATGTCATCAGGGGAACTGAAGCAAGAATATATGCATGTAAGGAGATCTTGAGAAATGTCAGATAAGGGTTAAAGTATCTTTATTTCATAGATTTGTTACAATTACTACAATTACATATAAAAGAGTGAATTAAATTACACAAACCTGTATATACTTTTCAAAGCAGGTCCTGCTTTACCAAATACACTGTCATCAAATGAAGTCACTTCCGATAGCTGGCATGCCTTGCGGAAGTTGTTGTATGATGGCAGGCCATGGTCACGACCTCTCTGAATGTTCAAGGACACGATGTCAAAGCCGTTATTGCCCGATGTCTCAAACAAATGCTCAGTCATCCCACTGTTGATGAAGCGGTTAACCTCCTGATGTCTGTCCTTGAGCACGGTGTCCAGATCTTTGATGACCTCAGAAGGTCTGAAGAAGAGCTGTTCTATGGGTACATGTCGATCTCCGAGGGTCAGGAAACGTGGAATGGTGGAGTGGCCGTATCTGAAGGCGGCGGTGGCGAAAACGTTGTAGATGGTGGGGTTTTGGGTGAAGTTGTACCTGAAGCTGAAGCCAGGGGTCAGTCTGTACTTCCTCATGGCCAAGGGCCCAACAATAATGGGCAGCCACTCGCGGTAGGTGACTTGTTGGATGATGGCTGACACGATCTTTCTGGCCTCTTCAAACAAGACATCATCAGGAGTGGTCGATGGCATGACATCAGCAAGTTCTTTGACTAATCGGTTGTGTTCTCTGACAAACACGGTGTGTAGCACTGCAAGGCCAGGGAACACGTTCACCCGGTCGTCTCCTGAAGATGAAAATAGTAATAAGATGTTGTGACAATGTTATGAAATAACTTATCATTATCATTTGAAATTGAACCAAATAGTCTTCTGTAAAATACATTATGAACAGACTCTGAAAATAGTACTACGAATACATTAATAAGTTGTATTTACCAGCTTCAAAACACCATTCGTTGGTATTGCTTGTTCGACAGTTGCCTTGGTTGGATTCTGGTAAAAGGTCATCTCCCTTAGTTTTCATGTAGGCTGAAAAGTTGAATGACGGCATATATTTGTATGTACGAATTACTCTCTAAGGTATTCTGTCAAAATTTAAAATATTTGTTTTATCAGCAAAATCAATACAAACAAATTGCCTAACCCACGTCCGTTCCTGAGGTGCTTGATCTGATCCTGACTGAGTCCGTACACGTTAGAGGCGTCCACAAAGGACGTCAGTAGGTTCAACTGTTCTCGAGTATCTGGAAGTGACATGGTTTTAAATTAAATATGGATGTTATCATACAGTGTTGTTTATTGCTTTCGTTACTTAATAAGATGAGCATAAAAATAATGACAGAACAATCCTACATTGAAATGAGGTAACCTTCACAGCCTTGTATTCATATACTCACTCCTTCCAGGTACTGGGGCTGATCTTTTGAACTCCATGCAGTTCTTTTGGAAATGTCCTTCATTTACTGGCATGGTGATTGGGAAACAAGGACCGCTGGAACAGTGAAATACCAAAAGAATTAACACGTTTCCCAGTTCCAATCAACCATTGATATGATAATGGTTATGATATGTTATGATACACAAACACATGCTTATGATGTAGTCGGAATCTTACAGTAGACTTTTATAATCATGGAAAAGGTTTTGTCCCTTTAATCCTAATTATAAGCATGTATACAATGTCACGTAATTTTAAAGTTTATTATTTCAGATTCATTTATTTCACATATCTCGACCAGTTATTTCCATTAACAAAAACAGAATGATTAAGTGTGGCAAATAAAGAATGTTAATTGATTACCCAGCTCGTACATCAGGATGCATCCCTCCAGGTGTGTGACCATTGCAACATTTCGATTGAACGTCACCTTCAAAGAAAAGAATATAAGGACTTGTAAAGTTAATACACAGCTTTAGATGAATATAGTAATGACTAATATAAATTCGAAAACTTGGATTACAAAAGCGAAACATCTCAGTTTGTCTGATTTCAACATCACACTTCTAGTCTTTTTGATGGTCAGAGAGTATTGGCCATTTGGCACCTACCTGCATGGAGGGGAGTTCCGGTGAGGTCGTGGTCCACAAACTGCCCCCACTGCATCACCATGATCGTGTTGTCGTCAGAAGGACTGTCAACACCCGGATGTACAGCCACACTGATGGCGCGTGGACTGGGAAGTGGATTACCGTCAAGGCCCCTCAGTCGTGGAACAAACGTACCTGCAAAACCAGACTTCAGTTTTTAGACATCACTAACGTATGGTTAGTTGTGATACTGTAAACGTTATGACAAAATGTCCCATTGGAATAATTGCAAGCCTTGCTTCCAAATGGTCTGGTTTGTTAATTACTTGCCCTCGTTATATCATATAAACCCGTTCTTTACCATCATCATATGCAGGATCAATAAATCTCTTGAGTGGTTGGTTGGTTGAACCCCAGGTTGGCCAGCGAGCATTGTTGCAACTTCCGTCCATTGTCCGGTAGCTGGCTTGTGGTTGGCAGTCGGTAGAGCGCCGTCTGTAAACGTGAATGCTGTTATCAAACCAAATGGTGATTGGTGTAAGTATCAAATACATAATACACTCCCCTTCAAACGAAGGTGTCCAAATATGAGAATTAGTACGTAACTGACCTGATAGTGTGTTTGTCTTGATACTTGGATGTGCTGATGTCTTCTATGGAGATCTGAGACGTCTCGGCGGCGTCAGCCAGTGTACAAACAACATACTTGTCTTCGTCATTATCTACGTCAAAGTAAAGACATCAACACACTGCTTACTATCATGGGAAAATGTCAGTGTCCTTTAACTTAGGAATTCTTATCAAATATCGCACCATCTGAACTGGTTGATGGTCTATATTTTATAATGATGTTTAAGAACGCGTATCAGCAAAATATGTGTTTTAAATAATCGGAATTTGTCATCGGTATGTTCCATATGCAATAAATCCTCCGAAACATATAAGTATAAGTATGATCAGATTTTTCAGTTAACCCGCTAGACAAATCATGGATAGTGATGCCGTTAATGTGGAATAATGAGACTTCTTACCATGCAGGAGTCTGAACAAGATGTCCATTATTCTGTTTTCTCTGTCCAGCGTTTGTCCACCAACTGTTCCTTGGTGGTCACTCCAAGTCGTTGGAGAAGTTTGTGTCGCACCAGCAACATAATCTAAAAGGTAAGTAAGTATAGAGTATAGAGAAATAGGGTTGTTGCAAATTACGAATGCAATCACAAAAACATTCATACTTCGCCACCCCATATTTTGTTCTATTTTGTGGAGTTAAACCGGGTCTTTGAATCTGTCTGGAAATATCAACACAAGTCATTTCATGTGCATCGTTCAGGGTAAATCCAAAAGCATATTTATTCGTCGTATCTCTCAATCTCAGAATTCAAGAGAACATTATTATCTCCAACAATCCCTTCTTCAAATGTGTACCCCGAAGTGTAACAATGTACCCTGCGTGAACTTACTGTTCGTTGATGACAAATCACTGACATCGTCAAGGAACTTCATGTTCGTCTCATGGTCCATTCCAACCAGATCTGATTCTATTGCCTTGACTGAAGGAAAGGTAGTCTAGTCAAACAGCTGGTATCACAAAATATAATATCCGTACATTAAAACATTCAAACTATATTTAGTCGTGGTAAACGTCTGAGACCTGCATCACTTCGGGCTTTACTACCACATTAAGCTGACACGCCGCGATATAACTGGAATATTGTTAAAAGCGGCATTAAATCCAACTCACTCACTCACTCACTACTATATGCAACGGTAATAATAATTGATTACGGTATGTCGGTATGTCGTATGACAAAACATAAACAATATTCTTATCACATGAAAGAATCAGATCAACGGAAGAGCACTGAGCATCGTGTTCATTGACAACTATGACAATAATGAATAATACAGACAAATCATGTAATGTCCTGTGTGGAATAATTATGTCAAAGTTAGTTATTTTCTTTCACAAACCGTATATTGATTATTTGATGACAAGGAATTATGCTACCTATATATAACAGAAGGACAGACACATGTATTCAGTAATAAAGGCCATTTGCCCACGATACAATAATACGAATATTTAAATATCCTACATACAAAGGTATTAATATAAATTAAGTGTTTTCACATTTCACACTGTAAAAGCTTACGTTCAGAGAATATACACATGTTATTTCTGAGGGACACCAGAAATGAGCTTAACACATTGTACCCATGTGGGGAATCGAGCCCGTGACGAGCGAACACTTTAACCACTAGGCTACCCCACGGCTCCTCTCTCTGAAGAATTCATAAGGTGGATAATGTTTTAGTGCTTGGATTATCTGTATAATATTGTTGTATATATTGCTTTCTGAGCTAGGAGTAGCGTTCACATATCCTTATCACACGGTATTCATCTTCTACACTCCTCTTATTTTTCTTCAAACAGAACTCGCAATATCTTTCATCATGAGGAATAGTATTGTGTTTTCCAATCTGAACACATAATCCAAACATATAACACCTAAATTTTGCTAAATGCCAATTAATATATTGAGGTATGTTTATCGTTAGATATTATTCAGTATTGTGAAGTGACGTATATTGTTTATAGTAGTTGCACTTTTATGAACTTTCCAAGGATGAGTGCCAATTTGTTGGAGAGCCTTGTTAAAATTCGAATTAAAAGATATCAGCATCTCCCATGTTCCACTGAATCCAGACTATACCAAATCCTAGGTGAAATACAATATTCCTAATTGAAGTAACCCATGCGTGTCTTCCAGCATCATCAATAGATATAAGCACAATGTAAGTGTGATATGGTAGTCTATTATTGTAGAGGTGAATTAATATAGTCCAGTATTTTATATCTGTTGTCATGTAAATACATTCTCTGCCAGTCTGCCACACTCTCAAAGAACCATCTTCTTTTCTTAATTCCCTTGGAGGCGGTCGGGTAGCCTAGCGGTTAAAGCGTTCGCTCGTCACGCCGAAGACCCGCGTTCGATTCCCGACATGGGTACAATGTGTGAAACCCATTTCTGGTGTACAATCCCCCCCCCCCCCCCCCCCCCCCCCCTCCAATCCCAGCAATGACTTAATATTCGTATGATGTGCAAGTCGTTCTCAACCTTTATTAATACTAAAAATGTTTTCTTTTCCACAATCTTCTAATCTCTGTCTGAACATCGACAGAAAATATGAAATATCTCCAATATATTGACTAACCCATGTATATCCGAAACCATACGTGTATAACAACAATCTTACAGCCCCACACCTCCGCCCCATATTACAAAATAGGTTTTATCTTACAATCAAACATTTAAATGACATATTTACAGGAATACTTGGGTATTTGTTCTGTTATTGAGCTTAAGTGGCTTTTGAAACAAGAGTATTTGAACACACTGTCAACCTAGTAGAAAACATAATACCTAAATAATTGTTATAGGTTGATGTCTTAAGTAGCTCTCCATCAAAGTACCACTTCTCATAATGTCGTAAATAACCGCCATTTAGAAAAAACTAATATTTCTGTCTTATCCATATTTATCTGTAAGCCCCATGATGTACAATATTTACATAAAATGTCAATCTCTCTTTGCAAACCAATAACACTGTCATAAAAAATACAGAAATCATCAGCATACAATAATAACAGTAGTTCCAAATAATCTACACCGATGTACATACCTCTTACATCTGTATTTACCATCATGGATTGAAATACTGAAATCAACATTGCAAAAACGGGCTGAGAACACAACCTTGTATGACTCCACTTAAACTATCAAAATAATCAGTAATAGTAGTGTTGGATACTCTTAAAGCTGCTTTTATAATCGAATACATATTTCTCAGTACAGAGAATAATTTACCATGAATACCTTTATTAATTTTTGAATACCACAGTAATTTCCTATTAAAAAAATCAAATGCTTTCTTGAAGTTTACATAAATAAAGTAAAAACGTCCCCAAATTTTAGATAAATACTTTTGTACAAGACATTGCAAAGTGAAACTATTATCCGTTGTGCAATAGCCTTTCCTAAATCCTGCCAGGGCCACAGGTATACTGTTAAAGTGATCAGAAAAACGTTTGAGACGCGCATTTAGAATAAAGCAGGATAACTTCCCAAAAATATCCATCAAAGATATGCCTCTATAATTATTAACACAGTCAAAGCTTCCTTTTTTATGGAGTGGTACAATAACACTCTCAGCCCATTCGGATGGAAAATTACCCGTTGACAAAATAGTGTTATACATAACTAACAAATATGGAATTAAAACAGTTCTGCAGCATTGGATCATGTCAGCCGTAATATCATCTGGCCCTGCAGCTTTACCCTGCTTCAGATCTCTTATGAATGATTCGATCTCTTCCTGTGTAATATTACCATTAAGAATATTATTTACATCATCATCAGTACAGAAATCACACAATTGTTCATTATGGTTATTTATAACATAATTTACCTGCTCAATGATATCCGAGTCCAGAAGTATATCAGTATGGTTTAAAATATTCTTAAAATAATCAAACCAATCTTCTTGGCAAATCTTGGTGGAAAGAGGACTACAACTTCTCTTCTTTGTCAATGCGATTATCTTTTTCCAGAATGATTTACTATCTCCACTACTGTCTTCAAGTTCACGAACACAAGTCTCTTCGTATTCTAAACTCTTTTTCCTGTATAAAGACCTGTAACTATACCTTAATGTTGAACATTTAGAAAGAATCTCCTTATCACCAGTAACTCTAAACTTGTCTAATACATTAAACTTTTTAGTCTTCATATCCTCACAGTCTTTATCGTAGCATTTTTTATCCAGATGTAAGTTTTGATTATCTAGCTCTAGAAAGTAATCCGCATGACATAGAACCACTATGTACAGCATTGGTCAACGTTTCAACAGCTAAATCAACATTCAAAGACAATAAATGCATAAACTCATCCATGTGAAGTGCAGACAATGACTCAAAAACATTATGTTTGAAGGCATCACATATTTCATTTCTCCATGCATACTCGGACCCCATGGTACCGCGGCATTCATCGTATCGCGGCATTTGTGATTTCCGATAGTTCACGCGGGACACGCCTCTTAGCGGCTGTCTATTAATGCAAATCAGTAACCAGGAACTGCACACTTCGTAAACAATTTCAATTTCCTCAGAATGTTCCGTCTGCTGTAAGTAAGGAGTTATTAATCCGTTGATACATATTTCTGGCATCTGTTGTAATATTGCCTTACCCCCATCTATCAATGGCCAACGATATAACCCGCAGTTCTCCAAGTAAACTTTCTCTATCGACCTGAACTAGATCATCTGCATATTCATGGCGACTAATGAGGTAACGGAAGTTACGTAGTCCGCACATTTTTTCCCGCTCAGTGCCCTGAATCTATTGGGAGATCATAAGGGCCATAATGCCAAACTTAGAAATACGTTCTTCACTAGTAATCAAAAGATAAATACATACTTTGGGCATACTAGGAGTGCTTTTAATATATTTATTGTTGACTTTTAAAAAAATTCCATTTTGTGACAAATTATTGTCATCCATTTTATTTTAGACAATCTTAAAATATAATTTCTGATATTTTGTTGTTGACTTATAAAAATATTTTTCTCTTACTTTTCGGTAAAAATGCATTGAATACCTATTGCTGATAACACATTTAGAATTTTACTTGTGCTGTCTTTGCACTTGTCTGGACAAATCACTTATGTCTGGCATGATCATACCAAGTGGTTGGTAGAATTATGTCCTCTTTTTGTCCAATTCGGACCTCCATACACAACTTTTCTCTGTACCGCGATACGATGGAGTTCTCTCCTTTGTCAAACAGAGCGCGAGGCCCGTCTTTTACTCGGAGCTACTAATGTAAATAATGAACTTTTATCAGTAAAATATGCATTGTTAGATAACATGAATGATATCTGATATACAGATCACGAATAATCATAAAGGTTAGTGAGTGCATTTTGTTCCGCTTAGCGTACATGACAAGCACCGCGATACCCCGAGGTTGCAGGCTATATCATGGAATATTATTCACATGCATTTCATTAACATTATTGACCTGTCTATCACATCCATGGAGGGTAAGTAGGAAAGGAAAGTGACCTGATTACCAGCTTGTCAAAAGAAATAGTTGAGCATAGTACATAATCAACCAAACTAGCGCCACCTTCCTTAAAACAAGTAAATTATCCATTTACAATATCGACAGAAAACGTACAACAAAAATCTACCAGATCCCTCCCGTATTCATTACACACACCATCTCTGGTACTGCGGGGCACGTCAAATACATCCGATACATACTCCATGTCTTATAAACATGTAATAAATCTGTTGTTGTCGTCGATAATAAAATCTTTCAAATTACCAGACCCGTGAAGATTCCGGGGTAGAATACATGTAGGTCTTCAGCAACCAATGCTTGTCGTAAAAGGCGACTAACGGGATTGGGTGTTCAGGCTCGCTGACTTGGTTAATGCATGTCATCGATCCCAATTGCGTTGATCGATGCTCATGATATTAATC
This sequence comes from Haliotis rufescens, assembly GCF_023055435.1. Lineage (NCBI taxonomy): Eukaryota > Metazoa > Mollusca > Gastropoda > Lepetellida > Haliotidae > Haliotis > Haliotis rufescens. Next base: position 6,900,821 of record NW_025963802.1, read on the forward strand.
ACTGGCTTGTCTGGTCCAGACTCGATTATTTTACAGACTGCCTTCATATAGCTGAAATATTGCTGAGTGCGGCGTTAAACAACAAACCAACCAACCAACCAATCAAATTACCACACCGTACATTATAGTCACAAGAAAGAATAATTTCCCAATCTGGATGTTCATATAACACAGCAGACAAGCTTTTATCTAAGTACTCTATACCCTTGGGGATTCTATTGTCTGTCATTACTAAGTACAAATGTATACTGAACAACAAATGTTCCTGTGACATTGAATAAGATTTAATGCAAAGTTATGTTTTTTACCAAATCTGAAACAATTTCGTATTACTATGGATAAAAGACTCCTGAAAGTGTTCAAATGGTTTAATTTGCCATACTGACTTCAGAAAATGCGTGATTTCATATTTAAAAAAAACATGAACATGCCAAAATGTCAATTTACAAATCAGTAGCGTGTGTGTCCACAACGGTAGAACAACAGGGCCGATGATCTCATCGGGGTAGTGCTGTCCATTGAGATTTATCTCTACCACTATCAAACAGGTCCTCTGTCTTGCTGTAATCCCATCCCATACCATAACGCTGCCGCCCCCGAACCGATCTTCTTCCATGACACAATGATTGACGTAACGTTTACCTCGACGTCGGTACACTCGAATCCCTCCATCGCTGTGGATGAGGTGAAAACGAGACTCGTCAGTGAATATAACTTGTCCTCAGTGCATGACCGTCCAGCGTAGACGCTGTCTGCACCACTGTAGACGTGCTTGACGGCGGTTTCCTGTCAAAATGGGACGTCTAGCGGGTCTTCTGAACATCTGAGGCGACGACGTACGGTTTGTGAAGATATTCGTCGAAGGCCAGGGATGCTTCTTGCAGTCACTGTTGCTGGCTGGAATCGATTTCGTAGGTGTGTTGTTCGAATCCAGTTGTCTTGTCGAATATTGGTTACGCGTGGCCTGCCACTCCAAGGATGGTCTCTGATTGCATTCTACTGTTGCCAACGTTGTCATAAACACCAGATGGTGTTTCTGTGGACGTTAAATTGTCTTGCAACATCACGTTGATTCGATCCTGCTTCAAGCATACCAATGACTCGCAGACGCTCATTTTAGGACAGGCGTTGTATTTCGTAATGTTGAATAGTTGCTTAATTTTGTTGTTTTTCTGAGTGGTTGTTGTCAGCACGATGCTAAACAATGCATATGGAATCCCGTTAACGCACATGTTTTTATACCCATGCTTGGGTAGTGAAATGCATGGAGCTTGCATAAAAGTCAACTTTTGCATGGAATGCATGCTTTTCTGTAGCAGTTGGGTTTTTTGTGACTTGATTTCCTTGCATGTACTACAATATTGAAAACCAAACTTTACTTGTTTGAAAAATACACTAAAATATTGGTGTCAAAGGAACTTTTGTTGTTGAGTATATTAACAGGATGCACAAAACCAACAAGTAAATTACGTGTGAGATTATATACACTCTTATCAAGTAACAGAAATATCATGTCTCTGTAGTCAATAATAACACGGTGCAGACCATGTGATAGTGAAGTGTCAACACACACAGACACACCCTCTCGGTAGTTTACCCTCTGCAGTTCGTGTAGACACGGTACTCGAGGAACGTAGTTTCTATGCTTTCCTTGGAGCAGTGTATCTCTAGAAGACCAAAGATACTGTGATCAGTGCAACTTTTCTTCAATAAAACTTCATAATTTATTCTATCAAATGCCTTTGAAAAATCAACGAATATGCTATAAAATCTACCATTAGTTTTTGAGAGATATTTGTGCAAATGCCTGTAATGCCCAAAAGAGATCAATAGAAAAATATCCGGATCTAAATCCAGCTTAAGAGCTTAATATTCGTGTATAATATTATTAATGTCACACCAGGATTGTAATATTTTATCCAGAATATATGTCAGAACTTTGCACAGTGAGTAAATAAGAGATATGCCCCTGTAATTATCTGTAATATAAAACAAGCTACAAACATCAATGTTTGTTGATTCATGCACATGTCTACATGCTCGTTGAGAGGTCAGATGAAGTGAAATGAGGTTTAACGTCACATTCACTTCCACAGCTACTCGCACTTTGTAAAGGGTCATGCGATTATTCATTTGACCGCTTACACATATGCTAGCTTTGTCGCGGTACCTCAGAGTACACATTATCCTCGACAGTGGATATACATGCATATAGTTCTATTCGTCCTTGATATTGCTTCCTGTATAAGGATAGAGTTCACATGGTCCAAAGCAGTGCTTCCTATACATATATATAGTTCACATTATCACAGAGGGTGCCTCCTATACCCGCATATAGTTCGCATCGTCCATGCGATACCATGCTGCTGACCAAAGCCCTAGAAACTCGCACAAGCCATGCTGCCAAACACGGTCACCCTTCCATCAACTTTCCACGAGCAACGTTGCTTAACGTCGCCTGATTTGTGACCTGTGCTTTGTACACGGGGTGCCGTATTATCAATAATGTGAACTATATGTACGCGAAGGACAATGTGGGTTATTATACATACATGTATGTAATAAATAAACATATATATACATATTAGGAAACTCTGCCTGGGACGATGCGAACTATATGCGGGTATAGGAGGCACCCTCTGTGATAATGTGAATTATACATATACATAGGAAGCACTGCTTTTGGGCAATGTGAACTCCATTGTTATCCATGTACAGTAAGCACTATCAAGGACGAATAGAACTATATGCACGTATAGGAAGCACTGTCGAGGATAATGTGTATTATCATACGCGTATAGGAAACATGATCTCGGACAATATGAAGAATAAGCATACATAAGGAAACACTTTCTGTGACAATGTAAACCATATACACGATTATCAAGCACTGTCTGCTATGTGAACTATTTGCGTGTGTAGGAAGCACTTGCAGCGAAAATGGGACGTGTGATACATGTATGGGAAGTACTGTCTGGCACAATGTGAGCTGTACACTTAGTGAAAGCACTGCTCGGAACAATGAGATTGTATGGAACATGTATTGTTAGAAACAATATGTATCTAGGCCCTGGATACTATGTCATCATACCAAACATTAACACAAATGTAAAAGATATCAATGTGCCAATCAGCCTAACAAACGGTAGATGAATATCACCAAATCAACAACATTAAGAGACAATGAATCAAAAACACAAAAGAGAACGTGTTTATTACAAAACAGTTGAAAAAATAACAAATACAATTAAATGTTATATATGATATAACACAAGTATAATTGTTCAATATTGTTTCTATTAAACATGATATATGAATCTTCATACATGATCACACATATATTGATAGTTGCTTTGAGCACCACATCAACAATATATTATACAATATCATATAATGACAAAAAATAAAAAAAACACCTCCTTTATAGATCTATGAAATAATGCAAGTCATACATATAGATTATGTTTTTGCCCTTGACGAATAAATTATACAATGCCATAAACATATACTGCCAAAATAATGCTACTTTGTGCTTTGATTAAACGCTTTGACAGTGTAACTGGTGGATTCACTAACTTAATTGGTTACCAATTCGTTTTGTTCTCATAAAGTGTAGGCATTATATTCAAGTATAATGTTAACTGACATTTCCGTTAATAATTCCAGCATTATTAGTGAAATGCCATACCTAAATGTACTTTAGTATGAAGACAGTTGAACAAAAATGTCAAAAATGTAATGTATTCTGTGATTTAGGCATCTTACAAACCATGACGAGTAGTGTGGGCTATACATGGTGGAACACCAAAATGCTATGTTTCAAGTCTTCGGGTTTTTTTGTTGAATCTAAGGGTAGGCCAAGCAACCTCTCATCTCCGCCATTTGGTTAAATCGATTGTTGGAAGATCGTTGCAGGGTATCATAGGATTGCTGTAAAATACAAACATGTGTCACCCCGTCAAAATATTAACATTTCCGGCAGCATACTTCATATGATCTGGTTTGACATACATGTATGTACCCTATATAACTGAATGAGCTTGAATATGTTACATTCAAAGCGTGTCACGAACTGTAAAAGGATCCAGGATACAATTCTGATCAATGTTCACTGAATGAAGTACGCCATATATACCCTGTCGCATGTTAATATGAGTTCTGTCTGTGCGAGATAATTACGTACAGACGAACAAAGAAGATGAATGTCTTCATTGCCTACCTTTCTCTTGAGTACACTGTAAAAGGATCTCTTTGGATGGACTTCACTCCTGAATTCCTACAAAGAATCTTTGCAAAGCGCATTCGTCGGATCTCAGACAGTTGTCCTGAAATAGAAAACGCAATAAATATTTATATGTACAACTACTTCTGAAAACAAGAGAGTGTCTTTCTTTTTTTGTCAGTGAAACACTAAAACATTTTGACATCTTGAACTAGAAATGCAATAAAATTCATAATATAATTGGCATTCTCATCTTAAGGGCATATTAAGTTATCTAATAAGTACATAGTTTGACATCAACTAAATAGTTTAACAAACATACAAGCACACAGGAACAGACTGGACGGTACCTGATGTAAAGCCCTTTCTTGGATGGGATGTTTCGAACCAGAATGAGTCGCCATATTTCAGGTCATGGAACTGTTGACCAATCAGACAAGCGAGGAGAGGGCCCACTGCGCCGCCATGCACATGGTGTTCAGCTACTGCACCGGTGAAGACGTCGATGTCATCAGGGGATATGAAGCAAGAATACATAAACGTAAGGAGATCTTGAGAAATGTCAAATAAGGGTTAAAGTATTTTGATTTCATAATTTTTTTTACAATAACTCTGTACACATATAAGAGTAAATTAAATTAGACAAACCTGTATACACTTTTCAAAGCAGCTCCTGCTTTACCAAATACACTGTCATCAAATGAAGTCACTTCCAATAGCTGACATGCCTTGCGGAAGATATTGAATGATGGCAGGCCATGGTCACGACCTCTCTGAATGTTCAAGGACACGATGTCAAAGCCATTATTGCCCGACGTCTCAAACAAATGCTCAGTCATCCCACTGTTGATGAATCGGTTAACCTCCTGATGTCTGTCCTTGAGGATAGCCTTCAGCACGGTGTCCAGATCTTTGATGACCTCAGAAGGTCTGTTGAAGAGCTGTTCTATGGGTACACGTCGATCTCCGAGGGTCAGGAAACGTGGAATGGTGGAGTGGCCGTATCTGAAGGCGGCGGTGGCGAAAACGTTGTAGATGGTGGGGTTTTGGGTGATGTTGTACCTGAAGCTGAAGCCAGGTGTCAGTCTGTACTTTCTCATGGCCAAGGGCCCAACAACAATGGGCAGCCACTCGCGGTAGGTGACCAGCTTCAAAACATCATTCGTTGGTTCAACTGTTCTCGAGTATCTGGAAGTGACATGGTTTTAAATTAAATATGGATGTTATCATACAGTGTTGTTTATGGCTTTCGTTACTTAATAAGATGAGCATAAAAATAATGACAGAACAATCCTACATTGAAATGAGGTAACCTTCACAGCCTTGTATTCATATACTCACTCCTTCCAGGTACTGGGGCTGATCTTTTGAACTCCATGCAGTTCTTTTGGAAATGTCCTTCATTTACTGGCATGGTGATTGGGAAACAAGGACCGCTGGAACAGTGAAATACAAAAGGAATTAACACGTTTCCCAGTTCCAATCAAACATTGTTATGATAATGTTTATGATATGTTATGATACACAAACACATGCTTATGATGTAGTCGGAATCTTATAGTAGACTTTTATAATCATGGAAAAGGTTGTATCCCTTTCATCCTTATTATAAGCATGTATACAATGTCACGTAATTTTAAAGTTAATTATTTCAGATTCATTTATTTCACATATCTCGACCAGTTATTTCCATTAACAAAAACAGAATGATGGAAAATATAGAATGTTAATTGCTTACCCAGCTCGTACATCAGAATGCATCTCTCCAGGTGTGTGACCATTGCAACATTTAGATTGAACATCACCTTGAAGGAATATGAGGATTTGTTAAGTTAATACAAAGATTTAGATGCATATCGTAATTATTGAAATAGGTTCGAAAAATATGGATCACAAAAACAAATATATCACAGTTTGTCTGATTTCATCATCACACGTCTGGTCACTTTGATGGTCAGAGAGTATTAGCCATTTGGCACGTACCTGCATGGAGAGGAGTTCCGGTGAGATCGTGGTCCACAAATTGCCCCCACTGCATCACCATCACCGTGTGGTCGTCAGAAGGACTGTCAACTCCCGGATGGACGGCCACACTGATGGCGCGTGGACTGGGAAGGGGATAACCATCAACGCCTCTCATTCGGGGAACGAACTTGCCTGAAAAGCCAAACCTTTGCTTTTAAAGTTCACTAAAGTATGGTTAGTTGTGATATTGATGGGGCATAACTAAATGTCCCCATTGGAATACTTACAAGACTTGCTTCCAAACGGTCTGATTTATTTATGAAAATCGTCCTGGTCATAAGCATGAAATAATGATTTTTAAGTTCTAATATCAATGTGAAGAAAGTCTGTTCTTTACCATCATCATATCCAGAATCAATAAATCTCTTGAATGGTTGGTTGGTTGATCCCCAGGTTGGCCAGCGAGCATTGTTGCAACTTCCGTCCTTTGTCCGGTAGCGGGCGTCTTGTCTGCAGTCGATAGAGCGCCGTCTGTAAAAGTGAATGGTGTTATCAAGTCTAATGATAATTTGTGTAGGTATCAACTATATTAAACTCTCAACCATAAACGAAGGTGTCCATAGATGAGAGTTAGTACGAAACTGACCTGATGGTGTGTTTGTCTTGATACTTGGATGTGCTGATGTCTTCTATGGAAATCTGAGACGTCTCGGCGGCGTCAGCCAGTGTACAAACAACATACTTGTCTTCGTCATCACCTACTTCAAAGTAAAGACATTAATACACTGCTTACTATCATGGGACAATTTCAGAGTACTTTAACTTCGAAAGTCTGATCAAAGGTCGCACCATCTGAACTGGATGATGTTCTATAGTGGATAATGATGTTTAAAAACAAGTATCAGCAAAATATTTGTTTTAAATAATCGGAATTTGTCATCTGTATGTCCAATATGCAATAAATCCTCTGAAACATATGTATGATCAGATTTGTCAGTTAACCCAATAGACAAATCATGGATAGTGATGCCGTTAATGTTGAATAATTAGACTTCTTACAATGCAGGAGTCTGAACAAGATGTCAATTCTGTTTTCTCTGTCCAGCGTTTGTCCATCAACTGTTCCTTGGTGGTCACCCCAAGTCGTTGGTGAAGTTTGTGTCTCACCATCTAATAGGTAAATAAGTACAGAGTATAGAGAAATAGGGTTGTTACAGATTATAAAT